>NC_089841.1:193112880-194312880 GCF_035609145.1 Eleutherodactylus coqui | reverse complement strand
TTAACAAATTTATTTGCAAATTATGGTGGAAAATAAGTCCTGGCGCTCCTCAGTGCCTCGATGTTTAAAGCATAACGTTTATTTCACAGTATTAAAAGCGTGCTCAATGTAAATTAAAGCTACAACTCATATGCTTGTATACATATAATTCAATTTTGGTCCAACTGACCATATCACCGTATTATAGATTCCTACTGCAGATCAATCTATACTGTGTGCATTTACTGACCATAAAAACTATATCCGCAAAGTGTTGTGAGAGGAACAAAACTACAGGGTGGTGCAAAGATATGGAGACAACTGAGAAAATGATAAACAATGATTGGCAATTCCATCCTGTTTTGGCATGTTGCTAAGAGAAATGTGACCAAGCATGACGAGCGATGTCCAACATGAGGGCCATTTTAAAATCCACCATCTTGGAACCTAGCCAATATTTTTAAATGGGCAGGGGGGTATGTGTATATAATGGAGAATTTGATGAGAAATCCAAATTTGTGATGCATCTTTATTGCTGGCAAAAGTTCATATGTTTGGACCACCCTGAAGAACCGATTTTTTAAAATCGGTCAACAAGGGTGACTTTTCCTTAGTATGATGCTGATAGATGGAAAAATCACACTATGTCCTATTTCTATGCAAGTCTCGCATGAGAGTAGTTCATGCAAATGTGCAGTTTCCCCGCACATCGCACAGAACGCGGGGAGATGTCTGTGTGCAGTGTGATGCAAGTGGCGCTCAAAAATGTCGGATGCGACTACTTGTCACCTGCCCGAATACGGTCTGCTAGGGGAACAATGATTTTATGTTTTGCTGTTACATTTTAAAAATCATGAATCCTTTAAAAACAGAAAAGACACTGATGTGAACGAGCTCTAAGCTAATTCATTCCATGCAGACCATGAAATAAGTCCTAACATCTATCTGCTCAATATATCTGAATATAAAATATTACTCCACTTTGTAAAGTTCCCACAGATCAAACAAGATGAAGGATTCAGAACTCAAACTCCTGATCCCCAATGTATTTCTCCAGCTCTATACTTTCTATACACCAGTTTCTGTACATGTCCTCAGTCCATCTGTTACACTGTGACTCTAGCACAATAATATGTCCCAGATTCTTCAGGTTTCGCTCCAGTGAGTTTGAGATAAACTTCTCCTTTATTTGTGTCTCTTGTTATAGTTATACGTCCCTGAAGAGACTGGGAATAGTCGGTGCCACCATTATGCACTATTCTCCCCAACCACTCCAGGCCTTTCCCTTCAGGTTGTCTGACCCAGTTTACACTCCACATGTTAGTGCTGTCAGTGAGGGAGGCACCGCTCACTTTACAGGTCTTCTCCAGAGTCTCTGTAGGTTTCACAGTCCCAGGACCAGACACCACTAGTGAGATCTGTGCAGCGACACCTGGAAATAAACAGAAATTACTTCATTCTTTAATAGATCTGAAATCTACAATTATTACTAGAAGTTGTGTGATATTGGCAGGAAATCAGACTCACATTGTAGAGATGATATAACACAGAGTAACCAAAGGAGACTCTTCATGATTGGGCGGAGGAGATAGAACAAGTCAGTTCCAGGTCTGGGTGAACAGTTCCTGATCAGTGGACACTTCTACCTCTCTACTTATACAGGAAGTTATTTACATACATTTACATACATCCTGCAGTGGAGACCCCCGACCTTTATTACCTGGAGAACATTGTAATATAACATTGATGCTGAGCTACATTGAAGGTTCATTCATATCTTTACATAATTTAACCCTTGGTCCCTCTGGGATTTTATTTGACAAGTAATCAAGTCAATGACAATTAGTCAAGTAATCCCAATTCATCAATCATATTATCTACTTTCCTGAAGGAAAAGGGAAAGAACCTCCACTTCTACTGATGAGCTATTACATATAAGTAAATGTCAGTAATCCTATATTGTGCTATAGGGGTGTAAGCATATTTATTTGTGCATTGTGTGTTTGCGTGAGCCTGTGCGTATTTTACAGTTTTTTGTGCATGCAAGTCATACGTATTTGTGTGCACAAAAATAACCCCGTATGTATGCTTCCATTGATTACAATGGGCATTTAAGCTAAACTAGTTGCCCTATTTTCATACACAATACACATGACAATAGAGCATGAGGTGTATATATCTGACTACATGAAATGTATGTGCAAAATGCACTCATGTGAGCGAACCCACTGAAATCAATTGTGAATGTTTTTGCTAGAAAGAGAAATTGATCCCAGAACGTCTTCTAGTCTTTGATGGGTTTTCTATGTCTTCTGGCCATAAAAAGGAACAGATTGAAATCTAGCAAAGTGAATATATTATACATATCAGAACAGTATATAATAGAAACCTGTCACTGACCGGAGGAACTTCTGAGGTACGAGCTATTACATATCAGGAAATGTCAGTAATTCTATATTGTGTTATGAGAATGAAGATCAGTGATGGTGGATTCCACACGGGGTTAAAATCTGCCATAACAATTTTGCATCAAAATCCGCATGTCTTAGCATGGTGCCACATAGGCGTATGCAGATTTGTGCCACATATTTGTGCAATGAGCATTGCATTTTTGCGAGCACCCGTGTGTTTTACTGTATTTTTTCCATATGCAAGTCATGCGTATTTGTGCATGCAAAAAACCCTCCAGCATGCTGTCATTGATTTCAATAGGAAATTAAGTTAAATTAGCTTAGTGTATGCTATGTTTGTGTGTAATACGCACGTAAATAAAACATGCGGCACATTTATTTTTACACGAAGAAATGCGTGCGCAGAATACTTACATATAAACAATCCCATTGAAAACAATGGGCTCTATTCACTGCAATTTGCCAGAACAAATTTTGCAAATGCGCAACTGTGTTTATGTGCATCCGGCCTAATGTGTATGTTAGTGTGGATTTGCCATTAAAATAGTACAGGCATGCTGTGGATTCTGCTCTTTGCAGCAATTTCGTGACAAACCTGCACCCAAATCTGCATGAAATCCACATGTAGGATCTGAGTTTTCATGTTGATGTGTTTGTAGCAGATTTTTCCACCACGTGTGACTCTACCCTCGGTGTATGTTCACATCTGTCAGATTAGTTACAGAAGATGTGTTCCAAACATATGAAGGGGATTGTTTCTGTAGATGTCATATTTACACTGATGGGACAATCACAGAAATTATATCACTCATCAGAAGTGATTAACTACTTGTCCCACAACATTTGCTCATTCTGCCTTTTTTCTGTGTGTTGTTAATATTCTAAAGGTGGGTTGTTATCTGTTTAAAACCGTATTCAGTAAATGATTGATGTCTGTTTAAGGGAATGTACTGTTTAAGCAGAAAATGCTCTATTGTATAAATCAATTTTTTATTTCAAATGGATTGTCAGAGAGAAAGCTTTATTTGTAAAACTGGCCCTGTATGTAAAAAAAATGGTGGAGATCTTATCGCCTCTTTCAACTCCCAGCAATTCGCAAGGAAGAGCTGCAGAGCTATTGAAAATGTTGCTACCTAAGATAGCAGGTGAGGTGCCTGTATTAAAAACAATGTCATAAAGTTTTCATAGAACACATTCTACCAGGTGAACAGAACAGCCGAGCACGGGCCTTCTCCAAGGACAAGCTGTAGAGCTACAGATGTTTATTGTGTTTTGGGAAAAGGAAACATGGCAAAAACAGGAGGAGGAGAGCAGCAGCAGTTCTACCACCACTGACAGCAGCTGGAGGGCAGAGTGTTCTCCTCCTGGAAACATGAGAGCTGTAGATCCGTATTTATGTTATGATATATTTTTAATTTGGAGGGAGAGGGTTGGAGGAAACAGGAGGAGAAGAGCAGCAGCACCACCACCAATTTCCTAAAACCCCACTGTAGATACATAAGGTCTGCAAATAATTTGTAGTGGTCGGATTGGCAACTTTGAATGACGCCTGAGGCCACAAACAGAGAACTGCCATATTTCCCGTGTCAAGGTGTATCTTGTTTGTCTATTTTGCTGCTCTATACGTTAACAGCAGCAGAAATATCCCCTCTCCCAATGTATAGGCATATAAACATGATGCAGCACCTTCCTCTGCTCCCTCCATAGAAGCCTGTTCTATGCTGGTATACAAGCTCTCATAGCAGCAATAGATCCTCTATACAATATCTGCCCCTATTGGCCAAATCCCACGTCACATACAGGCATATAAACATGATGTAGCATCTTTGTCCTGTGCTCAACTGAAAAAATTGCTGCTGGTTACACTGCGCCTATGTTATATATGGCTAGGTCATGTGATACTGGCATCTTATGAAATTGTTCCCCATATGCAAGATGGAGGACACCTTTAGTAACATCAGCATGGCATCCTGGCTGCTGATTGGCTGCACACTGACTTCTATCAGACATTATGGGAAATTCGATTTCTGACTAAACTGAATTGATTTAGGAAAAATCAGGATGATTTTATCACCTGGCTGATCTGGCTGAGCAACACTATATAAAAGATTTTTTTTTTTGCACATATGGTACATTGAATCTGGAATGACGCAGGACTCCTAAATTGGTGATGTACCCTGTCCTCTACGGTATGTGAGGCTCTGATGATCTCATGCCGTGGATCTCTGAGGATATAATACATAGTATGATGATAAATATGGAGGATTACAAGGACAGTGTTTAGTAATGATGGAAGTGCCAGCTTCTACCAAATCCCTCTACACTTTAAGGTACAGGGATAAGGTAAATAATGCTCCAACTACAGAGAAGAAGCAAATAAGCAAAAATGTGAAAAGATATAATTTAAACTTGTCCAATCCCAATTAAATGTGGTCTGACACATTCACACACTAATCAGTCTCTGAGCCAGGAATTAAAAAATAAAAAAAAAATTCCGCCAGCAAATATATGTCTAAATAACAATTGAGCCATCACTCACCTCTCCCGCCTCCCTCGTTCATCCTCCACTGCCGTCTTTGCCCTCCGTTGTCTCTGCTTTGACATACAATAAACCTGCTATAGCAGCCAATGACAGTGCTCAGCCATGTTTCCTGAACGCTGTCATTGGCTGCTGCATCTTGTTTGTAAATAGGCTCAACATGCAGACTGACGTCACAGGGAGACTGGAGCCAGTGATGTAGGACTAATGGGGGAACAGGGAGAGGTGAGCAACTGCTCATTTGTTATTTTATACTATGGGGGACCCGATGACTGGGGTTTCCCTTAACTCGGATAACCCCTTTCATATGATCCATATTTAGGCAAACAATCATCAAGTCAATGCAATATCCAGGTTTCAATGCCTTTTTCTCATTAAATGTGGATTCACCAGGGAGCATATGACTAATTGTATTTGATCTGAAGGATATTCTCAGAGCTAGGTCTGGCATAGACCATTTTCCAATAGTAATATAAACACTATATGTCTTTTTAACATTTGACTTACAATCTGGGCTTGTTTACTGCTCCCCTATTGTTGAAGCACTATTTACCTTGCCCTGTGCCTTAAAATGTAAGTTGTTATAGGGAGAGGATGGAGAGTGGAGTCGCCCATGTCAGGGTGGTGGCCCTGCTTAGGTAGCAGCATAATAGGTATATGATAAGGTTGCCCTTATACTGTATATACAGTATTTTTAGTGGTGACCTTAAAAGTTCAGTTTTATCTATAAAAGGGTGTTCTTTTGTTGCTGTGTATAAAAATATTTTTATTCCTTGGACCCCATGTGTACATTTGAAGGATGCAAACACCTGTTATCAGTTCCTATGATTGTTTAGTTTAATTTTTTCTTGACACATGATTAACCAAATCTGGAATTCTGGCAAAGTGTTTTATTTTTTTAATGGAGTTCACAATAATACAAATAATATTTAAAATTAATTCTGTGGGTCCGTTCAATTACTTCAATACCAAATTTAGATATGCAAAATTAAATTGTTTTTTAAATACATATTTTCATAGTGTTCACTGTGCAGGTTAGATATTGTACTAACTTTTTTACCTGGGTCATTATGAACACGGTTACATAAAAGTTTGATTCCTCCCCCCACCCCACATGTATATACATACTAGCGTGCCCGTCGCGCGTTGCTGCGAAGACAGACATACATACATACATACATTCGTTTTTATATATCTAGATGACGGCAGCAGCGACCACTGAGGTTTTGTAGGCCGCTGCTTCCCCCTTGCAGGCTGAATAAAATAGCCGTTGTGTGGAACATCCAATTTATCCGGCTGCTGTGGCTTCTTGGGAAGATAGCCTAGTACATGTTTGCCCACTTCCAACTCCAATGGAGACTGACTGTAAATGGCTGGCGTGCTCTAGTATTTATGGTTCCAAGCTGTACGTGTCATTGCATACAGTCTATCTATCTATCTATCTATCTATCTATCTATCTATCTATCTATCTATCTATCTATCTATCTATCTATCTATCTGGGTTATTGCATACAGTCTATCTATCTATCTATCTATCTATCTATCTATCTATCTATCTATCTATCTATCAGGGTTATTGCATACAGTCTATCTATCTATCTATCTATCTATCTATGACATCAGGAAATGAGAGAATTAGATTCCGTACGTAAAATTTGAACGCTAATTCTTTGGCGCTTTGAATTGAATAATCGAGTTGGGACCCATTAACTTTTCCTATTTATGACATAATCAATGCTCGTGCCAAATTTTAAGTTTCTATGACATTGGGAAGTGAGAGAATTAAGTTGGGATGAGACATAAGGCCTTGCCCATAAGCATTCCCCAACCTCCAAGAACTGAACCTACCTACCTGAATGAGATTTTGTAGGCCGCTGCTTCCCCCTTGCGGGCTGAATAAAATAGCCGTTGGGTGGAACATACAATTTATCCGGCTGCTGTGGCTTCTTAGGAAGATATCCTAGTACTTGTTTACCCACTTCCAACTCCAATGGTAATTGGCTGGCGTGCTCTAGTGGTTCCAAGCTGTACGTGTCATAATACAGCCTTAATGACATCAAAATGCAGCTTTATAGAACATGTTGGGGCATGTTCAAGGGCGTCCGATGTTGATGACATCAGTGATGACATCACAATAGCAGGTGGCTTACTTATTCGATCTACGTGGGGGGGGGGCGTAACTTTCGACGACGCTCGCGCGCCATTTATCGTAGGATATTTGTACTATGCCTATAATCTTCCCAGGAGTGTACTTAACAACTTCCCAAAGTTTCATGGCGATCGGATGAATGGTGTAGTAGCGCATAAAGGACAAACAGACACGCACGCAGACACGCACGCACGCAGACAGACATACATTCAATTTTATATATATAGATTAAGGATAAGGCGTGGTTTGACTTTTATTTCTTTATATTTATAATGTCTGACATCAAACTTTTCCTATCTGTCCGCTTTTGGCTCCCAGAGCCTCTCAGGTTATTTTTTTGGGATTTCCCATGAAACACTAAAACTTTATATACAGAACTTTGCTGCCATCTAGTGTCATAATGACAATACACTGTACAACGTCTTCAGTGAGAAACCTCTATTATCTGCTGTATGAGCTGCGGACATCATCAAGTAGTTACCACAAATACAGCAACCTTGTTCAACTACACAAACATTGCTTCCTCCAGCATCTTGTTGTATTTACCCCTAAGAGACCTGGGAAATAATCCGCTGTGGCTGCAGGGGCTTGGAGTGTAATTAGACCTATGCAGAGGACCTCACAGTATCTATACAGATTAGAGACTGCACAATATTACTAGACCTTATTGACCCCTGCCTCTCAGGGATGTTTGATCCCTATGAGTCCTGCTAAAGCCTTGTCCTAGGGGGGTAAACAAAACAAGAGTTGGCTGGCTTTTCCTCAGAGTACCTTCCAGAACTGTTCCTGAGCTCACAAGCCAGTACTCTCCCGCTGATGGCTCATTCCACTCAGGGATCCAAGTCTAAACTCAGAAGACCTTTCTACTAGCCGGCAGCCCAATTAAAGGGGTTGTCCCACCGTGACAAATGGAGCTATATACTTCTGTATGGCTATTACCTGATCCGGTACCCCCCCCACCCCCCCGCTATATTTACCTGTCCGTTGCCTTGGCTCCCACCATTCCTTGGCTCTTCTCCCATCAGTCGGTCTTCTCCCATCAGTCGGTCTTCTTCAGGCTGCTCATGTCCCTGTGAACGCGCTGTGGGAGGGGGGCGACCTGTCACTTGTGGCTGGGGAGGGGGGGGGGGGTTGATCAGGAGTTGGGTTCAAGCTGTCCCTTTGCGGAGGGGGGGTGCAGGAGTCGGGCATGGGCTGTCACTTAGTGGGGGGGAGGGTTGTGCGGCAATCGGGCGTGGGCTGTCACTTTGCGAGGTGGGGGGTGCAGGAGTCGGGCGCGGGCTGTCACTTTGCGGGGGGCGCTAATCGGACGCGGGCTATCACTTTGCGGAGGGTAGGGTGCAGGAGTCGGGCGCGGGCTGTCACTTAGCGAGGGGGAGGGTTGTGCGGTAATCGGGCGTGGGCTGTCACTTTGCGGGGTGGTGGGGTGCAGGAGTCGGGCGTGGGCTGTCACTTTGCGGGGGGGAGATAGACTTCTGGCGGAGGTGGATGTGCTGTCACATAGACTTCTTGCGGGGTGGGTGTGCGGTCACATAGACTTTTTGTGGGGTGGGTGTGGGGTCACATAGACTTTTGTGGGGTGGGTGTGCGGTCACATAGACTTCTGGCGGAGATGAGTGTGTGGTCACATAAACTTCTGGCGGAGGTGGGTGTGCGGTCACATAGACTTCTGGCGGAGATGAGTGTGCGGTCACATAGACTTCTTGTGGGGTGGGTGTGCGGTCACATAGACTTCTTGCGGGGTGTGTGTGCGGTCACATAGACTTCTGGCGGAGGTGGGTGTGCGGTCACATAGACTTTTTGTGGGGTGGGTGTGCGGTCACATAGACTTCTGGCGGCTTTGGGTGTGCGGTCATATAGACTTCTGGCGGAGGTGGGTGTGCGGTCACATAGACTTCTTGTGGGGTGGGTGTGCGGTTACATAGACTTCTTGCAGGGTGCGTGTGTGGTCACATAGACTTCTGGCGGAGGTGGGTGTGCGGTCACATAGACTTCTGGCGGAGGTGCGTGTGCGGTCACATAGATATCTTGTGGGTGCGTGTGCGGTCATATAGACTTCTGGCAGAGGTGGGTGAGGGCGGGACGTTAATCGGACGCGGGCTGTCACTTTGCGGAGGCGGGGTGGAGGAGTCGGGTGCGGGCTGTCACTTTGCGGGGGGGGGGAGGCGCTAATCGGACGTTGGCTGTCACTTTGCGGAGGGGGTGTGCAGGAGTCGGGCGCAGGCTGTCACTTTGTGGGGGAGGGGGGCGCTAATCGGACGCGGGCTGTCACTTTGCAGTGGGGGGGGTGCAGGAGTTGGGCGCGGTCTGTCACTTTGCGGGGGGCGGGGCGCTACTCGGACGCGAGCTGTCACTTTGTGGAGGGGGAGGGGTGGGGAGGGGAGGGTTGTGCGGTAATTGGGCACGGGCTGTAACTTTGCAGGGTGGGGGGGTGCAGGAGTCGGGCACGGGCTGTCACTTTGCGCGGGGGGTGCTAAACAGACGCGGGCTATCACTTTGCGGAGGGGGGGTGCAGGAGTCGGGCGCGGGCTTTCACTTTGCGGGGGGCGGGGCGCTACTCGGACGCGGGCTGTCACTTTGTGGAGGGGGAGGGGTGGGTTGTGCGGTAATCGGGCACGGGCTGTCACTTTGCGCGGGGGGGTGCTAATCAGACGCGGGCTATCACTTAGCAGGGGGGAGGTTTGTGCGGTAATCGGGCGCGGTCTGTCACTTTGCGGGGGGGGGAGATAGACTTCTGGCGGAGGTGGATGTGCTGTCACATAGACTTCTTGCAGGGTGGGTGTGCGGTCACATAGACTTTTTGTGGGGTGGGTGTGCGGTCACATAGACTTTTTGTGGGGTGGGTGTGTGGTCACATAGACTTCTGGTGGAGGTGGGTGTGCGGTCACATAGACTTCTGGCGGAGGTGGGTGTGCGTTCACATAGACTTCTGGCGGAGATGGGTGTGCGGTTACATAGACTTTTAGTGGGGTGAGTGTGTGGTCACATAGACTTCTGGTGGAGGTGGGTGTGCGGTCACATAGACTTCTGATGGAGGTGCGTGTGCGGTCCCATAGACTTCTTGTGGGGTGGGTGTGTGGTCACATAGACTTCTTGCGGGGTGCGTGTGCGGTCACATAGACTACTGGTGAGGTGGGTGTGCGGTCACATTGACTTCTTGCGGACGTCTGTGTGCGGTCACATAGACTTCTGGCAGAGTTGGGTGTTGCGGTCCCATAGACTTCTGGCGGAGGTGGGTGTGTGGTCACATAGACTTCTTGCGGAGTGTGTGTGCGGTCACATAGACTTCTGGTGGAGGTGGGTGTGCGGTCACATAAACTTCTTGTTGGTTGGGTGTGCGGCCACATAAACTTCTTGCGGGGTGCGTGTGCGGTCACATTGACTTCTGCCGGAGGTGGGTGTGCGGTCACATAGACTGCTGGCGGAGGTGGGTGTGTGGTCCCATAGACTTCTTGCGAGGTGCGTGTGCGGTCACATAGACTTTTTGTAGGGTGGGTGTGCAGTCACATAGACTTCTTGCGGACGTCTGTGTGCGGTCACATAGACTTTTGGCGGAGGTGAGTGTGCGGTCACATAGACTTCTTGCGGGGTGCGTGTGCGGTCAGATAGACTTTTTGTGAGGTGGGTGTGCGGTCACATAGACTTCTGGCGGCTTTGGGTGTGCGGTCATATAGACTTCTGGCGGAGGTGGGTGTGCGGTCACATAGACTTCTGGCGGAGGTGGGTGTGCGGTCACATAGACTTCTTCTGGGGTGGGTGTGCGGTTACATAGACTTCTTGCGGTGTGTGTGTGCAGTCACATAGACTTCTGGCGGAGGTGGGTGTGCCGTCACATAGAGTTCTTGTGGGGTGGGTGTGCGGTCACATAGACTTCTTGCGGGGTGCGTGTGTGGTCACATAGACTTCTGGTGAGGTGGGTGTGGGGTCACATAGACTTCTGGTGAGGTGGGTGTGGGGTCACATAGACTTCTGTCGGAGGTGGGTGTGTGGTCACATAGACTTCTTGCGGGGTGCGTGTGCGGTCACATAGACTTCTAGTGAGGTGGGTATGGGGTTACATAGACTTCTGTCGGAGGTGGGTGTGCGGTCACATAGACTTCTTGCGGGGTGGGCGTGCGGTCACATAGACTTCTTGTGGGGTGGGTGTGCGGTCACATAGACTTCTGGCAGAGGTGGATGTGCTTTCGCATAGACTTCTGGCGGAGGTGGATGTACTGTCACATAGACTACTGGCGGAGGTGCATGCAAGAGTGCACTTTGGAGGGGACTGTGGGATGGCATTGTGGGGGGGACTATGGGAGGGCATTGTGGCGGGTGACACTGGAGGGGGAAACTGTGGTGGGGGCATTGTGGGGGGTGCACTGTGGAGGGCACTGTGGGGAGGTCATTGTGGGGGGGTGCACTGTGTGTGGGCACTTTGGGGGTGCATTGTGTGTGGACACTGAAGGGGGGACTATGAGGGGGGCGCACTGGAGGGGGGGGACTGTGGGGGGGCAGAGTGGAGGGGGCACTGTGAGGGGGGCATGTGTGTGGGCACTGGAGGGGGCACTGTGTGGGCACTGTGAGGGGGGGGCATGTGTGTGTGCGTCATGCTTGGTGGTACTTTCACTTTCAATAAGCAGAGGATCGCGATCCTCTGCTTATTGAAAGTGCTGCTACAGATCAGGATCTCTTGCTACTGCTGTGAGAGCTGTAGCGGGAGATTCCTTCATCTCCGCAGCATGTCCCCTCGTCACTGGACACTGGGACACTGCTGTCACAGTGTCCAGTGATGAGGGGACATGCCCGGGAGATGAAGGAATCTCCTGCTACAGCTCTCACAGCAGTAGCAGGAGATCGCACTGCCCTCTCATTGCTTTGAATGGAACCGGCCGGCTGCCGGCTCCATTCAAAGCAGTGAAGCGTGCCTCTCCATGACGCCAGTCCTCCAGTCATGTGACCGGCATCATCGGGAGCGCGCGCGCTGAGGAGAGAGAGGCAGCAGTGCATGATGGGAACTACCCAGCGGCGCCATCTACAGGCAAGTTCTTCAGGCAAGCTTTATAAGGGGAATAAAAGTAATAAAAAGGTGGGGAAAATATCGTTTTTATGGGAAAGGCTGTTGTGTGTGATGCTTCTACTTTACAGGGCATTCATGGGGGAAAAAAAAGTTAGTTTGGGGGGCGGGACAACCCCTTTAACCCTTCGGCTCACTCGCACCGACATATTTGCAGTACAATTTATGTGTCAATTCTTATGCACGTAATACGGACAGCAGACAACAGCATTGCTTTACATTGCTGCATTCTGACCTGCATTTTTCAAGCACCTATATAAGGAGCGGCCTATTTTTGTCCATGTCACCAGTGTAAGTCGATAGGAATGTAAAAGAACACTGAAAATATGAATGTTACATGTCTATTACCTCTGTGCTTCCATGCATGTTGCCAGGAGTCAGTGTGTTGTTTTTTTTTTTATTTGCATGCAAAATGTAACAAATACACATGCCACACTCGTAAAAAAAAAAATAAGATTGAAAAACGCACTGAATAGTGAAATGCCTGTGTGAATGAACTGTTAGAATTATCTGTTTTTAGTCACTTTAAAGAGATTTTCAGCAATAAACTTTTTTACAACAACTCAAATTTAGGCTAAATTCACACAGGCGAGTGCGATATCGGGTCAAGAAACCTGACTGTCCCATTGAAAACAATGCATGATGCATTCTGAGGAACGCGAAAAAATAGGACATGTGGCGATTTTTTTTTTAATAATCTCACAGCATCACTACGCGCGGAAAAATGGCTCATGTGTGACTCAATTCAATAGAATGGAGTTTATATTCACACAAGTTTTGTGCATCTCACAACACACAACATTTGTGTGATTTTTGTGCTCATCAGCACTTTGCTTTAGACCAGACATTATCTGTCTCCATGGGAACCATTTCTCCAACTCTTCAGCACCTAGATTCTTTCATTCCCAGTATTCTTGGGTTCACTCCTCAACTGCTCTCAAGAACATCATTTTGGGTTACGTATACCTTTCTAATTACAGTGGTACGTTGGGATGCGAGCGCCTCAGCTTGCAAGCTTTTTGACTTGCGATCAGGCTCTCTCCCGAATTTTTGCTCTGATTTACGTGCAGAACCTCGGGGTCTGAGCCTGGTTGCAAATCAAAAAATCTCTCAAGCTGAGGCTCAGGGGGTTCTATACTCACCTATCGTTAGCGTTTCGTCCTTGCGATGGTTACGGTGCTGCTGCAGGCTTTCCCACCCTCCTGCACGCCGAGAAAGCATTGCTTTCTGGATGTGGGGCCTTGAATGCCCAGCCTCTAGAAAGCTAATGCTCTGATTGGTTAAATCATTCCATGTTGTCTTTGAATGGCTGTGATTGGTTAACCCAACACCGGCTTTCATTGGCTGATGTCGCGCTGAGTTACCCATTCAGAGAATTAGCTTGCTGGAGGCAGGGCTTTCAAGCCCCATATCTGGAAAGCAATGCTCTGTCGGCATGGAGGAGGATGCAACCGCCTGCAGCAGTGCTGCAGACCATCGCGGAACGCCGGCGGTAGGTGAGTATTGATCTTTTTTTTGTTACTTGTAGGTAGTTTCCTCATTGAAATGAATTGAAATGCCATTAATGCGGAACACAATAACGGCATTTCAATTCATTTCAATGGGGAAAAGTGCTTTGACATACGAGTCTTTTAGCCTAAGAGCTCCGTCATGGAATGGATTAAACTCATATGTCAAGGCATCACTGTATTTTTAATCCTGTTTTTTTTTTGGAGGCCAGTTAAAGAGAAAGTGGCTATTCTGGCAATTTTTTTACAGCATTTACCAGCATTTTATGGTACGGATCGTTACATTTGCAGAAAGCAAGTATGTATAGTCTTAAATTCGTATATTTTTCCACTAAGAACTATCGTGTAACAGAAAAGTTAATTTTTTTTTCGTAAAACCACAGTAAACCGCAGCATCCTAGTGGTTTAACGTTTAGTTAAAGACCTACAAGTGCAAATATGGAGTGGGGGTGAATAACGTTGTTAGAAGTCCACGATATCCTGAGGTGATGTGAAGCTTTACAGAAGATAATGAACATTGACAGATCATCTTTCTCTCCCTGTCCATCCTTGCTTCCCCACCCACTACCCTGAATGGGCTGAAGTGACACCTGCAAGTTTAATACATGCAATGCCCACTTCAGCCTGCTTAATTTCTGTCTAGAATGGAGCTACCACTACAGCTCTGGTCTTGAATTTCAACCAAGACCAAACCCACGGCTCTAGTTCCTTTCTAAGCAGAGAAAGAGATGGTAGAATAGTGCCCAACCCCCACCTGAAAAGCTCTCAGGCAAAACTGTAAAGTTCTTTTCTCCTAGCCAAAGCATCACTTGAGCAAAACTGTTAACTATTTAATAACTTTCGATAGATATGTTAGGGTGGCCTCTCAATCTAGCCATTATGGGTGAGGAGAAGCCAGCAGGAAGCTGCTCTGATGACTCTCCTCTCTGATCCTATAATATATTAAACTCCTAGTAGTCTGGGGCCAGAATATTGCTAAATAGAATTGTCCTTTGGAAGTCCTGGCGCTCCTCAGTGCCTTGTTGTTTAAAACATAACCTTTATTTCACAGTATTAAAAGCGTGCTCAAGGTAAATTAAAGCTACAGCTCATTCTCCAGTATACATATGATTAAATTTTGGTCCAACTGACCATATCCCAGTATTATAGATTCCTACTGCAGATCAATCTATACTGTGCTCATTTACTAACCATAAAAACTACATCCACAAAGTATTGTGAGACGTACAAAACTACAAGGTGGTCCAAAGATATGGAGATGACTGAAATAATGGAAACCCATGATTGGAATGTACAGATGAGCGAGCATACTCGTACTTGAGCGAGTATCCACCTTTTCGAGTATCTGACTGCTCGTCTACAAAGATTCGGGTGTCGGCGGGGGGCGGCCGGGGAGAGCAGGGGGGAAATCTCTCTCCCCCTTACTGCTCACTCCCACAACCCACTGCTCACCCCCGCCGGCACCCGAATCTCTGCAGACAAGCAGGCAGATACTCGAAAAGGACGATACTCACTCGAGTACTTGTCCTTAACGAGTATGCTCGCTCATCTATATTAAAATGCCATCTTGTGTGCGGCATGTTGCTAAGGGTAGAAAGGAAATCTGTGAATGGTGTCCAACACAACGGTCATTTGAAAAGCCACAATCTTGAAATCAAGCCAATATTTTCAAATTATAAAGGGCGCATGTGGCGTGTTTATATGATATAGAATCCAAATTAGTGATGTATCTTTCTTGGTGGCAAAAGTTATTACCTTTAGACCACCCTGAAGAACCCATTTTTTTGTAATGGGTCTATTTACATGGGGTATTTTTCTCTCAGTGATGCTGCTAGATGGAAAAATCACAGCATGTCCTATTAAGTCAGACATTAGAATAGTACATGCAAATAACGGGTTTCCCAAGCATGCACAGAATGTAGGCGGGGTGCAACATTCTTGGGCGTGACTCCTCTCCGCTCATTTAAATACAGTTTAATAGTGAAACTATGATTTTAATACCAGTTTGCTGTTACATTTTCTAAAACACGAATCCTTCAAAAACGGAAACCAAAACACTGATGTGAACGAGCTCTAAGCTAATTCATTCCATGCAGACCATGAAATAAGTCCTAACATCTATCTGCTCAATATATGTGAATATAAAATATTACTCCACTTTGTAAAGTTCCCACAGACCAAATAAGATGAAGGATTCAGAACTCAAACTCCTGATCACCAATGTATTTCTCCAGCTTTATACTTTCTATACACCAGTTTCTGTACATGTCCTCAGTCCATCTGTTACACTGTGTGTGTCTAGCACAATAATATGTCCCGGATTCATCAGGTTTCACTCCAGTGAGTTTGAGATAAACTTCTCCTTTATTTGTGTCTCTTGTTATAGTTATACGTCCCTGAAGAGACTGGGAATAGTCGGTGCCATCATTATGCACTATTCTCCCCAACCACTCCAGGCCTTTCCCTTCAGGTTGTCTGACCCAGTTTACACTCCACATGTTAGTGCTGTCAGTGAGGGAGGCACCGCTCACTTTACAGGTCTTCTCCAGAGTCTCTGTAGGTTTCACAGTCCCAGGACCAGACACCCCTAGTGAGATCTGTGCAGCGACACCTGGAAATAAACAGAAATTACTTCATTCTTTAATAGATCTGAAATCTACAATTATTACTAGAAGTTGTGTGATATTGGCAGGAAATCAGACTCACATTGTAGAGATGATATAACACAGAGTAACCAAAGGAGACTCTTCATGATTGGGCGGAGGAGATAGAACAAGTCAGTTCCAGGTCTGGGTGAACAGTTCCTGATCAGTGGACACTTCTACTTCTCTACTTATACAGGAAGTTATTTACATACATTTGCATACATCCTGCAGTGGAGACCCCCAGACCTTTATTACCTGGTGAACATTGTAACATAACATTGGTGCTGAGCTACACTGACGGTTCATTCATATCTTTACATAATTTAACCCTTGGTCCCTCTGGGATTTTATTTGACAAGTAATCAAGTCAATGACAATTAGTCAAGTAATCCCAATTAGAGATGAGCGAGCGTACTCGGAAAAGCACTACTCGCTCGAGTAATTTGCTTTATCCGAGTATCGCTGTGCTCGTCCCTGAAGATTCAGGTGCCGGCACGGAGCGGGGAGCTGCAGGGGCACCCGAATCTTCAGGGACGAGCACAGCGATACTCGGATAAAGCAAATTACTCGAGCGAATAGTGCTTTTCCGAGTACGCTCGCTCATCTCTAATCCCAATTCATCAATCATATCATCTACTTTCCTGAAGGAAAAGGAAAAGAACCTCCACTTCTACTGATGAGCTATTACATATCAGGAAATCTCAGTAATCCTATATTGTGCTATAGGGGTGTAAGCATATTTATTTGTGCATTGTGTGTTTGCGTGAGCCTGTGCGTATTTTACAGTTTTTTGTGCATGCAAGTCATACGTATTTGTGTGCACAAAAATAACCCCGAATGCGTGCTTCCATTGATTACAATGGGCATTTAAGCTAAATTAGTTGTGCTATGTTCATACACAATACACATGACAATAGAGCATGGGGTGTATATATCTGAATGAATGAAATTCATGTGCAGAATGCACTCATGTGAACGAACCCACTGAAATCAATTGTGAATGTATTTGCTAGAAAGAGAAATTGATCCCAGAATGTCTTCTCGTCTTTGTTGGGTTTTCTATGTTCTTCTGGCCATAAAAAGGAACAGATTGAAATCTAGCAAAGTGAATATATTATAAATATGAGAACAGTATATAATAGAAGCCTGTCACTGACCGGAGGAACTTCTGAGGTATGAGCTATTACATATCAGGAAATGTCAGTAATAGAGATGAGCGAACGTACTCGTCCGAGCTTGATGCTCGTTCGAGTATTAGCGTGTTCGAGATGCTCGTTACTCGTAACGAGCACCACGCGATGTTCGAGTTACTTTCACTTTCATCTCTGAGACATTAGCGCGCTTTTCTGGCCAATTGAAAGACAGGAAAGGCATTACAACTTCCCCCTGCAACGTTCAAGCCCTATACCACCCCCCTGCTGTGAGTGGCTGGCGAGATCAGGTGTCACCCGAGTATATAAATCGGCCCCTCCCGCGGCTCGCCACAGATGCATTCAGACATAGAGGAGGGAAAGTGCTGTTGGTGCCTGATCTGCTATAGGGAGAGTGTTAGGAGTATTTTAAGCTTCAAGAACCCCAACGGACCTTCTTAGGGCCACATCTACCTGTGTGCAGTAGTGTGGAGGCTGCTTTTTGCAGTGTTGCACTTTTTTTTTTTTTTTGTATATGGGCCGTGCAGAGCATTGCGCCCTGCAGTAATACTCCAGGGACAGAAGTGCTTAGGCAGGGACAGAAGACATATTATTGATTGAATATAGGCAGTGGGCCTTTGCAAAAAAATTTGTGGGAAAAAATCTATTTCGCCTGCCTGTGACTGTGCTCAGTGTTCTGTCTGTGCTGGGTGTAGTAGTTCTACAAAATCATACGCAGCCAGCTAAGTGTTACAGCAGACTTGCGCCAAATTATTTCCTGGCTCTGTCTTGGCTCTGAAAGCACCGCTGTGTTGCAGTTCACAGTGCAACACTCTGCAGTTCTGTGACATACTCCAGGGACAGAAGTGCTTAGGCAGGGACAGAAGACATATTATTGATTGAATATAGGCAGTGGGCCTTTGCAAAAAAATTTGTGGGAAAAAATCTATTTGGCCTGCCTGTGACTGTGCTCAGTGTTCTGTCTGTGCTGGGTGTAGTAGTTCTACAAAATCATACGCAGCCAGCTAAGTGTTACAGCAGGCTTGCGCCAAATTATTTCCTGGCTCTGTCTTGGCTCTGAAAGCACCGCTGTGTTGCAGTTCACAGTGCAACACTCTGCAGTTCTGTGACATACTCCAGGGACAGAAGTGCGTAGGCAGGGACAGAAGACATATTGATTGAATATAGGCAGTGGGCCTTTGCTAAAAAATTTGGGGCAAAAAATCTATTTGGCCTGCCTGTGACTGTCCTCAGTGTTCTGGGTCTGTGCTGGGTGTAGTAGTTCTACAAAATCATACGCAGCCAGCTAAGTGTTACAGCAGGCTTGCGCCAAATTATTTCCTGGCTCTATCTGGGCTGTGAAATCACCACTGTATTGCAGTTCACAGTGCAACACTCTGCAGTTCTGTGACGTACTCCAGGGCCAGAAGCGCTTAGGCAGGGACAGAAGACATATTGATTGAATATAGGCAGTGGGCCTTTGCTAAAAAATTTGTGGGAAAAAATCTATTTGGCCTGCCTGTGACTGTGCTCAGTGTTCTGGGTCTGTGCTGGGTGTAATAGTTCTACAAAATAATACGCAGCCAGCAAAGTGTTACAGCAGGCTTGCGCCAAATTATTTCCTGGCGTTCCGTAAGCGAAGTCAGCCTCCAACCACAGGCCAATAAGCAGCACATTTAATTACAGCGTTATGTTTCTGCATTACTGGTAATACAGCATGCTGAGGGGTAGGGGTAGGCCTAGAGGACGTGGATGCGGTCGAGGACGCGGAGGCCCAAGTCAGGGTGTGGGCACAGGCCGAGCCAGTGCGGTGGCCAGGGGTAGAGGCAGGGCCAGACCGAATAATCCACCAACTGTTTCCCAAAGCGCCCCCTCGCGCCATGCCACCCTGCAGAGGTCAAGGTGCTCTACAGTGTGGCAGTTTTTCACAGAGACGCCTGACGACCAACGAACAGTGGTGTGCAACCTTTGTCGCGCCAAGATCAGCTGGGGAGGCACCGTCACCAGCATGCGCAGGCATATGATGGCCAAGCACCCCACAAGGTGGGACGAAGGCCGTTCACTGCCTCCGGTTTGCACCACTGCCTCTCCCCCTGTGCCCCAACCTGCCACTGAGATCCAACTCCCCTCTCAGGGCACAGGCACTACCGTCTCCTGGCCTGCACCCACACCCTCACCTCCGGTGTCCTCGGCCCCATCCAGCAATGTCTCTCAGCGCAGCGTCCAGACGTCGGTAGCACCACTGTTTGAGCGCGAGCGCAAGTACGCCGCCACGCAGCCTCACGCTCAAGCGTTAAACGTGCACATTGCCAAATTGATCAGTCTGGAGATTCTGCCTTATAGGCTTGTGGAAACGGAGGCTTTCAAAAGCATGATGGCGGCGGCGGCCCCGCGCTACTCAGTTCCCAGTCGCCACTACTTTTCCCGATGTGCCGTCCCAGGCTTGCACGACCACGTCTCCCGCAACATTGTACGCGCCCTCACCAACGTGGTTACTGCCAAGGTCCACTTAACTACAGACACGTGGACAAGCACAGGCGGGCAGGGCCACTATATCTCCCTGACGGCACATTGGGTGAATTTAGTGGAGGCTGGGACAGAGTCAGAGCCTGGGACCGCTCACGTCCTACCCCCCCCCCCCCCTGAATTGCGTGCCCCAGCTCGGTAGTGGTATCTGCGGCGGTGTATGCTTCCTCCACTAAACCACCCTCCTCCTCCTCCTCCTCCTACGCAACCTCTGTCTCGCAATCAAGATGTGTCAGCAGCAGCACGTCGCCAGCAGTCGGTGTCGCGCGGCATGGCAGCTCAGCGGTGGGCAAGCGTCAGCAGGCCGTGCTGAAGCTACTCAGCTTAGGAGATAAGAGGCACACGGCCCACAAACTGCTGCAGGGTCTGACAGAGCAGACCGACCGCTGGCTTGCACTGCTGAGCCTCCAACCGGGCATGGTCGTGTGTGACAACGGCCGTAACCTGGTGGCGGCTCGGCAGCTCGGCAGCCTCACGCACGTGCCATGCCTGGCCCATGTGTTTAATTTGGTGGTTCAGCGCTTTCTGAAAAGCTACCCACACTTGTCAGACCTGCTCGGAAAGGTGCGCCAGCTCTGCGCACATTTCCGCAAGTCCCACACGCACGCTGCCACCCTGCGGACACTGCAACATCGGTTTAATCTGCCAGTGCACCGACTGCTGTGTGACGTGCCCACACAGTGGAACTCTATGCTCCACATGTTGGCCAGGCTCTATGAGCAGCGTAGAGCTATTGCGGAATACCAACTCCAATATGGGCGGCATAGTGGGAGTCAGCCTCCTCAATTATTTACAGAAGAGTGGGCCTGGTTGGCAGCCATCTGCCAGGTCCTTGGAAACTTTGAGGAGTCTACCCAGATGCTGCAATCATTAGCGTCACCATTCCTCTTCTATGCCTCTTGAGAAGTTCCCTGCAAAGCATAAAGGCAGACGCTTTGGAATCGGAAACGGAGGCGGGGGAAGACAGTATGTCACTGGATAGTCAGAGCACCCTGATGTCTATATCTCAGCGCATTGAGGAGGAGGGGGAGGAGCATGAGGAGGAGGGGGAAGAGACAGCTTGGCCCACTGCTGAGGGGATAGATGCTGCTTGCCTGTCATCCTTTCAGCGTGTATGGCCAGAGGAGGAGGAGGAGGAGGGGGAGGAGCATGAGGAGGAGGGGGAAGAGACAGCTTGGCCCACTGCTGAGGGTACAGATGCAGCTTGCCTGTCATCCTTTCAGCGTGTATGGCCAGAGGAGGAGGAGGAGGAGGAGGATCCTGAAAGTGATCTTCCGAGTGAGGACAGCCATGTGTTGCGTACAGGTACCCTGGCACACATGGCTGACTTCATGTTAGGATGCCTTTCTTGTGACCCTCGCGTTACACGCATTCTGGCCACTACGGATTACTGGGTGTACACACTGCTCGACCCACGGTATAAGGAGAGCCTTTCCACTCTCATTCCCGAAGAGGAAAGGGGTTCGAGAATGATGCTATACCACAGGGCGCTGGTAGACAAACTGATGGTAAACTTCCCATCCGACAGCGCTAGTGGCCGAAGACGCATTTCCGCGGCCCAGGTAGCAGGGGAGGCGCAGAGATCAGTCAGCATGTACAGCGCAGGCAGGGGAACATTATCCAAGGCCTTTGCCAGCTTTATGGCTCCCCAGCAAGACTGTGTCACCGGTCCCCAGTCAAGGCTGAGTTGGTGGGAGCACTGTAAAAGGATGGTGAGGGAGTACATAGCCGATCGCACGACCGTCCTCGGTGACGCCTCTGCCCCCTACAACTACTGGGTGTGGAAGCTGGACACGTGGCCTGAACTCGCGCTGTATGCCCTGGAGGTGCTTGCTTGTCCTGCGGCTAGCGTCTTGTCAGAGAGTGTGTTTAGTGTGGCTGGGGGAATCATCACGGATAAGCATACCCACCTGTCAACCGACAGTGCCGACAGGCTTACACTCATCAAGATGAACAAAGCCTGGATTTCCCCAGACTTCTCTTCTCCACCAGCGGACAGCAGCGATACCTAAACAATACGTAGGCTGCACCCGCGGATGGAAGCATCGTTCTCTATCACCATCCAAAACGGGGACCTTTTTGCTTCATCTATCTGTGTATAATATTCCTCCTCCTCCGCCTGCTCCTCCTCCTGAAATCTCACATAATCACGCCGAACGGGCAATTTTTCTTAGGCCCACAAGGCTCAGTCATATAATTTTTCTAAACAATTTTTATACGTTTCAATGCTCATTAAAGCGTTGAAACTTTCACCTCAACCAATTTTTATTTTTACTGGGCTGCCTCCAGGCCTAGTTATCAATTAAACCACATTAACCAAAGCGATTAATGGGTTTCACCTGCCCTCTTGGTTGGGCATGGACAATTTTTCTGAGGTACATTAGTACTGTTGGTACACATTTTTTGGGGCCCTCGCCTACAGTGTAATCCAATTAATTTTTTGCCCACCTGCATTACAGCTGACGTTACCTCAGCTGTGATGGGCAATGCAATGGGATATATTTATGTACCGCCGGTGGGTTCCAGGGAGCCACCCAAGCTGTGGGTCCACACGGAGTTGTAACTACATCTGTCCACTTCTAAAGAACACCAGTCAGACTGGGGCATGCAGTGTGGGCCGAAGCCCACCTGCATTAAGCACGACATTACCTCAGCTGTGATGGGCAATGCAATGGGATATATTTATGTACCGCCTGTGGCTTCCTGGCACCCACCCATGCTGTGGGTCCACACGGAGTTGTAACTACATCTGTCCACTTCTAAAGAACCCCAGTCAGACTGCGGCATGCAGTGTGGGCCGAAGCCCACCTGCATTAAGCACGACATTACCTCAGCTGTGATGGGCAATGCAATGGGATATATTTATGTACCGCCGGTGGCTTCCTGGCACCCACCCATGCTGTCGGTCCACACGGAGTTGTAACCACATCTGTCCACTTCTAAAGAACCCCAGTCAGACTGGGGCATGCAGTGTGGGCCGAAGCCCACCTGCATTAAGCACGACATTACCTCAGCTGTGATGGGCAATGCAATGGGATATATTTATGTACCGCCGGTGGCTTCCTGGCACCCACCTATGCTGTCGGTCCACAGGGACTTCGCAATAGGGAGTTGTACCTGCCTGTGTCTACTTATAAAAAAAACCCAGTCTGACTGGGGCATGCAGTGTGGGCCGAAGCCCACCTGCATTTAATCTGACGTTAGCTCTGCTGTCCAGGGCACTGCAATGGGATACATTTATGTACAGCCGGTGGGTTCCAGGGAGCCACCCATGCTGTGGGTGCACACGGAATTCCCATTGCGGAGTTGTACCTGCCTGTGACTATTTATAAAAAACCGCGGTCTGACTGGGGCATGCAGACACCTTGACAGAATGAATAGTGTGTGGCACATAGGTTCCCCATTGCTATGCCCACGTGTGCAGCTCCAGATGGAGGTGGCACAGGATTGGATTTCTCATTGCTTCTGTACAGCATTGTGGACTCTCGCCCCGCCCCTTTTAAAGAGGGTCGCTGCCTAGCCGTGCCAACCCTCTGCAGTGTGTGCCTGCGGTTCCTCTGGCAGACGCACTTATAAATAGACATGAGGGTGGCGTGGCATGAGGGCAGCTGAAGGCTGGGCAGGGACAGTTTGGTGTGCGCTGTGGACACTGGGTCGTGCGGGGGGGGGGGGGGGTTGGGCAGCATGTTACCAAGGAGAAGTGGCAGCGGAGTGTCATGCAGGCAGTGATTGTGCTTTGTTGGAGATAGTGTGGTGCTTAGCAAAGGTATGCATTGCTAATGAGGGCTTTTCAGAAGTCAAAGTTGTTGGGGGGGGGGGGGGCACTCTTGCCGCTATTGTGGCTTAATAGTGGGACCTGGGAACTTGAGATGCAGCCCAACATGTAGCCCCTCGCCTGCCCTATCCGTTGCTGTGTCGTTCCCATCACTTTCTTGAATTGCCAAGATTTTCACAAACTAAAACCTTAGCGAGCATCGGCGATATACAAAAATGATCGGGTCGCCCATTGACTTCAATGGGGTTCGTTATTCGAAACGAACCCTCGAGCATCGCGAAAAGTTTGTCCCGAGTAACGAGCACCCGAGCATTTTGGTGCTCGCTCATCTCTAGTCAGTAATCATATGTTGTGTTATGGGAATGAAGAACAGTGATGGTGGATTCCACACGGGGTAAAAATCTGCCATAACAATTTTGCATCAGAATCTGCATATCTTAGGACGGTGCCACAGAGGCGAAAGCAGATTTGTGCCACATATTTGTGCAATGAGCGTTGCATTTTTGCGAACACCCGTGTGTTTTATTGTATTTTTTCCATATGAAAGTCATGTGTATTTGTGCATGTAAAAAAACGTCAGCATGCTGCCATTGATTTCAATAGGAAATTAAGCTAAATTAGCTTAGTATATGCTAAGTTTGTGCGCAATACACACGTAAGTAAAACATGCGGCACATTTTTTTTTCACACGACCAAATGCGTGCGCAAAATATGCACACGTAAACAATCCCATTGAAATCAATGGGCTCTATTCATTGCGTATTGCGAGAACAAATTTTGCAAATGCAATATGTTGTGCAAATGTGTTTAAGTGCATCCGGCCTAATGTGTATGTTAGTGTGGATTTGCCATTAAAATAGTACAGGCATGCTGTGGATTCTTCTTTTTGCAGCAATTTCATGACAAATCTGCACCCAAATCTGCATGAAATCCACATGTAGGATCTGAGTTTTAATGTTGATGTGTTTGGAGCAGATTTTTCCGCCACGTGTGACTCTACCAAACATATGAATGGGATTGTTTCTATAGGAGATGTTGTCACATTTACATTTATGGGACAGTCACAGAAATAATATCACTCATCAAAAATGATTGACTACTTGTCCCACAACATTTGCTCATTCTGCCTTTTTTCTGTGTGTTGTTAATATTCTATAGGTGGGTTGTTATTAGAGATGAGCGAGCATACTCGTCCGAGCATGATGCTCGTTCGAGTATTAGGGTGCTCGAGATGCTCGTTACTCGAGACGAGCACCACGCGATACTCGTCTCGATTAAACGAGCACTTACCATTGAATTCAATGGAGCCGGCAATACAGCCGGCTCTATTGAAAGCAATGGGCTGCCGGCGTACGCGGGATGAATTGTCGGGAAGAGCTTAAATATATAAGCCCTTCCCTGCAATTCATCTAGAAATGTGTAAAAATAAAAAATATATATATACTCACCTGGTCCCGGCAGAACGATGTTAGCCTATTGAATTCAATGGAGCCGGCAATACAGCCGACTCCATTGAAAGCAATGGGCTGCCGGCGATCGCGGGATGAATTGTCGGGAAGGGGTTAAATATATAAGCCCTTTCCTGCAATTCATCCAGAAATGTGTAAAAATAAAAAATATATATATACTTACCTGGTCCCGGCAGACGGAGTTCAGCGCGACAGGCTGCAGTTCGACTGAACTGCTCTGAACAGCTGTGAGTAGTATTCAGCAGCTGGGGATTTAAAATCCCCGCCTGCTGAATGAGATGCCTCTGATTGGGCACAGCCTGACCAATCAGAGGCATCCCTCACTCACACCCATTCAGGAATTCATGAACCAGGTAAGTATATATATATTTTTTATTTTTACACATTTCTGGATGAATTGCAGGGAAGGGCTTATATATTTAACCCCTTCCCGACAATTCATCCCGCGATCGCCGGCAGCCCATTGCTTTCAATGGAGTCGGCTGTATTGCCAGCTCCATTGAATTCAATGGGCTAACATCGTTCTGCCGGCACCAGGTAAGTATATATATTTTTTTTATTTTTACACATTTCTAGATGAATTGTAGGGAAGGGCTTATATATTTAAGCCCTTCCCGACAATTCATCCCGCGTACGCCGGCAGCCCATTGCTTTCAATAGAGCCGGCTCCATTGAATTCAATGGGCTAACATCGTTCTTCTCTTCCACAGCTGTTACAGCTGTGGCAGAGGAGAACGATCTTTACGCTGACAGTGTGTGTGTGGGGGGGGGGGGGGTCACTCTTGCCGCTATTGTGGCTTAATAGTGGGACCTGGGAACTTGAGATACAGCCCAAAATGTAGCTCCTCGCCTGCCCTGTTCGTTTCTGTGTCGTTTCCATCACTTTCTTGTGTTTTGCAGATTTTCACAAATGAAAACCTTAGCGAGCATCGGCGATATACAAAAATGCTCGAGTCACCCATTGACTTCAATGGGGTTCGTTACTCGAAACGAACTCTCGAGCATCACTGAAAGTTCGACTCGAGTAACGAGCACCCGAGCATTTTGGTGCTCGCTCATCTCTAGTTGTTATCTGTTTAATACTGTATTCAGTATATGATTAATGGCTTATCCAATATAAGTCCTGTGACGAATATTTATTTATTTTATGTGCTTATTTGTATATTTATCTGCTGAAAATCTGGCTATTGCAATTTGGTCTGTATTACAAAGCTGTATAACATGGAACAGGTGAACTATTGTCCAGATCACATTACTTGGCCTACGCAGTTAATAGCATGCAGTTTTATGCCAGCCATGTTGGGGTTAACTTTCAGCTGTTACCTTTGTTTTTAATTGATTTTAATGTACACTAGGTTTAAAAGAAAGTAATGTTTATACAGAAATTAAGTGACCAAGGTCTGTTGTAGACCGAAACGCGTCCTCCCTGTGCAATCTATGATCTGACACTTCTATATATATATAAAGACGAAAGCACTGACTGACTCACTCACTGACTCCCCACTAATTCTCCAACTTCCCGATGTCGTAGAAACATGTAATTTGGCACGAGCATTGATTATGTCATAAATAGGAAAATTTAATGGGTCCCAATTTGATTATTCAATTCTAAGCGCAAAAGAATTAGCGTCCAAATTTTACGTACGTAATCTAATTCTCTAACTTCCCGATGACATAGAAACTTGAAATTTGGCACGAGCATTGATTGTCATAATTATGAAAAGCTAATGAGTCCCAACTCGATTATTCAATTCCAAGCGCAAAAGAATTAGCGTCCAAATTTTACGTACGGAATCTAATTCTCTCACTTCCCAATGTCATAGAAACCTGAAATTTGGCACGAGCATTGATTATGTCATAAATAAGAAAAGTTTATGGGTCCCAACTCGATTATTCAATTCTAGCGCAAAAGAACTAGCGTTCAAATTTTACATACAGAAATTAATTCTCTCACTTTCCGATGTCGTAGAAATAAAAAAATTTGACACAAGCATTGATTATGTCATAAATAGGAAAAGTTAATGGGTCCCAACTCGATAATTCAATTTTAAGCGCAAAAGAATTAGCGTCCACATTTTACGTACGTTATCTAATTCTCTCACTTCCCGATGTCATAGAAACTTGAAATTTGGCACGAGCATTGCTTATGTAATAATTAGGAAAAGTTAATGGGTCCCAACTCGATTATTCAATTCTAAAGCAAAAGAACTAGCGTCCAAATTTTACGTACGGAATCTAATTGTCTCACTTTCCAATGTCGTAGAAACTTAAAATTTGGCACGAGCATTGATTATGTCATAAATAGGAAAAGCTAATGGGTCCCAACTCAGTTATTCAATTCTAAGTGCAAAAGAATTAGCGTCCAAATTTTACGTACGTAATCTAATTCTCCAACTTCCCGATGACATAGAAACTTGAAATTTGGCACGAGCATTGATTATGTCATAATTATGAAAAGCTAATGAGTCCCAACTCCATTATTCAATTCCAAGCGCAAAAGAATTAGCGTCCAAATTTTACATACGCAATCTAATTCTCTCACTTCCCAATGTCATAGAAACCTGAAATTTGGCACGAGCATTGATTATGTCATAAATAGGAAAAGTTTATGGGTCCCAACTCGATTATTCAATTCTAGCGCAAAAAAACTAGCGTTCAAATTTTACATACGGAAATTAATTCTCTCACTTTCCGATGTCGTAGAAATTAGAAATTTGACACGAGCATTGATTATGTCATAAATAGAAAAAGATTATGGCTCCTAACTCGATTATTCAATTCTAGCGCAAAAGAGCTAGCATTCAAATTTTACATACGGAATCTAATTCTCTCACTTTCCGATGTCGTAGAAACTTAAAATTTGGCACAGCCATTGAATATGTCATAAATAGGAAAAGTTAATGGGTCCCAACTTGATAATTTAATTCTAAGCACAAAAGAATTAGTGCCCACATTTTATGTATGTTATCTAATTCTCTCACTTCCCCATGTCATAGAAACTTGAAATTTGGCACAAGCATTGATTATGTCATAACAGGAAAAGTTAATGGGTCTCAACTCGATTATTCAATTCTAAGCACAAAAGAATTAGCGTCCAAATTTTATGTACGGAATCAAATTCTCTCACTTACCAATGTCATTTTTTATAAAGGAAACGTTGCATGGTTACCTCCACATGGTGTTTCCTGGGTAACGCAAAGAACCATGCAAAATAATGAACATATTTTTTTCCTCGGTATCTCTAAAGTAACCACGACTTCATAAGATTTTCTGGGTGAACACCAGATAAACATCAGTACCAAATTAACTCAGGCTAAGCCGGGTATATCTGCTAGTCTACAATAAAGGCTTTTGATTCTTCACATGCAAGCAGTGCATTACCTTTTTGAAAGAAATTCTGGATGAATAATCATATAGGGGATGCAGTTGCACCCGGGGCCAAGACCCTTAGGGGGCCCATAAGGCCTATCTTCTCCATATAGAATAGCATTATAGTTGGGGGCCCTGTTACAGATTTAACATTAGTGCCCCGGATTTTCAAGTTATGCCTCTGATTATAGCTGATAAATATATATTGCAGGTCTAGATGAATGCCGGCCACTAAAATACATATCAGGTAAACAAGGAGGTCATCTACCAATATTATACATCAAACAAAGGGATAAGAATTAGAGATGAGCGAGCATACTCGCTAAGGGCAATTGCTCGAGCGAGCATTGCCCTTACCGAGTACCTGCCCGCTCCAGAGAAAAGGTTCGGCTGCCAGCGCGGGTGACAGGTGAGTTGCGGCAGTGAGCAGGGGAAGCGGGGGGGGGGGGAGAGGGAGAGCCAGATCTCCCCTCTGTTCCTCCCCACTCTCCCCCGCCGCTGCGCAGCTGGCAGCGAACCTTTTCTCTCGAGCAGGCAGGTATTCGCTAAGGGCAATGCTCGCTCGAGCAATTCCCCTTAGCGAGTATGCGCGCTCATCACTAATAAGAATCCTTACCAAGTCCAAGAAGGTGATAATAGCTGTCCCTGGATTCACCCCAGAAAGAGTCGCTGCCTGTCCTATTCTAGGCTGAGAACAGATGATAATAGAAAATACAGCGATTGTTTACACATGTATCATCTGTGTGTGAAGAACATTCATGTGAATAGCCTCATCGGCTATAATGGGTCTGTGCACCGTCCATGTAATGCACACGGACAATAGACATATTTGGCTAAATGGGCCCTAAAAGGGAATATACGGTTTAAGCAGAAAATGCTCTATTGTATAAATCAAATTTTTATTTTAAAGAGGTTGTCAGAGAGAAAGCTTTATTTGTAAAAACTGTCCCTGCATGGTAAAAAAATAGTGAAGATCTTATCGCCTCTTTCAGCTCCCAGCAATTCCCAAGGAAGGGCTGCAGAGCTATCACATATGTTGCTACCTAAGACAGCAGGTGAGGTGCCTGTATTAAAACCAATGTCATAAAGTTTGTATAGAGCAAATTCTACCAGGTGAATAGAACAGCCGAGCACGGGCCTTCTCCAAGGACAAGCTGTAGAGCTACAGATGTTTATTGTGTTTTGGGAAAAGGAAACATGGCAAAAACAGGAGGAGGAGAGCAGCAGAAGTTCTACCATCACTAACAGCAACTGGAGGGCAGAAATATTTCCTGGTGGAAACATGAGAACTGTAGATCTGTATTTCTGTATTGATATATTTTTAATTTGGGGTAAGGGGGTTGGAGGAAACAGGAGAAGGAGAGAGGCAGCACCATTACCAATTTCCTCAAACCCCACTGTAGATGCATAAGGTCTGCAAATAATTTGTAGTTGCTGGATTGGTCTGAGGCCACAAACAGAGATCTGCTATATTCCCCGTGTCAAAGTGTATCTTGTTTGTCTATTTTGCTGCTCTATACGTTAACAGCAGCAGAAATATCCCCTCTTCCAATATGCAGACCAAGTTTTCTATAGGCATATAAACATGATGCAGCACCTTCCTCTCCTCCCGCCATAGAAACCTGTTCTATGCTGGTATACAAGCTCTCACAGCAGCAATATATCCTCTGTTGAATATCTGCCCCTATAAGCCAAAGACCACCTTTGTTCTGTGCTCAACTGAAAAAATTGCTGCTGGTTACACTGCGCCTATGTTATACAGTTAGGGCCAGAAATATTTGGACAGTGACACAAGTTTTGTTATTTTAGCTGTTTACAAAAACATGTTCAGAAATACAATTATATATATAATATGGGCTGAAAGTGCACACTTCCAGCTGCAATATGAGAGTTTCCACATCCAAATCGGAGAAAGGGTTTAGGAATCATAGCTCTGTAATGCATAGCCTCCTCTTTTTCAAGGGACCAAAAGTAATTGGACAATGGACTCTAAGGGCTGCAATTAACTCAGAAGGTGTCTCCCTCGTTAACCTGTAATCAATTAAGTAGTTAAAAGGTCTGGGGTTGATTCCAGGTGTGTGGTTTTGGATTTGGAAGCTGTTGCTGTGACCAGACAACATGTGGTCAAAGGAACTCTCAATTGAGGTGAAGCAGAACATCCTGAGGCTGAAAAAAAAGAAAAAATCCATCAGAGAGATAGCAGACATGCTTGGAGTAGCAAAATCAACAGTCGGGTACATTCTGAGAAAAAAGGAATTCACTGGTGAGCTTGGGAACTCAAAAAGGCCTGGGCGTCCACGGAAGACAACGGTGGTGGATGATCGCCGCATACTTTCTTTGGTGAAGAAGAACCCGTTCACAACATCAACTGAAGTCCAGAACACTCTCAGGGAAGTAGGTGTATCTGTCTCTAAGTCAACAGTAAAGAGAAGACTCCATGAAAGTAAATACAAAGGGTTCACATCTAGATGCAAACCATTCATCAATTCCAAAAATAGACAGGCCAGAGTTAAATTTGCCGAAAAACACCTCAAGAAGCCAGCGCAGTTCTGGAAAAGTATTCTATGGACAGATGAGACAAAGATCAACCTGTACCAGAATGATGGGAAGAAAAAAGTTTGGAGAAGAAAGGGAACGGCACATGATCCAAGGCACACCACATCCTCTGTAAAACATGGTGGAGGCAACGTGATGGCATGGGCATGCATGGCTTTCAATGGCACTGGGTCACTTGTGTTTATTGATGACATAGCAGCAGACAAGAGTAGCCGGATGAATTCTGAAGTGTACCGGGATATACTTTCAGCCCAGATTCAGCCAAATGCTGCAAAGTTGATCGGACGGCGCTTCACAGTACAGATGGACATTGACCCCAAGCATACAGCCAAAGCTACCCAGGAGTTCATGAGTGCAAAAAAGTGGAACATTCAGCAATGGCCAAGTCAATCACCAGATCTTAACCCAATTGAGCATGCATTTCACTTGCTCAAATCCAGACTTCAGACGGAAAGACCCACAAACAAGCAAGACCTGAAGGCTGCGGCTGTAAAGGCCTGGCAAAGCATTAAGAAGGAGGAAACCCAGCGTTTGGTGATGTCCATGGGTTCCAGACTTAAGGCAGTGATTGCCTCCAAAGGATTCGCCACAATATATTGAAAAAAAAATATTTTGTTTGGGTTATGTTTATTTGTCCAATTACTTTTGAGCTCCTAAAATGTGGAGTGTTTGTAAAGAAATGTGTACAATTCCTACATTTTCTATCAGATATTTTTGTTCAACCCTTTAAATTAAACGTTACAATCTGCACTTGAATTCTGTTGTAGAGGCTTCATTTCAAATCCAATGCGGTGGCATGCAGAGCCCAACTCGCGAAAATTGTGTTACTGTCCAAATATTTCTGGCCCTAACTGTATATCGCTAGGTCATGTGATACTGGCATCTTATGAAACTGTTCCCTATATGCAAGATGGAGGACACCTTTAGTAAGATCAGCATGGCATCCTGGTTGCTGACTGGCTGCACACTGACCTTTAGCAGGCATTATGGGAAATTCGATTTCTGACTAAACTGATTTGATTTAGGAAAAATCAGGATGATTTTATCACCCTGCTGATCAAGGTGAGCAACACTATATAGGAGGTGTCTTTTTGCACATATGGTACATTGAATCTGGAATGATGCAGGACTACTAAATTGGTGATGCACCCTGTCCTCTACACTACATGAGGCTGTGATGAGGTCATGCCGTGGAACCCTGACAATATAATACATAGTATGATGATAAATATGGAGCATTACGAGGGCAGTGTTTAGTAATGATTGAAGTGACAGCTTCTACCAAATCCCTCTACACTTTAAGGTACAGGGATAAGGTAAATAATGATCCAACTATAGAGAAGAAACAAAAATTTGAAAAGATATCATTTAAACTTGTGCAATCCCAATGAAATGTGGTCTCACACATCACACACTAATAAGTATCTGAGCCAGGTATTAAAATATTTAAAAAAATTCTGCCAGCAAATATACAAGTGTTAATCCTTTAGAACAGGTCCCAAGTAGGACCTTAAGGGTTTGTCTGAGTTAAGGGAAACCCCTTTCACTGGGTCCAACATAGTATAAATAACAATTGAGCCATCACTCACCTCTCCCGACTCCCATGTTCATCCTTCAGCGCCGTCTCTGCCCTCCATTGTCTCTGCTTTGACATATAACAAACCTGCTGTAGCAGCCAATGACAGTGCTCAGCCATGTTCCCTGAACGTTGTCATTGGCTGCTGCATCTTGTTTGTAGATAGGCTCAACATGCAGAGTGACGTCACCCGGAGACTGGAGCCAGTGATGTAGGACTAATGGGGGAACAGGGAGAGGTGAGCAACTGCTCATTTGTTATTTTATACTATGGGGGACCAGATGACTGGGGTTTCCCTTAACTCGGATAACCCCTTTCACATGATCCATATTTAGGCAAACAATCATCAAGTCAATGCAATTTCCAGGTTCCACTGCCTTTTTCTCATTAAATGTGGATTCACCAGGGAACATATGACTCTAATTGTATTTGATCTAAAGGATATTCTCAGTGCTAGGTCTGGCATAGACCATTTTCCAATAGTAATATAAACACTATAAGAATGTATTTTTAACATTTGACTTACAATCTGGGCTTGTTTACTATTCCCCTATAGTTGAAGCATTATTTACCTTGCCCTGTGCCTTAAAATGTAAGTTGTTATAGGGAGAGAATGGAGAGTGGAGTCGCCCATGTCAGGGTGGTGGCCCTGCTTAGGTAGCAGCATAATAGGTATATGATAAGGTTACCCTTATGCAGTATATACAGTATTTTTAGTGGTGAGCTTAAAAGTTCAGTTTTATCTATAAAAGGGTGTTCTTTTGTTGCTGTGTATAAAATATTTTATTTCTTGGACCCCAATCTGGAATTCTGGCAAAGTGTTTTATTTTTTTAATGGAGTTCACAATAATACAAATAATATATAAAATTAATTCTGTGGGTCCGTTCAATTACTTCAATACCAAATTTAGATATGCAAAATTAGATTGTTTTTAAATACATATTTTCATAGTGTTCACTGTGCAGGTTAGATATTGCACTAATGTCTTTACCTGGGTCACTATGAACATGGTTACATAAAAGTTTGATTCCACCCCCCCCTTTCCACCCCTCCAGAGATGAGCGAGCACCAAAATGCTCGAGTGCTCGTTACTCGAGTTGAACTTTCAGTGATGCTCGAGAGTTCGTTTCGAGTAACGAACCCCATTGAAGTCAATGGGCGACTCGAGCATTTTTGTATATGACTGGTGCTCCGCTAAGGTTTTCATTTGTGAAAATCTTAGCAAATCACCAAAGTCATGTAAAAAACACAGAAAGGGATAGGGCAGGTGAGGAGCAACATGCAGGGCTGCATTTCGGGCTCCGAGGTCTCACTATTAAGCCACAATAGTGGCAAGAGTGAGACCCCCCCACACTGTCAGCATAACGATCGTTCTCCTCTGCCACAGCAGTAACAGCTGTGGCAGAGAAGAACGATGTTAGCCCATTGAATTCAATGGAGCCGGCAATACGGCCGGCTCCATTGAAAGCAATGGGCTGCCGGCAAGCGCGGGATGAATTTTCGGGAAGGGCTTAAAAATATAAGCCCTTACCTGAAAATCATACTAAAATGTGTAAAAATAAAAAAATAAAAATTATGTCAGCATTAAGATCGTTCTCCTCTGCCACAGCTGTAACAGCTGTGGCAGAGAAGAACGATGTTAGCCCATTGAATTCAATGGAGCCGGCAATACAGCCGGCTCTATTGAAAGCAATGGGCTGCCAGCGAGCGCGGGATGAATTTCCGGAAGGGCTTAAAAATATAAGCCCTTACCTGAAAAAGAAAGATTTTAGTGTAAAAAAGAATAAAAATGCAGCTGCTGCTGCCGGCGACTCCATTGAAGACAATGGTCCGCTGGCACACCTGAATTCTTTTTCAGGGAAGGGCTTTACATATAAGCCATTCCCTGGAAATGAATTAAAAGTGATTTAAAAAACAAAAAAAATAGATACTCACCTCCCTTCAGCTGCCGGGGCACAGCCGTGTCTTCTCCTGCTGTCCCCTGCACTGTGGTGCTGAACTGCTGTCATTCAGCTGAGAGCTGCGCTGAGCCAATGAGAGGCAGCAGTCACTCACCCATTTATGAATTCATGAATGGGTGTGAGTGAGATCTGCCTCTAATTGGTCAGGCTGTGACCAATCAGAGGCAGCTCATTCAGCAGGCGGGGATTTTAAATCCCTGGCTGCTGAATACTACAGAGAGCAGTTCAGGAGAACTGCCAGCTGGCCGCAGCTGAACTCCGTCTGCCGGGACCAGGTGAGTATATATATATTTTTTTTATTTTTACACATTTCTGGATGAATTGCAGGGAAGGGCTTATATATTTAAGGTTTATGATAAGGCTCCCCTTATACAGTATATACAGTATTTTACCCCTGCCTCTCAGGGATGTTTGATCCCCTCCCATGAGTTCTGCTAAAGCCTTGTCCTAGGGGGGGCAAACAAAACAAGAGTCGGTTGGCTTCTTCTCAGAGTACCTTCCAGAACTGTTCCTAAGCTCACAAGCCAGTACTCTCCTGCTGATGGCTCCTTCCACTCAAGGATCCAAGTCTAATAACTCAGAAGACCTTTCTACTAGCCAGCAGCCCAATTAACCCTTTGGCTCACTCACATGGACATATTTGCGGTACAAATTATGTGTAAATTCTTATGCATGTAATACGGACAGCAGACAACAGCATTGCATTACATCGCTGCATTCTGACCTGCATTTTTCAAGCAACTATATAAGGAGCGGCCTATTTTTGTCCATGTCACCAGTGTAAGTCGATAGGATTGTAAAAAAACACTGATAATATGAATGCTACATGTGTATTACCTCTGTGCTTCCATGCATGTTGCCAGGAGTCAGTGTGTTTTTTTTTTCATGCGTGAAAAATATAACAAAAATACATGTCACACTTGTAAAAAAACATATAAGCATAAAAAACGCACTGACTAAATGCAGTGAATATGGTGCATTTCTTACGGATTGAATAGTGAAATGCCTGTGTGAAGGAACTGTTAGAATTATCTGTTTTTAGTCACTTTAAAGAGATTTTCGGCAATAAACTTTCTTACAACAACTCAAACTTAGGCTAAATTCACACAGGCGTCCCATTGAAAACAATTCTAAGAAATGTGAAAAAATAGGACATTTGCTGATTTTTTTTTTTAATCTCACGGCATCACTACGCGCGAAACAAATTGCTCATGTGTGACTCAATTCAAAAGAATGGAGTTTATATTCGCACAAGTTTTCTGCATCTCACAACACACAAAAGTTGTGTGATTTTCGTGCTCATCAGCATCTGGCCTTAGACCAGACATTATCAGTCTCCATGAGACCCATTTCTCCGACTTTTCAGCACTTAGGTTCTTTCATTCCCAGTATTCTTGGGTTCACACCTCAACTGCTCTCAAGAGCATAATTTTGGGGTACGTATACCTTTCTAATTACAGTGTTAGATCTAGTACAGTTTTTTTCTCAACTAAATAATAACGAAAGCGGTTTACAGTTCACGGCCAATTTCAGTGAAACTTCCGCTACTTTCCTGGATATTGACATCTCCATCAATGATGATCAAATCCAGACGACCACACACTTCAAGAAAACCGACATGAATAGTTATCTGGATTATAAGAGCTGTCACGCCAAAATTTGGAAAAATAACATCCCCTTTGGACAGTTTATAAGGGTAAAGAGGAACTGTACTAAAACGGAAGATTTTGAAAAACAAGCAGTAATCCTGAAGAGCCGCTTCATAGAGAAAGAATACCCAACGAGTCTTGTTAAAGCAGCTTACGAAAAAGCTTGTGTATATGAGAAGGAAATATATATATCCTTGTAGGTAGAAAAGAAAACACTGGAATATATACATTTATATATATAGATATAGTTATGTGCCTTTTTATATGTATTAACTCTATGAAAAACTTAATACTTCTCCTTACATCAGATATTCCAAAGGCCTTGCAAGGCGAAGACAAAATGTATCTTGAACAAAATGTATTTTAAACACAGCAAAGAAGAATCGGATGAAGGACGCATGCTTGGCTGTTTTCCCGGAGGCGCCAGTATCAAGATAACGACTGTTCAACTATGTATATAATTTTCACTGTCTCAGGCCGGAAATCCGGACTTCCCATATATGGTTATGCGGTGAATTTGAGCCAATGAGCCCATTACTCATTTCTGGTGATGAGACCAAAGGGTATAAGATCTCAAATAATCTGTAATAAAGCGGAGCGCATCCATGTCCCCGTGTGAGGAACTATACCAGACCTCCGTGTGGTGTCTTTTCTTTACCGCCGGCAGCGGGGCAAGTGGGGTGGGCCTGATTGGTGCTGTACGTAAGGAATTTCCCTGACAAAATGGCGCCCAACGTGGGACGGTAAAACCGGAGCCGTGCAGCCTTGTCCACCCGGATCCATGCCACGGGGAAGCCGTCCTGCTGCAAACCGAGCCTGATCAACTCACAGAGCTCCAGGTAAGACCAGCATATATTTATGTTGTGTTTTACACTGCGAGTCTTGCAGCAGGAGGGACTATCTGTGTTTTGTGACCGGACGGGTTGGGTTAAGAGTTCTACACGGTAACTCGTGGGCTTCGGGTTTGCCGTCACGGACCGCTGACCGTGATATGCGCACCAATCGCTCACCCAGAAACTAGTCTGTAGTCTATTTGTACTTTGAAGTCCGTAGTGGTTTAATGATAGTGGAGATTTTGTTGTATCTGCAGAATTTTTTTTCTCTTTCTTTTCATTTAGTCTCACAAGAGAAGGGACCCTCGGTTTTAGTTTAGTTAGTTGTTAATGGTTTAGCAGAGAGGGATGCATTTTGTGAGACAGGCTTCATAGGAGAAGGGACCCTCGGTTGTTTTGCCTTATATATGGGGCTAACGATTTGATTTCAGAGGGATGCATTCTGTGAGGCTGGTTCCATAGGAGAAGGGACCCTCGGTTGTTTTGCCGGTATATATGGGGCTGACAATTTGGAATTAAGAGGGATGCATTCTATGGAGCGTGTTATTATTATTATTGTTGTTGTTCTAATATGCGTAAGACCTTATTAAAGAAGACATTGCCCCTCAAGGGCTGCCGCCGTGCGGATGAATTGGTGCAGGAGAGTCCCAATTTGTAAACTGTAAGAAAACTCTTATGAAAATGTGTAACAAGGACCCGCACGGTAGATTAGTTACATTGGCAGTTAGGTAGGGAGAGAAATATGGGAAACAAGCAAAGTCAAAAGGAAAGTTACAAAGCATGTGATTTGTTGGCAAAGAGAGAGGAAAAGGTGTATAATATGTATAATCCATACTAGGTGGATATATATGTGTGTATATATGTATATACTGTATGTGCAAATAGTTAACTGAGCTTGCTTTTAGAAGAGAAAGATTGTTTACATGAAGCTGCAGTCTGTCTAGTTTTCAAGGTCGGGCGATAGGAAAGCAGAGAGAATGAAGTGCTAACCTTGGATAATATCTTTGCTTGCTTAAATGGAATGGAAGCTTGAAATGAATTTAATTAATTATACTGTCTTAGTAGGCAGGAAATATAGCAATTTTTAAGGTATATTCTTACTTATATAGGGGTTTCAAATGCAGAATCAGAAGGTCCCAGCATATGTGTTATTTATGAGTTCAAATGCAGGGAATAGTTAAACTAAAACAACTCTATTCAGTCTGTGTGTCATATTCGTAGAGATAACAGATGTTTTGAAAAGGTGGGGGATTTCAGACTTCACTTTTTGTTCAGGGTCACAGACAAAAGGAAAGAGAAAGAAGACAAGGGGGGCTGAAAGATACCCACGCATTCTAAAATATTTCAGCGTTTAATACAGCATATAATAGTTTCAGTAAATAAGAAAGATAGAATGTCTCAGTCACTCAGCAAATTTTTTTTCACATAATTTGTCAAAAATAGCGCTCATTCACAATCTCATCTCAATAGAATCATGTACTTTGTAACATTATAGCACTCACCTCGATGTTTTTCAACTGATGTATGTTTGTTTGTCAAACTTTTTTTGTCTGTGCATCTGTATGTACTGGTACACCTGCAATGGGGGGTGACGGGGCAAACTTGAGCGCATGGATGGATGAGAGTTAATGACCCGTGTTCAGGCTGTGATAAATGTAAAATGTGTGATGCAGATATTGACTGGGGTAAAAGTCCCCCCCCCCCATGCATAAGACTTTACTTGGTTGTGATGTGGATGCTTGGACTGTCAAGCTGAAGTGAAATTCTGAAAAAAAGACGCAAGCGGCCAATATCGAAGGGGTGGAGCTAGATGATGTAAAAGTACGTAATGTGGGTCATCCCTCTTGTCCACAAGGGAGGGGGTGAGGATCTTGAGCAGCTAGTAAAAGTTTTTTTTTCTTTCTATCTCTCAAATTTGATAAGACATTGCAGGCAGGATCAGACTAATAATGAATTTGCTTAAAGGAATATCACATTTCAAATATTAATAGGTGTTTGTAGATTATTCTGCCCCAATGTAACTCATGTCTCTGTTATTGGTGCTAACATCTTACAGGCCTTATCTGCATCCATCAAATCTTTTTACAATGTGATACTACCTTGAACTCGGTTACTCTTGTTCCAATTGAGTACCCTGGTTCAAAGGGGGGGGGGAGGAAAAGGCATAGGTGATCTAGGTATTGCAAATCAGCCATTTTTAAATTTTTTGCAAGCCATTTTTAATTTTTTTTTCTACAAGATTCCGATCCTTTTGAAATAGTATATCAGCATGATTGTCTAGCAGTGATGCAACAAGAAAATTTAAGTTTTAAAAAGTTAGTGAAAGCCCTTGCTAATGCATATTTTGAGTTGTTTTTTATAGATGGTCCCAGGGTGATTGACAACTCCACTCCGGTTATGCAGTCGTAACACAACATGACATGGTAAAAGCAGAATCTCTGCCTTCGCATGTCGCAGTACAAGAAGCGGAGGTAAAAGCACTCACGGGGGCGTGTGGAGTGGCCAAAGGTAAGACGGCAACCATTTACACTGACTCCCGGTATGCATTTGGCATAGCTCATGATTACGGCCCAACATGGAAGGCCAGACAGCTTGTTACCTCAGCAGGACAGTCAATTAAGAATGGTGCAGCAGTGCAGAGTTTCACGGAGGCCCTACTTCTACCTAACAAAGTGGAAAGCTCACACCAATTCCTACACCGGAGAAACAAGAGGCAACGCCATCACAGACCACACAGCAAAGGCAGCGGACCTCAAGCCGTGGAAGAAAAGAAGAAAAGAAGAATTTAACAAAAACTTTGGACTTTGACAAAAAATTGGATATGAACTTTGGACTTTGATATACTAAGGACTTTACAGTTACAAACCAGCAAGGAAGAAAAGGAAAAATGGACTAAAAAGGGACGGCGTATGGCGAACAGTCAACAGCACTTGCCTACCACGGTCCCTGTGCCCCATGATGGCCCAGCTGACGCACGGAAAGACGCACCTCTCAAAGCAGCAATGATGTCGATGCTTGAACAAGGACGGTCGGCTCCTGGGTTTTCTGTAGCTGCTGCATCATTTGTCCAATTTTGCATGATCTTTGCCGTAAGCAACAGGGCAGAAGTAAATTTGCCACATAACGCTTGCCTAGACCACTCTACCCATTTCAGAGATTGCAAATTGGCTACACTCAGCTCCCACTTGTTGGGAAGTATGAATATGTGCTTGTTGTTGTTGATTTCTTTTCAGGTTGGAGACCTACCCTGTTACTAAAGTAAATAAGCAGGTAACCGCACAGAAGCTCATGAATGAGGTAATCTGCAGATATGGGGCACCGGAAGTGATTGACTCAAACAAAGGCACACACTTCACAGGTGAAATAATGCAACACATCATGTCTGTTTTGGGTATATTCCAGGCTTTTCACACACCCTACCATCCGCGGAGTAGTGGGAAAGTAGATACAAAAGGCAATGAATAAAATGGTCAAATCTTGAATTGAGTGTCTTCCATTAGTTTTTCTTTTTCTCTGGAGGGTACATGCCACAGTAGCAGAGTTTGGGGAATGATTTTCTTGTTAATTTTGTCATAGGCCTCTCCAAGGAATTGTCAATAATGCATTCTGCAGTCTGCTTTTCTCCCAGGTCCTACAGATGAGTGTCACAATCTGAAACCAGGTGACAGGGTCTATGTGAAAAAGTTTGAGCCCACTTGGATCCACACTTCGCACCGAAAGAACTCATGATCGTGCATATCCTTTACATGCTATAATGTGGTACAATTCCTCTAACACACACCTTTGACTACTGTACACTAGCCCCCTGTTTCAGAGCAAATTAATACAATCAAATGTGCAATATGAAGACTACACTGAGGGTGAGAATCCAACACCGCATCGTGCTAAGAGAGAAGTTGACGCTCCAGGTGGTAACTTTGATCCACATGTACACATAGATGTAATAGGAGTGCCAAGGGGGGTGCCAGATGAATTTAATTCTAGAGATCAGGTTAAAGCAGGTTTTGAGTCCTTATTTGCTATTGTCACTGTTAATAATAATGTAGATTGGGTGAATTATATCTATTACAATTAGCAGAGGTGGGGTATGTAATTTCCTGTATGTGTATTATCCCTTTGATCAAAAGAGTATGAGTAAGGGACTGGATAATGTAACACCAAAATTTCCCTTGTTTGAAAAAGATGAAGAGCCAGTTCCGATAATGCCAACCACGTACGTTACCAGAAGAATGGAGAAATGTACTAGTACTGCGCCTGCCCCGATCTCCTAAGATGGACTGTCAGTGGAATTCCCATTTGCCTAGGGATAGTGCAGAAGACCTTAGGTTCCGGCGAGGGCACACCCTGTGGGGTGTTAACTTGTACAGATAGAGGGTATGGATGCCCGGAAATAAGCCCAGGGAATCCATGGCCTCCTTCTGAGGTGAGGTAGGGATCCCCCCTCCTAGGAGTAGGGACTTACGGACAGTGGAGAAACCCTGACGCAAGGGAGAGGCGACCGAGGAAGAGTGCAAGGCCCGGTGCTTGATCTCCGTATTAAGTTTTTAGGGGGGTTTGAGAAGGAAATATATATATCCTTGTAGGTAGAAAAGAAAACACTGCAATATATACATTTATATATATAGATATAGTTATGTGCCTTTCTTTTTATATGTATTAACTCTATGAAAAACTTAATACTTCTCCTTTCATCAGATATTCCAAAGGCCTTGCAAGGCGAAGACAAAACGTATCTTGAACAAAATGTATTTTAAACACAGCAAAGAAGAATCGGATGAAGGACGCATGCTTGGCTGTTTTCCCGGAGGCGCCAGTATCAAGATAACGACTGTTCAACTATATATATAGATTTCACTGTCTCAGGCCGGAAATCCGGACTTCGCATATATGGTTATGCGGTGAATTTGAGCCAATGAGCCCATTACTCATTTCTGGTGATGAGACCAGAGGGTATTAGATCTCATGTAATCTATAATAAAGCGGAGCGCAGCCATGTCCCCGTGTGAGGAACTATACCAGACCTCTGTGTGGTGTATTTTCTTTACCGCCGGCAGCGGGGCAAGTGGGGTGTGCCTGATTGGTGCTGTACGTAAGGAATTTCCCTGACATATATAATGCACAAACAAAAAATGGAAAAGAGAAGAATAACATTGAGGGGAAAACGGATGAGAAGGGTGGTAAAACGATTAGATTTATTACCAAGTATAATAGTCAGCATAACCACATACGGAAGATTCTTTATAAACATTGGAATCTTCTGAAGGAAGATCCTTTCCTCCAGAAGATCCTTCCCACGAATCCATGCATTACCTTCCGGAGAAATAGAACTATAAAAAATATATCAATGTGAAAAACAGAAAATTAACCAGCGCTCCGGTGCTTTGGAAAATGGCAGATGATGCAAGGTAGTGCAAACGAGGTGTATATGATGTGGATGTTACTTACTTCGCAGGGGTGCTAATGGTTAAGCACCCCTGAATCCAAGGTAGCAAGCAGAATTCAGAAGGTATATATAGTAATATACTATATATATATAGTAAAATATGGTAGCTCCATCTGGTCCATATAGAAAGAAAGGATCTAATGTTGAACAATCTATATTTCTAAAAACAAATACTCTAAAGGGGTCGTATAAATGTGGCCATTCCAGATGTAAATGCTGTCAGTCCATCACGCATGCGAGGAGAGAAATCCTGATTAATTCGGATAAACCCCCATATAAGATCAATTCCTTTTTGAATTGTAGTAGCTCTTATATCATATACCTCCTTGAATGCCCTTGTGGTCTCAGGTATATAGGCCGTACCATAAAGCCCTTATGTATCCGTCTTAATAAGCACCGCTGTAACATCCTTAATGGCTTTTTGAAACATAGCGTGTCAAGACACTTCCTAGAGAAACATGATAAGGACTAGAGATGAGCGAACGTGCTCGGCCCCGCCCCTTTTTCGCCCGAGTACCGCGATTTTCGAGTACTTCCGTACTCGGGCGAAAACATTCGGGGGGCGCCGTGGCGGCGCGGGGGGTTGCGGCGGGGAGTGGGGGGGAGAGGGAGAGAGAGAGGGCTCCCCCCTGTTCCCCGCTCCTACCCCCCGCACCGCCGCGCCTCTCCCCGCCCCCCGGCGCCCCCCGAATCTTTACGCGCGAGTACTGAAGTACTCAAAAATGGCGGTACTCGGGTGCGTAAGTACTCATTACGAGTACGTTCGCTCATCTCTAATAAGGACCCTTCAGGCCTCAGAGTTACACCACTGGAGAAGATCAAGATAGGTTCAGCCACACATCTAAAAACTAGAGAAATGTATTGGATTTTCCATTTAAAAACATTAACACCTAATGGCCTCAATGAAGTTTTAGAGAAAATTTAATCAGTGGGAAGGGCCCCTCTCTAGGAAATTTTAAGAGATTTTATATGTTCATTATTTGTATTTTTAGAATATTTTTTATCATGTTATATGTTATATTTATATATTTATACATTAATTATTAATCATTGTAAGGATACATCCTAATTATGCAGTAATTATTCATGTACCGTTATATTTTCCAACTTGTGAGCGAACATTTGTACACTTTTAATTTTATACTGCTCTCATTTATATTTATATACATATATTTATTTTTATTATAATTATTTATAAATTGGTATTATAATAGATTTTTAATCACTAATGTTAGTGGTAATATAATAATGGAGCTATTATGCTATTTTCCCTTGAATGGATTGAACTATATGGCCGGCATTGTATGATGGTTGCTATGGCAACAACAAGCTGCCTTGTTAATTCAGAACACAGGACTAAATACAAATCCTAAATGATGCATTATTATATATTCTTTTCTTTATGTTAGTTATCATTATTTGAATTATATAGCATTATTATGTTGCCTCTACTTCAATACCCAAGCGGCCGAGACAGACGATTCACATCTAAATATACGGGTTTCGCTAGAATACAGCCGATATATAAGGTTCATTACCACCGGAGGCGTGTGCTTCACTATCAGGTGACCCTACACGTCATGGTACCCACCTCTTCTCCCTCGGCACTGCTGTAAGAGGAATACCATGTGATACAATGATGCGGAATGCGTCATGAGGCTCCTCCCCCACCGCCTGGCAACAGGACAGTGCCGGTGGTACTGCAAGAGGAATACCACGTGATACAATGACGCGGAACGCGTCATTAGGCTCCTCCCCCACCACCTGGCAACCGGACAATGCCGGTGCTACTAGGGTTTTCGTTTTTTAAACATTAATATAGATTCTACCATACTCCCCAGGATCAGCTTAATTTAGCTCCAATGAAGTCCCAACTTAGGGATCGCAATACTACACACGTCAAAGAGCATTGTCACCATATCACATGATGCTGCTGACGTCATCAATGCACGCCTACCCCCAAGGATGTCGGACACACGGCACTGACAAGCATGGGAAGGGTATGTCTTTTCCTTATTATGTATAAATATATGTATTATGTATCTGTTTTATATGTATGGCTTGAGAAAGTTGCTTTGTTTTGCACCGAAACGCGTTGCCTTATTAAAAGTTTCGTTTGATTTCAACTTCTGGATCATTACTATGCACCTTGGAGCATAGCTTTATACTTTGTGGAGGACACTCTGAGGAGGGGGCATCTGTACATCATACCCCCCTCCTTTCAAGTAAGTGTTATACCTCACCATTACTTACATGTGAACCTGTCCTCAGTTCACTCCGTTTTTGAGCGCGGATCTTTTTCTGACGTTTCTTTTTCTAATTACAGTGGTACGTTGGGATGCGAGCGCCTCAGCTTGCGAGTTTTTTGACTTCCGATCTGGCTCTCTCCTTAATTTTTGCTCTGATTTACGAGCAAAACCTCGGGGTCTGAGCCTGGTTTCAAATCAAAAAATCTCTCAAGCTGAGGCTCAGGGGGGTCTATACTCGCCTATCGCCAGCGTTTCGTCCTTGCGATAGTATGCGGTGCTGCTGCAGGCTGTCACACCCTTCTTCACAACGAGAGAGCATTGCTTTCTGGATGTGGGGCCTTGAATGCCCAGCCTCTAGAAAGCTAATACTGTGATTGGTTAAATCATTCAATGTGGTCATTGAATGGCTGTGATTGGTTAACCCAACACTGGCATTCATTGGCTGAGGTCGCGCTGTGTTAACCATTCAGAGTATTAGCTTGCTAAAGGCAGGGCATTCAAGCCCCGCATCTGGAAAGCAATGCTCTGCTGGCATGGAGGAGGATGCAACCGCCTGCAGCAGTGCCGCAGACCATCGCGGAACGCCGGCGGTAGGTGAGTATTGATCTTTTTTTTTTGTTACTTGTAGGTAGTTTCCCCATTGAAATGAATTGAGATGCCATTAATGCGGAGCACAATAACGGCATTTCAATTCACTTCAATGGGGAAAAGTGCTTTGACATACGAGTTTTTTAGCCCAAGAGCTCCGTCATGGAATGGATTAAACTCATATGTCAAGGCATCACTGTAGTTTTTAATCCTGTTTTTTTTTTTTGGAGGCCAGTTAAAGAGAAAGTGGCTATTCTGGCAAATTTTTTTACAGCGTTTACCAGTATTTTATGGAATGTATTATTAAATTTGCAGAAAACAAGTATGTATAGTCTTTAATGTGTATATTTTTCCACTAAGAACTATCGTGGAACAGAAAAGAAGTTTATTTTTTTGTAAAACCACAGTAAACCGCAGCATCCTAGTGGTTTAACATTTAGTTTGTAGATTCAATAAAAAGCCTAATTAATAAAGATGAGCGAGCACGCTCGGATAAGGCAGTTACTCGAGCGAGCATCACTCTTCTCGAGTAACTGCATTCTCGTTCGAGCAGGCTCGGGGGGGTGGGGCGGCGTGGTGGAACGGGGGTGGCGGGGGTAGCGTGAGAGAAATATCTCTCTCCCCCCGGCCGCCCCCTCGAGCCTGCTCGGACGAGGATGCAGTTACACGAGAAGAGCGATGCTCGCTCGAGTAACTGCCTTATCCAAGCGTACTCGCTCATCTCTATTTATTAAGTGTAGAACATTCATTAGACACGCAAGTCCTTATTTAATCCCTCTGTTAGTGGAAAAAAAACCTACAAGTGCAAATAGGGAATGGAGGTTGATAACATTGTTAGAAGTCCATGATATCTTGAGGTGATGTGAAGCTTTACAGAAGATAATGAACACTGACAGATCGTCCTTCTCTCCCTGTCCGTCCTTGCTTCCCCACCCACTACCCTGAATGGGCTGAAGTGACACCTGCAAGTTTAGTACATGCAATTCCCACTTCAGCCTGCTTATTTCTGTCTAGAATGGAGCTACCACTACAGTTCTGGTCTTAAATTTTAACCAAGACCGCACCCACGGCTCTAGTTCCTTTCTAAGGCCTCAGTCACACGGGCATTTTTTCACGCGATTTGTGGATGCGTATGCGATCCGCGTATATATAGACGTATATATAGTATGTATTTCAGCACCATAGCATTTTGCATTCTTATTATAGGCCCTTCAAAATTGTTGGTTTCTCCTCCAAGCCTTGTCTGCAGTAACCTAACTCCTTATAATGTTGCGGTAGTTTTTGCAGGTGTTACATTCATCATGGCAATGGAGCTTTAAAATAGTATGGAGCATTTGGTGTAAAACTACCAAACACAAATGTGACAGCTAAGATTTTGTGGCAACTGTTCCTTCGGCCTACATACTAATAAATTGTATTCTCCCTTAGTTCCGTAGGAGAGCAAGCAATGTAGAAGACCGAACGTCGGAGGAAGAGGCTGGAAGTGCCTCAATGGGCGAAACATCATCCTCATCTCGGGAGATGCAGCACCCTGTGTCTGAGAGGCAGATTTAACGGCGGCGATCGAATCTTGCATCCGATTCTCCACCACAGAGCCCCAGGACGCATCCCCCAAGGAGTCCAAACAGGAGACCCCTAAGGTCTCCTGTTTAGAATCCCCCTCAGGATCCCTCCGGCCATCCTCCTATGGCTCCGCCTAGGCATCAATCCCGTAGTTCAAGGAGGGATCCTGTTTTGTCACCACGTCCATGTTCGTCGCTTATGACAGAATTCCCCTAGGCGGACCCATAGAAGGAGCCAAAGGAATCCCCCTCCGGCTACCCCTGAGCATCGTCCCTCGCATCAGCCACCTCCTTTTCTCCCCGGTGACATTGAACCTGCTGCATTGCAGTATTTGAGATGACGGGCAGATGAGGATGGGGCTGATGCATTTGCTCGTTGATAGCCTGACTCTTGCACCAGGTGCCCACGTGGCTACAGGCCATGGTGAGGGTTGCCATGGAGACCATGCTTGAGGCCGCTCTCTTGGAGAGTCAGCATATGGAGTTTTTTGGGTATTTGGACCACTGGCGTCCCCATGGTAGGGCTAGTCACCCAGAACGGCTCAGATATAATATAGTAGAGGCAGGTACCATGTTTTGCAGGCAGCACAAGGCGACTATTTTATGCCACCACTATTTGGAGACAGTAGAGAGCGCAGTTCCCAAGAGCTGGGGTGGGCTTTGATGATGGGAGCCCATATTTGCTGACTCCCACTGAAGTCCCTCGCGCTGATCCTGCCTCTCAGCCACAGGGCCCCCTCCCCCCCCCTCCGAGGTCTGCGCCAGAGTGGAGGAAAAATATAATGTCCCTTTCTGCTGAAATACGATTTGTGTGTGTGGGAGCACATTCTTGTTGTATTTGTTTATCTTGACTAAACTTTTATTTAATGAAAAATGTCGGTGAATTTACCAGACAAAGTTTGGGGGAACAATAAAAGATATATCTCAAACATGACATTGTGTATGGTGTGTTCACTACTTTTAGAATATAATAACGGTGAATTGATGAGCAAACTCCTGTGTATCAATGGTAAATGGCAGTTCTCGAGTCACGACAGGTATCTATTTGGTGCCATTTTGTAAAGAAGCTTCTGGTGTGGTCATCTTTTATTAATCTTTAGTTTAAGGATAGTACAAGCAAGAGGTCCCAGGCCACCAGAAATTTCTACAGCTAGGAAAATGTATGTTACAACACTCTGAAAGCACTTTATAGCTCAAGACTATAGTCAACGCTATGTAAAAAGTTGCCTTCAAAAAATGTCATAGTGCATTTTGTAGCAGATGCCTCCAGAATGCTGTGAAGTTATCAAGACAGACTTAACACAAGGTGTTTATTGATAACTCGTGTCACAAGTAGCCCATCACAAGCAACTGCACTCATACATACATATTCGTGCCCACCAATAGCTAAGGTGCACACTACCAGTCAGCTTTTTTGGGTTTTTATTTCTCAAAGTTAGAACATGGCCGAATACTCTTGAGTTTATCACCACACACGCCAATGTAATATTGGGGTGGGGGTGGGGTGGGGGTTAGGTATTGTTTCGCAAATAACTTTATGAGGCTAGAATTTTTCAGGCCCTTTTTTTTCGCTCTCGGAAGAACAAACGACTTTAGTATGGAAGTGCTAATTATTGGACAAAAATCGCCAGAGTATTGTCAAGGCGGAGGAATGTGTGCGTCTGGCATCATCTGTGCGTTCCCCACCCTGCGGCTGAATGTGCGTCCCCTGCGGGCGTAAAATGCACGACAGTCGCTGGGCAGCGCCATTTTGTGGGCACACTTTGCCAAGTAAACATGTCCGGGCGTAGTTCACCCTTGGGACATTGTGAAACACGGCTGCTAGTCCAGATGATGGACCAGCTCGATTACGATGGGCACCATGGGCCCTACCTGTACCCCCACAAGCATAAACAGAAAATTCTACAAAAGGTCCGAAGGGCGATGGTGCGGCAATTTATAACTGTGAGGAGCCGCATACAGCTACAAAAGAGGTTGAGCGACCTAAAGCTGAAGGACCCTCAGCGTCTTCAGGCCATCAGGTGGCACCTACTTCGTTGGGAAGGAGGTAAGCACAGTGCGTGTGTGTGGTTGTGATCGGAAAGTGTAAGCAATTTTACATGGTGGGCGTGGTTTGTTTGGGGGCATGGCTTCTTTCTCAATAAGCATTATTGCCAGACATGCAAGTGCCACTTTAGCTACAGGAGCAACCTTTGCCTGATTCCCATCATTGACACAGCTATACCACGTTGTGTGAGCTTAAGAACGCCTTGAATGTTAGATTAATGATTTGCTTTTATTTGCATAACTTTTGCGAATAAGAGTTGAGCGAACATCATTAAAAGTGATCATGTTACTGTCCCAACAGATGCAAAACAAAGTCACAGGGCGGATTCTACAGAGGCGCGCACTGCCTCACCACCACGGCAGCCAACACCTCCACCAGAACCCATTCAGGAGCAGCCAGCGTGTAAATAGTCTGTGCAACTTTAGTTCAATCCCGATTGACGACCTAATTAGGGCTCCCACACACTTGCGATTGTGTTTTTTGCTTACGTGATTGTCTAGGGGACTTTCTAATGTTTAAAACGCAACGCAATGCACCAAAAACACAGTTGCGTGTGTTGCGTAGCGTTTTTTTAAAATTGAAAGTCCCATTGACAATCTGGTTACCAAAAAACCCAATCGCAAATGTGTGGGAGCCCTAATTCATCTTTATATGTACTATCAACATTTTCATACGCTGCCTTTTTCTCCTTGTCAACTGAAGACCCCCCTGCAAGTGACAACACATCTGTAGAGGGGGCCCCATTCAGCCTGGCTCCACTGATGTCACCACAGCCAATGGTGGAGGTGGATAGACCGAGCCTGGACCCTGGCCGCCCTGTGACAGGTGGGGACGACACACTTGGGCCTCTAGAAAGTAACATCCTGGTTATGACGATAGGCTGATAAGATTTTTCAGACATTTTGGGGGGTACACACATTCACCAGAGTAGGCTAAATACATTTTAACACACAGTAGGAGAGCATGGCACACATTTTCACACCTACAGGCCAGTTTTCCAAAAAAAAGGGCCTATGTCATGCCCATACAAGGTAATAAATACTTTCACTAGTAACACACACAGTATGCTCGTAGGCAACTCATGGATCTAACTTTTAACTCTGGCGTGACCTTTTATCACTTCTTTTGGAAGGTCCAAAGCCTCAAGCAGAGACCCATGGTTAGAGGCTGCGTTGAGTGGTTTTTTATTGAGTGGCACAGGCAGCATTCCAACCCTCAATACTCATTTGCAACACATTACACAGTGGGACAGGCGACAATAGTTAGCCAAATCCCAAAGTTAGGTGTTTGTAGTCTCCAATCTTCACCTTGGGAAATGAGCACAGTCTCCTACACAGGCTGCATACATGTTTCCAACATAGTGCTCCTGCTGTTTGACCTTTCTTAGCATCTGAAAAGCTTGTTAAGGGGCCACAAACATTTGGGCTACTAGGAACACATTTGCAGTCTCAGCCCCACCCCCCCAACCCAAAAATAAAAAATTATAAAATAGGTAATGGGGTTCCCTTGGCTAAGAGCCCCAAACGAGGTATTGGTTTACTACATTGCCCAACTTTAGCTGTTTTAAAGAGTGCCTTAGTTTGAAAGGGCTTTTCCTATATGGAGCTGAATGTGGGCAAGTTAGTACAAGCTCGCAATCCACATCAAGGATCCTCATTATTTGCGAGTCCTTAACTACGGGAATGCGCCAATAATAATCTAACTACAAAAAAAGGGAGCACAGCCAGCTTAAAAAAAAATATATACAATCTTGATAAACCAGCTCATCGGCGTCCTCGAGCATGTTCCAGCTGCCACAGAAGTGCTCCCTGTGGAGATAGGAAATACTCTGTGAAGAGGTCCCTGACGAGGATAGCAGATTGTGCTGGCCTACCATGCTGCACAGCCTCCTCCAAAACTTCGCCCTCAAAAGCAGTGGGTAAAGGATGCGCAACATTCAAAACTGTATCATGTTGCCAGCAGAAATTATGTAGAACCGCACAGGCCCTAATTGCCGCAGCCACGTTGTCAGGAGCCAGCTGAATGGTACTTAGTAAGACTCGCCAACGATTAGCGAGAATACCAAATGCACACTCCACATAACGCCAGGCACGTGTGAGGCGGTAATTAAACACCTGCCTCCTGGTGTCAATGTTCCTGCGAGCAAAGGGCCGCATGACATTATTAGACAGGCCAAATGCCTCATCCACCACGAAGACAAATTGGGCTTCTGTACCTGACAAGCCAGGAAGGGCCTGGGGCGCAGGAATAGAAAGCTGCTGTTCCCTCAGCCGCCTACCCATTCTGTACATGCTGAAAATGTGAGCATCAGCAGCACTTCCAAAGGCCCCAATATCAACCAGCAGGAATCGGTATTTACTGTCAGCAACAGCAAGGAGGACCACCAAAAAGAACTGCCGATAGTTGAAATATTGAGACCCCGAGTTAGGTGGCTTCTGGACATGAATATGCTTCCCTTCCAATGCCCCAATGCAGTTTGGCAAATGCGCAGCGCTCATAAATCCCTCGGTGACATCCAGCCAATCTTGACAAGAGGGAGGAGCCATCACCAAAGGTACAAGACACTGCCAAAGGACGTCACAGGTCTCCATGACGATTCCACCAATGGTAGAGTGGCCAATCAAGAAATGCACATGCTGCAAAGCATACGAATTCCCAGTAGCCAGAAATCTGTTAGAGAAGGAGAAAACAAAAAAAAAAGGTAAGAACTTTGCAACATGACATGAACGTTCTATATATAGAACTGCATCATTAACAAACATAGTACAAACATATACTCAGACGAATGACAAACTTGGTACATTGGCACGCTGGCTTTTTGTCTACCTCTTTGCTTGATGAAAAAATATGTTCGCAATATTAACTGTCTGGCCAAGGTAAGCTCATGCTCTGACAAAACAACTTAGGTGCTACATAAAGTATTTACCCAACATAAGGAGGCTTGATGCCCTCCCCCAACCCCCCACACAACCCCACACAAAAAAAGCCAACAGAACAATGGTCGCACAGATATGGCAAATAAAAAAAAAAAGAAGTAAACAATACTCGCCTGTATTACTGCTGTAAGATCGTGCAATTATTTTGAAGCCGTCAAAGCACTATTATTATTTGAAGCATGGTGACAGATCCACCATCACTTTATGAGGAGCTCACAGCGGAACACAGGTGAGACTAATTATTCTGCTGCATCACGCTCCCTTGATACAGACTACATCAGTTGCTGTCACACACCGCAGCAAGATGTGGCAAACAAAGGACACCAATAATAAAAAAGGGATGAGGAAGGGGTGGGGCCGCTGCAATGACCAAGGGCCTTCGCTAATAAAGGTGGCTTATAATTGGATTTTCAGGGCATTTCAAACAAAGATGAAAGCAGGTAGACATTTTGCCTTGGTAATGAAAGAGAGGCCAAACCAGATGTGCTCTCGCCATGGAGCTTGTTATGGTGTATCAGCTGTAGGTGTATCAGCTGTAAGGTTTCCTAATGTGCAGGGAAATCAAAGACGCAAACTAAAGCAAACATGTATAGCCAAAGATACAAAGGCTACACAGCGAAGGGATGAAAGATAACGACAGATGATGTGACCTCGAGACTGATGAGAACTTACCGCAGAGTGACCAGGAGTCTTTCATCAGCAGAGATACTGTCACGCATGTTGATATCTCTGTGGGTAATCCCGGCACGCACGACCTCCAGAAGTTCATCGAACATGGTGACCGGCAAACGACAAAAGGCAATGAACTTGTCCGGGTACTGCCTCAGGTACGCGTACAGGGAGTTAAACAGCCCAATACGTTCCCACTTCTCTACCATTGGATGCACCCAGTACCTCCTAGTCCTCCTCCTCCTCCTGACTGGCCCAGGACTATCGCTAGCCCTAGGTTGGTCACTAGCAAGGTAGCCAAACACATCCACTGGCAGGCGAGCAGAAAGCCTACATACACGCACCATCAACCAGGTAAAGAAAATATCATCTTGCGACGACATCTCTCCAACTCCAGTAATGCCACGCACATCCAGGTCGAACCAGAAGCAGAATGAAGAACAGGCCTCATTAGCAGCTATTTATAACACCTTGTAGTGGGCTGCAGTATGATTACATGCACGACAAAAAAGTTCCCAAAAAGTTCCGGCCGATCGAAGATTCATGCGCATTTTGATGCGCACGGCGATTTTACTCACGTCAGACGGCCGTTTTGCTGCAACAATAAACGCGGCTAGGTGCAGATTTTGCTCGAGTACTTGTCCTTAACGAGTATGCTCGCTCATCTATATTGGAATGCCATCCTTTGTGCGGCATGTTGCTAAGGGTAGAAAGCAAATCTATGAAGGGTGTCCAACACAACGGTCATTTGAAAAGCCACAATCTTGGAACCAAGCCAATATTTTCAAATTGTAAAGGGTGCATGTGGCGTGTTTATATGATTGAGAATCCAAATTAGTGATGTATCTTTCTTGGTGGCAAAAGTTATTACCTTTGGACTCCCTGAAGAACCCATTTTTTGTAATGCGTCTATTTACATGGATGATTTTTCATTCACATTGATAATGCTAGATGGAAAAATCACAGCATAGCCTATTAAGGTTGACATTAGAATAGTACATGCAAATAACCGGTTTACCAAGCATACACAGAATGTACGCGGGGTGCAACATTCTTGGGCGTGACTCCTCTCCGCTCATTAAAATACCGCTTAATAGTGAAACTATCATTTTAATACCATTTTGCTGTTACATTTTCTAAAACGAATCCTTCAAATGTGGAAACCAAAACACTGATGTGAATGAGCTCTAAGCCAATTCATTCCATGCAGACCATGAAATAAGTCCTAACATCTATCTGCTCAATATATCTGAATATAAACTATTACTCCACTTTGTAAAGTTCCCACAGATCAAACCAGATGAAGTATTCAGAACTCAAACTCCTGATCCCCAATGTATTTCTCCAGCTGTATACTTTCTATAAACCAGTTTCTGTACATGTCCTCAGTCCATCTGTTACACTGTGTGTATCTAGCACAATAATATGTTCCGGATTCATCAGGTTTCACTCCAGTGAGTTTGAGATAAACTTCTCCTTTATTTGTGTCTCTTGTTATAGTTATACGTCCCTGAAAAGACTGGGAATAGTCGGTGCTCCCACCAGACCATATCACTCCCAACCACTCCAGGCCTTTCCCTTCAGGTTGTCTGACCCAGTATATACCATTGCTAGTGAGGGAGGCACCGCTGACTTTACAGGACTTCTCCAGAGTCTCTGTAGGTTTCACAGTCCCAGGACCAGACACCTCTAGTGAGATCTGTGCAGCGACACCTGGAAATAAACAGAAATTACTGCATTCTTTAATAGATCTGAAATCTACAATTATTACTAGAAGTTGTGTGATATTGTCAGGAAATCAGACTCACATTGTAGAGATGACATAACACAGAGTAACCAAAGGAGACTCTTCATGATTGGGCGGAGGAGATAGAACAAGTCAGTTCCAGGTCTGGGTGAACAGTTCCTGATCAGTGGACACTTCTACTTCTCTACTTATACAGGAAGTTATTAACATACATTTACATACATCCTGCAGTGGAGACCCCCGACCTTTATTACCTGGAGGACATTGTAATATAACATTGGTGCTGAGCTACATTGAAGGTTCATTCACATCTTTACATATATTCAACCCTTGGTTCCTCTGGGATTTTATTTGACAAGTAATCAAGTCAATGACAATTAGTCAAGTAATTCCCAATTCATCAATCATATTATCTACTTTCCTGAAGGAAAAGGGAAAGAACCTCCACTTCTACTTATGAGCTATTACATATCAGGAAATGTCAGTAATCCTATATTGTGCTATAGGGGTGTAAGCATATTTATTTGTGCATTGTGTGTTTGCGTGAGCCTGTGCGTATTTTATAGTTTTTTGCGCATGCAAGTCATACGTATTTTTGTACACAAAAATAACCCCGTAAGCATGCTTCCATTGATTACAATGGGCATTTAAGCTAAATTAGCTGTGCTATGTTCATACACAATACACATGACAATAGAGCATGGGGTGTATTTTTCTGAGTGCATGAAATGTATGTGCAAAATGCACTCATGTGAACGAACCCACCGAAATCAATTGTGAATGTTTTTGCTAGAAAGAGAAATTGATCCCAGAACGTCTTCTAGTCTTTGGTGGGTTTTCTATGTTCTTCTGACAATAAAAAGGAACAGATTGAAATCTAGCAAAGTAAATATATTATACATATCAGAACAGTATATAATAGAGACCTGTCACTGACCGGAGGAACTTCTGAGGTACGAGCTATTACATATCAGAAGATGTCAGTAATCCTATATTGTGTTATGGGAATGAAGATCAGTGATGGTGGATTCCACACGGGGTTAAAATCTGCCATAACAATTTTGCATCAAAATCTGCATATCTTAGGAAGGTGCCACAGAGGCGAAAGCAGATTTGCAGCACATATTTGTGCAATGAGCGTTGCATTTTTGCGAACACCCGTGTGTTTTACTGCATTTCTTTCATAAAAAAATCATGTGTATTTGTGCATGCAAAAAAAAACCTCTGCATGCTGCCATTGATTTGAATAGGAAATTCAGTTAAATTAGTTTAGTATATGCTATGTTTGTGTGTAATACGCACGTAAATAAAACATGCGGCACATTTATTTTTACACGAAGAAATGCGTGCGCAGAATACGTACATATAAACAATCCTATTGAAAACAACAGGCTCTATTCACTGCGTATTGCGAGAACAAATTTTGCAAATGCGCAAATGTCTTTAAGTGCATCCGGCCTAATGTGTATGTTAGTGTGGATTTGCCATTAAAATAGTACAGGCATGCTGTGGATTCTGCTCTTTGCAGCGATTTCGTGACAAACCTGCACCCAAATCTGCATGAAATCCACATGTAGGATCTGAGTTTTCATGTTAATGTGTTTGCAGCAGATTTTTCCGCCACGTGTGACTCTACCCTCGGTGTATGTTCACATCTGTCAGATTAGTTACAGAAGATGTGTCCCAAACATATGAAGGGGATTGTTTCTGTAGGAGATGTTGTCACATTTACACTGATGGGACAGTCACAGAAATTATATCACTCATCAAAAATTGACTACTTGTCCCACAACATTTGCTCATTCTGCCTTTTTTCTGTGTGTTGTTAATATTCTAAAGGTGGGTTTTTATCTGTTTAATACTGTATTCAGTATATGATTAATGTCTTATCCAATATATGTCCTGTGACGAATATTTATTTTATGTGTTTATTTGTATATTTATCTGCTGAAAATCTGGGTATTACAATTTGGTCTGTATTACAAAGCTGTATAACATGGAACAGGTGAACTATTGTCCAGATCACATTAGTTGGAATGTGCAGTTAATAGCATGCAATTTTATGTCAGCCATCTGGGGGTTAACTTTCAGCCATTACCTTTGTTTTTAATTGGTTTTAATTGCACTAGGTTTAAAAGGAAGTAATGTTTATACAGAAATTAGGTGACCAAGGTCTGTTGTAGACTGAAACGCGTCCTCCCTGTGTAACTTATGATCTGACGCTTCTACAATAAAGGCTTTTGATTCTTCACATGCAAGCAGTGCATTACCTTTTTGAAAGAAATTCTGGATGAATGATCGTATAGGGGATGCAGTTGCACCCGGGTCTAAGACCCTTAGGGGGCCCATAAGGCCTATCTTCTCCATATAGAATAGCATTATAGTTGGGGGGCCCTGTTACAGATTTTGCATTAGGGCCCCGGATTTTCAAGCCATGCCTCTGACTATAGCTAATAAATAACACATATATGTTGCAGGTCTAGATAAATGCCGGCCACTAAAATACATATCAGGCAAACAAGGAGGTCATGTACCAATATTATACATCAAACAAAGGATATGAATCCTTACCAAGTCCCTGAAGGTGATAACAGCTGTCCCTGGATTCACCCCAGAAAGAATCGCTGCCTGTCCTATTCTAGGCTGATAACAGATGATAATATAATATACAGCGATTGTTTGCACATGTATCATCTGTGTGTGAAAAACATCCATGTGAATAGCCTCATTGGCTATAATGGGTCTGTGCACGGGCCATGTAATGCTGGAAAAAGTGAATGTACGGTTTAACCAGAAAATGCTCTATTGTATAAATCAATTTTTTATTTTAAAGGGATTGTCAGAGAAAAAGTTTTTATTTGTAAAAACTGTCCCTGCATGGTAAAAAAAGTGAAGATCTTATCGCCTCTTTCAACTCCCAGCAATAACCAAGGAAGAGGGCAGAGCTAACACAAATGTTACTACCTAAGACAGCAGGTGAGGTGCCTGTATTAAAAACCATGCCATAAAGTTTGTATAGAACAAATTCTACCAGGTGAACAGAACAGCCGAGCGCGGGCCTTCTCCAAGGACAAGCTGTAGAGCTACAGATGTTTCTTGTGTTTTGGGAAAAGGAAAATTTATGTTTTGGGAAAAGGAAACATGGAAAAAGCAGGAGGAGGAGAGCAGCAGCAGTTCTACCACCACTGACAGCAGCTGGAGGGCAGAGTGTTCTCCTCCTGGAAACATGAGAGCTGTAGATCCGTATTTCTGTATTTATATATTTTTACTTTGGAGGGAGGGGGTTGGAGGAAACAGGAGAAGGAGAGCAGCAGCACCACCACCAATTTCCTCAAACTGCACTGTAGATGCATAAGGTCTGCAAATAATTTGTAGTGGCCGGATTGGCAACTTTGAATGACGTCTGAGGCCACAAACAGAGAACTGCAATATTCCCCGTGCCATAGTGTATCTCGTTTGTCTATTTTGCTGCTCTATACGTTAAAGGCAGCAGAAATATCCCCTCTTCCAATGTGCAGACCAAGTGTTCTATAGGCATATAAACATGATGCAGCGCCTTCTTCTGCTCCAGCCATAGAAACCTGTTCTATGCTGGTATACAAGCTCTCATAGCAGCAATATATCCTCTGTAGAATATCTGCTCCTATTGGCCAAATCCCACATCTCATAGAGGCATCTAAACGTGATGCTGCATCTTTGTTCTGTGCTCAGCTGAAAAAATTGCTGCTGGTTACACTGCGCCTATGTTATATATGGCTAGGTCATGTGATGATGGCATCTTGTGAAACTGTTCCCCATATTCAAGATGAAGGAAACCTTTAGTAACATCAGCATGGCATCCTGGCTGCTGATTGGCTGCACACTGACCTTTAGCAGGCATTATGGGAAATTCGATTTCTGACTAAACTGATTTGATTTAGGAAAAATCAGGATCATTTTATCACCCTGCTGATCAGGCTGAGCAGCATAATATAAAAGATTTTTTTTTGCACATACAGTACATTGAATCTGGAATGACGCCGGACTCCTAAATTGGTGATGTACCCTGTCCTCTACGGTATGTGAGGCTGTGATGATGTCATGCCGTGGAACCCTGAGGATATAATACATAGTACGATGATAAATATGGAGCATTACAAGGACAGTGTTTAGTAATGATGGAAGTGCCAGCTTCTACCAAATACCCGACACTTTAAGGTACAGGGATAAGGTAAATAATGCTCCAACTATAGAGAAGAAGCAAATAAGCAAAAATTTGAAGAGATATAATTTAAACTTGTCCAATCCCAATTAAATGTGGTCTCACACATCACACTCTAATCAGTCTCTGGGCCAGGTATTAAAAAATGTAAAAAAAAATCCTGCCAGCAAGCATACAAGTCTAAATAACAATTGAGCCATTACTCACCTCTCCCGCTTCCCTCGTTAATCCTTCAGCGCCGACTCTGCCCTCCATTGTCTCTGCTTTGACATATAACAAACCTGCTGTAGCTGCCAATGACAACATTCAGCCATGTTCCCTGAACGCTGTCTGTCATTGGCTGCTGCATCTTGTTTGTAGATAGGCTCAGCGTGGACTGATGTCACAGGGAGACCGGAGCCAGTCATGTAGGACTAATGGGGGAGCAGGGAGAGGGGAGCAACTGCTCCAGATGACAGGGGTTTGTTGTTTTATACTATGCTATGGGGGACCCGATGACAGGGGTTTCCCTTAACTCGGATAACCCCTTTCACATGATTCATATTTAGGCAAACAATCATCAAGTCAATGCAATATCCAGGTTTCAATGCCTTTTTTCTCATTAAATGTGGATTCACCAGGGAGCATATGACTCTAATTGTATTTGATCTGAAGGATATTCTCAGTGATAGGTCTGGCATAGACCATTTTCCAATAGTAATATAAACACTATAGGAATATTTTTTTTTAACATTTGACTTACAATCTGGGCTTGTTTACTGCTCCCCTATAGTTGAAGCATTATTTACCTTGCCCTGTGCCTTAAAATGTAAGTTGTTATAGGGAGAGGATGGAGAGTGGAGTCGCCCATGTCAGGGTGGTGGCCCTGCTTAGTTAGCAGCATAATAGATACATGATAAGGTTCCCCTTGTTGCTGTGTATAAAAATATTTTAATTCCTTGGACCCCATGTGTACATTTGAAGGATACAAACACCTATTATCAGTTCCTATGATTGTTTAGTTTAGTTTTTTCTTGACACAAGATTAACCAAATCAGGAATTCTGGCAAAGTGTTTTATTTTTCTAATGGAGTTCACAATAATACAAATAATATATAAAATTAATTCTGTGGGTCCGTTCAATTACTTCAATACCACATTTAGATATGCAAAATTAAATTGTTTTTAAATACATATTTTCACAGCGTTCACTGTGCAGGTTAGATATGGCACTAACTTTTTTACCTGGGTCATTATGAACACAGTTACATAAAAGTTTGATTCCTCCCCCACCCCACCCCACATGTATTTACATATTAAGGGTGAGGCAGGGTTTGACTTTTATTTTTTTATATTTATTATGTCTGACATCAAACTTTTCCTATCTGTCCGCTTTTGGGTCCCAGAGCCTCTCAGGTAATTTTTTTGGGATTTCCCATGAAACACTAAAACTTTATATACAGAACTTTGCTGCCATCTAGTGACATAATGACAATACCCTGTACAACGGCTTCAGTCAGAAACCTCTATTACCTGCTATATGAGCTGCGGACATCATCAAGTAGTTACCACAAATACAGCAACCTTGTGCAACTACACAAACATTGCTTCCATCAGTGTCTTGTTGTATCTACCGCTAAGAGACCTGGGAAATAATCCGCTGTGGCTGCAGGGCTTTATATTGTAATGTAATTAGACCTATGCACAGGACCTCACAGCATCTATACAGATTAGAGACTGCACAATATTGCTAGGCCTTATTGACCCCTGCCTCTCAGGGATGTTTGATCCCCTCCCATGAGTCCTGCTAAAGCCTTGTCCTAGGGTGGCAAACAAAACAAGCGTCGGTTGGCTTCTCCTCAGAGTACCTTCCAGAACTGTTCCTTTGCTCACAAGCCAGTACTCTCCTGCTGATGGCTCCTTCCACTCAAGGATCCAAGTCTAATAACTCAGAAGATCTTTCTAGTAGCTGGCAGCCCGATTAACCCTTTGGCTCACTGACATGGACATATTTGTGGTACAAATTATGTGTAAATTCTTATGCATGTAATACGGACAGCAAACAACAGCATTGCATTACATTGTCGCATTCTGACCTGCATTTTTCAAGCACCTATATAAGGTGTCCATGTCACCAGTGTAAGTCGATAGGAATGTAATAAAACACTGAAAATATGAATGTTACATGTGTATTACCTCTGTGCTTCCATGCATGTTGCCAGCAGTCAGTGTCGTTCTTTTTCGTGCGCGAAAAATGTAACAAATATACATGTCACACTCATAAAAAAAACATATAAGCATGAAAATCGCACAGAATGAATGCAGTGAATATGGTGCATTTTTTACGAACTGAATAGTGAAATGCCTGTGTGAATGAACTGTTAGAATTATCTGTTTTTAGTCACTTTAAAGAGATTTTCGACAATAAACTTTCTTACAACAACTTAAACTTAGGCTAAATTCATGCAGGCGAGTGCGATATCGGGTCAAGAAACCTGACTGTCCCATTGAAAACAATTCTGAGGAACGCGAAAAAATAGGACAAGTGGCGACTTTAAAAAAAAATCTCACAGCATCACTACACGTGGAAAAATCGCTCATGTGTGACTCAATTCAAAAGAATGGAGTTTATATGCGCACAAGTTTTGTGCATCTCACAACACACACAATTTGTGTGATTTCTGTGCTCATCAGCATCTGGCCTTAGACCAGACATTATTAGTCTCCATGAGACCCATTTCTCCAACTCTTCGGCACTTAGGTTCTTTCATTCTCAGTACTCTCAGGTTCACTCCTCAGCTGCTCTCAAGAACATCATTTCGGGGTACGTATACCTTTCTAATTACAGTGGTACGTTGGGATGCGAGCGCCTCAGCTTGCAAGTTTTTTGACTTGCGATCTGGCTCTCTCCCGAATTTTTGCCCTGATTTACGAGCAAAACCTCGGGGTCTCAGCTTGGTTGCAAATCAAAAAATCTCTCAAGCTGAGGCTCAGGGGGGGTCTAAACTCACCTCAACTCGTCCTTGCGAAGGTCTACGGTGCTGCTGCAGGCTGTCCCACCCTCCTTCACGCCAAGAAAGCATTGCTTTCTGGATGCAGGACCTTGTATGCCCAGCCTCTAGAAAGCTAACGCTCTGATTGGTTAAATCATTCAATGTTGTCATTGAATGGCTGTGATTGGTTAACCCAACACCGGCTTTCATTGGCTGACGTCGCGCCGAGTTAACCATTCAGAGCATTAGCTTGCTGGAGGCAGGGCATTCAAGCCCCGCATCTTGAAAGCAATGCTCTGTCGGCATGGAGGAGGATGCAACCGTCTGCAGCAGCGCCGCAGACCATCGCGGAACGCCGGCGGTAGGTAAGTATTGATCTTTTTTTTTGTTACTTGTAGCTAGTTTCCCCATTGAAATGAATTGCAGTGCCATTAATGCGGAACACAATAACGGCATTTCAATTCATTTCTATGGGGAAAAGTGCTTTGACATACGAGTTTTTTAGCCTAAGAGCTCCGTCATGGAATGGATTAAACTCATATGTCAAGGCATCACTGTATTTTTTTAATCCTGTTTTTTTTTTTTTTTTGGAGGCCATTAAAAGAGAAAGTGACTATTTTGGCAAATTTTTTTTACAGCGTTTACCAGTATTTTATGGTACGGATCGTTACATTTGCAGAATGCAAGTATGTAGAGTCTTTAATTTGTATATTTTTCCACTAAGAACTATCGTGCAACAGAAAAGTTTTTTATTTTTGTAAAACCACAGTAAACCGCATCATCCTAGTGGTGTAATGTTTAGTTTGTAGATTCAATAAAAGGCCTAATTAATAAAGATGAGTGAGCATGCTCGGATAAGGCAGTTACTCAAGCGAGCATCGCTCTTCTCGTATAACTGCATTCTCATTCGAGCAGGCTTGGGGGGGGGGGGAGATGGCGGATAGAGTGAGAGAGATATCTCTCTCTCTCCCCCCCCGCTCACCCCCACCGCCCCCACTGAGCCTGCTCGGACGAGAATGCAGTTACACGAGAAGAGCGATGGTCGCTCGAGTAACTGCCTTATCCGAGCGTGCTCGCTCATCTCTATTAATTAAGTGTAGAAGATTCCTTACACGAGCAAGTCCTTATTTAATCCCTCAGTTAGTGGAAAAAAACCTACAAGTGCAAATATGGAATGGGGGTAGATAACATTGTTAGAAGTCCATGATATCCTGAGGTGATGTGAAGCTTTACGGAAGATAATGAACACTGACAGATCGTCTTTCTCTCCCTGTCCATCCTTGCTTCCCCACCTACTACCCTGAATGGGCTAAAGTGACACCTGCAAGTTTAGTACATGCAATTCCCACTTCAGCCTGCTTAATTTCTGTCTAGAATAGAGTTACCACTACGGCTCTGGTCTTGAATTTCAACCAAGACCAAACCCACGGCTCTAGTTCCTTTCTAAGCAGAAAAAGAGATAGTAGAATAGTACCTATCCCCCACCTGAAAAGCGCTCAGGAAAAACAGTACACTTTTTTTCTCCTAGCTGAAGCATCATTTGGACAAAACTGTTAACTATTTAATAACTTTCGATAGATGTGTTGGAGTGGCCTCTCAATCTAGCCATTCTGGGAGAGGAGAAGCCAGCAGGAAGCTGCTCTGAGGACTCTCCTCTCTGATCTTATAGTATATTAAACTCCTAGGTAATCTGGGGACAGAATATTGCTAAATAGAATCGTCCTTTGGATGTCCTGGCGCTCCTCAGTGCCTTGTTGTTTAAAACATAACCTTTATTTCACAGTATTAAAAGCGTGCTCAATGTAAATTAAAGCTACAGCTTATATGCCTGTATACATATAATTCACTCTTGGCCCATCCGACCATATCACAGTATTATAGATTCCTACTACAGATCAATCTATACTGTGCGCATTTACTAACCATAAAAACTATATCCGCAAAGCCTTGTGAGAAGCATAAAACTACAAGGGACGATACTCGCTTGAGTATTTGTCCTTAACGAGTATGCTCGCTCATCTATATTGGAATGCCATTCTGTGTGCTGCATGCTGCTAAGGGTAGAAAGGAAATCTGTGAGGAGCGGTGATCAACACAACGGTCATTTGAAAAGCCACAATCTTGGAACCAAGCCACTATTTTCAAATTGTAAAGGGTGCATGTGGCGTGTTTATATGATAGACAATCCAAATTAGTGATGTATCTTTCTTGGTGGCAAAAGTTCTTACCTTTAGACCCCCTGAAGAACCCATTTTTTGTAATGCGTCTATTTACATGGGCGATTTTTCATTCACAGTGATGCTGCTAGATGGAATTATCACAGCATAGCCTATTAAGTCAGACATTAGAATAGTACATGCAAATAACTGGTTTCCCAAGCATACACAGAATGTACGCGGGGTGCAACATTCTTGGTCGTGACTCCTCTCAGCTCATTTAAATGCGGCTTAATAGTGAAACTATCATTTTAATACCAGTTTGCTGTTACATTTTCTAAAACACGAATCCTTCAAAAACGGAAACCAAAACACTGATGTGAACGAGCTCTAAGCTAATTCATTCCATGCAGACCATGAAATAAGTCCTAACATCTATCTGCTCCAAATATCTGAATATAAAATATTACTCCACTTTGTAAAGTTCCCACAGATCAAACAAGATGAAGGATTCAGTTCTCAAACTCCTGATCCCCAATGTATTTCTCCAGCTCTATACGTTCTATAAACCAGTTTCTGTACATGTCCTCAGCCCATCTGTGTGTCTAGCACAATAATATGTCCCGGATTTATCAGGTTTCGCTCCAGTAAGTTTTACATAAACTTCCCCTTTATTTGTGTCTCTTGATAGAGTTAGACGTCCCTGAAGAGACTGAGCATAGTAGGTGTCTTCATCATAATCTATTAGCCCCAACCACTCCAGGCCTTTCCCATCACATTGTCTGACCCAGCTTACACCAAGCATGTTAGTGCTGTCAGTGAGGGAGGCACCGCTCACTTTACAGGTCATCTCCAGAGTCTCCTTAGGTTTTACAATCCCAGGACCAGACACCTCTAGTGAGATCTGTGCAGCGTCACCTGGAAATAAACAGAAATTACTTCATTCTTTAATAGATCTGAAATCTACAATTAATACTAGAAGTTGTGTGATATTGGCAGGAAATCAGACTCACATTGTAGAGATGATATAACACAGAGTAACCAAAGGAGACTCTTCATGATTGGGCGGAGGAGATAGAACAAGTCAGTTCCAGGTCTGGGTGAACAGTTCCTGATCAGTGGACACTTCTACTTCTCTACTTATGCAGGAAGTTATTTACATACATTTACATACATCCTGCAGTGGAGACCCCCGACCTTTATTACCTGGAGAACATTGTAATATAACATTGGTGCTGAGCTACACTGACGGTTCATTCATATCTTTACACAATTTAACCCTTGGTCCCTCTGTGATTTTATTTGACAAGTAATCAAGTCAATGACAATTAGTCAAGTAATTCCCAATTCATGAATCATATTATCTACTTTCCTGCAGGAAAAGGGAAATAACCTCCACTTCTACTGATGAGCTATTACATATAAGGAAATGTCAGTAATCCTATATTGTGCTATAGGGGTGTAAGCATATGTATTTGTGCATTGTGTGTTTGTGTGAGCCTGCGCGTATTTTACAGTTTTTTGTGCATGCGAGTCATACGTATTTGTGTGCACAAAAGTAACCCCGTATGCATGCTTCCATTGATTACTATGGGCATTTAAGCTAAATTAGTTGTGCTATGTTCATATACAATACACATGACAATAGAGCATGGGGTGTATATTTTTGAGTACACGAAATGTATGTGCAGAATGCACTCATGTGAACAAGCCCACTGAAATCAATTGTGAATGTATTTGCTAGAAAGAGAAATTGAACCCAGAACGTCTTCTAGTCTTTGATGGGTTTTCTATGTCTTCTGGCCATAAAAAGGAACGGATTGAAATCTAGCAAAGTAAATATATTATACATATCAGAACAGTATATAATAGAGACCTGTCACTGACCGGAGGAACTTCTGAGGTACGAGCTATTACATATCAGGAAATGTCAGTAATCATATGTTGTGTTATGGGAATGAAGAACAGTGATGGTGGATTCCACACGGGGTTAAAATCTGCCATAACAACTTTGCATCAAAATCCGCATGTCTTAGCATGGTGCCACAGAGGGGAAAGCAGATTTGTGCCACATATTTGTGCAATGAGCATTGCATTTTTGCGAACCCCCGTGTGTTTTACGTTTTTTTTTATATGCAAGTCATGCGTATTTATGCATGCAAAAAAACCCTCCAGCATGCTGCCATTGATTTCAATATGAAATTAAGTTATTTATCTTAGTACATGCTATGTTTGTGTGTAATACGCACGTAAATAAAACATGCTGCACATTTTTTTTACACAAACAAATGCGTGCGCAAAATACGCACATGTAAACAATCCTTTTGAAAACAATGGGCTCTATTCACTGCAATTTGTGAGAACAAATGGGGGTGGAGAGGAGGCAGAGAGGGGGCGGGAGCTCAGAGCACTGCTCCCGCCTCTTCCAGCCTCCTCCCCCTGCAAAGAGAGACGCCGTATATCGTCCGGCGTGAATTGCCGGCCGATATACAGTCGTCTGAATGCGCCCTAAAACTGTATTCAGTAAATAATTGTCTTATCCAATATATGTCCTGTGACGAATATTTTTTTTATTTTATGTGCTTATTTATATATTTATCTGCTGAAAATCTGGGTATTGCAATATGGTCTGTATTACAAAGCTGTATAACATGGAACAGGTGAACTATTGTCCAGATCACATTACTTGGCCTATGCAGTTAATACCATGCAATTTTATGTCAGCCATCTCAGGGTTAAAGGGGTTGTCTCACGAAAGCAAGTAGGGTTAAGCACTTCTGTATGGCCATATTAATGCACTTTGTAATATACATCGTGCATTAAATATGAGCCATACAGAAGTTATTCACTTACCTGCTCCGTTGCTGGCGTACCCGTTGCCATGGCTCCGTCTAACTTCGGTGTCTTCTTGCTTTTTTAGACGCGCTTGCGCAGATCTATCTTCTCCATTCGGCTCAGCTCGGCATCACGGCGTTTTGGCTTCGCCCCCTTGTACGCGTCATCACGAAGCTCCGCCCCCGTCACATGTGCCGATTCCAGCCAATCAGAGGCAGGGGCGGAGCTTCGCGATGACGCGTACAAGGGGACGGAGCCAAAACGCCGTGATGCCGAGCCGAGCCGAATGGAGAAGATAGATCTGCGCAAGCGCGTCTAAAAAAGCAAGAAGACACCGAAGTTAGACGGAGCCATGGCAACGGGGACGCCAGCAACGGAGCAGGTAAGTGAATAACTTCTGTATGGCTCATATTTAATGCACGATGTATATTACAAAGTGCATTAATATGGCCATACAGAAGTGCTTAACCCCACTTGCTTTCGCGAGACAACCCCTTTAAGTTTCAGCTGTTACCTTTGTTTTTAATTGATTTTAATTGCATTAGGTTTAAAAGGAAGTAATGTTTATACAGAAATTAGGTGACCAAGGTCTGTTGTAGACCTAAACGCGTCCTCCCTGTGTAACTTATGATCTGACACTTCTACAATAAAGGCTTTTGATTCTTCACATACAAGCAGTGCATTACCTTTTTGAAAGAAATTCTGGGTGAATGATCGTATAGGGGATGCAGTTGCACCCGGGTCCAAGACCCTTAGGGGGCCCATAAGGGCCTATCTTCTCCATATAGAATAGCATTATAGTTGGGGGGCCCTGTTACAGATTTAACATTAGGGCCCTGGATTTTCAAGCCATGCCTCTGATTATAGCTGATAAATAACACATATATGTTGCAGGTCTAGATAAATGCCGGCCACTAAAATACATATCAGGTGAACAAGGAGGTCATGTACCAATATTATACATCAAACAAAGGGATAGGAATCCTTACCAAGTCCCTGAAGGTGATAACAGCTGTCCCTGGATTCACCCCAGAAAGAATCGCTGCCTGTCCTATTCTAGGCTGATAACAGATGATAATAGAATATACAGCGATTGTTTACACATGTATCATCTGTGTGTGAAAAACATCCATGTGAATAGCCTCATTGGCTATAATGGGTCTGTGCACTGTCCATGTAATGCACACGGACAATAGACATATTTGGCTAAATGGGCCCTAAAAGGAAATGTACAGTTTAAGCAGAAAATGCTCTATTGTATAAATCTAATTTTTATTTTAAAAGGATTGTCAGAGAGAAAGCTTTATTTGTAAAAACTGTCCCTGCATGGTAAAAAAAATAGTGAAGATCTTATCGCCTCTTTCAACTCCCAGCAATTCCCAAGGAAGAGCTGCCGAGCTATCACAAATGTTGCTACCTAAGACAGCAGGTGAGGTGCCTGTATTAAAAACAATGTCATAAACTTTGTATAGAACAAATTCTACCAGGTGAACAGAACAGCCGAGCACGGGCCTTCTCCAAGGACAAGCTGTAGAGCTACAGATGTTTTTTGTGTTTTGGGAAAAGGAAACATGGCAAAAGCAGGAGGAGGAGAGCAGCAGCAGTTCTACCACCACTGACAGCAGCTGGAGGGCAGAGTGTTCTCCTCCTGGAAACATGAGAGCTGTAGATCCGTATTTCTGTATTGATATATTTTTAATTTAGAGGGAGGGGGTTGGAGGAAACAGGAGAAGGAGAGAGGCAGCACCACCACCAATTTCCTCAAACCCCACTGTAGATGCATAAGGTCTGCAAATAATTTGTAGTGGCCGGATTGCCAACTTTGAATGACGTCTGAGGCCACAAACAGAGAACTGCCATATTCCCCGTGTCAAGGTGTATCTTGTTTGTCTATTTTGCTGCTCTATACATTGACGGCAGCAGAAATGTCCCCTCTTCCAATATGCAGACCAAGTTTTCTACAGGCATATAAACATGATGCAGCACATTCTTCTGCTCCCTCCATAGAAGCCTGTTCTATGCTGCTATACAAGCTCTCATAGCAGCAATATATCCTCTATACAATATCTGCCCCTATTGGCTAAATACCACATCTCATAGAGGCATATAAACGTGATGTAGCACCTTTGTTCTGTGCTCAACTAAAAAAATTGCTGCTGGTTACACTTCACCTATGTTATATATCGCTAGGTCATGTGATACTGGCATCTTATGAAACTGTTCCCCATATGCAAGATGGAGGACACCTTTAGTAACATCAGCATGGCATCCTGGTTGCTGATTGGCTGCACACTGACCTTTAGCAGGCATTATGGGAAATTCGATTTCTGACTAAACTGATTTGATTTAGGAAAAATCAGGATGATTTTATCACCTGGCTGATCAAGGTGAGCAACACTATATAGGAGATATCTTTTTGCACATACGGTACATTGAATCTGGAATGATGCAGGACTACTAAATTGGTGATGTACCCTGTCCTCTACAGTACATGAGGCTGTGATGATGTCATGCCGTGGAACCCTGAGGATATAATACATAGTATGATGATAAATATGGAGCATTACAAGGACAGTGTTTAGTAATGATGGAAGTGCCAGCTTCTACCCAATCTCGCTACACTTTAAGGTACAGGGATACGGTAAATAATGCTCCAACTATAGAGAAGAAGCAAATAAGCAAAATGTGAAAATGTATAATTTAAACTTGCCCAATCCCATTGAAATGTGGTCTCACACATCACACACTAATCAGTCTCTGAGCCAGATATTAAAAAATTTAAAAAAAATTCTGCCAGCAAATATACAAGTGTAAATCCTCTAGAACAGGTCCCAAGTAGGACCTTAAGAGTTTGTCTGAGTTAAGGGTAACACCTTTCATTGGGTCCAACATAGTATAAATAACAATTGAGCCATCACTCACCTCTCCCGACTCCCTCGTTCATCCTGCGCCAGCGCCGTCTCTGCCCTCCGTTGTCTCTGCTTTGACATACAATAAACCTGCTGTAGCAGCCAATGACAGCGCTCAACCATGTTCCCTGAACGCTGTCTGTCATTGGCTGCTGCATCTTGTTTGTAGATAGGCTCAGCATGCAGACTGATGTCACAGGGAGACTGGAGCCAGTGATGTAGGACTAATGGGGGAACAGGGAGAGGTGAGCAACTGCTCATTTGTTATTTTATACTATGGGGGACCAGATGACTGGGGTTTCGCTTAACTTGGATAACCCCTTTCACATGATCCATATTTAGGCAAACAATCATCAAGTCAATGCAATATCCAGGTTCCACTGCCTTTTACTCATTAAATGTGGATTCACCAGGGAACATATGACTCTAATTGCATTTGATCTGAAGGATATTCTCAGTGCTCGGTCTGGCATAGACCATTTTCCAAAAGTAATATAAACACTAGAGATGAGCGAACACCAAAATGTTCGGGTGTTCGTTATTCGTAACGAACTTCCCGTGATGCTCGAGGGTTCGTTTCGAACAACGAACCCCATTGAAGTCAATGGGCGACCAGAACATTTTTGTATTTCGCCGATGCTCGCTAAGGTTTTCATGTGTGAAAATCTGGGCAATTCAGGAAAGTGATGGGAATGACACAGTGACGGATAGGGCAGGCGAGGGGCTACATGTTGGGCTGCATCCTAAGTTCACAGGTCCCACTATTAAGCCACAATAGCGGCAAGAGTGGGCCCCCCCCCCTCCCAACAACTTTTACTTCTGAAAAGCGCTCATTAGCATGGCATACCTTTGCTAAGCACCACACTACCTCCAACAAAGCACAATCACTGCCTGCATGACACTCCACTGCCACTTCTCCTGAGTTACATGCTGCCCAACCGCACCCCCTCCCCCCCACAGCGCACACCAAACTGTCCCTGCGCAGCCTTCAGCTGCCCTCATGCCACACCACCCTCATGTCTATTTAGAAGTGCGTCTGCCACGACGAGGGACCGCAGGCACACACTGCACAGGGTTGGCACGGCTAGGTAGCGACCCTCTTTAATAGGGGCGGGGCGATAGCCCACAATGCTGTACAGAAGCAATGAGAAATACAATCCTGTGCCACCGCCATCAGGAGCTGCACACGTGGGCATAGCAATGGGGAACCTATGTGCCACACACTATTCATTCTGTCAAGGTGTCTGCATGCCCCAGTCAGACTGGTTATATGCACCTTAACAGTAACCGCGTTGGTGGTAATGTGGTGGTGACTGCGGACCTAGTACCACGGTTGTATTTTGTTGGTTTTCGGAATGTGGCCAGGATTAAGTGGGCCGTGGCGGGGGGATGGTGGGGGGGCTCTCTTGTAGTGTCGGTAAAGGTGAAATTCTTGGACTGCCGCCAGACGAACCAATGCAAAGGCATTTGCCAACAATGTTTTCCCTGTTGGAGGAGGAGGGGGATGTTTTTGAGGCACTACGTGTCCTCTCCACGTGTCCGTGGTTATATGCACCTTAACAGTAACCGCGTTGGTGGTAATGTGGTGGTGACTGCGGACCTAGTACCACGGTTGTATTTTGTTGGTTTTCGGAATGTGGCCAGGATTAAGTGGGCCGTGGCGGGGGGATGGTGGGGGGGCTCTCTTGTAGTGTCGGTAAAGGTGAAATTCTTGGACTGCCGCCAGACGAACCAATGCAAAGGCATTTGCCAACAATGTTTTCCCTGTTGGAGGAGGAGGGGGATGTTTTTGAGGCACTACGTGTCCTCTCCACGTGTCCGTGGTTATATGCACCTTAACAGTAACCGCGTTGGTGGTAATGTGGTGGTGACTGCGGACCTAGTACCACGGTTGTATTTTGTTGGTTTTCGGAATGTGGCCAGGATTAAGTGGGCCGTGACGGGGGGATGGTGGGGGGGCTCTCTTGTAGTGTCGGTAAAGGTGAAATTCTTGGACTGCCGCCAGACGAACCAATGCAAAGGCATTTGCCAACAATGTTTTCCCTGTTGGAGGAGGAGGGGGATGTTTTTGAGGCACTACGTGTCCTCTCCACGTGTCCGTTCCATGTAAGCAATAGTAGCACTCAAGACAGGCCCCAGTAACAATTCTGAAGCAGCAGTATAGCGGGAGCGCAGTCTTCGTTCCATGTAAGCAATAGTAGCACTCAAGACAGGCCCCAGTAACAATTCTGAAGCAGCAGTATAGCGGGAGCGCAGTCTTCGTTCCATGTAAGCAATAGTAGCACTCAAGACAGGCCCCAGTAACAATTCTGAAGCAGCAGTATAGCGGGAGCGCAGTCTTCGTTCCATGTAAGCAATAGTAGCACTCAAGACAGGCCCCAGTAACAATTCTGAAGCAGCAGTATAGCGGGAGCGCAGTCTTCGTTCCATGTAAGCAATAGTAGCACTCAAGACAGGCCCCAGTAACAATTCTGAAGCAGCAGTATAGCGGGAGCGCAGTCTTCGTTCCATTTCAGTAGCCTTAGTATAGCCAAGGCACAAGTGACATTTATGTAGCTAAACTGTAGGCCAACCCCACACACCTTTCTGTACCATGAGTGCAGGCGAAGAACATAGAAATTACTATGATTACACTGTAGGTGAGGGCCCCAAAAAATTGGTGTACCAACAGTACTAATGTACCTCAGTAAAAATTGGCCATGCCCAACCAAGATGGCAGGTGAATCGCTTTGGTTAATGTGGCTTAAGTGGTAACTAGGCCTGGAGGCAGCCCAGTGTAACGAAAAATTGTTCAAGTTAAAGTTCCAACGCTTTTAAGCTAATTGAAACTTATAAAAATTGTTCTGAAAAATTATTTGAGTGAGCCTTGTGGCCCTAAGAAAAATTGCCCGTTCAGCGTGATTACGTGAGGTTTCAGGAGGAGGAGCAGGAGGAGGAGGAGGAATATTAGACACAGATTGATTAAGCAGAAATGTCCCCGTTTTGGATGGTGAGAGAGAACGTAGCTTCCATCCGCGGGTGCAGCCTACGTATTGCTTACGTATCGCTGCTGTCCGCTGGTGGAGAACAGAAGTCTGGGGAAATCCAGCCTTTGTTCATCTTGATGAGTGTTAGCCTGTCGGCACTGTCGGTTGACAAGCGGCTACGCTTATCGGTGATGATTCCCCCAGCCGCACTAAACACCCTCTCCGACAAGACGCTAGCCGCAGGACAAGCAAGCACCTCAAGGGCATACAGGGCTAGTTCAGGCCACGTGTCCAGCTTCGACACCCAGTAGTTGTAGGGGGCAGAGGCGTCACCAAGGATGGTCGTGCGATCCGCTACGTACTCCCTCACCATCCTTTTACAGTGCTCCCGCCGACTCAGCCGTGACTGGGGAGCGGTGACACAGTCTTGGTGGGGAGCCATAAAGCTGGCCAGGCCCTTAAAGACTGTTGCACTGCCTGGGATGTACATACTGCTCGATCTACGCACATCCCCTGCTACCTTGCCCTCGGTACTGCGCCTTCTGCCACTAGCGCTGTCGGCTGGGAATTTTACCATCAGCTTGTCCGCAAGGGTCCTGTGGTATAGCAACACTCTCGAACCCCTTTCCTCTTCGGGAATCAGAGTGGGCAGGTTCTCCTTATACCGTGGATCGAGCAGTGTGTACACCCAGTAATCCGTAGTGGCCAGAATGCGTGCAACGCGAGGGTCACGAGAAAGGCATCCTAACATGAAGTCAGCCATGTGTGCCAGGGTACCTGTACGCAACACATGGCTGTCTTCACTAGGAAGATCACTATCAGGATCCTCCTCCTCCTCCTCCTCCTCCTCCTCAGGCCATACACGCTGAAAGGATGACAGGCAATCAGCCGGTGTACCGTCAGCAGCGGGCCAAGCTGTCTCTTCCCCCTCCTCCTCATCCTCCTCATGCTCCTCCTCCTCCTCCTGTACGCGCTGAGAAATAGACAGGAGGGTGCCCTGACTATCCAGCGGCATACTGTCTTCCCCCGCCCCCGTTTCCGAGCGCAAAGCAGCTGCCTTTATGGTTTGCAGGGAATTTCTCAAGATGCATAGCAGAGGAATGGTGACGCTAATGATTGTAGCATCGCCGCTCACCACCTGGGTAGACTCCTCAAAATTACCAAGGACCTGGCAGATGTCTGCCAACCAGGCCCACTCTTCTGAAAGGAATTAAGGAGGCTGACTCCCACTGCGCCGCCCATGTTGGAGTTGGTATTCGACTATAGCTCTACGCTGTTCATAGAGCCTGGCCAACATGTGGAGCGTAGAGTTCCACCGTGTGGGCACGTCGCACAGCAGTCGGTGCACTGGCAGCTTAAAGTGATGTTGCAGGGTGCGCAGGGTGGCAGCGTCCGTGTGGGACTTGCGGAAATGTGCGCAGAGCCGGCGCGCCTTTACGAGCAGGTCTGACAAGCGTGGGTAGCTTTTCAGAAAGCGCTGAACCACCAAATTAAAGACGTGGGCCAGGCATGGCACGTGCGTGAGGCTGCCGAGCTGCAGAGCCGCCACCAGGTTACGGCCGTTGTCACACACGACCATGCCCGGTTGGAGGCTCAGCGGCGCAAGCCAGCGGTCGGTCTGCTGTGTCAGACCCTGCAGCAGTTCGTGGGCCGTGTGCCTCTTATCGCCTAAGCTGAGTAGTTTCAGCACGGCCTGCTGACGCTTGCCCACCGCTGTGCTGCCACACCGCGCGACACCGACTGCTGGCGACATGCTGCTGCTAACACATCTTGATTGTGAGACAGAGGAGGAGGAGGAGGAGGGTGGTTTAGTGGAGGAAGCATACACCTCCGCAGATACCAGCACCGAGCTGGGGCCCGCAATTCTGGGGGTGGGTAGGACGTGAGCGGTCCCAGGCTCTGACTCTGTCCCAGCCTCCACTAAATTCACCCAATGTGCCGTCAGGGAGATGTAGTGGCCCTGCCCGCCTGTGCTTGTCCACGTGTCCGTAGTTAAGTGGACCGTGGCAGTAACCGCGTTGGTGAGGGCGCGCACAATGTTGCGGGAGACGTGGTCGTGCAGGGCTGGGACGGCACATCGGGAAAAGTAGTGGCGACTGGGAACTGAGTAGCGCGGGGCCGCCGCCTCCATGATACTTTTGAAGGACTCCGTTTCCACAACCCTATACGGCAGCATCTCAAGGCTGATGAATTTTGCGATGCGGACGGTTAACGTTTGAGCGTGCGGGTGCGTGGCGGCGTACTTGCGCTTGCGCTCGAACACTTGCGCAAGCGACGGCTGAACGGTGCGCTGAACTACACTGCTGGATGGGGCCGAGGACAGCGGAGATGAGGGTGTGGGTGCAGGCCATGAGGCGGTAGTGCCTGTGTCCTGAGAGGGGGGTTGCATCTCAGTGGCAGGTTGGGGCACAGGGGGAGAGGCAGGGGTGCAAACCGGAGGCGGTGAACGGCCTTTGTCCCACCTTGCGGGGTGCTTGGCCATCATATGTCTGCGCATGGTGGTGGTGGTGAGGCTGTTGGTGTTGGCTCCCCGGCTGAGCTTTGCGCGACAAAGGTTGCACACCACTGTTCGTCGGTCGTCAGGCGTCTCTGTGAAAAACTGCCAGACCTTAGAGCACCTCGGCCTCCGCAGGGTGGCATGGCGCGAGGGGGCGCTTTGGGAAACACTTGGTGGATTATTCGGTCTGGCCCTGCCTCTACCCCTGGCCACTGCACTGCCTCTTGCAACCTGCCCTGCTGATGCCCTTGACTCCCCCTCTGAAGACCTGTCCTCCTGAGTAAGCGTTGCACACCAGGTGGGGTCAGTCACCTCATCGTCCTGCTGCTCTTCCTCCGAATCCTCTGTGCGCTGCTCCCTGGGACTTACTGCCCTTACTACTACCTCACTGCAAGACAACTGTGTCTGATCGTCATCGTCCTCCTCACCCACAGAAAGTTGTTGAGACAGTTGGCGGAAGTCCCCAGCCTCTTCCCCCGGACCCCGGGAACTTTCGAATGGTTGGGCATCAGTGACGAGAAACTCCTCTGGTGGGAGAGGAACCGCTGCTGCCCAATCTAAGCAGGGGCCCGAGAACAGTTCCTGGGAGTGTTCCCGCTCCTGAGCAGGTGTCATTGTAGTGGAGTGAGGAGGCTGGGAGGAAGGAGGAGCAGCAGACAGAGGATTCGGATTGGCAGCAGTGGACGGCGCAGAACTGCGGGTAGACGATAGGTTGCTCGAAGCACTTTCTGCCATCCAGGACAGGACCTGCTCACACTGCTCATTTTCTAATAACCGTCTCCCGCGTGGACCCATTAATTGGGCGATGAATGTGGGGACGCCAGAAACGTGCCTCTCTCCTAATCGCGCAGCAGTCGGCTGCGACACACCTGGATCAGGAGCTTGGCCTGTGCCCACACCCTGACTTGGCCCTCCGCGTCCTCGGCCGCGTCCACGTCCTCTAGGCCTACCCCTACCCCTCAGCATGCTGTATTACCAGTGATTTGATTTCGCAGGCAGGAAATAAATTGGCGCAAGACTGCAGGCCTAATATAATTTTTGCCCTTTTTGGAAAACGAAAGGCCCCACTGCCTCTAGTGAATGAATTATCTAAGTTTAATAACTGTGCTGTGTCCCTGCTTATGTGTCACAGAACGTGAGGGTAGCAGAGTTATTATAACTCTGGCAGAGCAGGTATTTTTTTTCCCAATTAAGGAAAGCAAATGGCGAAGCCAGCAGTAAAGCGTAGCTGGGTGCGTATGATTTAGCACTGTTCTTCACGCAGCTCACACGTCTCCACCGCCCGTAAGGACGGACAGAGGCTGGACAAATAGATTTGTTTTCAGTTTTTTCCCACCAACAGGCAGCACTGCGTATATTCAATGAACCTGAGAAGTTTAATAACTGTGCTGTGTCCCTGCTTATGTGTCACAGAACGTGAGGGTAGCAGAGTTATTATAACTCTGGCAGAGCAGGTATTTTTTTTCCCAATTAAGGAAAGCAAATGGCGAACCCAGCAGTAAAGCGTAGCTGGCTGCGTATGATTTAGCAATGTTTTTCACGCAGCTCACACGTGTCCACAGGCGTTAGGACGGACAGAGGCTGGACAAATAGATTTGTTTTCAGTTTTTTCCCACCAACAGGCAGCACTGCGTATATTCAATGAACCTGAGAAGTTTAATAACTGTGCTGTGTCCCTGCTTATGTGTCACAGAACGTGAGGGTAGCAGAGTTATTATAACTCTTGGAGAGCAGGTATTTTTTTTCCCAATTAAGGAAAGCAAATGGCGAACCCAGCAGTAAAGCGTAGCTGGCTGCGTATGATTTAGCAATGTTTTTCACGCAGCTCACACGTGTCCACAGGCGTTAGGACGGACAGAGGCTGGACAAATAGATTTGTTTTCAGTTTTTTCCCACCAACAGGCAGCACTGCGTATATTCAATGAACCTGAGAAGGTTAATAACTGTGCTGTGTCCCTGCTTATGTGTCACAGAACGTGAGGGTAGCAGAGTTATTATAACTCTTGGAGAGCAGGTATTTTTTTTCCCAATTAAGGAAAGCAAATGGCGAAGCCAGCAGTAAAGCGTAGCTGGCTGCGTATGATTTAGCAATGTTTTTCACGCAGCTCACACGTCTCCACCGCCCGTAAGGACGGACAGAGGCTGGACAAATAGATTTGTTTTCAGTTTTTTCCCACCAACAGGCAGCACTGCGTATATTCAATGAACCTGAGAAGTTTAATAACTGTGCTGTGTCCCTGCTTATGTGTCACAGAACGTGAGGGTAGCAGAGTTATTATAACTCTTGGAGAGCAGGTATTTTTTTTCCCAATTAAGGAAAGCAAATGGCGAACCCAGCAGTAAAGCGTAGCTGGCTGCGTATGATTTAGCAATGTTTTTCACGCAGCTCACACGTCTCCACCGCCCGTAAGGACGGACAGAGGCTGGACAAATAGATTTGTTTTCAGTTTTTTCCCACCAACAGGCAGCACTGCGTATATTCAATGAACCTGAGAAGTTTAATAACTGTGCTGTGTCCCTGCTTATGTGTCACAGAACGTGAGGGTAGCAGAGTTATTATAACTCTGGCAGAGCAGGTATTTTTTTTCCCAATTAAGGAAAGCAAATGGCGAACCCAGCAGTAAAGCGTAGCTGGCTGCGTATGATTTAGCAATGTTTTTCACGCAGCTCACACGTCTCCACAGGCGTAAGGACGGACAGAGGCTGGACAAATAGATTTGTTTTCAGTTTTTTCCCACCAACAGGCAGCACTGCGTATATTCAATGAACCTGAGAAGTTTAATAACTGTGCTGTGTCCCTGCTTATGTGTCACAGAACGTGAGGGTAGCAGAGTTATTATAACTCTTGGAGAGCAGGTATTTTTTTTCCCAATTAAGGAAAGCAAATGGCGAACCCAGCAGTAAAGCGTAGCTGGCTGTGTATGATTTAGCAATGTTTTTCACGCAGCTCACACGTCTCCACAGGCGTAAGGACGGACAGAGGCTGGACAAATAGATTTGTTTTCAGTTTTTTCCCACCAACAGGCAGCACTGCGTATATTCAATGAACCTGAGAAGTTTAATAACTGTGCTGTGTCCCTGCTTATGTGTCACAGAACGTGAGGGTAGCAGAGTTATTATAACTCTTGGAGAGCAGGTATTTTTTTCCCAATTAAGGAAAGCAAATGGCGAAGCCAGCAGTAAAGCGTAGCTGGGTGCGTCTGATTTAGCAATGTTGTTCAAGCAGCTCACACGTGTCCACCGCCCTTAGGACGGACAGAGGCTGGACAAATAGATTTGTTTTCAGTTTTTTTCCACCAAAAGGCAGCACTGCGTATATTCAATGAACATGAGAAGTTTAATAACTGTGCTGTGTCCCTGCTTATGTGTCACAGAACGTGAGGGTAGCAGAGTTATTATAACTCTTGGAGAGCAGGTATTTTTTTCCCAATTAAGGAAAGCAAATGGCGAAGCCAGCAGTAAAGCGTAGCTGGGTGCGTCTGATTTAGCAATGTTGTTCAAGCAGCTCACACGTGTCCACCGCCCTTAGGACGGACAGAGGCTGGACAAATAGATTTGTTTTCAGTTTTTTTCCACCAAAAGGCAGCACTGCGTATATTCAATGAACATGAGAAGTTTAATAACTGTGCTGTGTCCCTGCTTATGTGTCACAGAACGTGAGGGTAGCAGAGTTATTATAACTCTTGGAGAGCAGGTATTTTTTTCCCAATTAAGGAAAGCAAATGGCGAAGCCAGCAGTAAAGCGTAGCTGGGTGCGTCTGATTTAGCAATGTTGTTCAAGCAGCTCACACGTGTCCACCGCCCGTAAGGACAGACAGAGGCTGGACAAATAGATTTGTTTTCAGTTTTTTTCCACCAAAAGGCAGCACTGCGTATATTCAATGAACATGAGAAGTTTAATAACTGTGCTGTGTCCCTGCTTATGTGTCACAGAACGTGAGGGTAGCAGAGTTATTATAACTCTTGGAGAGCAGGTATTTTTTTCCCAATTAAGGAAAGCAAATGGCGAAGCCAGCAGTAAAGCGTAGCTGGGTGCGTCTGATTTAGCAATGTTGTTCAAGCAGCTCACACGTGTCCACCGCCCTTAGGACGGACAGAGGCTGGACAAATAGATTTGTTTTCAGTTTTTTTCCACCAAAAGGCAGCACTGCGTATATTCAATGAACATGAGAAGTTTAATAACTGTGCTGTGTCCCTGCTTATGTGTCACAGAACGTGAGGGTAGCAGAGTTATTATAACTCTTGGAGAGCAGGTATTTTTTTCCCAATTAAGGAAAGCAAATGGCGAAGCCAGCAGTAAAGCGTAGCTGGGTGCGTATGATTTAGCAATGTTTTTCACGCAGCTCACACGTGTCCACAGGCGTTAGGACGGACAGAGGCTGGACAAATAGATTTGTTTTCAGTTTTTTCCCACCAACAGGCAGCACTGCGTATATTCTATGAATAATAACTGTGTTGTGGCCCTGCCTATACAATTCTTTCCCTGCAGTATCAATGGAGGGTGGAATGCTCTGCAGAGGCGATTTTGAGAAGCCCAAAAAAAATGCAGCACAGCCAACAGCAGCCTGGACAGTACTGCACACGGATAAATATGGCCCTAGAAAGGACCGTTGAGGTTCTTGAAGGCTACACTCACTCCTAACACTCTCCCTGCCTATGCAGCACTTCTGTCCCTAATGCCAGGTGCAACGGTCTGCAGAGGCGATTTTGAGAGAAAAAAAAATCCCACTGCTAACAGCAGCCAACACACAGCTATCAGTGGCCCTAATAAGGACCTTTGGGGGGTCTTGAAGCCTACACTAACTACCAATTCTTTCCCTACAGCAGCTCCGGTATAAACAGCACTGTCCCTCATCTAACTCACACCGCATCTGAGGCGAGCCGCGGGAGGGGCCGACTTTTATATTAGGCGAACACCTGATCTCGCCAGCCACTCACAGCAGGGGGGTGGTATAGGGCTTAAACGTTGCAGGGGGAAGTTGTAATGCCTTCCCTGTCTTTCAATTGGCCAGAAAAGCGCGCTAACGTCTCAGGGAAGGAAGTGAAAGTAACCAGAACACCGCATGGTGTTCGTCACGAATAACGAACATCCCGAACACCCTAATATTCGCACGAATATCAAGCTCGGACGAACGCGTTCGCTCATCTCTAATAAACACTATAAAATGTCTTTTTAACATTTGACTTACAATCTGGGCTTGTTTACTATTCCCCTATAGTTGAATTATTTACCTTGCCCTGTGCCTTAAAATGTAAGTTGTTATAGGGAGAGGATGGAGAGTGGAGTCGCCCATGTCAGGGTGTTGGCCCTGATTAGGTAGCAGCATAATAGGTACATGATAAGGTTGCCCTTATACAGTATATACAGTATTTTTAGTGGTGACCTTAAGGCTGGGTTCACACAGGGCGTATTTACTCTGGATTTGCTGCGGTTTGCCGTTGCACATCCGCATTGTGGCCAAACCACTGCGTTTGCAGTGCAATGCAGTGCAAATGTGTTTGGCCAAAATGTTGTTCTCACAGTGCTTATTTTTTTCCGCTGTGCCGCAATGCGGATAAGCAACAGCGGCGCAGATTTTTAAGACACAGCATGTCCATTCTTTCGACCTTTCCGCAGCGCTTTTTTTTACCATAGGCCCCCATGAACGCAGCTAAAACCGCTATGAAATCTGCAATTGCTTTTTTTGTTGCGGTTTTTTATAGCGGTTCCACAGCATAATGTGAAGAAGCAAATAAAGTTTGTTTCCAGGGGAAGTGCTACAGTGGCCATTTTAGGTGACTGGCTCCATTTGAAGCGGGACCTCGTGCTGCTAGGAAGCAGGGAGCAGGAGCACCTCCGGCAGCACCTCCACCGGCAGTGCGGGCATCACCACCACCGGCAGCGCGGGCATCACCACCACCGGCAGCACAGGCATCACCACCACCGGCTGCACGGGCATAACAGCCAGTGGAGGCACCATCACCACCACCAACGGCTGGGGCAGAATCAGCGGGAGCAACAACAACACCACCACCGGCAGCCGCAACAGCGCCAGCGGAGGCACCACCACCACCAACGGCAGGGACAGAAGCAGCGGCAGCGGTGGCACCAACACCACCACCGGCAGCGACAGCACCGCCAGCGGAGGCACCACCACCACCAATGGCAGGGGCAGAACCAGCAGTAGTGGCGGCACCAACACCACCACCGGCAGCGGCAGCACCGCCAGCGGAGGCACCACCACCACCAACGGCGGCGGGAGCAGAACCAGCTGCAGCGGCAGCACTACCACCGCCAGCAGAGACACCACCGCCAGCGCAGGCAAAACCACCCCTCAGCTTTTGTGGGGATGGCCATTATGCACTCTTTCCACGCCTCCACTTTTGCTTCTGTTGATGGGGTCTGTGGTCTCTTTTTGGGTGTAATATTTGTGGAGTGGGTTCTCTTGATCTGTGTCCCTGTATATTGGCTGTTATCCTCAGCCTCTGCATGGTCGTCAGCCGTGTTTGAACCACAAATTTTTTTTGTCACTTGAGGGCAACACCCAGCAACTATGGAGTGCTGTCCGCATGCGCAGGATGTGCCTCAAAGCTGCTTAAAAACATACAACTCACAGTTGCTTGCTTTCAAGTGGCTTTTGACGCACTTCACTCTTTAATTACAAAAAAGCCAAAATTGCAGCACGGATTGCGAAATGCAGCAAACGTGGTGAAACTGAACGGGAAGGTATTTTTTTTTGTTTTTTTAATTACGCCCTCTGGGTGCCTTATTTATTACAAATTCTCTGCTAACTGGATGGCTGTCCTCCAAGGTTGGGGTTTAGAATATGTATGTGTGGCAGCATGTATGAGTGCAATCAGTTATTCAAAAAAAGAAAAAACTTTATTGATCCATGTAGCCAATTCAGGCAACGTTTCGGCCACACATTGGCCTTTATCAAGCCATCTGACCAGGCAAAGAGTCCATTCTGAAAAGGTTGGGGTTTGACACTTCTCGAGTTCCATGACCCGGGTATAACGGAGTCGTCGCTGCTATGACCCTCCCATTACATCCCCCCCCACCTACCATTACCCGTACAGACCACCGACACCATCTGTTGGATAAAATTTGGCCACAGCAGCCATTAATTAAAACAAACAACATTAACATACATTTTAAATGCATTTTCCTTTTAAAATATATATCCCAACATTATACACATCCTAAACATTATAAACATTATAAACATTCCCCCAATGAAAACCTGAGAAGAGGACCTTGGAGCCCCTCCCACCTCTAAAATATCCTGTCTCCTCAAACCAACAAGGAAATAGCTGTCTCGGTCACCCGCCGCAACTTGGCTGACTCAGGCGACGCTATTTCCATAAACCTTTTTCAAAAACCTTTTTCCTCCCGCCGCAGGTGGCAGACTCGGGAGACCAACCAAACTCCCAATTAACCTCCGGCCGCCGTTTTTCCCGACCCCGAGGCCGGCTAGCCACCCCTGGCTAGCCTCTCCCACCAACTATCAGGGCTCCGCCCTGTAACCCAGGAGGCGACAGGCCACGGTTCCAAACACAAAAAAGGGGGGAAGGGGCTATGTAGCCCCTGCCTTCCCCCACTAACCTTCTACACGGGCTCCAAGGGCCCCTCCCCTTCCCCTGCTGCTATGACGACAACCGTCTCCCGTGGCCCCCCCCGGATTTCCTCTAGGGCGGGCGGGCGGGACTCTTCTAACTTCTGCTTCCTCTTCTTCTTTTCGCTGTAATGGCCTTTTCCTACTCTACCGCTCTTTTTAACCCCTCTTACTAGGCCCCGCCTCCTCCCGGAATTCTCTACTCTAATTAACCCCCTCCTCCCCGTTAACCCTATCATGCTGCCTTCCTCCTACCACCCTGCGGGCTTCCGGCTCCGGCAGACCTTGACATCCTCTTTTTTTGATTTTGTGTCTTTGTACATTTTCTCTGTATAATGTACCCTACATTTGCGTCCGCATTCCATGAATAATTTAAGAAGAAAATACTGCTGGGAACAAGTGCATTTTGCACGCCTGTTCCCCTCAGTATTTGCCCTTGCTGCCTGCCTACCAAGGTTGGGGGCTGGTACCTCGCTAGTTCCATTACACCTTTTAATTTTTGTTTATATGTTTACTGGTTCTCTGTAATGTACCCTACAACAGAGTTCGCAGTACATGAAAAATTGTTAAAAAATACTGCTGGGAACCGGCGCATTATGCCGGTCTGGTCCCATCTGTATTTTAGCTCGCTGACTGTCAGTGAAGTTTGGGGTTTCCGACTTTGCTCGTTCCACGCCAACATCATTCTTTGGTTGTTTAGCTTATTATTCGCATGTTCAACGTTGTGCACCCTGCATTTCAGACTGCAGTACATAGTACAAAACCACATGAGAATTTGGCTGTCGACAAATGCCTTATGCCAGGCAGTTCCAGCGCCGCATTCACGCTTGCTGCCTTCCCGCCAAGTTGGGTGTTTGCTACCTCGCTAGTTCTATGCTTACATTTTTTTTCTTTTTGTGCATATGTACAACTTGTCTGTAATGTAACCCTACATTACAGTTTGCAGTACCTCAAAAAATAGACCAAAAAAAAAAAATGTTCGGAACAAGTGCATTATGCCGGTGTGCTCCGCCCTGTATTTTAGTTTGCTGAGAGCCCATCGAGTTTGGGGTTGGCTACTTCACTAGTTCCTTGCCAACATCATTCTTTGATTGTTTAGCTGTTCATGTACATGTTCTGAGAAGTGCACCCTACAAATGTGATTGATACATCATAGTCCGCAGTACATGAATAATAAAAAAAAAAAAAGTGTGAAGAACTGCATTTAGCACTCCTGTTCCCCTCATTTTGTTAGGTAGGTTGTTTTTTTGAAAACAAAGAACATTGGCCATGTACACCAATAAAGCTTAGATACAGCATCCTGTCTGCCAAATCAGGGAATTCCCGTTTCCCTTTTCTGGAATATCTATAAAAAAATCACCCCATATTCGGCACTCATTACCCTTGGTTAAATTTGATATTTTCTTTTCAATGTGGACAGTCAAAGAAATGAAACTACAACAGAGATGTGGCAAAAAGGGCTAAGATCATGTACATAAACACATTGATGAAAAGTTTTTGGCAGGGAAAATGTAGCGGTAGTGGTGTTATCTGATGGGTTTGTCTGTGTACCCAAATTATTTTCATTTGTGTTCCAAACTTTCTTATTTGCATACTTGAATATTTATGAGTGTACCTGGAATGGAAAAATAATCCAATAAACAGTGGAGATAAATACAAGTCCGGATTGTTTTTTTTAAAAACAGGTTTATTGCAAATTAACAGGTGAACATGTGTGATTAACGTATTAGAATATTATTTCACATTTTTTTTATTTAAAGAATACAGTAGCATGAAATAACTATATTACTATCTGGAGTAAAATCTGCATAGTACATTGGGCAAAAAAAAAACATTTTTATTTGGAAATCAGGTCTTCGGCGTTCTTCTGGGGATCAAGCTGCAGTTAGGGCTGCACACCACCGACACAGGAGTACTGCCATGGCACGGTGCCTTCGGGACTAAGGAAATAGTGAAGTGTTCCCGTACCTGCAAAGCAGTAGCAGCCGGGCGACCAGCACCCCAGTTGATGACCGTGTCAAGGGCAGGTTCGAGTTCTTCAACATCTACCTCAAGGCGATATTCCCGGAGATAGTTGTGAAGAACACAACATGCCTTGACAAGGTCATCAACTGTGGTAGGGTCTACCATCAGGGTAGTCCCTAACACTCTCCACTGACTAACCATAATCCTGAAGGCACACTCAACCACTCAACGTGCCCGGCTCAGCCTATAATTAAAAATCCTTTCCGGGCATTCAGTCCTCTTCGTGGGTATGGGCGCAGCAGGTTTGGCATTACAGGGAAAGCCTCATCCGATACCATCACAAAGGGGACTGGATGTGTGGTTCCTGGCAAAGGTTGTGGGGCTGGGAGCGTAACACCATCTCGGAGAATTTGCATCCCAATCTGTGATGTTCGCAGCACCCGAGAATCTCCAGTACTACCATAGGCGGCGACGCCAATGCAAACAAATTTGCTATGTGCATCAGCCACCGCCATCAGGACTACCGAAAAATATTTTTTGTTGTTGTAAAACTTGGAGCCTGAGTGCGCTGGCTGAAGCACACGGACATGTTTGCCATCAACCGCACCTAGGCAGTTAGGAAATTTAGCAACAGTTTGAAAGCCTGCTGCGACACGGTGCCAAGTCTCCTCGGATGGTGAAGGCATCACAATGGGCTGCAACTTCTGCCAGATGGCGCTGCATGTGCACCTCACAATTTCGGTGATGGTTGATTTACCAACCCGAAATTGGAGATGCAGGGATGCGTAGCTCTTTCCTGTGGCCAGAAAGCTGAAAAGAAACAGAAAAAATATATATATTAGTACACTCACAAGAGCAAAATTATCACATAAGTTAAATATTCACAGTATTTAATTGGTGCACACTACAAGCAGTTTATAACGTTGGAAAATTTGTCCGAATTTGTGGCTCACAAATACGATCAGCATTCTATCCCGAGGAAGCATTTTGGAAGTTGGATTAACACTTTACAATCTCTCTAGTTTTGCTCATCCATTCTCCCCATCTACAAAATAATTGTAGATGGGAGAAAGAAAGAGAAAAAAACAAATTTCAACTGCATCCTCCTGAACTGACAAAGTTCCGGAGGGTGCAGGTGCTCACCGCACCGGTGGGGCTAGCTGCTTACCTGTTTGTTGTCTTTAGCATTCTCCCTTCTGCCTCCCGGCTCGGCGATCGTGTGACCGCTGGGGTCAGTTAGCAACCAACGGCAACATGATCTACGGGCCAGGAGGGAGAAGAGAGAAAGCTAAAGACACTGAACCAGTAAACAGCTACGCCCACAATGCAGGATCCCGGCTACACGTTCATGAGACCGCGGGGGAAGAGGTAACACCGGCGGCCACCTGATTGCAAGCCGCAACCTGCATGAATTACATTGCACGATTTGGGCGCTTTGTAATGTGTAAAGGAGAAGGCAGGAAGGGTTACCTGTTCTGCCTTCTCCTCGGGCGACCTTGATCAGGATCAGTACAGGAGTGCATATGTACCCGATGTGTGAGATGATTGGGTACAGATGCACTCCTGCACTGAAGTTTGCGGTCTGTCCCAACATCGTTGCAGCGGAGGGAAATGGTAATGTCGGGACCCACATATATATGTGGATAATAAGCAACTTTGCATGCGGGCAAATTCCGTGACGGGATTCCCCGCAGACATTCCACACATTGGTGCTTGCATAGCATTGCAGACAAAAGTACGCAGTCCTATGCAGACGTCCGTGATTTACCAGCGCAATATCGTGATTGGCTTACAAGCAGCAGGAGGTCCCAATTCTGTACGGGGCTCGCAGATCCCCGCACTGAACCGTTTCTTACCCAACGACAACCAAATCTCACAGTGGGAGCGGATTCGTGCACCGGAAGAGTACTCCACGGACTCACCAGGAGGCACATGAAAGAGTCAGAACTGCCAACAACGGTGAGTCAGTGGAACACTCTGCAGGGGCTCAGATTCTGTCCCGCTGCGAGAATTCTCGAACAGCGATCCGCGCAGGCCGTCAGGCTGACATGCTATGTCAGCTTACAACGGCGGAATTCCTACGGAATTCTGACATGGAATTTCCACCAGTCTGCAACAGCACAAAAATCGATTGAAAAAAAAATTACTTACCGAAGGGTGATGAGCAGCCTTTCTTCTGCAGTGATCGCTTTGCGCATCTGGGTGTCTTGATATGTGAGCTCCCGGCGCACCAGCTCCAGAAGACGCTCGAAGGCCTCCATCGGCATACAGTAAAACTGAACGAACTTCTCCGGATGGCTGAAGAGAGAGAAAGAGATTTAATAACAATACTGTTTGTGCAGCGGCGAACTATCTTTGGCGCCATACTAGGCTTACTTTTTCAAATCCTGGAAAAGACTTGCAAAGTGCCCCTTAGTACCCCTTTCGCTCAGCAGGGGATGGACTCAATAGCGGCGGGATGCACGTGCTGTCTGCAAGAAGAAATTGGCAAGAAGAGATTAGCCCACAATCGCACATAAGTGCACACTGTGACAAAAAACATTAGGAAGTGCTATTTCAAGTTAAGCCAGTGAAACACACATAATCACATGTCAGATAGCTCACCTTTTTGGATTTCTCCGTCTGCATGAGAACTACAAGCAATAGTAATTTTCTCCAATAGACTTTACGGAGCCGTAGTCTGCGTTCACTGTCCATGGTGAAAGAGCAGCAGAAAATGGCCACAGGGTGTTTCCTCTTCCTTCCCTGTAAGTGGGCAGGGACAATGACATCACAGGAAACATTTTTTTTTGGCAAAGTCTAATCTGCAACAAGAAATCCGCAAGAAAATACGCACGTAAAAACGCGACAATTATGCTAATTCCGCAGCGGTTTTTACTGCAGTACTTTCTCTGTGGAATTGCCTGCGGTAAAAACGCTGGAAAATACGCGTAAAAAAATGCAACACAATTAAGACATGAGGTGCGGATTTGCCGCAGATGCGGCTAGGAAGCGGCAATTCCGCAGCAGAAAAACCGCTATAAATCCACGGTAAAAAAGCCCTGTGTGAACCCAGCCTAAAAGTTCAGTTTTATCTATAAAAGGGTGTTCTTTTGTTGCTGTGTATAAAGACATTTTTATTCCTTGGACCCCATGTGTTCATTTGAAGGACGCAAACACCTATTATCAGTTCCTATGATTGTTTAGTTTAGTTTTTTCTTGACACATGATTAACCAAATCTGGAATTCTGGCAAAGTGTTTTATTTTTTTAATGGAGTTCACAATAATACAAATAATATAAAAAAAATTAATTCTGTGGGTCCGTTCAATTACTTCAATACCAAATTTAGATATGCAAAATTAAATTGTTTTTAGGTTCCAGAGCCTCTCAGGTTATTTTTTTTGGATTTCGCATGAAACACTAAAACTTTATATAGAGAACTTTGCTGCCATCTAGTGACATAATGACAATATACTGTACAATGGCTTCAGTGAGAAACCTCTATTATCTGCTGTATGAGCTGCGGACATCATCAAGCAGTTACTACAAATATAGCAACCTTGTGCAAATACACAAACATTGCTTCCATCAGTGTCTTGTTATATCTACCGCTAAAAGACCAGGGAAATAATGCACTGCGGCTGCATTCACACGAACGTATATCGGCTCGGTTTTCACGCCGAGCCGATATAAGTCGTCCTCATCTGCGGGAGGGGAGAATGGAAGAGCCAGGAGCAGGAACTGAGCTCCCGCCCCCTCTCTGCCTCCTCTCCGCCCCTCTGCACTGTTTGCAATGGAGAGAGGCAGGACAGGGGCGGGACTAATTTGCAGAACTTAGCCCCACCCCTGTCCCGCCTCTGCCCATTGCAAATAGTGCAGAGGGGCGGAGAGGAGGCAGGGTGGGGCGGGAGCTCAGTTCCTGCTCCTGGCTCTTCCATCCTCCCCCCCCCCCCCACAGATGAGGACAACGTATATTGGCTCGGCGGGAAAACCGAGCCAATATACGTTTGTGTGAATCCACCCTCAGAGACCTGGGAAATAATCCACAGCTGCTGCAGGGGCTTTTAGTGTAATTAGACCTGTAGTGGAAACCCAATATTTCTATATTTTGGGCCTATACTGTGGACCTTTGTAGTGGACAATGAACCTGTTTTTATTCTGTATACTAAATGCCAGTACTTTCCCATTGTCGTTACAAATATGGATATGCCTTCTTACATGTATCCAATGTATCTACTTCCTTAATGAAACTTCTGTTCTCAAAACACTGACAAGATAATATATAGTGTAAACACGTTACATTTTCCATCTATTTTATAACTATTAGAAGAAGTAAGGATCAGACAGATAACCGCACTTAAGACAAGTACCGCTTTTAGATACTGCAATAATTACCCAAGCAATTTTACTGGAAACGTATGCAAATAACATGGGAGATTTAGGCAATTACTAATTCATGATGTAACATCCAATCATATTGAAGGAACCACACGTGGGTCCAAGACAACCCACTCATCTCATCCACCACCTGATGGCCAATCACAGATGACCGGAGGATGGAAGAATTGCAAGATGCTTATCCAATAATTAAACAATACATTGTATCTATGTAATCTTTAACCTGTCCAGATGGGCAGATATGTTAAACTCTTTTAAAAGAGGCTGCGCGCCCAACATTAAAGCAGAATTAAGGAAGCTTATACATGCTGAACCTGTGTCAGTGTGAAATCTTCTTATGCGCATATAACCAATTCAGAATTAATCTGGAAGGGTGTAAACATTCCAAATTGATCAAGTCGGTGGACACAAAAGGAAATCCACGACAGTCGTACGGGCCACCAACTGTCGTGGATTTCCTTTTGTGTCCACCGACTTGATCAATTTGGAATGTTTACACCCTTCCAGATTAATTCTGAATTGATTATATGCGCATAAGAAGATTTCACACTGACACAGGTTCAGCATGTATAAGCTTCCTTAATTCTGCTTTAATGTTGGGCGCGCAGCCTCTTTTAAAAGAGTTTAACATATCTGCCCATCTGGGCAGGTCAAAGATTACATAGATACAACGTATTGTTTAATTATTGGATAAGCATCTTGCAATTCTTCCATCCTCCGGTCATCTGTGATTGGCCATCAGGTGGTGGACGAGATGAGTGGGTTGTCTTGGACCCACGTGTGGTTCCTTCGATATGATTGGATGTTACATCATGAATTAGTAATTGCCTAAATCTCCCATGTTATTTGCATACGTTTCCAGTAAAATTGCTTGGGTAATTATTGCGGTATCTAAAAGCGGTACTTGTCTTAAGTGTTGTTATCTGTCTGATCCTTACTTCTTCTAATAGTTATAAAACAGATGGAAAATGTAACGTGTTTACACTATATATTATCTTGTCAGCGTTTTGAGAACAGAAGTTTCATTAAGGAAGTAGATACATTGGATACATGTAAGAAGGCATATCTATATTTGTAACGGCAATGGAAAAGTACTGGCATTTAGTATACAGAATAAAAACAGGTTCATTGTCCACTACAAAGGTCCACAGTATAGACCCAAAATATAGAAATATTGGGTTTCCACTACAGACCTATGCACAGGACCTCACAGCATGTATACAGATTAGAGACTGCACAATATTGCTAGGCCTTATAGACCCCTACCTCTCAGGGATGTTTGATCGCCTCCCATGAGTCCTGCTAAAGCCTTGTCCTAGGGGGGCAAACAAAACAAGCGTCGGTTGGCTTCTTCTCAGAGTACCTTCCAGAACTGTTCCTGAGCTCACAAGCCAGTACTCTCCTGCTATTGGCTCCTTCCACTCAAGGATGCAATTATAATGACTCAGAAGACCTTTCTACTAGCCGGCAGCCCAATCAACCTTATGACTCACTCACATGGACATATTTGTGGTACAAATTATGTGTAAATTCTTATGCATGTAATACGGACAGCAGACAACAGCGTTGGTTTGCTTTGTTGCATTCTGACCTGCATTTTTCAAGCACCTATATAAGGAGCGGCCTATTTTTGTCCATGTCACCAGTGTAAGTCGATAGAAATGTAAAAAAACACTGATAATATGAATGTTACATGTGTATTACCTCAGTGCTGTCATGCATGTTGCCAGTAGTCAGTGTGGTTTTTTTTTCGTGCCTGAAAAATGTAACAAATATACATGCCACACTGATGTAAAAAAAACATGTAAGCATGAAAAATGCACTGAATGAATGCAGTGAATATGATGCATTTTTTACGGACTGAATAGTGAAATGCCTGTGTGAATGAACTGTTAGAATTATCTGTTTTTAGTCACTTTAAAGAGATTTTCGGCAATAAACTTTCTTACAACAACTTAAACTTAGGCTAAATTCACACAGGCGAGCGTGATATCGGGTCAAGAAACCTGACTGTCCTATTGAAAACAAAGGGCGATGCGTTCTGAGGAACGCAAAAAATTGGACAGTGGCGATTTTTTTTTTATCTCACAGCATCACTACGCACGGAAAAATGGCTCATGTGTGACTCAATTCAAAAGAATGGAGTTTATATTCGCACAAGTTTTGTGCATCTCACAGCACACAAAATTTGTGTGATTTCTGTGCTCATCAGCACTTTGCTTTAGACCAGACATTATTAGTCTCCATGGGAACCATTTCTCCAACTCTTCAGCACCTAGGTTCTTTCATTCCCAGTATTCTTGGGTTCACTCCTCAACTGCTCTCAAGAACATCATTTTGGGGTATGTATACCTTTCTAGTTACAGTGGTACGTTGAGATGCGAGCGCCTCAGCTTGCACGTTTTTTGACTTGCGATCAGGCTCTCTCCCAAATTTTTGCTCTGATTTACGAGCAAAACCTTGGGGTATGAGCCTGGTTGCAAATCAAAAAATCTCTCAAGCTGAGGCTCAGGAGCGTCTATACTTACCTATCGCCAGCGTTTCGTCCTTGTGATGGTTACGGTGCTGCTGCAGGCTGTCCCACCCTCCTGCACGCTGAGAAAGCATTGCTTTCTGGATGTGGGGCCTTGAATGCCCAGCCTCTAGAAAGCTAATACTCTGATTGGTTAAATCATTCCATGTTGTCTTTGAATGACTGTGATTGGTTAACCCAACACTGGCTTTCATTGGCTGACGTCGCGCTGAGTTACCCATTCAGAGAATTAGCTTGCTGGAGGCAAGGCTTTCAAGCGCCGTATTTGGAAAGCAATGCTCTGTCGGCATGGAGGAGGATGCAACCGCCTGCAGCAGTGCTGCAGACCATCGCGGAACGCCGGCGGTAGGTGAGTATTGATCTTTTTTTTTGTTACTTGTAGGTAGTTTCCTCATTGAAATGAATTGAAATGCCATTAATGCGAAGCACAATAATGGCATTTCAATTCATTTCAATGGGGAAAAGTGCTTTGACATACGAGTTTTTTAGCCTAAGAGCTCCTTCATGGAATGGATTAAACTCATATGTCAAGGCATCACTGTATTTTTTTAATCCTGTTTTTTTTTTTGGAGGCCAGTTAAAGAGAAAGTGGCTATTCTGGCAAATTTTTTTTGCAGCGTTTACCAGTATTTTATGGTATGGATTGTTACATTTGCAGAAAGCAAGTATGTATAGTCTTTAATTTGTAACTTTTTCCACTAAGAACTATCGTGTAACAAAAGAGAAGTTTATTTTTTTTTGTTGTAAAACCACAGTAAACTGCAGCATCCTAGTGGTTTAACGTTTAGTTTGTAGATTCAATAAAAAGCCTAATTAATAAAGATGAGCGAGCACGCTCGGATAAGGCAGATACTCGAGCGAGAATCGCTCTTCTCGAGTAACTGAATTCTCGTCCGAGCAGGCTCGGGAGGTGACAGGTGGGAACGGGGGGTAGAGTGAGCCTGCTTGGACGAGAATGCAGTTACACGAGAAGAGCGATGCTTGCTCGAGTAACTGGCTTATCCGAGCGTGCTCGCTCATCTCTATTAATTAAGTGTAGAAGATTGATTAGATGAGCAAGTCCTTATTTAATCCCTCCGTTAGTGGAAAAAGACCTACAAGTGCAAATATGGAATGGAGGTGGATAACATGTTAGAAGTCCATGATATCCTGAGGTAATGTGAAGCTTTACAGAAGATAATGAATATTAACAGATTGTCTTTCTCTCCCTGTCCATCCTTGCTTCCCCACCTACTACCCTGAATAGGCTGAAGTGACACCTGCAAGTTTAGTACATGCAATTCCCACTTCAGCCTGCTTAATTTCTGTCTAGAATGGAGCTACCACTACAGCTCTGGTCTTGAATTTCAACCAAGACCAAACCCACGGCTCTAGTTCCTTTCTAAGCAGAAAAAGAGATAGTAGAATAGTACTTAACCCCCACCTGAAAAGCGCTCAGGCAAAACTGTAAAGTTCTTTTATCCTAGCCAAAGCATCATTTGAGCAAAACTGTTAACTATTTAATAGCTTTCGATAGATGTGTTGGAGTGGCCTCTCAATCTAGCCATTCTAGGTGAGGAGAAGCCAGCAGGAAGCTGCTCCGATTACTCTCCTCTCTGATCCTATAATATGTTAAACTCCTATTAGTCTGGGGCCAGAATATTGCTTAATAGAATCGTCCTTTGGAAGTCCTGGCGCTCCTCAGTGCCTCGCTGCTTAATGCATAACCTGTATTTCACAGTATTAAAAGCGTGCTCAATGTAAATTAAAGCTACAGCTCATTTGCTTGTATACATATAATTCAATCTCGGTCCATCTGACCATATCACAGTATTATAGATTCCTACTGCAGATCAATCTATACTGTGCGCATTTGCTGACCATAAAAACTATATCCACAAAGCCTTGTGAGAAGCACAAAACTACAAGGTGGTCCAAAGATATGAAGATAACTGAAATAATGGAAACCCATGATTGGAATGTAGAGATGAGCGAGCATACTCGTTAAGGACAAGTACTCAAGTGAGTATCATCCTTTTCGAATATCTGCCTGCTCATGCTCATCTACAAAGATTCGGGTACAAGCGGGGAGAGTGGGGGGGGGGGGGGAGATCTCTCTCCCCCTTACTGCTCACTCCTGCAACCCACTGCTTACCCCTGCCGTCACCCGAATCTCTGCAGACGAGCAGGCAGATACTCGAAAAGGACGATACTCGCTCTAGTATTTGTCCTTTACGAGTATGCTCGATCATCTATATTGGAATGCTATACTGGGTGCAGCATGTTGCTAAGGGTAGAAAGCAAATCTGTGAAGGGCGGTGTCCAACACAACGGTCATTTGAAAAGCCACAATCTTGGAACCAAGCCAATATTTTCAAATTGTAAAGGGTGCATGTGGCGTGTTTATATGATAGACAATCCAAATTAGTGATGTATCTTTCTTGGTGGCAAAAGTTCTTACCTTTAGACCACCCTGAAGAACCCATTTTTTTTTACGCGTCTATATACATGGGTGATTTTTCACTCACAGTGATGCTGCTAGATGGAAAAATCACAGCATAGCCTATTACGTTAGACATTAGAATAGTACATGCAAATAACCGGTTTCTGAAGCATACACAGAATGTAGGCGGGGTGCAACATTTTTGGTCGTGACTCCTCTCCGTTCATTTAAATATGGCTTAATAGTGAAACTATGATTTTAATACCATTTTGCTGTTACATTTTCTAAAACACGAATCCTTCAAAAACAGAAACCAAAACACTGATGTGAACGAGCTCTAAGCTAATTCTTTTCATGCGGACCATGAAATAAGTCCTAACATCTATCTGCTCAATATATCTGAATATAAAATATTACTCCACTTTGTAAAGTTCCCACAGATCAAACAAGATGAAGGATTCAGTTCTCAAACTCCTGATCCCCAATGTATTTCCCCAGCTCTATACATTCTATACACCAGTTTATGTACATGTCCTCAGCCCATCTGTTACACTGTGTGTATCTAGCACAATTATATGTCCCGGATTCATCAGGTTTCGCTCCAGTGAGTTTGAGATAAACTTCTCCTTTATTTGTGTCTCTTGTTATAGTTATACGTCCCTGAAGAGACTGTGCATAGCTGGTGCTTCCACCAGCCCATATTCCCCCCGACCACTCCAGGCCTTTCCCATCACGTTGTCTGACCCAGTGTACACTCCATATGTTAGTGCTGTCAGTGAGGGAGGCACCGCTGACTTTACAGGTCATCTCCAGAGTCTCTGTAGGTTTCACAGTCCCAGGACCAGACACCTCTAGTGAGATCTGTGCAGCGACACCTGGAAATAAACACAAATTACTTCATTCTTTAATAGATCTGAAATCTACAATTATTACTAGAAGTTGTGTGATATTGGCAGGAAATCAGACTCACATTGTAGAGATGATATAACACAGAGTAACCAAAGGAGACTCTTCATGATTGGGAGGAGGAGATAGAACAAGTCAGTTCTAGGTCTGGGTGAGCAGTTCCTGATCAGTGGACACTTCTACTTCTCTACTTATACAGGAGGTTATTTACATACATCCTGGAGACCCCAGGCCTTAATTACCTGCAGGACATTGTAATATAACATTGGTGCTGAGCTACACTGACGGTTCATTCATATATTTGCATAATTTAACCCTTGGTCCCTCTGTGATTTTATTTGACAAGTAATCAAGTCAATGACAATTAGTCAAGTAATTCCCAATTCATCAATCATATTATCTACTTTCCTGAAGGAAAAGGGAAAGAACCTCCACTTCTACTGATGAGCTATTACATATCAGTAAATGTCAGTAATCCTATATTGTGCTATAGGGGTGTAAGTATATGTATTTGTGCATTGTGTGTTTGTGTGAGCCTGTACGTATTTTACAGTTTTTTGCGCATGCGAGTCATACGTATTTGTGTGCACACAAATAACCCCGTATGCATGCTTCCATTGATTACAATGGGCATTTAAGCTAAATTAGTTGTGCTATGTTCATACACAATACGCATGACAATAGAGCATGGGGTGTATATTTCTGACTACATGAAATGTATGTGCAAAATGTAGTCATGTGAACGAACCCACTGAAATCAATTGTGAATGTATTTGCTAGAAAGACAAATTGATCCCAGAACGTCTTCTAGTCTTTGATGTGCACACAAATAACCCCGTATGCATGCTTCCATTGATTACAATGGGCATTTAAGCTAAATTAGTTGTGCTATGTTCATACACAATACGCATGACAATAGAGCATGGGGTGTATATTTCTGACTACATGAAATGTATGTGCAAAATGTAGTCATGTGAACGAACCCACTGAAATCAATTGTGAATGTATTTGCTAGAAAGACAAATTGATCCCAGAACGTCTTCTAGTCTTTGATGTGCACACAAATAACCCCGTATACATGCTTCCATTGATTACAATGGGCATTTAAGCTAAATTAGTTGTGCTATGTTCATACACAATATGCATGACAATAGAGCATGGGGTGTATATTTCTGACTACATGAAATGTATGTGCAAAATGTAGTCATGTGAACGAACCCACTGAAATCAATTGTGAATGTATTTGCTAGAAAGACATGGGGTGTATATTTCTGACTACATGAAATGTATTTGCAAAATGTAGTCATGTGAACGAACCCACTGAAATCAATTGTGAATGTATTTGCTAGAAAGACAAATTGATCCCAGAACGTCTTCTAGTCTTTGATGTGCACACAAATAACCCCGTATGCATGCTTCCATTGATTACAATGGGCATTTAAGCTAAATTAGTTGTGCTATGTTCATACACAATACACATGACAATAGAGCATGGGGTGTATATTTCTGACTACATGAAATGTATGTGCAAAATGTAGTCATGTGAACGAACCCAGTGAAATCAATTGTGAATGTATTTGCTAGAAAGACAAATTGATCCCAGAGCGTCTTCTAGTCTTTGATGGGTTTTCTTTTTTATTAACAAATCACTTTTTATTGGAGTTTTTCTTTCACAAAGTAATAACAAAGTAATAAGTGCATTATGCCGGTTGACGGCTAATTTTGAACAATGCAAGAAAAATTGTTTAGAAACTACATTTTTGATACAAACATGACGGTACATAATGGTTAAATCCAATTATTGATCGCGATCACCCCCCCAAACACGACTTTTATGCTTAGAGGCTTTATTCTCTGGTTCGGGGTGGGCGGGGGTGATCTCCACGTGGATGTGGATTATGTACCTTAAAAATCTTGTAGAACCTATAAAAGTTGTTAACAGAATAGTAACACTGGGAGAGGGGGAGAGAGGGGAGGGGGGGGGGAGAGGGTACACGTGAGTTGACTAGCTAAGAGAGCTGAGCTCCGATCAGCCACGTTTACTTCTTCACGTGGCCCCGTATTCTCAGGGGTGAACCCGTTGTCTGGGTGCTCTTATTTTCTCTCTCAGGGTTTGTATGGTGTCCTGACTAAGCAGGGGTATTCTAGAGAAGGTAGGTGGGTCACCGTCCCTCCGCCGGGGGAGAACAGAGGGGCAGCCACCCGAGAAAGTGATTGGTTGCGGCTTCTCAGGACGGGTCAAACCCGGGAGAGCCGCAGGAGCCCAGCAAGGCAGAGCGGAACGTCGCCCCGTCTATGCATTTTTTAAACTCGTTTTATTGAACAACATGTATTTTACATTACATGAATAAGCAGTTTCTCAAACAGTGTGCATTTACATACACTAACAAGTGATTAAACTTTACATACATCAGACAATTCTTTGGTAACAGTGTTCAGTACCCAAGTGTGTTACATTTCTTCTACGATTGCTCAGCCTTTTTCAGTATATACATCTGCAATATTCATATCTTTATTGCTCATTTTACCTGCCAAGCCTGGGTGTATTCTGTCTTAATAAATTTTGGAGCAATTCTTGCGTGAGGTTTGTGTTTGTTGTCCCGCACCAAATCCCCCATACCTTGTCGAACTTTTCAGGGTGTTTCCTATTTTTGTAAACTATTTTCTCGTATGGTAGGATAGTATTGATAATAAACGCAAAACAATCCAATTGCAGGAATACAGCTTATTGTGGAAAATACACCAAAAAGAAAATAAAAAGCAAGTTTTTCCACAATAAGCTGTATTCCTGCAATTGGATTGTTTTGCGTTTATTCAGAGCCAGAAGTAGCCGGATGGCAACAGCTTGTGAGTATACTTGCTTGCGGAACTGAGGTTTGCAGCACATGAAGATAAGGTGGGACTTTTGTTTTTTGTTTCCTATAGTATTGATAATACTCTGCCATTTTGTAGCTGTTGGAGGGCGCCTGTCCATCCATCTCAGCGCTATGACTTTGCGGGCATAAAATAATGCTTTAGTGAGGAATATTTTATCATAATGTTGCCATTGTTCCTCATCTATAATCCCTAGCAGACACATTGCTGGATCCAGCGGTACTGGTATTCCCATCAGTTGAGTCAGGAACTCTGTGACCTCTTCCCAATACGTGTATACCCTTGGGCATCCCCATATTAGATGATTGAAGTTTGCGCTTGTAGCGCTGCATCGGTGGCACTGGCTGGACACTGATCTGTTCATTTTATGGAGTCTAGTTGGTGTTAGATAACACTGATGTAAGATATATAACTGGGTCAGTTTATTGTTCGCGGCTGGCGAGACCCTGGTGTAGGTAGCCATTGCGGTCTCCCAGTCCTCATCAGTCAGTGTTGGGATAAGTTCCTTCCATTTCTCCATTACCACCATTTGTGTACCAGGGATCCTAGAGTATAACAGGTGTGTATATAACTTTGAGATTAGGCCCCTAGGGCCCTGTGTGCGCAGTATGCCTATTAATGGGTATGTGGGGAAGGGTCTTCTGGGTTCTGGGAATTGCGCTGTCAATGCATGTCTGAGTTGCAGATATCTAAAAAATCCTGTTCTAGGTACCTGGTATATCCGCTGCAATTGCTCAAAGGAGACTAGTGTCCCGTCCATGTATAGGTGTTCCAGTGTGGTGATTCCCAGATTTAGCCAAAATTGTCTGTCTGGAAGGTTCAATAAATGCGGCAGCGCTCTATTATTCCATAAGGGGGTTTCCAGGGGGGTGTCCTCTTGCCTCGTCAGTTTCCTACATGCCCTCCAGACACTTACCGTGAGTCTGTGAATGGGTAGCATTGGTTTCGTCAACAGCCCTGGTTTTTCCAAGATGATCCAAAGGGATGCCTCCGAAAGGAAGTACATCAAGTGGTGCTCGGAGTTCGGGAGAGGGGCGCCCGACAGCCAGTGACGTATATATCGGACTTGCCCTGCCAGGTAGTATATTTTGAAGTCCGGCAGCGCCATCCCCGCTAGCTCTTTAGGTCTCTGCAGAGTTTCCATACGGAGCTTGGCTCTAGCCTTTCCCCACACGAACGATGTTATTAATGAGTTGGTGGTTTTAAAGAATTTTTGCGGTACAGTTATTTCTGCATGTTCTAGCCGGTACAGGAATTTGGGGAGAATTATCATTTTAATAAGATTTATTCTCCCTGCCACAGATAGTGGCAGGGAGCTCCAAGCTTTTAATTTTAGTTGCAGGGTTATTATTAGGGGTGCAATGTTTAGATTAAAACTTTGAGTGTGGTCCCTGGTAATGTAGACTCCCAGGTATTTAAATTGGGGGACAATTTGCAGGTTATGGTATACCTCTCCCACCCTCCAGTCCTCCTCTCTCAGCGGCATAAGAGTAGACTTCTGCCAGTTGATACGGAGGCCTGAGAAATTCCCGAATTCGTCTATCTGGGAGACGGCCAGGGGCAGGGTGTTTTGGGGTTCCGACATGTAGAGTATTATATCGTCCGCATACAATCCTATCTTGTCTTCTCTGGGGCCGATCTGAATCCCCCTGTATAGTACGTGTTGTCGAATTTTAAGTGCTAGGGGTTCTATAGCGATCGCGAATAGAAGGGGGGAAAGTGGGCAACCCTGTCGGGTTCCCCTGTGAAGTGGGAGGGAGGTGGAGACCAAGCCGTTTGCCACTACTCTCACCGTCGGTGCAGTATATAAGATGGAGACCCACCTGATGAACGGCTCCCCGAACCCAAATTTCCGCAGAACTTCCATCAAATATGGCCACTCCACTGAGTCGAATGCCTTGGCGGCATCCAATGAGGCCAGGGCCCATCCTTTTCTCCACCTCCGTCCCACCTGCGTGATTACCTGCGTTCTTCTGATATTATCGGATGTAGACATTCCCGGAATAAATCCGGATTGGTCCGGGTGTATAATATCCTTAATTGCTTGGTTCAGCCTGAAAGCCAATACCTTTGCGAGGATTTTATAGTCCGTATTTAAGAGGGAGATAGGTCTGTACGACCCACACTCCTCCGGGTTCTTTTCAGGTTTTAGTATGAGGACTATATTAGCCTCTAACATCGACTCTGGAAGACGTCCTTTCTCAAATATATCCTCATATAGTGAGAGTAGTTGTGGTGCTACTTCCTCTCTGTACTGAAGGTAAACTTCCACTGGTATGCCATCCGTACCCGGGGTCTTATTTTTTGCCATGCCTTCCATTGCCTCCTGTATTTCTTCCATTGTGATAGGGCCATCTAGTAGGGATCTATGTGCTTCTTGTATTATTGGAAATGTTATGTTGGTTAGGTAGTTCTCTAGCTCTGCTGGGGTGTAGTTAATCTGGGACTGGTATAGATCTTGGTAGAATTGTTGAAACCTTTCTAATATATCTTGGGGGTCTGTGAGTACTGTGCCCTCGGTTGATTTGACCCTTAGTATAGCCGGGGAAGTAGTCTCTTGTCGGGCCATATATGCTAGCAGTTTACTGGACTGATTACCTAGCTCAAAAAAGGACTGGCGGGTGAAAAATAGTCTCCTCTGAGCCTTCTCTTTCAGATGCATCAGATACTCTCTACCTACCTGTAGCCATTTATCTCTTTTATCATTTGAGGGATGGGCTACAAATTCTTTTTCTAATTGTTGGCATTGTTGCGCTAACTGTTCCTCCTCTTTAGCTGCGGTTCTTTTAATGAAAGTGATTGAGGACTTAAAGCATCCTCTAAGGTATGGCTTAAAGGCTTCCCACACCAGCGTCCTGTCTCTGCTCTCCTCATGCACCTCGTAGTATATCTGAATTTGGTCTATTATTCGGTCATTTGGGCCAAGCAGTGAAAGCCAGAACGGGTGTATCCGCTGATTCCTAATTGCAGGGGGGCCTGGTTTTTTGAGGATCATGCAGAGCGGTGAGTGGTCTGAAACCCCTCTTGGGAGAAATTCTATGGACTCTATTTTTGTAAACAACAAGGGGGATCCAAATATATAATCTATGCGGCTCAGTGCATGATGCATGGCAAGAAAACTCCTGTTGGTGGGGGTGAAATATTCGCCATAAATCTAGCCATCCCGCCACCGATATCACAGAAGCCAATCGGGTCGGGCCCCCGTCTCCCGCCCCCCGAGCACCCCCCCCCCCCCGAATCTGTCCAGGTGTGGGTCCATGACCATATTCATATCCCCCATACAGATAGTCGTTACATCCGGTGTGAATGAGGCAAATTGTATGCCTTCTGCCAGCAGGGCTGTTGACGTTGTTGGTGGGTTATAGTAACATAGGAGTACATATGGTTCATTATTTATTTTGGCTCTTACGAAGATGTACCTACCCTCTGAGTCTCTTTTTAACTGTTCTACCTCCCATCTGATGGACCTCTCTATCAATAGGGACACCCCCCTGGAGTATGATGTGTGGTGTGAGTGTGCTGACCACTGAACCCATGGCTTTAGCAGGCATTTAGAGGTTTCGGGCGTGAGGTGGGTCTCCTGCAGGCACAGCACATGCGGTCGCCAGGAGCGTATTAAGGAATTTATTATGACTCGCTTCCTGGGGGATCCCATGCCCCTGACATTCCAGGACACAAAAGTTATCTCAGCCATTGGCGAGGATGGTTTAATTGGGTCCGGATGAGATTGTTTATGTCGCTCTGTCCGCTAGGAGATTCCACATCACGCCCCGCCACGTCTCTCCCATCCGCCATGCAATCACACTTCAGTACATTTATAGAGAAAACATTGAGCATCTGATGCATATACTCTGTAAACATTATGGTAGCGTACTACCAACTTATAACTCTTACAGCAACTTATAACTGAACAGGTTTTGAATACTGATTATACCTTTGTTGCGTTAGTATTCGTGGCTATCTTTAACTCGGGGTAACCAACTTAGCATAGCTCTATCGTCGCTATACTTGCGGTTCTGTTTGGTTATTGGTACAGTGGTGTGAACCGACCATGCCTTATTATGTTTTAGTTAGGTGGACTCCCTTCCGGAGAGGCGGGAGGGAACAAGAGAATCTGGGGGGAGGGGGGGGAGGAGGTAGGATGGGGGGGGGGAAGAAAAAGGGGGGGGGAGGCAAACACGGGGCAGCCACCGCCAGGGGCACCCTGGGGGGAGGGGGTGCTTCCCCCCCAGGCCAGCAGCCCGCAGCACAATTAGGCGGCCCCGTTGGGCCCTTTGTATGTGGTATGAAAGTCCCGTCATCTAAAGGAGGGCAAAAAATAATGGTTAGGTTTTGATATACATTACAGTCTCTCTGGTCGTCGTCTGGTGGTCAACCATTCTTCTGCCTCTGATGGTGAAGAGAAGAATCGGGTGCGGTCTCCGTCAATCACTCGCAGCCGCGCTGGATACATCATAGAATACGGAAGCTGTAGATCTCTAAGTTGCCTTTTAATATTGAAGAACGAGGCCCTTTGCTTCTGGAGGTCCGCCGAGAAGTCCGGAAAGATAGAGATTGTGGCATTATCATGGCGTAGGGGTCCTCCCTTTCTGGCAGCTTGCAGGATGTTATCCCTATCACGGGAGTTGAGTAGCTTTGCCAGCAGCGGTCTGGGCGGGGCACCGGGTATGGGTGGCTTCATTGGCACGCGGTGCGCCCGTTCGATGACAAAGACCTGCGACAGTTCTGCATTGGGGAGAAGTTCGCGGAGCCATTTCTCTAAGAATTCTTCCAGTCTCTGTCCCTCAGTTCTTTCTGGCAGGCCGACTATGCGCAAATTATTGCGTCGTGAACGATTCTCGAGGTCGTCCGCTTTCTGTCTCCAATAGTCGGCCTTCTGCGTAAGATCTCTTATTGCGGCTGACATTGGGGGCACAGTGTCGTCCAGCGTAGATATTCTATCTTCCGTAGCCGTGACTCTTTCTCTTAAGTTTTGAAGGTCTTGTCTAAGGAGGCTGACATCCATTTTAACCTCGTCAATTTTACTGGTGAGAGTAGTCGTGGATGTCTGGATTGCTGTCAGCAACTGGTCGGACAGTTGTTGTAGGGTTTGAACTGTCCCTTCTGTTGGGCTTGGGTTAGTGCTCTTTGTGGGAGGGGATGAGCCCCCCGGGGCCGGCTGCGCGGAGTCGGAGCCTGCATCTCTGCGATTTTCGTTTCTGGCAAATGCCTTTAATTTATCAGCTGTAGCGTTCTGCCTGGTAGGCCCCATGTTGTTCTGTCAGAGGTATTTAGCGGCGTATTCGGTTGCTGCTTGTATTTTATAATGCTGGGTTCACCAGTATACTCGGTACAGAGCTTACGCACGTGACGTCTGCTTTATTCTCTGTTATCAGCAATAGTGGTCTCTTGCAGGCCTTACGTCCTTGGTTTGGGGGGTGCTCTGGGGCTGTTTCTTTGGTCTTTTCTCTGGGTATTGTGGGGGAGGGGGGGGGTCCCACTCTCTAGGGGCTTGTTTATATAAGGTATAATAACTGCTGCTCCTTTTCTCCCCTTCCCCCCTAGCACACTTAACTGGTTATTGCTGCTGGCGTTGCTTGTCTCCTTCAGGTAGGGGACCTCTGTGCGGTCTTTTCTCCTGGCCCCTTGCTGCCAGGCTCGCCTGCCCAGCCCACCAGGTACTGGTTATGTCAGCCGCAGTGTAAAGCTGTTGTTTATACTGCTGTGGCTGCCGGCACTCCGGCTGTTTCGCCCGGCGCTCGCTCCCCTCTTTATATTGATAGAGGCTCGTCGGGCCCGGGTTATGGCCGGCTGAGTCTTCCCCGCAAGATGGCGGCGGCAGCTGCGGCTCCACGTGCTCCCCCTCCTGATCCCTGCTGTCGGGGGATACTTTATGGGTGCTTCAGTGCCCCGCGGCGCCGCCGGTCGTCCCAGCCCCTCGTTTCCCGCTGTGCAGTCACCCTATGCGGCCTTTCACTGTTAGGCCCGTCTGCCCCGTTCTCAGGATGGCGGCCGTGTCAGCCGCGGCGCTGCAAGTCCGTCGCCGGCGTCGCTATGGCTGCCGGCGCCACAGACACCTCACCCAGCGCTCGAGCTCCCTTCTCTCTGTATCGGCAGGGGGGGCGACAGGCTCGAGGAGTCGCTCGCCGATCAGGATTCTTCCTCACAAGATGGCGGCCGCAGCTTCCCGCGCTCACCCTCAGGATCCTCTGACTGCGGTGTCGGGTAGGCGCCGCAGCTTTTTTCGCAGTCCCGCCGGTGGTTTAGGCACTCCGCTCCTCACCCTCCGCCGTGCACAGTGCCAGGTCGGCTGGTGACAAACGCTCCGCAACGGCGGCGCTCCCCGCTACACAGGCTCGCCTCTAGCTCCGGTTCCGCTGCTCCTCGCTCGCCAAGGGTAGGTGTCTCGGGGTCCGGTCTCTTCCCCCTCTCCTCCGGTGGTGCTTTGTCGGGGTTGGGAGTCCTCAGGATTACCGTAGGATTATTATTCGGTCAGTTTAGGCAGGAGCCCCTCTTACATGCGGCCGGTCAGGTCGGCTGCTTGGCCACGCCCCCCCGTCTATGCATTTTTAACAATCAGTTTTTATTTGAGTTTTTATATATATAACATTTGCACGAGGTATTACAGTTGTACAGTATGACAAGATTCATTAACTTGCAATGCATACCGTACAGTACAGTATGAGCTAGATGTTTTGCCCCAACATTTGCAGAAATCCGCACGTTTTGGGTCTTCTTGATGCTGTTACAGTGTATCTGGTTCTCACGTTATTTCTAATTATATAGTTAACATTGCACTTCCCCTGGGACAGGGTAAAGTACAGGGGAGGTGTATGGGGGGAAAAGAGGGGGGTGGGTGTGGAGCAAGGGAGGGGGGGGAGAGGTTAAAGGTAAGAGGGAAAGATGTAAGCTACCAATGTACCTGGGTAGAGGCGCGGTGGTGGAGCCGATTTTTCTCTGAACTGTTGCCATCTCGGTCCCCTTGGTCTTTTCGTGGGGTGAAGTATTGGGGGGGGGGGGGGGTGAGGGCCCATTTGCCTTATTTGTTGTCATGCCCGTTGTTCTCTGTTCGTCTGTGTCAGGTTATCCATGGGATCCCTCCCATGTCAACCCAGTGGTCTGATTTTGGGGTCGTTTGCTCGAATAGCCCGGGGTTTTCTGGTCCTCTCACCTATTGATTAGTATTCCCAACTCATTCCCTTTTGATTACGTTTTTAGGGTATCCGCTTCCAGGGGGTCCACCTCTCTATGAAGCTGTCGTGTGTGCCCGCTTTCCAACTAGATAATTCTTCCAGATTATATAGCATGTCCACTCGCTCCCTCCATTGGTTAAGGGTAGGAGGAGTTTTTTGGAGCCAGAGAAAGGGGATTAGTGTTTTAGCTGTGTCTATTAGGGTAGCAACTAGTGTGTCTCTAAATGGGTGAAAGTCTTTGGAGGGTATCCAGAGAAGTACTTTGTCAGCTGTTAATTTGAAGTCTGGTTTTATATTTTTCAACACCTTTTACACTTCTTTAAAAATTTTTTCGAGGACGTGGCAGTCCCACCAGATGTGTTTATATGACCCCACCGCTGCGTCACACCTCCAACATCTGTCATGTGGTGCTAATTTATATGCGAATAACCATTGTGGGGTCCTATACCATCTGGCCACCAGCTTATAGTGGCTTTCTTGAGACGTCACGCATGGGGTCAGACCATAAGCCACCCGCAATATAGTTTTTATTTCCGTTTGTGTTAGGGATATATCGAGTTCCTTCTCCCATGAGCTTAGGAACCTGGGTTTTGAGTCTATGGGGGGGGGGGGGGCAGATGAATTTCTTGTGTAGTTGAGTAATCAGTTTGCGTTTTGGTACTCCCTCATTTTTGATCACCGAGACAGAATAAATTCCCTGAGAATAATGTGACCCTATCACCGAGGGAACAATAAACTTAAAATGTAACCTTTATTAATCAATAAACTAAAATGCGTGAAGGCCTTGTTATTCAATTTTTGATAAAACCTCTATTAAATTATTTATCAATCACAATTGGTTCTTGTTATCACTGCTATAATTTCTGAGTGTATCTGTCACTGTTTGAATCTACCCCAGCATTGGCCAATAATAGTGCAATGTGGCATTAGTAACTTCTGATACCCTCAAATCTAGTTTCAGCGCTAGGTAGTGTGCACCGTAGCTTAGAAATAAACGTGTATTCTGTGACCCCTGGGATCTAAAACAACCTATTAAGGGGTCTCCTGGGATCTAAAACAACCTATTAAGGGGTCTGTAGGAAGAGTGTTGCTTGAATAAAAGAAAGATTATCCATCTTTTCTGTAGACCCGGTGATATGCATGTGTCACTAATACCACCTGAATAATCTATAGTGGATGGTATAGGTGACCCCTAAATAGGTTGTTTTAGATCCCAGGGGTCACAGAATACACGTTTATTTCTAAGCTACGGTGCACACTACCTAGCGCTGAAACTAGATTTGAGGGTATCAGAAGTTACTAATGCCACATTGCACTATTATTGGCCAATGCTGGGGTAGATTCAAACAGTGACAGATACACTCAGAAATTATAGCAGTGATAACAAGAACCAATTGTGATTGATAAATAATTTAATAGAGGTTTTATCAAAAATTGAATAACAAGGCCTTCACGCATTTTAGTTTATTGATTAATAAAGGTTACATTTTAAGTTTATTGCGTTTTGGTACTCCCTCATGTAACATTTTTTCAAACGGTGTTCTGGGTCTGGTGGATTTGAATAATTTGCAAAAGGCATCTATTGTCTTGGTAATATGTGCTTTTTGCAGGAAGGAGAACGATGCCTCCGGTTTCAGTGTCTGTAGGATTTCTTCAGCTTTTTATGTGCCTGGGTTTGGACATCCCCCACCGTTAGGCCTGAGAGTTTTTCCCAGATACTTCTAGTTGCATTGTCCATGTGAGTACCTATTAATTTGTGTAGAGTGGATACGGGGGTCTCCGGAGATGGATCTGGTGCGAGCTGGCTCTTCAGATTGTCCCAGGCCTCACAGGGGCCTTTAATCAGTGGGTTCAATTTGACTGTGTTGTATGTGTACTTGTTGGGGAACCAGAGGTCATCAAGTAACGAATCTCCATGTGTCTTTGTGGCGAAGGATTGCAGGAGGGGTCTCCTGTAGGAATCACTAGATCAATCCAATAGCAGAGTTGGGTTGTTTGGTATAAGCTGTGTGCGCAAGGCATGTCTATTCCGCCCTCTCATCTTCTTTTGATTAGTAGGCTATGTGCTAGACGGGGTCTCCTCCGTCTCCACACATAACCGGAGAACATAGATCGGAGCGTGCTAAAGAAGGACCCGGGGATGTAGATCGGTAGCATGCGTAATTTATAAAGTATAATTGGGAGGACATATGATTTTAGAATGTTCTTCCTGCCAAACCATGAAATGTATGGTAGATCGTAGGAGCGTAATAATTTTTTTTATAAGAGGTAATAGTGGTAGAAAGTTTGCAGTATAAATGTCCTCTGCTTTTTTCGTAATCTTCACCCCTAGGTAATCTATTGATGTCTCCGACCATGTAAACACGGATTGTGTTTTTTAATATCGTGCTGCGAGCGTAGGGTACCGATATATTTAGGATGGTTGATTTTACATAGTTAATTTTAAAACCCGAAATGGCTCCGAATCTGTCTAGGTATTCTATTAGTTTTGGGATTCCCTTCTCTGGGTCTGAAACCGTAAACATTATATCGTCGGCAAAGGCTGCTAGTGAGAGCGAGTGTTTGCCTGCAGTAATTCCCTTAATTTCGGGGTGCTGTCTCACCCCCTGTAACAACGGCTCCAGAGCCAGCACAAAGAGGGTCGGGGAAAGTGGACACCCTTGTCGGGTTCCGTTCCGTATTTCAAAAGTTGAGGATAGTGTATTATTGATCCTCAGTCTCGCAAATGGACTGTCATATAGCGAAAAAATTGCTTTGATAAAAGGTTTGGGGAAGTTAAAGTGAGATAGGACCTTTTTCATATAGTGCCAGTTGATACGATCGAACGCTTTTTCTGAGTCCGTTCCTATTAGTACTGCCGAGACTCTATGAAGCTGTGCAAACCTCGTAGCGTGTAAAAGTCTAATATAATTGTTCCTCCCTTCTCTTCCCTTAACAAAGCCTGTCTGTTCTCTTTTAATCAAGGATGGGACGAGATTTTCTATTCTTTTGGCTAGGAGTTTTGCCCATAATTTAGTATCCAGGTTTATTAGGGATATCGGTCTGTAGTTAGTACACAGCTCTGGGTCCTTGCCCTCTTTGTGGATTAGGGTGATCAATGCTTCTTGGGAATATTTCGTTAGGCTCTCGCCTGGTAGAAGTTCATTAAAGTAATCTTTGAGTCTCGGGGTGAGTGTGGTTTTAAAAGCTTTATAATAGGCAAAGGAAAAGCCGTCCGGCTCTGGGCTTTTACCATGGGGGATCGCATCAATCAATTCTTCTATCTCTTGGTCTGTCACCGGGATTGTTAGGGTTTGTGTTGCTTCTTCCCCTAGCTTTGGAAGCGTCAATGTGTTTAAGAAGGAGTCTATTTTTTTGTTTATAATTTGCTCTCTTTCTATTCCCCTATTTTCGTTTAAGTTGTATAGTTGGGTGTAGAAGTGTCGGAAAACTTCAGCTATTTCTTGGAATGTTGTGGCCTGCTTCCCCGATTGATCTTTTATGGAATTTATGAAGTTTTTAGAGCGGGATTTTTAAAGAAAGGCTGTCGTGAACTTACTACCCTTATTTCCTTGGAGAAAGACCGTTTGTCAAAGATGAGCCATATCATCGTTCTGAGTCATACCATCGTGCGAGTCATATTATCTTTCTGAAGCTACATTATGTCTAGAGGTGTATTATCCACATCTAGTACATATTAATTCAAATCTTTACCATCTTACAACTTGAAAAAATGCCAGTTTATGCTTGATATTTTGTTCTCACTTTGAGACTTTAGCTCTTAGATAGCAAGGCTTTTCTTATCAAAGGATCAATTTAGTCATTACATCTACATTTTACTAATGAGCTTTTTGTATTGAGTCCTATAGACTCCTCACTGTCTGTTCACGAAAAATAGATAGTAGTCTTTGTATCTAAGTCACGGGTTGGCCACCTCTCTATCTAGGCCTCCATCTTCCGGACCAACCCTGACGTACATGTCCTCTGTCTTTTATCGTTGGCTGTCTAACTGTTAGCCCACGTCTTGAAGAAAAGTTTTATTAAGTTACAAATAAAAGTTACATTTTAATTAGTCTATTTCTGTGAAGGGCTTCAAAATTTCTACTACTTAGACATGTTTCTGCCTCTGTGATTCCTTAAAAAAAACTTTTAAAGCAGAAAACAAAACACTGATGTGAATGAGCTCTAAGCCAATTCATTCCATACAGACCATGAAATAAGTCCCAACATCTATTTGCTCAATATTTCTGAATATAAAATATTACTCCACTTTGTAAAGTTCTCACAGATCAAACAAGATGAAGGATTCAGTTCTCAAACTCCTGATCCCCAATGTATTTCTCAAGCTGTTTACTTTATATACACCAGTTTTTGTACATGTCCCCAGTCCATCTGTTACACTGTGTGTGTCTAGCACAATAATATGTCCCGGATTCTTCAGGTTTCACTCCAGTGAGTTTTACATAAACTTCTCCCTTATTTGTGTCTCTTGTTATAGTTATACGTCCCTGAAGAGACTCAGCATAGTTGGTGCTGGCAAAATACCATATTACTCCCAACCACTCCAGGCCTTTCCCATCAGGTTGTCTGACCCAGTGTACACCATACATGTTAGTGCTGTCAGTGAGGGAGGCACCGCTCACTTTACAGGTTTTCTCCAGAGTCTCTGTAGGTTTCACAGTCCCAGGACCAGACACCTCTAGTGAGATCTGTGCAGCGACACCTGGAAATAAACAGAAATTACTTCATTCTTTAATAGATCTGAAATCTACAATTATTACTAGAAGTTGTGTGATATTGGCAGGAAATCAGACTCACATTGTAGAGATGATACACAGAGTAACCAAAGGAGACTCTTCATGATTGGGCGGAGGAGATAGAACAAGTCAGTTCCAGGTCTGGGTGAACAGTTCCTGATCAGGGAACACTTCTACTTCTCTGCTTATACAGAAAGTTATTTACATACATTTACATACATCTTGCAGTGGAGCCCCCCGACCTTTATTAACTGGAGAGCTTCACTTTAATAGAGTTAAGCCTCTACTAACGTTGGTAATCCGTCGAAAAGCAATCGGCTTCACCTGAAACCTCTGCTACTCAAAGTAATTATTTCCATAGGAATCAATGTAAATCCAATTAATTTGCTCTAGACATTCCAGAAAACACACTAAAGTACATTAAATGGAAAATAAATATGGTCTTTAATACCAAAAACAATACCAAATGAATATAAGACTACTGTAAAGAAAAAATTAATATTTAACATGTTATTAAACATGTTACTGTGTGAAATCTGTGGTATTACATAGGACTGCAGGTCACATGTTCTACATTTCTGTCCTCAGCGTTATCACTGTGTTCTCTGTGCTGTTACATTACAGTGCAATTGTATAATACTGTACAGTACTAGTGTATTACCCGTCGACAATGATGGAGATGGGTGGGCTGCATTAGCAGCAGGAAGAGGAGATGCCGAGCAGAAGATCACATTGGTTCAGCAAGTCACATGCATCGGCACATGCCGGTGTTATTAGAGGCAACCAATGTTACTAGTGACAGAATTTAGGCTAAAAAAAACAGCCTTTGTAGATGTCAATACTAGTTGAGATTTTACTGTATAAGAGATGATGCTCAGCTGCATTGAAGGATCATTTACATCTTTACTAGAGATGAGCGAGCACCTCGTGGGTGCTCGTTACTCGAGTCGAACTTCCCGCGATGCTCGAGGGTTCGTTTCGAGTAACGAACCCCATTGAAGTCAATGGGCGACTCATGCATTTTTGTATATCGCCGATACTCGCTAAGCTTTTCATTTGTGAAAATCTGGGAAATTCAAGAAAGTGATGGGAATGACACAGCAACGGATAGGGCAGGCGAGGGGCTACATGTTGGGCTGCATCTCAAGTTCCCAGGTCCCACTATTAAGCCACAATAGCGGCAAGAGTGGGCCCCCCCCAACAAGTTTTACTTCTAAAAAACCCTCATTAGCAATGCATACCTTAGCTAAGCACCACACTACCTCCAACAAAGCACAATCACTGCCTGCATGACACTCCACTGCCACTTCTCCTGGGTTACATGCTGCCCAACCCCCCCCCCCCCCCGCATGACCCAGTGTCCACAGCGCACACCAAAGTGTCCCTGCGCAGCCTTCAGCTGCCCTCATGCCACATGTTGGCCTCATAGCCACACCACCCTCATGTCTATTTATAAGTGCATCTGCCATGAGGAGGAACCGCAGGCACACACTGCAGAGGGTTGGCAGGGCCAGGCAGCGACCCTCTTTAAAAGGGGTGGGGCGATAGCCTACAATGCTGTACAGAAGCAATGAGAACTCCAATCCTGTGCCACCTCCGTCAGGAGCTGCAAACGTGGGCATAGCAATGGGGAATCCATGTGCCACACAGTATTCATTCTGTCAAAGTGTCGCATAGCTCAATCCACACTTCAAGGGGAAAGCCGTCTGCGTTCTGCCCCCTACTCAAGTCAGTCAGTGCCTTTGTGCCAGACAGGTCAAACACCGCAATGGGAACTAAGTTTGCATCAACAGCATAGGTGGGTCCTAGGAAGCCCAAGACATGAACCAAAAATTGATCTGAGCGGCCAAACATGGCAGACTTGCACCGCGCCCACGGCATAGGCCTCATCCCACAGATTTAGCAATACTAGGCTGGAAGTGCCCCGGATAGTAGAGCTAATGTCAGATTAAATACAGGTGGGCTTCGGCCCACACTGCATGCCCCAGTCAGACTGGGGTTCTTTATAAGTAGACACAGGCAGGTACAACTCTGCGTGGACCGACAGCATTGGTGGGTCCCAGGAAGCCACCGGCGTTACATAAATAAATCCCATTGCATTGCCCAGAACAGCTGAGGTAACGTCAGATTAAATGCAGGTGGGCTTCGGCCCACACTGCATGCCCCAGTCTGACCTGGGTTTTTAATACATAGACACAGGCAGGTACAAATCCCTAATGTGAAGTCCGCCTGGACCCAAAGCATGGGTGGCTCCCTGGAACCCACCGGCGGTACATAAACAAATCCCATTGCAGTGCCCTGGACAGCAGAGCTAACGTCAGAATAAATGCAGGTGGGCTTCGGCCCACACTGCATGCCCCAGTCTGATCGGGATTTTTAATACATAGACACTGGCAGGTACAAATCCGTAATGTGAATTCCCTGTGGACCCACAGCATGGGTGGCTCCCTGGAACCCACCGGCGGAACATAAATGTATCTAATTGCAGTGCCCTGCTCAGCAGAGCTAACGTCAGATACAATACAGGTGGGCTTCGGCCCACAGTGCATGCCCCAGTCAGACTGGTAATATGTACCTTAACAGTAACCGCGTTGGTGGGAATGTGGTCGCGACTGCGGACCTAGTAGTTTTATCTAGTTGGTTTTCGGAATGTGGCCAGAATTAAGTGGGCCGTGGCTGGGGGATGGTGGGGGGGCTATCTTGTTGTGTCATTAAAGGTGAAATTCTTGGACTGCCACCAGACGGACCAATGCAAAGGTATTTGCCAAGAATGTTTTCATTGTTGGAGGAGGAGGGGGATGTTTTTGAGGCACTACGTGTCCTCTCCACGTGTCCTTGGGTATATGCACCTTAACAGTAACGGCGTTGGTGGGAAATGGCCTCGCCGCCATCATGTCTTTGGGAAGCCTCCATTTCCACACCCCAGTGACATCGCATTAGCAGCGGTAAAGGCAGAGCCCAGAATTAGTAACATTTCAGCGGTAGCATTAGGGACAGGCCCCAGTAACATATCACTAGCAGCAGTATAGGGGGAGCACAGTATTAGTTCCATTTCAGTAATAGTAGCAGTCAAGACAGGCCCCAGTAACATATCACTAGCAGCAGTATAGGGGGAGCACGTCCTCTAGGCCTACCCCTACCCCTCAGCATGGTGTATTACGAGTAAAGCAGAAACAGAACGCTGTAATTAAATGTGCCGCTTATTGGCCTGTGGTTGGAGGCTGACTTCGCTTACGGAGCGCACAGCAGAGCCAGGAAACAATTATGCGCAAGCCTGTAGTGAGACCTAGGTGCGTATGACTGAGCTACTGGAATTCACAACGCAGAACCAGTCAAGTGGCCAAAGGCCAGTAGTAGGCCTTAAGTATTTTGCTTCAATTTTTTTAAATGGTGAGGTGAGAAACCAGACAGACACCGTATGCAGCGTATATATGTATACTGTTTCCCTCTGGCGGGATGACGGCGATCATGTAACAGACACAGCAGAGCTAGGAAACAATTATGCGCAAGCCTGCTGTAATGCTTAGCTGGGTAATAAGTGAGCGACTACTACCCCCAGCAGACACGCAGTAAACTGAAGACGGTCACAGGCAGCCCAAAGATTTTTTTTTCCAATTTTTTTGAAAAAGCCCACTGCCTATATAGCCAGTATACCTCTTTCCCTGTACCACTGTCCCTGCCTCACCAGTACTGCCCCTATACTCAGTAAAATGACTGCAGACTGAGGACGCTATGGTCTGCACGCCTCATATACAAAAAAAAAAAAAGTGCAACACTGCGAAAAACAGCCTCAACAGTACTGCACACGGTCAGATGTGGCCCTAAGAAGGACCGTTGGGGTTCTTGAAGACGAAGATAACAGTCTAACACTCTCCCTATAGCAGCTACTGCAAGACGGCACTTTCCCTAATGTCTCTCAGCGTGCATCTGTGGCGAGCCGCGGCCGGCCCCAGTTTAGATACTCGGGTGGCACCTGATTTCCCCAGCCACTCACTGCAGGGGGGTGGGATAGGGCTGGAACTTCACAGGAGGAAGTTGTAATGCCTTCCCTGTGTTACTATTGGCCAGAAATAGGCACAAAATTTTCTGGGAAGAAAATGAAAGTGACTCGAACACCGCGTGGTGCTCATCTCGAGTAACAAGTATCTCGAACACCCTAATACTCGAACGAGCATCAAGCTCGGACGAGTACGCTCGCTCATCTCTAATCTTTACACATTTTCGGTCCTAGTTCTCTCAGAACATCTAGTATTTGATGGATTTTCAATACTGTTTTTCCTATACGAAAAAAGTGTCTGAGATATAGCAAAGCAAATTTAGTATAAATATCACAACAGCATATAAAAGAAACCTGTCACTGACCTGAGGAACTTATGAGGATCATCAAACATAAAGTGACTCCAAAGCATTGAAAGCAAAGCATTCAGATGAAAAACCATTTGTCAAGTAATCCCAATGAATCAGTCAGATAATCTACTTTCCTGAAGAAAAAGGCAAGAAACTCCACTTCTGTCAATGACATATTACTAGAGATGAGCGAACGCGTTCGTCCGAGCTTGATATTCGTGCGAATATTAGGGTGTTCGGGATGTTCGTTATTCGTGACGAACACCATGCGGTGTTCTGGTTACTTTCACTTCCTTCCCTGAGACGTTAGCGCGCTTTTCTGGCCAATTGAAAGACAGGGAAGGCATTACAACTTCCCCCTGCAACGTTTAAGCCCTATACCACCCCCCTGCTGTGAGTGGCTGGCGAGATCAGGTGTTCGCCTAATATAAAAGTCGGCCCCTCCCGCGGCTCGCCTCAGATGCGGTGTGAGTTAGATGAGGGACAGTGCTGTTTATACCGGAGCTGCTGTAGGGAAAGAATTGGTAGTTAGTGTAGGCTTCAAGACCCCCCAAAGGTCCTTATTAGGGCCACTGATAGCTGTGTGTTGGCTGCTGTTAGCAGTGGGATTTTTTTTTTTTTCTCAAAATCGCCTCTGCAGACCGTTGCACCTGGCATTAGGGACAGAAGTGCTGCATAGGCAGGGAGAGTGTTAGGAGTGAGTGTAGCCTTCAAGAACCTCAACGGTCCTTTCTAGGGCCATATTTATCCGTGTGCAGTACTGTCCAGGCTGCTGTTGGCTGTGCTGCATTTTTTTTGGGCTTCTCAAAATCGCCTCTGCAGAGCATTGCACCCTCCATTGATACTGCAGGGAAAGAATTGTATAGGCAGGGCCACAACACAGTTATTATTCATAGAATATACGCAGTGCTGCCTGTTGGTGGGAAAAAACTGAAAACAAATCTATTTGTCCAGCCTGTGTCCGTCCTTACGCCTGTGTAGACGTGTGAGCTGCGTGAAAAACATTGCTAAATCATACGCAGCCAGCTACGCTTTACTGCTGGGTTCGCCATTTGCTTTCCTTAATTGGGAAAAAAAAATACCTGCTCTCCAAGAGTTATAATAACTCTGCTACCCTCACGTTCTGTGACACATAAGCAGGGACACAGCGCAGTTATTAAACTTCGCAGGTTCATTGAATATACGCAGTGCTGCCTGTTGGTGGGAAAAAACTGAAAACAAATCTATTTGTCCAGCCTGTGTCCGTCCTTACGCCTGTGTAGACGTGTGAGCTGCGTGAAAAACATTGCTAAATCATACGCAGCCAGCTACGCTTTACTGCTGGGTTCGCCATTTGCTTTCCTTAATTGGGAAAAAAAAATACCTGCTCTCCAAGAGTTATAATAACTCTGCTACCCTCACGTTCTGTGACACATAAGCAGGGACACAGCGCAGTTATTAAACTTCGCAGGTTCATTGAATATACGCAGTGCTGCCTGTTGGTGGGAAAAAACTGAAAACAAATCTATTTGTCCAGCCTGTGTCCGTCCTTACGCCTGTGTAGACGTGTGAGCTGCGTGAAAAACATTGCTAAATCATACGCACCCAGCTACGCTTTACTGCTGGGTTCGCCATTTGCTTTCCTTAATTGGGAAAAAAAATACCTGCTCTCCAAGAGTTATAATAACTCTGCTACCCTCACGTTCTGTGACACATAAGCAGGGACACAGCACAGTTATTAAACTTAGATAATTCATTCACTAGAGGCAGTGGGGCCTTTCGTTTTCCAAAAAGGGCAAAAATTATATTTGGCCTGCAGTCTTGCGCCAATTTATTTCCTGCCTGGGAAATCTAATCACTGGTAATACAGCATGCTGAGGGGTAGGGGTAAGCCTAGAGGACGTGGACGTGGACGTGGCCGAGGACGCGGAGGGCCAAGTGAGGGTGTGGGCACAGGCCAAGCTCCTGATCCAGGTGTGTCGCAGCTGTCTGCTGCGCGATTAGGAGAGAGGCACGTTTCTGGCGTCCCCACATTCATCGCCCAATTAATGGGTCCACGCGGGAGACGGTTATTAGAAAATGAGCAGTGTGAGCAGGTCCTGTCCTGGATGGCAGAAAGTGCTTCGAGCAACCTATCGTCTACCCGCAGTTCTGCGCCGTCCACTGCTGCCAATCCGAATCCTCTGTCTGCTGCTCCTCCTTCCTCCCAGCCTCCTCAGTCCACTACAATGACACCTGCTCAGGAGCGGGAACACTCCCAGGAACTGTTCTCGGGCCCCTGCTTAGATTGGGCAGCAGCGGTTCCTCTCCCACCAGAGGAGTTTATCGTCACTGATGCCCAACCATTCGAAAGTTCCCGGGGTCCGGGGGAAGAGGCTGGGGACTTCCGCCAACTGTCTCAACAACTTTCTGTGGGTGAGGAGGACGATGACGATCAGACACAGTTGTCTTGCAGTGAGGTAGTAGTAAGGGCAGTAAGTCCCAGGGAGCAGCGCACAGAGGATTCGGAGGAAGAGCAGCAGGACGATGAGGTGACTGACCCCACCTGGTGTGCAACGCTTACTCAGGAGGACAGGTCTTCAGAGGGGGAGTCAAGGGCATCAGCAGGGCAGGTTGCAAGAGGCAGTGCGGTGGCCAGGGGTAGAGGCAGGGCCAGACCGAATAATCCACCAAGTGTTTCCCAAAGCGCCCCCTCGCGCCATGCCACCCTGCGTAGGCCGAGGTGCTCTAAGGTCTGGCAGTTTTTCACAGAGACGCCTGACGACCGACGAACAGTGGTGTGCAACCTTTGTCGCGCAAAGCTCAGCCGGGGAGCCAACACCAACAGCCTCACCACCACCACCATGCGCAGACATATGATGGCCAAGCACCCCGCAAGGTGGGACAAAGGCCGTTCACCGTCTCCGGTTTGCACCCCTGCCTCTCCCCCTGTGCCCCAACCTGCCACTGAGATGCAACCCCCCTCTCAGGACACAGGCACTACCGCCTCATGGCCTGCACCCACACCCTCATCTCCGCTGTCCTCGGCCCCATCCAGCAGTGTAGTTCAGCGCACCGTTCAGCCGTCGCTTGCGCAAGTGTTCGAGCGCAAGCGCAAGTACGCCGCCACGCACCCGCACGCTCAAACGTTAACCGTCCGCATCGCAAAATTCATCAGCCTTGAGATGCTGCCGTATAGGGTTGTGGAAACGGAGTCCTTCAAAAGTATCATGGAGGCGGCGGCCCCGCGCTACTCAGTTCCCAGTCGCCACTACTTTTCCCGATGTGCCGTCCCAGCCCTGCACGACCACGTCTCCCGCAACATTGTGCGCGCCCTCACCAACGCGGTTACTGCCACGGTCCACTTAACTACGGACACGTGGACAAGCACAGGCGGGCAGGGCCACTACATCTCCCTGACGGCACATTGGGTGAATTTAGTGGAGGCTGGGACAGAGTCAGAGCCTGGGACCGCTCACGTCCTACCCACCCCCAGAATTGCGGGCCCCAGCTCGGTGCTGGTATCTGCGGAGGTGTATGCTTCCTCCACTAAAGCACCCTCCTCCTCCTCCTCCTCCTCCTCTGTCTCACAATCAAGATGTGTTAGCAGCAGCATGTCGCCAGCAGTCGGTGTCGCGCGGTGTGGCAGCACAGCGGTGGGCAAGCGTCAGCAGGCCGTGCTGAAACTACTCAGCTTAGGCGATAAGAGGCACACGGCCCACGAACTGCTGCAGGGTCTGACACAGCAGACCGACCGCTGGCTTGCGCCGCTGAGCCTCCAACCGGGCATGGTCGTGTGTGACAACGGCCGTAACCTGGTGGCGGCTCTGCAGCTTGGCAGCCTCACGCACGTGCCATGCCTGGCCCACGTCTTTAATTTGGTGGTTCAGCGGTTTCTGAAAAGCTACCCACGCTTGTCAGACCTGCTCGTAAAGGCGCGCCGGCTCTGCGCACATTTCCGCAAGTCCCACACGGACGCTGCCACCCTGCGCACCCTGCAACATCACTTTAAGCTGCCAGTGCACCGACTGCTGTGCGACGTGCCCACACGGTGGAACTCTACGCTCCACATGTTGGCCAGGCTCTATGAACAACGGAGAGCTATAGTCGAATACCAACTCCAACATGGGCGGCGCAGTGGGAGTCAGCCTCCTCAATTCCTTTCAGAAGAGTGGGCCTGGTTGGCAGACATCTGCCATGTCCTTGGTAATTTTGAGGAGTCTACCCAGGTGGTGAGCGGCGATGCTACAATCATTAGCGTCACCATTCCTCTGCTATGCATCTTGAGAAATTCCCTGCAAACCATAAAGGCAGCTGCTTTGCGCTCGGAAACGGGGGCGGGGGAAGACAGTATGCCGCTGGATAGTCAGGGCACCCTCCTGTCTATTTCTCAGCGCGTACAGGAGGAGGAGGAGGAGCATGAGGAGGATGAGGAGGAGGGGGAAGAGACAGCTTGGCCCGCTGCTGACGGTACACCGGCTGATTGCCTGTCATCCTTTCAGCGTGTATGGCCTGAGGAGGAGGAGGAGGAGGATCCTGAAAGTGATCTTCCTAGTGAAGACAGCCATGTGTTGCGTACAGGTACCCTGGCACACATGGCTGACTTCATGTTAGGATGCCTTTCTCGTGACCCTCGCGTTGCACGCATTCTGGCCACGACGGATTACTGGGTGTACACACTGCTCGATCCACGGTATAAGGAGAACCTGCCCACTCTGATTCCCGAAGAGGAAAGGGGTTCGAGAGTGTTGCTATACCACAGGACCCTTGCGGACAAGCTGATGGTAAAATTCCCAGCCGACAGCGCTAGTGGCAGAAGGCGCAGTTCCGAGGGCCATGTTGCAGGGGATGTGCGTAGATCGAGCAGCATGTACATCCCAGGCAGTGCAACAGTCTTTAAGGGCCTGGCCAGCTTTATGGCTCCCCACCAAGACTGTGTCACCGCTCCCCAGTCACGGCTGAGTCGGCGGGAGCACTGCAAAAGGATGGTGAGGGAGTACGTAGCGGATCGCACGACCATCCTTGGTGACGCCTCTGCCCCCTACAACTACTGGGTGTCGAAGCTGGACACGTGGCCTGAACTAGCCCTGTATGCCCTTGAGGTGCTTGCTTGTCCTGCGGCTAGCGTGTTGTCGGAGAGGGTGTTTAGTGCGGCTGGGGGAATCATCACAGATAAGCGTAGCCGCTTGTCAACCGACAGTGCCGACAGGCTAACACTCATCAAGATGAACAAAGGCTGGATTTCCCCAGACTTCTGTTCTCCACCAGCGGACAGCAGCGATACGTAAGCAATACGTAGGCTGCACCCGCGGATGGAAGCTACGTTCTCTCTCACCATCCAAAACGGGGACATTTCTGCTTCATCAATCTGTGTCTAATATTCCTCCTCCTCCTCCTCCTGCTCCACCTCCTGAAACCTCACGTAATCACGCTGAACGGGCAATTTTTCTTAGGGCCACAAGGCTCACTCAAATAATTTTTCAGAACAATTTTTATAAGTTTCAATGCGCTTAAAAGCATTGGAACTTTAACTTGAACCAATTTTTCGTTACACTGGGCTGCCTCCAGGCCTAGTTACCACTTAAGCCACATTAACCAAAGCGATTAATGGGTTTCACCTGCCCTCTTGGCTGGCCATGGCCAATTTTTGGGATGTACATTAGTACTGTTGATACAGCAATTTGTGTGGGCCCTCGCCTACAGTGTAATCAAATTAATTTTTAGCCCACCTGCATTACAGCTGACGTTACCTCAGCTGTGTTGGGCAATGCAATGGGATATTTTTGTGTACCGCCGGTGGGTTCCAGGGAGCCACCCATGCTGTAGGTGCACACTGAGTTTTTAATACATCTGTACACTTCTAAAGAACCCGTCTGACCGGGGCATGCAGTGTGGGCCGAAGCCCACCTGTATTACGCACGACATTACTACCTCAGCTGTGTTGGGCAATGCAATGGGATATTTCTATGTACCGCCGGTGGCTTCCTGGCACCCACCCAGGCAGTGGGTCCACAGGGAGTTAAACCTACATGTGTCCACTTGTAAAGAATCCCAGTCTGACTGGGGCATGCAGTGTGGGCCGAAGCACACCTGTATTACGCACGACATTACTACCTCAGCTGTGTTGGGCAATGCAATGGGATATTTCTATGTACCGCCGGTGGCTTCCTGGCACCCACCCAGGCAGTGGGTCCACAGGGAGTTAAACCTACATGTGTCCACTTGTAAAGAATCCCAGTCTGACTGGGGCATGCAGTGTGGGCCGAAGCCCACCTGTATTACGCACGACATTACTACCTCAGCTGTGTTGGGCAATGCAATGGGATATTTTTGTGTACCGCCGGTGGGTTCCAGGGAGCCACCCATGCTGTGGGTCGACAGGGACTTCACAATAGGGAGTTGTACCTGCCTGTGTCTATGAATTAAAAAGCCCGGTCTGACTGGGGCATGCAGACACCTTGACAGAATGAATAGTGTGTGGCACATAGGTTCCCCATTGCTATGCCCACGTGTGCAGCTCCAGATGGCGGTGGCACAGGATTCTATTTCTCATTGCTTCTGTACAGCATTGTGGGCTATCGCTCCGCCACTTTTAAAGAGGGTCGCTGCCTAGCCGTGCCAACCTCTGCAGTGTATGCCTGCGGTCCCTCGTCATGGCAGACGCAATTCTAAATAGACATGAGCGTGGTGTGGCATGAGGGCAGCTGAAGGCTGCGCAGGGACACTTTGGTGTGCGCTGTGGGGGGGAGGGGGTGCGGTTGGGCAGCATGTAACTCAGGAGAAGTGGCAGTGGAGTGTCATGCAGGCAGTGATTGTGCTTTGTTGGAGGTAGTGTGGTGCTTAGCAAAGGTATGCCATGCTAATGAGCGCTTTTCAGAAGTAAAAGTTGTTGGGAGGGGGGGGGGGCCCACTCTTGCCGCTATTGTGGCTTAATAGTGGGACCTGTGAACTTAGGATGCAGCCCAACATGTAGCCCCTCGCCTGCCCTATCCGTCACTGTGTCATTCCCATCACTTTCCTGAATTGCCCAGATTTTCACACATGAAAACCTTAGCGAGCATCGGCAAAATACAAAAATGTTCTGGTCGCCCATTGACTTCAATGGGGTTCGTTGTTCGAAACGAACCCTCGAGCATCACGGGAAGTTCGTTACGAATAACGAACACCCGAACATTTTGGTGTTCGCTCATCTCTACATATTACATATCAGGAAATGTCCATAATATGACATTGTGTTATAGGAATGAAGAACAGTGATGGTGGATGCCCGGTAGGGTAAAAATCTGCCATAAGGGCTCCCTCACACTAGCGACCACGATATTCGGTCATGATTCACAGCCTGATATCACACTCGCCACCATATAAATGCCCCGTGGAGGCTAGGCGGTTGCATGTCAAAACAGCCTTGCATCACTTTGGGGATAAAGGGAATCCCCGCTGCGGTGGAGGATCACAGAGTTCTCCCATTGCTCTCAGTGGATTTGGCACTGCTGCTGCCGACCTCATTGAAAACAATGGGCGATCTCGCAGCTAGACAGGACATGCTGCAATATGTTTCCCGCATAGCATCGCATCGCAGTGCCATGCAGGAACACACCGCTAATGTGAATGAAGCCATCAAAAGAATCCGGTTCATATTTGTGTGTCTTGTAACGCACAAATCCCACACGATTTTCATATCTAACAATCCAGCATCAAATCTGTATGTTTCACTTGTGTATTTTGCTGTGAATTTACCACCGAATATCATAGAAGTGCTGTGAATTCCACTCTCTGACATGCAAGAGGAGTAATCTGTAACAATTCTGCAGCAAACCCGCACCAATATCTGCATGAAACTCCTCAGGCAAAACTTGAATTTTCATGTCAATTTGTATCTGATTTTTAGGCCCCATGTGAATCTACCCTTGGCGTTCATATTTGTCGGATTAGTTACAGAAGATGTACTTCAAACATATGAATAGGATAGTTTCTGTAGCAGATGTTGTCACATTTAGATTTATGGGACAGTCTGAGAATGGATATCACTCATCAAAAATGATTGGCTACTTGCCCCACCATATAGAATATCACTGATAAAGCTAGCCTTATAATTAGAAATAACTTTTATTATTATAATTACAATTATAACTGATGAACACATAATGTTGCCGGCCTAGAACAATGCCTGCCAGTCAAGTAGAAATATCAGCTAAACAATGAGGTCATGTACCGATAGGATACATCAAACAAAAGGATAAAAATACCTACTAAGTCAACGAAAATAATAACACATCTTTTTACCCCAGCTGTAAAGTGGAGAAACCTGAGGCCTATCACCCTAGACCTTCAGTGGGAGAACATCCAATATTGATGAAACTACCATTTTGCATTAGTAGCTCACAGCAAAGAAACGTCTTACTCTAACAAATAGATGGAAGATGGGAGATATATCCTTGCAGTAGAAAGGATACCATATGACCTAGCAAACAACTCTTCGCCTAAGCCCCAGGGATCAGGAAGCTCATAGACTACAGTTCAGAGCATACACCGAGACCTGACATGCCTTAGAAGACTGGACTCGCCTTAATGCCCAGTTAAGTACTATGTGAATGGTTCTTCTTGCCACCAGAGGGTTGCTCCTACATGTTTCTTGTAGCTGTGACTGTTGCCACAAACTCTCTAGACTTATGTTTACCACTGATTTAATATCTAATTTAAGCTGCCTGTCCACGGGCGGTATGTCACTGCATTATCTGCGGCGATAATCCGGTCGTGGGTAACGCAGTGAATACTTTCCATAGGCTAACTATGGAAAGCGCAGCTCGACGTCCACAAATGGAGAATCATAGAGATTCTCCGCTCGTGGGATTAAAATCATGGCATGCTGCAATTTGCCGCGATTCTCCGTGGTGAGCCTATCTATTATCATTACGAAGATGTGTCAGTGCTTCCTCCTCCCCCCGTGGTGGAATATCGCTAGCGATATTCCATCACGGCCATGGACAGTCAGCCTTAATAGTGAAATACCATATGGTTGTTTCATTCTTGTTGGCTACTTAGTCACACAATACTGTTTTCAGAGCTTTGTGATCTGAGTGGAAACAGACTCAGAATGGGCATTTTAAAAATATGGTGGATTAGCCCTTCAACTAACTAGCCTGGTCGATGGGCCTCTTGGGTTTCCACTGTTGTTTTGAATTGCTACATGCTAGGATGGGTCTGAATTACTTGTTGCCCCACTCTCTCCAGATTTGAGATATGGCCCTTGTCCATGAGTGCATTCAGTCTCGGCTATTGGTGTTTTTCAGACTCAATTTTGCACTGCCATTTAACATTTACATTTGCTTCATTGTTTCTCTCCTTTTGTTTATTGTTATATCCTCACTTCCTTGCAGTTTATATTGTATACAGGATCTCATCAGTTTTTCTTTTGGACTACTTGCTGTCTGTCTTTGGGATATATGCTAATTGTATATCACAGTGTCAAGGGTTTTAATTTGACCATCAAGAGGTCTAAGAATTTCTAATAGTACCTCAAACTTAGACCAGATATTATCAGTCTTCTGGAGACCCATTTCTAAAATGATTAAGCACGTAGGTACTTTCATCCCAATATTTGAAGGTTCACTTCTCAACTGCTCTCAAAAACACCATTTTGGGGTATGTATGACTTTTTGATTAGTTTGTAATCCTGTTTTTAGGAAACCGTAGTTCTGACAATGTTTTTGCAGCATTTACTGTTATTTTATGGTATGGATTGGTGCATTCACAGAGAATAAGTACAGTGGGGAAAAAAGTATTTAGTCAGATACCAATTGTACAAGTTCTCCCACTTAAAAAGATGAGAGGCCTGTAATTGACATCATAGGTAGACCTCAACTATGAGAGACAACATGAGAAAACACATCCAGAAAATTACATTGTCTGATTTTTAACAAATTTATTTGCAAATTATGGTGGAAAAGAAGTCCTGGCGCTCCTCAGCGCCTTGTTGTTTAAAGCATAAAGTTTATTTCACAGTATTAAAAGCGTGCTCAATGTAAATTAAAGCTACAACTCATATGCTTGTATGCATAGAATTCAATTGTGGTCCAACTGACCATATCACAGTATTATAGATTCCTACTGCAGATCAATCTATACTGTGCGCATTTACTGACCATAAAAACTATATCCGCAAAGCATTGTGAGAGGAACAAAACTACAGGGTGGTCCAAAGATGTGGAGATAACTGAGAAAATGATAAACAATGATTGGCAATTCCAGTCTGTGTGTGGCATGTTGCTAAGAGGAATGTGACCAAGCATGAGGAGTGATGTACAACATGGCAGACATTTTAAAATCCACCATCTTGAAACCTAGCCAATAATTTTAAATGGGCAGAGGTGCATGTGTATCTAATAGAGAATTTGATGAGGAATCCAAATTTGTGATGTATATTTATTGCTGGCAAAAGTTCATATGTTTGGACCACCCTGAAGAACCCATTTTTTAAAATCGGTCTACAAGTGTGACTTTTCCCTCAGTATGATGCTGATAGATGGAAAAATCACAGCATGTTCTATTACTATGCAAGCCTCGCATGAGAGTAGCTCATGCAAATGTGCAGTTTCCCCGCACATCGCACAGAAACTGGGTGAGGTGTCTCTGTGCAGTGTGATGTAAGTGGTGCTCAAAAATGTTGAATGTGACTACTTGTCACCTGCCCGAATACGGTCCGATAGGGAAACTATGATTTTATGTTTTGCTGTTACATTTTAAAAATCATAAATCGTTTAAAAACAGAAAACAAAACACTGATGTGAACGAGCTCTAAGCTAATTCATTCCATGCAGACCATGAAATACGTCCTAACATCTATCTGCTCAATATATACTTTCTATAAACCAGTTTCTGTACATGTCCTCAGTCCATCTGTTACACTGTGACTCTCTAGCACAATAATATGTCCCGGATTCTTCAGGTTTCGCTCCAGTGAGTTTTACATAAACTTCTCCTTTATTTGTGTCTCTTGTTATAGTTATACGTCCCTGAAGAGACTGGGCATAGTTGGTGCTCCCTTCATACACTATTCTCCCCAACCACTCCAGGGCTTTCCCATCAGGTTGTCTGACCCAGTGTACAGCATACATGTTAGTGCTGTCAGTGAGGGAGGCACCGCTCACTTTACAGGTCTTCTCCAGAGTCTCTGTAGGTTTCACAGTCCCAGAACCAGACACCTCTAATGAGATCTGTGCAGCGACACCTGGAAATAAACACAAATTACTTCATTCTTTAATAGATCTGAAATCTACAATTATTACTAGAAGTTGTGTGATATTGGCAGGAAATCAGACTCACATTGTAGAGATGATATAACACAGAGTAACCAAAGGAGACTCTTCATGATTGGGCGGAGGAGATAGAACAAGTCAGTTCCAGGTCTGGGTGAACAGTTCCTGATCAGTGGACACTTCTACTTCTCTACTTATACAGGACGTTATTTACATACATTTACATACATCCTGCAGTGGAGACCCCCGACCTTTATTACCTGGAGGACATTGTAATATAACATTGGTGCTGAGCTACATTGAAGGTTCATTCATATCTTTACATAATTTAACCCTTGGTCCCTCTGTGATTTTATTTGACAAGTAATCAAGTCAATGACAATTAGTCAAGAAATTCCCAATTCATCAATCATATTATCTACTTTCCTGAAGGAAAAGGGAAAGAACCTCCACTTCTACTGATGAGCTATTACATATCAGGAAATGTCAGTAATCCTATATTGTGCTATAGGGGTGTAAGCATATGTATTTGTGCATTGTGTGTTTGCGTGAGCCTGTGCGTATTTTACAGTTTTTTGCGCATGCAAGTCATATGTATTAGTGTGCACAAAAATAACCCTGTATGCGTGCTTCCATTGATTACAATGGGCATTTAAGCTAATTTAGCTGTGCTATGTTCATACACAATACACATGACAATAGAGCATGGGGTGTATATTTCTGAATGAATGAAATTCATGTGCAGAATGCACTCATGTGAACGAACCCACTGAAATCAATTGTGAATGTATTTGCTAGAAAGAGAATTTGATCCCAGATCGTCTTCTAGTTTTTGGTGGGTTTTCTATGTTCTTCTGGGCATAAAAAGGAACATATTGAAATCTAGCAAAGTAAATATATTATACATATCAGAGCAGTATATAATAGAAACCTGTCACTGACCGGAGGAACTTCTGAGGTACGAGCTATTACTAGAGATGAGCGAGCACCAAAATGCTCGGGTGCTCGTTACTCGGGACGAAATTTTCGCGATGCTCGAGGGTTCATTTCGAATAACGAACCCCATTGAAGTCAATGGGTGACCCGAGCATTTTTGTATATCGCCGATGCTCGCTAAGGTTTCCATTTGTGAAAATCTGGGAAATTCAAGAAAGTGATGGGAACGACACAGCAACGGATAGGGCAGGCGAGGGGCTACATGTTGGGCTGCATCTCAAGTTCACAGGTCCCACTATTAACCCACAATAGCGGCAAGAGTGGGCCCCCCCCTCCCAACAATTTTTACCTCTGAAAAGCCCTCATTAGCAATGCATACCTTAGCTAAGCACCACACTACCTCCAACAAAGCACAATGACTGCCTGCATGACACTCTGCTGCCACTTCTCCTGGGTTACATGCTGCCCAACCCCCCCCCCCCCCCCCCCCGCACGACCCAGTGTCCACAGCACACACCAAAGTGTCCCTGCGCAGCCTTCAGCTGCCCTCATGCCACGCCACGCTCATGTGTATTTATAAGTGCGTTTGCCATGAGGAGGAAAAGCAGGCACACACTGCAGAGGGTTGGCATGGCTAGGCAGCGACCCTCTTTAAAAGGGGCAGGACGATAGCCCACAATGCTGTACAGAAGCAGTGAGAAATATAATCCTGTGCCACCGCCATCAGGAGCTGCACACGTGGGCATAGCAATGGGGAACCTATGTGCCACACACTATTCATTCTGTCAAGGTGCCTGCATGCCCCAGTCAGACCGCGGTTTTTTATAAATAGTCACAGCCAGGTACAACTCCGCAATGGGAATTCCGTGTGCACCCACTGCATGGGTTGCTCCCTGGACCCACCGGCTGTACATAAATGTATCCCATTGCAGTGCCCTGGACAGCAGAGCTAATGTCAGATTAAATGCAGGTGGGCTTCGGCCCACACTGCATGCCCCAATAAGACTGGGGTTTTTTATAAGTAGACACAGGCAGGTACAACTGCCTATTGTGAAGTCCGTGTGGACGAACAGCATGGGTAGCTCCCTGGAACCCACCGGCGGTACATAAATGTATCCCATTGCAGTGCCCTGGACAGCAAAGCTAATGTCAGGTTTAATGCAGGTGGGCTTCGGCGTTAAATTGTGCCGCTTATTGGCCTGTGGTTGGAGGCTGACTTCGCTTACGAAACGCACAGCAGAGCCAGGAAAGAATTTTGCGCAAGCTTGCTGTAACACCTAGCTGGCTGCGTATGAATTAGGACAACTACCCCCAGCAGAGACGCAGTACACTGAGGACGGTCACAGGCAGCCCAAATAGATTTTTTTTCCCAAATGTTTTTGGAAAAGCCCACTGCCTATATAGACTGTATATGTCTTCTGTCCCTGCCTCACCACTACTGGCCCTGGACTATGTAAAATTACTGCAGACTGTTTCACTCTGGACAGGAATACAGCGGTGATGTGACGGGCAACGCAGAGCCAGGAAAGAATTTTGCGCAAGCCTGCTGTAACACTTAGCTGGCTGCGTATGAATTAGGACAACTACCCCCAGCAGAGATGCAGTGCACTCAGGACGGTCACAGGCAGCCCAAATAGATTTTTTTCCCCAAATTTGTTTGGAAAAGCCCACTGCCTATATAGACTGTATATGTCTTCTGTCCCTGCCTCACCACTACTGGCCCTGGACTATGTAAAATTACTGCAGGACACAATGCTCTGGACGCAATGCTCTGCACGGCCGATATACAAAAAAAAAAAAAAAGTGCAACACTGCAAAAAGCAGCTTCAACAGAACTGCACACGGTCAGATGTGGCCCTAAGAAGGACCGTTGGGGTTCTTGAAGCCAAAAATAACTCCTAACACTCTCCCTATAGCAATTCCAGCAAGACAGCACTTTCCCTGAACAATGTCAGAATGCATCTGTGGCGAGCCGCGGGAGGGGCCGATTTATATACTCGGGTGACACCTGATCTCGCCAGCCACTCCCTGCAGGGGGGTGGTATAGGGCTTGAACGTCGCAGGGGGAAGTTGTAATGCCTTCCCTGTCTTTCTATTGGCCAGAAAAGCGCGCTAACGTCTCAGAGATCAAAGTGAAAGTAACTCGAACATCGCGTGGTGCTCGTTTCGAATAATGAGCATCTCGAACACGCTAATACTCGAACGAGTATCAAGCTCGGACGAGTATGTTCGCTCATCTCTAGCTATTACATATCAGAAAATGTCAGTAATCATATGTTGTGTTATGGGAATGAAGAACAGTGATGGTGGATTCCACATGGGGTAAAAATCTGCCATAACAACTTTGCATCAAAATCCGCATGTCTTAGGAAGGTGCCACAGAGGCGTATGAAGGGGATTGCTTCTGTAGGAGATGTTGTCACATTTACACTTATGGGACAGTCACAGAAATTATATCACTCATCAAAAGTGATTGACTACTTGTCCCACAACATTTGCTCATTCTGCCTTTTTTCTGTGTGTTGGTAATATTCTATAGGTGGGTTGTTATCTGTTTAAAGCTGTATTCAGTAAATGATTAATGTCTGTTTAGGGGAATGTTCTGTTTAAGCAGAAAATGCTCTATTGTATAAATCAAATTCTTATTTCAAAGGGATTGTCAGAGAGAAAGTTTTATTTGTAAAACTGGCCCTGTATGTAAAAAAAATAATGAAGATCTTATCGCCTCTTTCAACTCCCAGCAATTCCCAAGGAAGAGCTGCCGAGCTATCACAAATGTTGCTACCTAAGACAGCAGGTGAGGTGCCTGTATTAAAAACAATGTCATAAAGTTTGCATAGAACAAGTTCTACCAGGTGAACAGAACAGCCGAGCACGGGCCTTCTCCAAGGACAAGCTGTAGAGCTACAGATGTAGCTCAGCGTGCAGACTGACCTCACAGAGAGACCGGAGCCAGTGATGTAGGACTAACGGGGGAGGACAGAGCGGTGAGCAACTGCTCATTTGTTATTTTATACTATGGGGGACCCGATGACAGGGGTTTCCCTTAACTCAGATAACCCCTTTAACATGATCCATACTTAGGCAAACAATCATCAAGTCAATGCAATATCCAGGTTCCACTGCCTTTTTCTCATTAAATGTGGATTCACCAGGGAAAATATGACTCTAATTGTATTTGATCTAAAGGATATTCTCAGTGCTAAGTCTGGCATAGACCATTTTCCAAAAGTAATATAAACACTATAAGAATGTCTTTTTTAACATTTGACTTACAATCTGGGCTTGTTTACTATTCCCCTATAGTTGAATTATTTACCTTGCCCTGTGCCTTAAAATGTGAGTTGTTATAGGGAGAGGATGGAGAGAGGAGTCGCCCATGTCAGGGTGGTGACCCTGATTAGGTAGCAGCATAATAGGTACATGATAAGGTTGCCCTTATACAGTATATACAGTATTTTTAGTGGTGACCTTAAGGCTGGGTTCACACAGGGCGTATTTACTATGGATTTGCTGCAGTTTGCCGTTGCACATCCGCATTGCAGCCAAACCACTGCGTTTACAGTGCAATGCAGTGCAAAGCTGTTTGGCCAAAATGTTGTTCTCACAGTGCTTATTTTTTTCCGCTGTGCTGCAATGCGGATAAGCAACAGCGGCGCAGATTTTGAAGACGCAGCATGTCCATTCTTTCGACCTTTCCGCAGCGCTTTTTTTTACCATAGGCCCCCATGAACGCAGCTAAAACCGCTATGAAATCCGCAATTGCTTTTTTTGTTGCTGTTTTTTATAGCGGTTCTGCAGCAGAATGTTCGCCTTTGAAGAAACAAATAAAGTTTGTTTCCAGGGGAAGTGCTACAGCGGCCATTTTAGGTGACTAGCGCCATTTGACGCGGGACCTCGTGCTGCTAGGAAGCAGGGAGCAGGAGCTCCTCCGGTAGCACCTCCACTGGCAGTGCGGGCATCACCACCACCGGCAGCGTGGGCATCACCACCACCGGCAGCACGGGCATCACCACCACCGGAAGCGCAGACATAACAGCCAGTGGAGGCACCATCACCACCACCAATGGCTGGGGCAGAATCAGCGGGAGCAACAACAACACCACCACCGGCAGCCGCAACAGCGCCAGTGGAGGCACCACCACCACCAACGGCAGGGGCAGAAGCAGCGGCAGCGGTGGCACCAACACCATCACTGGCAGCGGCAGCACCGCCAGCGGAGGCACCACCACCACCAATGGCAGGGGCAGAACCAGCGGCAGAGGCGGCACCAACACCACCACGAGCAGCGGCAGCAGGGCCAGTGGAGGCACCACCACCACCAATGGCAGGGGCAGAACCAGCTGCAGCGGCGGCACCATCCCCAACACCCCCACCCCTCCGCCAGGTGAGGCAAAAGCACCCACTGCATCGCCTGCGACGGCAGACCCACCGGCAGCGGTGGCACCACCAACACCACCACCGGCAGCGGGAGCAGAACCAGCTGCAGCGGCGGCACTACCACTGCCAGCGGAGACACCACCGCCAGCGTAGGCAAAACCACCCCTCAGCTTTTGTGGGGATGGCCATTATGCGCTCTTTCCACGCCTCCTCTTTTGCTTCTGTTGATGGGGTCTGTGGTCTCTTTTTGGGTGTAATATTTGTGGTGTGGGGTCTCTTGATCTGTGTACCTGTATATTGGCTGTTATCCTCAGCCTCTGCATGGTCGTCAGCCGTGTTTGTACCACAAAATTTTTTTTGTCACTTGAGGGCAGCACCCAGCCACTATGGAGTGCTGTCCGCATGCGCGGGATGTGCCTCAAAGCTGCTTAAAAACATACAACTCACAGTTGCTTGCTTTCAAGCGGCGCTTTGACGCACTTCACTCTTTAATTACAAAAAAGCCAAAATTGCAGCACGGATTGCGAAATGCAGCAAACGTGGTGAAACTGAACGGGAAGGTATTTTTTTTTGTTTTTTAATTACGCCCTCTGGGTGCCTTATTTATTACAAATTCTCTGCTAACTGGATGGCTGTCCTCCAAGGTTGGGGTTTAGAATATGTATGTGTGGCAGCATGTATGAGTGCAATCAGTTATTCAAAAAAAGAAAAAACTTTATTGATCCATGTAGCCAATTCAGGCAACGTTTCGGCCACACATCAGCCTTTATCAAGCCATCTGACCAGGCAAAGAGTCCATGCTGAAAAGGTTGGGGTTTGACACTTCTCGAGTTCCATGACCTCCTGTTTTTTTGATTTTGTGTCTTTGTACATTTTCTCTGTATAATGTACCCTACATTTGCGTCCGCATTCCATGAATAATTTAAGAAGAAAATACTGCTGGGAACAAGTGCATTTTGCACGCCTGTTCCCCTCAGTATTTGCCCTTGCTGCCTGCCTGCCAAGGTTGGGGGCTGGTACCTCGCTAGTTCCATTACACCTTTTAATTTTTGTTTATATGTTTACTGGTTCTCTGTAATGTACCCTACAACAGAGTTCGCAGTACATGAAGAATTGTAAAAAAAATACTGCTGGGAACCGGCGCATTATGCCGGTCTGGTCCCATCTGTATTTTAGCTTGCTGACTGTCAGTGAAGTTTGGGGTTTCCGACTTTGCTCGTTCCACGCCAACATCATTCTTCGGTTGTTTAGCTTATTATTCGCATGTTCAACGTTGTGCACCCTGCATTTCAGACTGCAGTACATAGTACAAAACCACACGAGAACTTGGCTGTTGACAAATGCCTTATGCCAGGCAGTTCCACCGCCGCATTCACGCTTGCTGCCTTCCTGCCAAGTTGGGTGTTTGCTACCTCGATAGGGCCATGCCTACATTTTTTTTTCTTTTTGTGCATATGTACAACTTCTCTGTAATGTAACCCTACATTACAGTTTGCAGTACCTCAAAAAATAGACCAAAAAAAAAAAATGTTCGGAACAAGTGCATTATGCCGGTGTGCTCCGCCCTGTATTTTAGTTTGCTGCGAGCCCATCGAGTTTGGGGTTGGCTACTTCACTAGTTCCTTGCCAACATCATTCTTTGATTGTTTAGCTGTTCATGTACATGTTCTGAGAAGTGCACCCTACAAATGTGATTGATAAATCATAGTCCGCAGTACCTGAATAATAATAATAAAAAAAAGTGTGAACAACTGCATTTAGCACTCCTGTTCCCCTCAGTTTGTTAGGTAGGTTGTTTTTTAAAAACAAAGAACATTGGCCATGTACACCAATAAAGCTTAGATACAGCATCCTGTCTGCCAAATCAGGGAATTCTCGTTTCCCTTTTCTATATCTATAAAAAAATCACCCCATATTCGGCACTCATTACCCTTGGTTAAATTTGATATTTTCTTTTCAATGTGGACGGTCAAAGAAATGAAACTACAACAGAGATGTGGCAAAAAGGGCTAAGATCATGTACATAAACACATTGATGGAAAGTTTTTGGCAGGGAAAATGTAGCGGTAGTGGTGTTATCTGATGGGTTTGTCAGTGTACCCAAATTATTTTCATTTGTGTTCCAAACTTTCTTGTTCGCATACTTGAATATTTATGAGTGTACCTGGAATGGAAAAATAATCCAATAAACAGTGGAGATAAACACAAGTCCGGATTGTTGTTTTTAAAAAACAGGTTTATTGCAAATTAACAGGTGAATATGTGTGATTAACGTATTAGAATATTATTTCACATTTTTTTTATTTAAAGAATACAGTAGCATGAAATAACTATATTACTATCTGGAGTAAAATCTGCATAGTACATTGGGCAAAAAAAAAACATTTTTATTTGGAAATCAGGTCTTCGGCGTTCTTCTGGGGATGAAGCTCAGTTAGGGCTGCACACCACCGACACAGGAGTACTGCCATGGCACGGTGCCTTCGGGACTAAGGAAATAGTGAAGTGTTCCCGTACCTGCAAAGCAGTAGCAGCCGGGCGACCAGCACCCCAGTTGATGGCCGTGTCAAGGGCAGGTTCGAGTTCTTTAACATCTACCTCGGGGCGATATTCCCGGAGATAGTTGTGAAGAACACAACATGCCTTGACCAGGTCATCAACTGTGGTAGGGTCTACCATCAGGGTATTTCCTAACACTCTCCACTGACTAACCATAATCCTGAAGGCACACTCAACCACTCGACGTGCCCGGCTCAGCCTATAATTAAAAATCCTTTCCGGGCATTCAGTCCTCTTCGTGGGTATGGGCGCAGCAGGTATGGCATTAGAGGGAAAGCCTCATCCGATACCATCACAAAGGGGACTGGATGTGTGGTTCCTAGCAAAGGTTGTGGGGCTGCGAGCGTAACACCATCTCGGAGAATTTGCATCCCAATCTGTGATGTTCGCAGCACCCGAGAATCTCCAGTACTACCATAGGCACCGACGTCGATGCAAACAAATTTGCTATGTGCATCAGCCACTGCCATCAGGACAATAGAAAAATATTTTTTGTAGTTGTAAAACTTGGAGCCTGAGTGTGCTGGCTGAAGCACATGGACATGTTTGCCATCAACCGCACCTAGGCAGTTAGGAAATTTGACAACAGTTTGAAAGCCTGTTGCGACTCGGTGCCAAGTCTCCTCGGATGGTGAAGGCATCACAATGGGCTGCAACTTCTGCCAGATGGCGCTGCATGTGCACCTCACAATTTCGGTGATGGTTGATTTACATACCCGAAATTGAAGATGCAGGGATGCGTAGCTCTCTCCTGTGGCCAGAAAGCTGAAAAGAAACAGAAAAAAAATATATATTTGTACACTCACAAGAGCAAAATTATCACATAAGTTAAATATTCACAGTATTTAATTGGTGCACACTACAAGCAGTTTATAACGTTGGAAAATTTGTCCGAATTTGTGGCTCACAAATACGATCAGCATTCCATCCCGAGGAAGCATTTTGGAAGTTGGATTAACACTTTACAATCTCTCTAGTTTTCCTCATCCATTTCTCCCCATCTACAAAATAATTGTAGATGGGAGAAAGAAAGAGAAAAAAACAAATTTTAACTGCATGCTCCTGAACTGACAAAGTTCAGGAGGGTGCAGGTGCTCACCGCACCGGTGGGGCTAGCTGCTTACCTGTTTGTTGTCTTTAGCATTCTCCCTTCTGCCTCCCGGTCTGTCCCAACATCGTTGCAGTGGAGGGAAATGGTAATGTCGGGACCCACATATATATGTGGATAACAAGCAACTTTGCATGCGCGCAAATTCCACGACGGGATTCCCCGCAGACTTTCCACACATTGGTGCTTGCATAGCATTGCAGACAAAAGTACGCAGTCCTATGCAGACGTCCGTGATTTGCCACCGCAATATCGCGATTGACTAACAAGCAGCGGGAGGTCCCAATTCTGTATGGGGCTCGCAGATCCCCGCACTGAACCATTTCTTACCCAACGACAACCAAATCTCACAGCGGGAGCGGATTCGTGCACCGGAAGAGTACTCCACAGACTCACCAGGATGCACATGAACGAGTCAGAACTGCCAACAACGATGAGTCAGTGGAACACTCTGCAGGGGCTCAGATTCTGTCCCGCTGCGAGAATTCTCGAACAGCGATCCACGCAGGCCGTCAGGCTGACATGCTATGTCAGCTTACAACGGCGGAATTCCTACGGAATTCTGACATGGAATTTCCACCAGTCTGCAACAGCACAAAAATCGATTGAAAAAAAAATTACTTACCGAAGGGTGATGAGCAGCCTTTCTTCTGCAGTGATCGCTTTGCGCATCTGGGTGTCTTGATATGACGCTCGAAGGCCTCCATCGGCAGACAGCAAAACTGAACAAACTTCTCCGGATAGCTGGAGAGAGAGAGATTTAATAATAATACTGTTTGTGCAGCGGCGAACTTTCTTTGGTGCCATACTAGGCTTACTTTTTCAAATCCTGGAAAAGACTTGCAAAGTGCCCCTTAGTACCCCTTTCGCTCAGCAGGGGATGGACTCAATAGCGGCGGGATGCACGTGCTGTCTGCAAGAAGAAAATGGCAAGAAGAGATTAGCCCACAATCGCACATAAGTGCACACTGTGACAAAAAACATTAGGAAGTGCTATTTCAAGTTAAGCCAGTGAAACACACATAATCACATGTCAGATAGTTCACCTCACCTCTGCGATCACTGTCCATGGTGAAAGAGCAGCAGAAAATGGCCACAGGGTGTTTCCTCTTCCTACCCTGTAAGTGGGCAGGGACAATGACATCACAGGAAACAGTTTTTTTTGGCAAAGTCTAATCTGCAGCAAGAAATCCGCAAGAAAATACGCATGTAAAAATGCAACAATTATGCTAATTCCGCAGCGGTTTTTACTGCAGTACTTTCTTTGCGGAATTGCCTGCGGTAAAAACGCTGGAAAATACGCGTAAAAAACCGCAACACAATTAAGACATGAGGTGCGGATTTGCCGCAGATAGGGCTAGGAAGCGGCAAATCCGCAGCAGAAAAACCGCTATAAATCCGCGGTAAAAAAGCCCTGTGTGAACCCAGCCTAAAAGTTCAGTTTTATCTATAAAAGGGTGTTCTTTTGTTGCTGTGTATAAAATATTTTTATTCCTTGGACCCCATGTGTTCATTTGAAGGATACGAACACCTGTTATCAGTTCCTATGATTGTTTAGTTTAATTCTCTCTTGACACACGATTAACCAAATCTGGAATTCTGGCAAAGTGTTTTATTTTTTTAATGGAGTTCACAATAATACAAATAATATATAAAATTAATTCTGTGGGTCCGTTCAATTACTTTAATTCCAAATTTAGATTAAAAACAATTTAATTTTGCATAATACATATTTTCATAGTGTTCACTGTGCAGGTTAGATATTGTACTAACTTTTTTACCTGGGTCATTATGAACACAGTTACATAAAAGTTTGATTCCCCCCACCCCACCCCACCTGTATTTACATATTAATGGTATGGTGGGGGGTTGACTTTTGTTTTTTTTATATTTATAACGTCTGACATTAAACTTTTCCTATCTGTCCGTTTTTGGGTCCCAGAGCCTCTCAGGTTATTTTTTTGGGATTTCCCATTAGAGATGAGCGAGCACCAAAATGCTCGGGTGCTCGTTACTCGGGACGAACTTTTCGCGATGCTCGAGGGTTCGTTTCGAATAACAAACCCCATTGAAGTCAATGGGCGACCCGAGCATTTTTGTATTTCGCCGATGCTCGCTAAGGTTTCCTTGTGTGAAAATCTGGGCAATTCAAGAAAGTGATGGGAACGACACAGCAACGGATAGGGCAGGCGAGGGGCTACATGTTGGGCTGCATCTCAAGTTCACAGGTCCCACTATTAAGCCACAATAGCGGCAAGAGTGGGCCCCCCCCCTCCCAAAAACTTTTACTTCTGAAAAGGCCTCATTAGCATGGCATACCTTTGCTAAGCACCACACTACCTCCAACAAAGCACAATCACTGCCTGCATGACACTCCACTGCCTCTTCTCCTGGGTTACATGCTGCCCAACCGCCCCCCCTCCCCCCCACAGCGCACACCAAAGTGTCCCTGCGCAGCCTTCAGCTGCCCTCATGCCACACCACCCTCATGTCTATTTAGAAGTGCGTCTGCCATGACGAGGAACCGCAGGCACACACTAGAGAGGGCTGGCACGGCTAGGCAGCGACCCTCTTTAAAAGGGGCGGGGCGATAGCCCACAATGCTGTACAGAAGCAATGGGAAATAGAATCCTGTGCCACCGCCATCAGGAGCTGCACACGTGGGCATAGCAATGGGGAACCTATGTGCCACACACTATTCATTCTGTCAAGGTGTCTCTGCATGCCCCAGTCAGACCGGGCTTTTTAATTCATAGACACAGGCAGGTACAACTCCCTATTGTGAAGTCCCTGTCGACCGACGGCATGGGTGGCTCCCTGGAACCCACCGGCGGTACATAAAAATATCCCATTGCATTGCCCAACACAGCTGAGGTAGTAATGTCGTGCTTAATGCAGGTGGGCTTCGGCCCACACTGCATGCCCCAGTCAGACTGGCGTTCTTTACAAGTGGACACATGTGGGTTAAACTCCATGTGCACCTACAGCATGGGTGGCTCCCTGGAACCCACCGGCGATACACAAAAATATCCCATTGCATTGCCCAACACAGCTGAGGTAGTAATGTCGTGCTTAATGCAGGTGGGCTTCGGCCCACACTGCATGCCCCAGTCAGACTGGGGTTCTTTACAAGTGGACACATGTGGGTTAAACTCCGTGTGCACCTACAGCATGGGTGGCTCCCTGGAACCCACCAGCGATACACAAAAATATCCCATTGCATTGCCCAACACAGCTGAGGTAGTAATGTCGTGCTTAATGCAGGTGGGCTTCGGCCCACACTGCATGCCCCAGTCTGACTGGGGTTCTTTACAAGTGGAAACAGATGCATTTATAATTCCCTGTGGACCCACAGCATGGGTGGGTGCGAGGAAGCCACCGGCGGTACATAGAAATATCCCATTGCATTGCCCAACACAGCTGAGGTAGTAATGTCGTGCTTAATGCAGGTGGGCTTCGGCCCACACTGCATGCCCCAGTCAGACTGGGGTTCTTTACAAGTGGACACATGTAGGTTAAACTCCGTGTGCACCTACAGCATGGGTGGCTCCCTGGAACCCACCGGCGATACACAAAAATATCCCATTGCATTGCCCAAAACAGATGAGGTAGTAATGTCGTGCTTAATGCAGGTGGGCTTCGGCCCACACTGCATGCCCCAGTCAGACTGGTAATATGTACCTTAACAGTAACCGCGTTGGTGGTAATGTGGTGGTGACTGCGGACCTAGTAGCGCGGTTTTATTTTGTTGGTTTTCGGAATGTGGCCAGGATTAAGTGGGCCGTGGCGGGGGATGTTTTGGAGGCACTACGTGTCCTCTCCACGTGTCCGTGGTTATATGCACCTTAACAGTAACAGCGTTGGTGGGAAATGGCCTCGCCGCCATCATGTCTTTGGGAAGCCTCTGTTTCCACACCCCAGAGACATACCATTAGCAGCGGTATAGGCAGAGCCCAGAATTAGTAACATTTCAGCCGTAGCATTAGCGACAGGCCCCACTAACATATCACTAGCAGCATTATAGGGGGAGTACAGTCTTAGTTCCATTTCAGTAATAGTAGCAGCCTACACAGGCCCCAGTAACAATTCCGAAGCAGCAGTATAGTGGGAGCGCAGTCTTAGTTCCATTTCAGTAGCTGCAGTATAGCCAAGGCCCAAGTTACATTTATGTAGCTAAAGTGTAGGCCAAACCCACACACACTTCTGTACCATGAGTGCAGGTGAAGAACATAGAAATTGCTATGATTACACTGTAGGTGAGGGCCCCAAAACATTGGTGTACCAACAGTACTAATGTACCTCAGTAAAAATTGGCCATGCCCAACCAAGATGGCAGGTGAAACCCATTAATCGCTTTGGTTAATGTGGCTTAAGTGGTAACTAGGCCTGGAGGCAGCCCAGTTTAACAAAAAATTGGTTCAAGTTAAAGTTTCAACGCTTTTAAGAGCATTGAAACATATAAAAATTGTTTAGAAAAATTAGATGAGTGAGCCTTGTGGCCCTAAGAAAAATTGCCCGTTCAGCGTGATTACGTGAGGTTTCAGGAGGAGGAGCAGGAGGAGGAGGAGGAATATTAGACACAGATTGATGAAGCAGAAATGTCCCCGTTTTGGATGGTGAGAGAGAACGTAGCTTCCATCCGCGGGTGCAGCCTACGTATTGCTTACGTATCGCTGCTGTCCGCTGGTGGAGAAGAGAAGTCTGGGGAAATCCAGGCTTTGTTCATCTTGATGAGTGTTAGCCTGTCGGCACTGTCGGTTGACAGGCGGGTACGCTTATCTGTGATGATTCCCCCAGCCGCACTAAACACCCTCTCTGACAAGACGCTAGCCGCAGGACAAGCAAGCACCTCCAGGGCATACAGCGCGAGTTCAGGCCACGTGTCCAGCTTCGAAACCCAGTAGTTGTAGGGGGCAGAGGCATCACGGAGGATGGTCGTGCGATCGGCTACGTACTCCCTCACCATCCTTTTACAGTGCTCCCGCCGACTCAGCCTTGACTGGGGAGCGGTGACACAGTCTTGCTGGGGAGCCATAAAGCTGTCCAGGCCCTTAAAGACTGTTGCACTGCCTGGGCTGTACATGCTACTCGATTTCCGCACCTCCCCTGCTACCTGGCCCTCGGAAATGCGCCTTCTGCCACTAGCGCTGTCGGATGGGAATTTTACCATCAGCTTGTCCGCCAGGGTCCTGTGGTATAGCAACACTCTCGAACCCCTTTCCTCTTTGGGAATGAGAGCGGGAAGGTTCTCCTTATAGCGTGGGTCGAGCAGTGTGTACACCCAGTAATCCGTAGTGGCCAGAATGCGTGTAACGCGAGGGTCACGAGAAAGGCATCCGAACATGAAGTCAGCCATGTGTGCCAGGGTACCTGTACGCAACACATGGCTGTCCGCACTAGGAAGATCACTTTCAGGATCCTCCTCCTCCTGCTCCTCCTCCTCCTCCTCCTGCTCCTCAGGCCATACACGCTTAAATGATGACAGGCAAGCAGCATGGGTACCGTCAGCAGTGGGCCAAGCTGTCTCTTCCCCCTCCTCCTCATCCTCCTCATGCTCCTCCTCCTCCTCCTGAACGCGCTGAGATATAGACAGGAGGGTGCTCTGACTATCCAGCGACATACTGTCTTCCCCCGGCTCTGTTTCCGAGCGCAAAGCGTCTGCCTTTATGCTTTGCAGGGAACTTCTCAAGATGCATAGCAGAGGAATGGTGACGCTAATGATTGCAGCATCGCCGCTCACCACCTGGGTAGACTGCTCAAAGTTTCGAAGGACCTGGCAGATGTCTGCCAACCAGGCCCACTCTTCTGAAAAGACTTGAGGAGGCTGACTCCCACTGCGCCGCCCATGTTGGAGTTGGTATTCCACTATAGCTCTACGCTGCTCATAGAGCTTGGCCAACATGTGGAGCGTAGAGTTCCACCATGTGGGCACGTCACACAGCAGTCGGTGCACTGGCAGATTAAACCGATGTTGCAGGGTGCGCAGGGTGGCAGCGTCCGTGTGGGACTTGCGGAAATGTGCGCAGAGCCGGCGCACCTTTACGAGCAGGTCTGACAAGCGTGGGTAGCTTTTCAGAAAGCGCTGAACCACCAAATTAAAGACGTGGACCAGGCATGACACGTGCGTGAGGCTACCGAGCTGCAGAGCTGCCACCAGGTTACAGCCGTTGTCACACACGACCATGCCCGGTTGGAGGCTCAGCGGCGCAAGCCAACGGTCGGTCTGCTCTGTCAGACCCTGCAGCAGTTCGTGGGCCGTGTGCCTCCTATCTCCTAAGCTGAGTAGTTTCAGCACGGCCTGCTGACGCATGCCCACCGCTGTGCTGCCACGCCGCGCGACACCGACTGCTGGCGACGTCCTGCTGCTGCTGACACATCTAGATTGCGAGACAGAGGTTGAGGAGGAGGGGGAGGAGGAGGGTGCTTTAGTGGAAGAAGCATACACCGCCGAACATACCACCACCGAGCTGGGGCCCGCAATTCTGGGGGTGGGTAGGACGTGAGCGGTTCCAGGCTCTGACTCTGTCCCAGCCTCCACTAAATTCACCCAATGTGCCGTCAGGGAGATGTAGTGGCCCTGCCCGCCTGTGCTTGTCCACGTGTCTGTAGTTAAGTGGACCTTGCCACTAACCGCATTGGTGAGGGCGCGTACAATGTTGCGGGAGACGTGGTCGTGCAGGGCTGGGACAGCACATCGGGAAAAGTAGTGGCGACTGGGAACTGAGTAGCGCGGGGCCGCCGCTGCCATCATAGCTTTGAAAGCCTCCGTTTCCACAACCCTATACGGCAGCATCTCAAGGCTGATAAATTTGGCTATGTTGACGGTTAACGATTGAGCTAGCGGGTGCGTGGCGGCGTACTTTCGCTTGCGCTCCAACACTTGCGCTAGCGACGGCTGGACTGTGCGGTGCGAGACATTGGTGGATGGGGCCGAGGACAGCGGAGATGAGGGTGTGGGTGCAGGCCAGGAGACGGTAGTGCCTGTGTCCTGAGAGGGGGGTTGGATCTCAGTGGCAGGTTGGGGCACAGGGGGAGAGGCAGCGGTGCAAACCGGAGGCGGTGAACGGCCTTCGTCCCACCTTGTGGGGTGCTTGGCCATCATATGTCTGCGCATGCTGGTGGTGGTGAGGCTGTTGGTGGTGGCTCCCCGGCTGATCTTGGCGCGACAAAGGTTGCACACCACTGTTCGTCGGTTGTCAGGCGTCTCGGTGAAAAACTGCCAGACCTTAGAGCACCGCGGCCTCTGCTGGGTGGCATGGCGCGAGGGTGCGCTTTGGGAAACAGTTGGTGGATTATTCGGTCTGGCCCTGCCTCTACCTCTGGCCACCGCACTGCCTCTTGCAAGCTGCCCTGCTGCTGCCCGTGCCTCCCCCTCTGAAGACCTGTCCTGTGTAGGCGTTGCACACCAGGTGGGGTCAGTTACCTCATCGTCCTGCTGCTCTTCCTCCGAATCCTCTGTGCGCTCCTCCCTCGGACTTACTGCCCTTACTACTACCTCACTGCAAGACAACTGTGTCTCATCGTCATCGTCCTCCTCACCCACAGAAAGTTCTTGAGACAGTTGGCGGAAGTCCCCAGCCTCATCCCCCGGACCTCGGGAACTTTCCAATGGTTGTGCATCAGTGACGATAAACTCCTCTGATGGGAGAGGAACCACTGCTGCCCAATCTGAGCAGGGGCCCGAGAACAGTTCCTGGGAGTCTTCCCGCTCCTGAGCATGTGTCATTGTAGTAGAGTGAGGAGGCTGGGAGGAAGGAGGAGCAGCAGACAGAGGATTCAGATTTGCAGCAGTGGACGGCGCAGAACTGTGGCTGGACGATAGGTTGCTCGAAGCACTTTCTGCCATCCAGGACAGGACCTGCTCACACTGCTCATTTTCTAATAAAGGTCTCCCGCGTGGACCCATTAATTGGGCGATGAATGTGGGGACGCCAGAAACGTGCCTCTCTCCTAATCGTGCAGCAGTCGGCTGCGACACACCTGGATCAGGAGCTCGGCCTGTGCCCACACCCTCACTTGGGCCTACGCGTCCTCGGCCGCGTCCACGTCCTCTAGGCCTACCCCTACCCCTCAGCATGCTGTATTACCAGTGATTTGATTTCACAGGCAGGAAAGAAATTGGCGCAAGCCTGCAGGCCAAATATAAATTTTAAACTTTTTTTAAAAAGGAAAGGCCCACTGCCTCTAGTGAATGAATAATAAGATTAATAACTGTATTGCGGCCCTGCAAAAGTGTCACAGAACTTTACTGTTGCAGAGTTATTAACTGTGGCAGAGCAGGTATTTCCCAGGCAGGAAAGAAATTGGCGCAAGGCTGCACTCAACCGTAGCTGGTTGCGTCTGATTTTTTTACATTCTCCACGCAGCACACACATACCCTTAAGACTGACAGAGGCAGGGCAAATATACTTTTTTCCCTTTTGTTAAAAAAGAAAAGGCCCACTGCGTCTATTCAATGACTAATATAACTGTGTTGCGGCCCTGCAAAAGTGTCACAGAACTTTACTGTTGCAGAGTTATTAACTGTGGCAGAGCAGGTATTTCCCAGGCAGGAAAGAAATTGGTGCAAGGCTGCACTCAACCGTAGCTGGTTGCGTCTGATTTTTTTACGTTCTCCACGCAGCACACACGTACCCAGAGCCCTTAGGACTGACAGAGGCAGGGCAAATATACTTTTTTCCCTTTTGTTTAAATAGAAAAGGCCCACTGCGTCTATTCAATGACTAATATAACTGTGTTGCGGCCCTGCAAAAGTGTCACAGAACTTTACTGTTGCAGAGTTATTAACTGTGGCAGAGCAGGTATTTCCCAGGCAGGAAAGAAATTGGCGCAAGGCTGCACTCAACCGTAGCTGGTTGCGTCTGATTTTTTTAGGTTCTCCACGCAGCACACACGTACCCAGAGCCCTTAGGACTGACAGAGGCAGGGCAAATATACTTTTTTCCCTTTTGTTAAAAAAGAAAAGGCCCACTGCGTCTATTCAATGACTAATATAACTGTGTTGCGGCCCTGCAAAAGTGTCACAGAACTTTACTGTTGCAGAGTTATTAACTGTGGCAGAGCAGGTATTTCCCAGGCAGGAAAGAAATTGGTGCAAGGCTGCACTCAACCGTAGCTGGTTGCGTCTGATTTTTTTACGTTCTCCACGCAGCACACACGTACCCAGAGCCCTTAGGACTGACAGAGGCAGGGCAAATATACTTTTTTTCCCTTTTGTTTAAATAGAAAAGGCCCACTGCGTCTATTCAATGACTAATATAACTGTGTTGCGGCCCTGCAAAAGTGTCACAGAACTTTACTGTTGCAGAGTTATTAACTGTGGCAGAGCAGGTATTTCCCAGGCAGGAAAGAAATTGGCGCAAGGCTGCACTCAACCGTAGCTGGTTGCGTCTGATTTTTTTAGGTTCTCCACGCAGCACACACGTACCCAGAGCCCTTAGGACTGACAGAGGCAGGGCAAATATACTTTTTTCCCTTTTGTTAAAAAAGAAAAGGCCCACTGCGTCTATTCAATGACTAATATAACTGTGTTGCGGCCCTGCAAAAGTGTCACAGAACTTTACTGTTGCAGAGTTATTAACTGTGGCAGAGCAGGTATTTCCCAGGCAGGAAAGAAATTGGCGCAAGGCTGCACTCAACCGTAGCTGGTTGCGTCTTATTTTTTTACGTTCTCCACGCAGCACACACGTACCCAGAGCCCTTAGGACTGACAGAGGCAGGGCAAATATACTTTTTTCCCTTTTGTTAAAAAAGAAAAGGCCCACTGCGTCTATTCAATGACTAATAACTGTGTTGTGGCCCTGCCTACACAATTCTGTGCCTGTAGTATCAATGGAGGGTGCAATGCTCTGCACCGCCGATTTTGAGAAAAAAAAAAAAAAGCAACACAGCTAACAGCAGCCTGCACAGTACTCCACACAGTTAAATGTGGCCGTAGAAAGGACCGTTGAGGTTCTTGAAGGCTACACTCACTCCTAACACTCTCCCTGCCTAAGCACCACTTCTGTCCCTAATACCGGGTGCAATGCTCTGCACTGCCGATTTTGAGAAAAAAAAAATTTCTCCACTGCTAACAGCAGCCTGCACACACGTAGATGTGGCCCTAAGAAGGACCGTTGGGGTTCTTGAAGCCTACACTCACTACAAATACTCTCCCTACAGCAACTCCAATAGAACAGCACTTTCCCTCAGCTAACTCACAAGACATCTGAGGCGAGCCGCGGGAGGGGCCGACTTTTATACTTGGGTGACATCTGATCGCCCCAGCCACTCACAGCAGGGGGGTGGTATAGGGCTTGAACGTCACAGGGGGATGTTGTAATGCCTTCCCTGTCTTTCAATTGGCCAGAAAAGCGCGCTAACGTCTCAGAGAGGAAACTGAAAGTAACCGGAACACCGCGTGGTACTCGTTACGAGTAACGAGCATCCCGAACACCGTAATATTCGCACGAATATCAAGCTCGGACGAGTACGTTCGCTCATCTCTATTTCCCATGAAACACTAAAATTTTATATACAGAACTTTGCTGCCATCTAGTGACATAATGACAATATACTGTACAACGGCTTCAGTAAGAAACCTCTATTATCTGCTGTATGAGCTGCGGACATCATCAAGCAGTTACCACAAATACAGCAACCTTGTGCAAATACACAAACATTGCTTCCATCAGTGTCTTGTTGTATCTACCACTAAGAGACCTGGGAAATAATCCACTGCGGCTGCATTCACACGAACTTATATCGACTCGGTTTTCACGCCGAGCCGATATACGCCCTCCTCATCTGCGGGGGGGGGGGGGGGGGGGGGGATGGAAGAGAAGAGCCAGGAGCAGGAACTGAGCTCCCGCCCCCTCTCCGCCCCTCTGCACTATTTGCAATGGGGAGAGGCGGGATGGGGCGGGACTAATTCGCGGAACTTAGCCCCACCCCTGTCCCGCCTCAGCCCATTGCAAATAGTGCAGAGGGGCGGATAGGAGGCAGAGTGGGGCGGGAGCTCAGTTCCTGCTCCTGGCTCTTCCATCCTCCCCCCCCCCCCCCCCGCAGATGAGGACAACGTATATCGGCTCGGCGTGAAAACCTGGAAAATAATCCACTGCTGCTGCAGGGGCTTGTAGTGTAATTAGACCTATGCACAGGACCTCACAGCATGTATACAGATTAGAGACTGCACAATATTGCTGGGCCTTATAGACACCTGCCTCTCAGGGATGTTTGATCCCCTCCCATGAGTCCTGCTAAAGCCTTGTCCTAGGGGGGCAAACAAAACAAGCGTCGGTTGGCTTCTTCTCAGAGTACCTTCCAGAACTGTTCCTGAGCACACAAGCCAGTACTCTCCTGCTGATGGCTCCTTCCACTCAAGGATCCAAGTCTAATGACTCAGAAGATCTTTCTACTAGCAAGCAGCCCAGTTAACCCTTTGGCTCACTCACATGGACATATTTGCGGTACAAATTATGTGTAAATTCTTATGCATGTAATACGGACAGCAGACAACAGCATTGCTTTGCTTTGTTGCATTCTGACCTGCATTTTTCAAGCACCTATATAAGGAGCGGCCTATTTTTGTCCATGTCACCAGTGTAAGTCGATAGGAATGTAAAAAAAGCACTGAAAATATGAATGTTACATGTGTATTACCTCTGTGCTGTCATGCATGTTGCCAGGAGTCAGTGTGTTTTTTTTTTTGTGCCTGAAAAATGTAACAAATATACATGCCACACTCGTAAAAAAAACATATAAGCATGAAAAACGCACTGAATGACTGCAGTGAATAAGGTACATTTTTTTACGGACTGAATAGTGAAATGCCTGTGTGAATGAACTGTTGGAATTATCTGTTTTTAGTCACTTTAAAGAGATTTTCGGCAATAAACTTTCTTACAACAACTTAAACTTAGGCTAAATTCACACAGGCGAATGCGATATCTGGCAAGAAACCTGAATGTCCTATTGAAAACAATGGGCGATGCGTTCTGAGTAGAGATGAGCGAGCACCAAAATGCTCGGGTGCTCGTTACTCGGGACGAAATTATCGCGATGCTCGAGGGTTCGTCTCGAGTAACGAACCCCATTGAAGTCAATGGGCGACCCGAGCATTTTTGTATATCGCCGATGCTCGCTAAGGTTTTCATTTGTGAAAATCTGGGCAATTCAAGAAAGTGATGGGAACGACACAGCAACAGATAGGGCAGGCGAGGGGCTACATGTTGGGCTGCATCTCAAGTTCCCAGGTCCCACTATTAAGCCACAATAGCGGCAAGAGTGGGCCCCCCCCCTCCCAACAACTTTTACTTCTGAAAAGCCCTCATTAGCAATGCATACCTTAGCTAAGCACCACACTACCTCCAACAAAGCACATTCACTCCCTGCATGACACTCCGCTGCCACTTCTCCTGGGTTGCATGCTGCCCCCCCCCCCCCCCCCCCGCACAACCCAGTGTCCACAGCGCACACCAAACTGTCCCTGCGCAGCCTTCAGCTGCCCTCATGGCACGCCACACTCATGTCTATTTATAAGTGCGTCTGCCATGAGGAGGAACCGCAGGCACACACTGCAGAGGGTTGGCACGGCTAGGCAGCGACCCTCTTTAAAAGGGGCGGGGCGATAGTTCACAATGCTGTACAGAAGCAATGAGAAATCCAATCCTGTGCCACCTCCATCAGGAGCTGCACACGTGGGCATAGCAATGGGGAACCTATGTGCCACACACTATTCATTCTGTCAAGGTGTCTGCATGCCCCAGTCAGACCGGGGTTTTTTATAAATAGTCACAGCCAGGTACAACTCCGCAATGGGAATTCCATGTGCACCCACAGCATGGGTGGCTCCCTGGAACCCACCGGCTGTACATAAATGTATCCCATTGCAGTGCCCATCACAGCTGAGGTAACGTCCGATTAAATGCAGGTGGGCTTCGGCCCACACTGCATGCCCCAGTCAGACTGGGGTTCTTTAGAAGTAGACACATGCAGTTACAACTCCCTGTGGACCCACAGCATGGGTGGCTCCCTGGAACCCACCGGCGGTACATAAATATATCCCATTGCAGTGCCCAACACAGCTGATGTAACATCAGCTTTAATGCAGGTGGGCAAAAAATTAATTGGATTACACTATAGGCGACGGCCCCAAAAAATTGGTGTACCAACAGTACTAATGTACGTCTGAAAAATTGCCCATGCCCAACCAAGAGGGCAGGTGAAACCCATTAATCGCTTTGGTTAATGTGGCTTAATTTGTAACTAGGCCTGGAGGCAGCCCAGTTAAAATAAAAATTGGTTCAGGTGAAAGTTTCAACGCTTTAATGAGCATTGAAACGTATAAAAATTGTTTACAAAAATTATATGACTGAGCCTTGTGGGCCTAAGAAAAATTGCCCGTTCAGCGTGATTACGTCAGGTTTCAGGAGGAGGAGCAGGAGGAGGAGGATGAATATTATACACAGATTGATGAAGCTAAAAGGTCCACGTTTTTGATGGTGATAGAGAACGATGCTTCCATCCGCGGGTGCAGCCTACGTATTGTTTAGGTATCGCTGCTGTCCGCTGGTGGAGAAGAGAAGTCTGGGGAAATCCAGGCTTTGTTCATCTTGATGAGTGTAAGCCTGTCGGCACTGTCGGTTGACAGGCGGGTACGCTTATCTGTGATGATTCCCCCAGCCGCACTAAACACCCTCTCTGACAAGACGCTAGCCGCAGGACAAGCAAGCACCTCCAGGGCATACAGCGCGAGTTCAGGCCACATGTCCAGCTTCGACACCCAGTAGTTGTAGGTGGCAGAGGCGTCACGGAGGACGGTCGTGCGATCGGCTACGTACTCCCTCACCATCCTTTTACAGTGCTCCCGCCGACTCAGCCTTGACTGCGGAGCGGTGACACAGTCTTGCTGGGGAGCCAGAAAGCTGTCAAAGGCCTTAGAGAGTGTTCCCCTGCCTGTGCTGTACATGCTGCCTGATCTCTGCATCTCCCCTGCTACCTGGTCCTCGGAACTGCGCCTTCTGCCACTAGCGCTGTCGGATGGGAATTTTACCATCAGTTTGTCCGCCAGGGTCCTGTGGTATAGCATGACTCTCAAACCCATTTCCTCTTCGGGTATGAGAGTGGAAAGGCTCTCCTTATACCGTGGGTCGAGCAGTGTGTACACCCAGTAATCCGTAGTGGCCAGAATGCGTGTAACGCGAGGGTCACGAGAAAGGCATCCTAACATGAAGTCAGCCATGTATGCCAGGTTACCTGTGCGCAACACATGGCTGTCCTCACTAGGTAGATCACTTTCAGGATCCTCCTCCTCCTCCTCCTCCTCCTCAGGCCATACACGCTGAAAGGATGACAGGCAAGCAGCATGGGTACCCTCAGCAGTGGGCCAAGCTGTCTCTTCCCCCTCCTCCTCATCCTCCTCATGCTCCTCCTCCTCAACGCGCTGAGATATAGACAGGAGGGTGCTCTGACTATCCAGCGACATACTGTCTTCCCCCGGCTCTGTTTCCGAGCGCAAAGCGTCTGCCTTTATGCTTTGCAGGGAACTTCTCAAGAGGCATAGCAGAGGAATGGTGACGCTAATGATTGCAGCATCGCCGCTCACCATCTGGGTAGACTCCTCAAAGTTTCCAAGGACCTGGCAGATGTCTGCCAACCAGGCCCACTCTTCTGTAAAGAATTGAGGAGGCTGACTCCCACTGCGCCGCCCATGTTGGAGTTGGTATTCCACTATAGCTCTACGCTGCTTATAGAGCCTGGCCAACATGTGGAGCGTAGAGTTCCACCGTGTGGGCACGTCGCACAGCAGTTGGTGCACTGGCAGATTAAACCGATGTTGCAGGGTGCGCAGGGTGGCAGCGTCCGTGTGGGACTTGCGGAAATGTGCGCAGAGCCGGCGTACCTTTCCGAGCAGGTCTGACAAGCGTGCATAGCTTTTCAGAAAGCGCTGAACCACCAAATTAAAGATGTGGGCAAGGCATGGCACGTGTGTGAGGCTGCCGAGCTGCAGATCCGCCACCAGGTTACGGCCTTTGTCACACACGACCATGCCCGGTTGGAGGCTCAGCGGCGCAAGTCAGCGGTCGGTCTGCTCTGTCAGACCCTGCAGCAGTTCGTGGGCCGTGTGCCTCCTATCTCCTAAGCTGAGTAGTTTCAGCACGGCCTGCTGACGCTTGCCCACCGCTGTGCTGCCATGCCGCGCGACACTGACTGCTGGCGACGTGCTGCTGCTGACACATCTTGATTGCGAGACAGAGGTTGCGTAGGAGGAGGAGGAGGAGGGTGGAGGAAGCATACACCGCCGCAGATACCAACACCGAGCTGGGGCCCGCAATTCTGGGGGTGGGTAGGACGTGAGCGGTCCCAGGCTCTGACTCTGTCCCAGCCTCCACTAAATTCACCCAATGTGCCGTCAGGGAGATATAGTGGCCCTGCCCGCCTGTGCTTGTCCACGTGTCCGTTGTTAAGTGGACCTTGCCAGTAACCGCGTTGGTGAGGGCGCGTACAATGTTGCGGGAGACGTGGTCGTGCAGGGCTGGGACAGCACATCGGGAAAAGTAGTGGCGACTGGGAACTGAGTAGCGCGGGGCCACCACCGCCATCATACTTTTGAAAGACTCCGTTTCCACAACCCTATACGGCAGCATCTCCAGGCTGATAAATTTGGCTATGTGCACGTTTAACGCTTGAGCGTGCGGGTGCGTGGCGGCGTACTTGCACTTGCGCTCCAACACTTAAGCGAAGCGACGGCTGGACGGTGCGCTGACAGACATTGGTGGATGGGGCCGAGGACAGCGGAGGTGAGGGTGTGGGTGCAGGCCAGGGGACGGTAGTGCCTGTGTCCTCAGAGGGGGGTTGGATCTCAGTGGCAGGTTGGGGCACAGGGGGAGAGGCAGCGGTGCAAACCGGAGGCGGTGAACGGCCTTCGTCCCACCTTGTGGGGTGCTTGGCCATCATATGTCTGCACATGCTGGTGGTGGTGAGGCTGGTGGTGGTGGCTCCCCGGCTGATCTTGGCATGACAAAGGTTGCACATTACTGTTTGTCGGTCGTCTGCACTCTCAGTGAAAAACTGCCAGACCTTTGAGCACCTCGGCCTCTGCAGGGTGGCATGGCGCGAGGGGGCGCTTTGGGAAACAGTTGGTGGATTATTCGGTCTGGCCCTGCCTCTACCCCTGGCCACCGCACTGCCTCTTGCAACCTGCCCTGCTGCTGCACTTGCCTCCCCCTCTGAAGACCTGTCCTCAGTAGGCGTAGCAAACCAGGTGGGGTCAGTCACCTCATCGTCCTGCTGCTCTTCCTCCGAATCCTCTGTGCGCTCCTCCCTCGGACTTACTGCCCTTACTACTACCTCACTGATAGACAACTGTGTCTCATCGTCATCGTCCTCCTCACCCACTGAAAGGTCTTGAGACAGTTGCCGGAAGTCCCCAGCCTCATCCCCCGGACCCCGGGAACTTTCCAAAGGTTGGGCATCAGTCACGATAAACTCCTCTGGTGGGAGAGGAACCATTGCTGCCCAATCTAAGCAGGGGCCCGAGAACAGTTCCTGGGAGTCTGCCCGCTCCTCAGAATTTGTCATTGTAATGGAGTGAGGAGGCTGGGAGGAAGGAGGAGCAGCAGCCAGAGGATTCAGAGTTGCAGCAGTGGACGGCGCAGAACTCTGGGTGGACAATAGATTGCTGGATGCACTTTCTGCCATCCACGACAGGACCTGCTCACACTGCTCATTTTCTAATAAAGGTCTACCGCGTGGACCCATTAATTGTGAGATGAATGTGGGGATGCCAGAAACGTGCCTCTCTCCTAATCCTGCAGCAGTCGGCTGCGATACACCTGGATCAGGAGCTCGGCCTGTGCCCACACCCTGACTTGGGCCTACGCGTCCTCGCCTGCTTCCACGTCCTCCAGGCCTACCCCTACCCCTCAGCATGCTGTATTACCAGTAATGCAGAAACAGAACGCTGTAATTAAATGTGCCGCTTATTGGCCTGTGGTTGGAGGCTGACTTCGCTTACGGAACGCCAGGAAATAATTTTGCGCAAGCCTGCTGTAACACTTAGCTGGCTGCATATGAATTAGGAGGACAACTACACCCAGCACAGACCCAGAACACTGACGACAGTCACAGGCAGCCCAAATAGATTTTTTTCCCCAAATGTTTTTGGAAAGGCCCACTGCCTATATACACTGTATATGTCTTCTGTCCCTGCGTCACCACTACTGGCCCTGGAGTATGTAAAATAACTGCAGACTGTTGCACTGTGGACTGGAATACAGCGGTGATTTAACAGCCAACCAAGAGCCAGGAAATAATTTTGCGCAAGCCTGCTGTAACACTTAGCTGGCTGCGTATGAATTAGGAGGAGAGTCACAGGCAGCCCAAATAGATTTTTTTCCCCAAATGTTTTTGGAAAGGCCCACTGCCTATATACACTGTATATGTCTTCTCTCTCTGCGTCACCACTACTGGCCCTGGAGTATGTCAAATAACTGCAGACTGTTGCACTGTGGACTGGAATACAGCGGTGATTTAACAGCCAACACAGAGCCAGGAAATAATTTTGCGCAAGCCTGCTGTAACACTTAGCTGGCTGCGTATAAATTAGGAGGACAACTGCACCCAGCACAGACCCAGTACGCTGAGGACAGTCATAGGCAGCCCAAATAGATTTTTTTCCCCAAATGTTTTTGGAAAGGCCCACTGCCTATATACACTGTATATGTCTTCTCTCTCTGCGTCACCACTACTGGCCCTGGAGTATGTCAAATAACTGCAGACTGTTGCACTGTGGATTGGAATACAGCGGTGATTTAACAGCCAACACAGAGCCAGGAAATAATTTTGCGCAAGCCTGCTGTAACACTTAGCTGGCTGCGTATGAATTAGGAGGACAACTACACCCAGCACAGACCCAGTACACTGAGGACAGTCAGAGGCAGCCCAAATAGATTTTTCTCCCAAAATGTTTTTGCAAAGGCCCACTGCCTATATACACTGTATATGTCTTCTGTCCCTGCCTCACAATATATGTCTTCTGTCCCTGCCTCACAATATATGTCTTCTGTCCCTGCCTCACAATATACGTCTTCTGTCCCTGCCTCACCACTACTGGCCCTGCACTATGTATAATTACTGCAGGGCGCAATGCTTTGCACGGCCGATATACAAAAAAAAAAGTGCAACACTGCAAAATGCAGCCTCCACAGTACTGCACACGGTTAGATGTGGCCCTAAGAAGGACCGTTGGGGTTCTTGAAGCCTACAATACTCCTAACACTCTCCCTATAGCAGCTCCGGCACCAACAGCACTTTCCCTCCTCTATGTCAGAACGCATCTGTGGCGAGCCGCGGGAGGGGCCGATTTTTATACTCGGGTGACACCTGATCTCGCCAGCCACTCACTGCAGGGGGGTGGTATAGGGCTTGAACGTCGCAGGGGGAAGTTGTAATGCCTTCCCTGTCTTTCTATTGGCCAGAAAAGCGCGCTAACATCTCAGAGATGAAAGCGAAAGTAACTCGAACATCGCGTGGTACTCGTCACGAGTAACGAGCATCTCGAACACGCTAATACTCGAACGAGTATCAAGCTCGGACGAGTACGTTCGCTCATCTCTAGTTCTGAGGAACAAGAAAAAATAGGACAGTGGCGATTTTTTTTTTTATCTCACGGCATCACTACGCGTGGAAAAATGGCTCATGTGTGACTCAATTCAAAAGAATGGAGTTTATATTCGCGCAAGTTTTGTGCATCTCACAGCACAGAAAATTTGTGTGATTTCTGTGCTCATCAGCACTTTGCTTTAGACCAGACATTATCAGTCTCCATGAGACCCATTTTTCCAACTCTTCAGCACCTAGGTTCTTTCATTCCCAGTATTCTTGGTTTCACTCCTCAATTGCTCTCAAGAACATCATTTTGTGGTATGTATATCTTTCTAATTACAGTGGTACGTTGGGATGCGAGCGCCTCAGCTTGAAAGTTTTTTGACTTGCGATCAGGCTCTCTCCTAACTTTCTGCTCTGATTTACGAGCAAAACCTCGGGGTATGAGCCTGGTTGCAAATCAAAAAATCTCTCAAGCTGAGGCTCAGGGGGGAAGTCTATACTCACCTATCGTTAGTGTTTCGTCCTTGCGATGGTTACGGTGCTGCTGCAGGCTTTCCCACCCTCCTGCACGCCGAGAAAGCATTGCTTTCTGGATGTGGGGCCTTGAATGCCCAGCCTCTAGAAAGCTAATGCTCTGATTGGTTAAATCATTCCATGTTGTCTTTGAATGGCTGTGATTGGTTAACCCAACACTGGCTTTCATTGGCTGACGTCGCGCTGAGTTACCCATTCAGAGAATTAGCTTGTTGGAGGCAGGGCTTTCAAGCCCCGTATCTGGAAAGCAATGCTCTGTCGGCATGGAGGAGGATGCAACCGCCTGTAGCAGTGCTGCAGACCATCGCGGAACGCCAGCGGTAGGTGAGTATTGATCTTTTTTTTTTGTTACATGTAGGTAGTTTCCTCATTGAAATGAATTGAAATGCCTTTAATGCGGAACAGAATAACGGCATTTCAATTCATTTTAATGGGTAAAAGTGCTTTGACATACGAGTTTTTTAGCCTAAGAGCTCCGTCATGGAATGGATTAAACTCATATGTCAAGGCATCACTGTATTTTTTTAATCCTGTTTTTTTTTTTGGAGGTCAGTTAAAGAGAAAGTGGCTATTCTGGCAATTTTTTTACAGCGTTTACCAGTATTTTATGGTATGGATTGTTAGATTTGCAGAAAACAAGTATGTATAGTCTTTAATTTATAACTTTTTCCACTAAGAACTATTGTGTAACAGAAAAGAAGTTTATTTTTTTTTGTAAAACCACAGTGAACCGCAGCATCCTAGTGGTTTAACGTTTAGTTTGTAGATTCAATAAAAAGCCTAATTAATAAAGATGAGCGAGCACGCTCGGATAAGGCAGTTACTCGAGCGAGAATCGCTCTTCTCGAGTAACTGAATTCTCGTCCGAGCAGGCTCGGGGAGGTGAGAGGTGGGAACGAGGAGTAGAGTGAGAGATATCTCTCTCTCTCCCCCCCCCCCCCCCCCCCGCCGCCCCCTGTCCACCCCTGCCGCCCCCCGAGCCTGCTCAGACGAGAATGCAGTTACACGAGAAGAGCGATGCTCGCTCGAGTAACTGGCTTATCCGAGCGTGCTCGCTCATCTCTATTAATTAAGTGTAGAAGATTGATTAGATGAGCAAGTCCTTATTTAATCCCTCTGTTAGTGGAAAAAGACCTACAAGTGCAAATATCGAATAAGGGTGGCTAACATTGCTAGAAGTCCATGATATCCTGAGGTAATGTGAAACTTTACAGAAGATAATGAACATTGACAGATCGTCCTTCTCTCCCTGTCCATCCTTGCTTCCCCACCTACTACCCTGAATGGGCTGAAGCGACACCTGCAAGTTTTGTACATGCAATTCCCACTTCAGCCTGCTTAATTTCTGTCTAGAATGGAGCTACCACTACAGTTCTGGTCTTGAATTTCAACCAAGACCAAACCCACGGATCTAGTTTTTTTCTAAGCAGAAAAAGAGATAGTAGAATAGTACCTATCCCCCACCTGAAAGGCGCTCAGACAAAACTGTAAAGTTCTTTTGCCCTAACCAAAGCATCATTTGAGCAAAACTGTTAACTATTTAATAACTTTCGATAGATGTGTTGGAGTGGCCTCGAAATCTAGCCAATCTGGGTGAGGAGAAGCCACCAGGAAGCTGCTCCTATGACTCTCCTCTCTGATCCTATAATATATTAAACTCCTAGTAGTCTGGGGCCAGAATATTGCTTAATAGAATCGTCCTTTGGAAGTCCTGGCGCTCCTCAGTGCCTCGCTGCTTAATGCATAACCTGTATTTCACAGTATTAAAAGCGTGCTCAATGTAAATTAAAGCTACAGCTCATTTGCTTGTATACATATAATTTAATCTCGGCCCATCCGACCATATCACAGTATTATAGATTCCTACTGCAGATTAATCTATACTGTGCACATTTGCTGACCATAAAAACTATATCCACAAAGCCTTGTGAGAAGCACAAAACTACAAGGTGGTCCAAAGATATGAAGATAACTGAAATAATGGAAACCCATGATTGGAATGTAGAGATGAGCGAGCATACTCGTTAAGGACAAGTACTCAAGTGAGTATCATTCTTTTCGAATATCTGCCTGCTTATGCTCATCTACAAAGATTCGGGTGCCAGCGGGGAGAGTGGGGGGGGGGGGGGGCAGATCTCTCTCCCCCTTACTGCTCACTCCTGCAACCCACCGCTCACCCCCGCCGTCACCCGAATCTCTGCAGACGAGCAGGCAATTACTCGAAAAGGACGATACTCGCTCTAGCATTTGTCCTTAACGAGTATGCTCGCTCGTCTACATTAAAATGCCATCCTGTATGCAGCATGTTGCTAAGGGTAGAAAGCAAATCTGTGAAGGCAGTGTCCAACACAACGGTCATTTGAAAAGCCACAATCTTGGAACCAAGCCAATATTTTCAAATTGTAAAGGGTGCATGTGGCATGTTTATATGATAGAGAATCCAAATTAGTGATGTATCTTTCTTGCTGGCAAAAGTTATTACCTTTAGACCACCCTGAAGAACCCTTTTTTTTTTAATGCGTCTATTTACATGGGTGATTTTTCACTCACAGTGATGCTGCTAGATGGAAAAATCACAGCATAGACTATTAAGTCAGACCTTAGAATAGTACATGCAAATAACCGGTTTCCTGCACATACACAGAATGTAGGCGGGGTGCAACATTCTTGGTCATAACTCCTCTCCGCTCATTTAAATACAGCTTAATAGTGAAACTATGATTTTAATACCATTTTGCTGTTACATTTTCTAAAACACGAATCCTTTAAAAACGGAAACCAAAACACTGATGTGAACGAGCTCTAAGCTAATTCTTTCCATGCAGACCATGAAATAAGTCCTAACATCCATCTGCTCCATATATCTGAATATAAAATATGACTCCACTTTGTAAAGTTCCCACAGATCAAACAAGATGAAGGATTCCGAACTCAAACTCCTGATCCCCAATGTATTTCTCCAGCTCTATACTTTCTATACACCAGTTTCTGTACATGTCCTCAGTCCATCTGTTACACTGTGTGTGTCTAGCACAATAATATGTCCCGGATTCTTCAGGTTTCACTCCAGTGAGTTTTAAATAAACTTCTCCTTTATTTGTGTCTCTGGTTATAGTTATACGTCCCTGAAGAGACTGGGCATATACGGTGCCACCACTGTGCCCTATTACCCCCAACCACTCCAGGCCTTTCCCATCAGGTTGTCTGACCCAGCTTACACCATACATGTTAGTGCTGTCAGTGAGGGAGGCACCGCTCACTTTACAGGTCTTCTCCAAAGTCTCTGTAGGTTTCACAGTCCCAGGACCAGACACCTCTAGTGAGATCTGTGCAGCGACACCTGGAAATAAACAGAAATTACTTCATTCTTTAATAGATCTGAAATCTACAATTATTACTAGAAGTTGTGTGATATTGGCAGGAAATCAGACTCACATTGTAGAGATGATATAACACAGAGTAACCAAAGGAGACTCTTCATGATTGGGCGGAGGAGATAGAACAAGTCAGTTCCAGGTCTGGGTGAACAGTTCCTGATCAGTGGACACTTCTACTTCTCTACTTATACAGGAAGTTATTTACATACATTTACATACATCCTGCAGTGGAGACCCCCGACCTTTATTACCTGGAGAACATTGTAATATAACATTGGTGCTGAGCTACACTGAAGATTCATTCATATCTTTACATAATTTAACCCTTGGTCCCTCTGTGATTTTATTTGACAAGTAATCAAGTCAATGACAATTAGTCAAGTAATTCCCAATTCATCAATCATATTATCTACTTTCCTGAAGGAAAAGGGAAAGAACCTCCACTTCTACTGATGAGCTATTACATATCAGGAAATCTCAGTAATCCTATATTGTGCTATAGGGGTGTGAGCATATTTATTTGTGCATTGTGTGTTTGCGTGAGCCTGTGCGTATTTTAAAGTTTTTTGCACATGCAAGTCATACGTATTTGTGTGCACAAAAATAACCCCGTATGCGTGCTTCCATTGATTACAATGGGCATTTAAGCTAAATTAGTTGCCCTATGTTCATACACAATACACATGACAATAGAGCATGGGGTGTATATATCTGAGTGCATGAAATTCATGTGCAGAATGCACTCATGTGAACGAACCCACTGAAATCAATTGTGAATGTATTTGCTAGAAAGAGAAATTGAACCCAAAACGTCTTCTAGTCTTTGATGGGTTTTCTACGTATGTTCTTCTGGACATAAAAAGGAACAGATTGAAACCTAGCAAAGTGAATATATTATAAATACGAGAACAGTATATAATAGAAGCCTGTCACTGACCGGAGGAACTTCTGAGGTACGAGCTATTACATATCAGGAAATGTCAGTAATCATATGTTGTGTTATAGGAATGAAGAACAGTGATGGTCGATTCCACATGGGGTTAAAATCTGCCATAACAATTTTGCATCAAAATCCACATGTCTTAGGATGGTGCCACAGAGGCGAAAGCAGATTTGCGCCACATATTTGTGCAATGAGCATTGCATTTTTGCGAACCCCCGTGTGTTTTACTGTATTTTTTCTATATGCAAGTCATGCGTATTTGTGTATGCAAAAAAAGGCAGCATGCTGCCATTGATTTCAATAGGAAATTCAGTTAAATTAGTTTAGTATATGCTATGTTTGTGTGTAATACGCACGTAAAAAAAACATGCGGCACATTTATTTTTACACGAAGAAATGCGTGCGCAGAATACTTACATATAAACAAACCCATTGAAAACAACGGGCTCTATTCACTGCAATTTGCGAGAACAAATTTTGCAAATGCGCAAATGTGTTTATGTGCATCTGGCCTAATGTGTATGTTAGTGTGGATTTGCCATTAAAATAGTACAGGCATGCTGTGGATTCCACTCTTTGCAGCAATTTCATGACAAATCTGCACCCAAATCTGCATGAAATCCACATGTAGGATCTGAGTTTTCATGTGGATTTGTTTGTAGCAGATTTTTCCGCCACGTGTGACTCTACCCTCGGTGTATGTTCACATCTGTCAGATTAGTTACAGAAGATGTGTTCCAAACATATGAATGGGATTGTTTCTATAGGAGATGTTGTCACATTTACATTTATGGGACAGTCACAGAAATTATATCACTCATCAAAAGTGACTGACTACTTGTCCCACAACATTTGTTCATTCTGCCTTTTTTCTGTGCGTTGTTAATATTCTAAAGGTGGGTTTTTATCTGTTTAAAACCGTATTCAGTAAACGATTAATGTCTGTTTAAGGGAATGTACTGTTTAAGCAGAAAATGCTCTTTTGTATAAATAATTTTTTTTATTTCAAAGGGATTGTCAGAGAGAAAGTTTTATTTGTAAAAACTAGCCCTGTATGTAAAAAAAATAGTGAAGATCTAATCGCCTCTTTCAACTCCCAGCAATTCCCAAGGAAGAGATGCAGAGCTATCACAAATGTTGCTACCTAAGACAGCAGGTGAGGTGCCTGTATTAAAAACAATGTCATAAAGTTTACATAGAACAAATTCTACCAGGTGTACAGAACAGCCGAGCACGGGCCTTCTCCAAGGACAAGCTGTAGAGCTACAGATGTTTATTGTGCTTTGGGAAAAGGAAACATGGCAAAAGCAGGAGGAGGAGAGCAGCAGCAGTTCTACCACCACTGACAGCAGCTGGAGGGCAGAGTGTTCTCCTCATGGAAACATGAGAGCTGTAGATCCGTATTTACGTATTGATATATTTTTAATTTGGAGGGAGGGGGTTGGAGGAAACAGGAGTAGGAGAGAGGCAGCACCACCACCAATTTCCTCAAACCGCACTGTAGATACATAAGGTCTGCAAATAATTTGTAGTGGTCGGATTGGCAACTTTGAATGACGTCTGAGGCCACAAACAGAGAATTGCCATATTCCCCGTGTCAAAGTGTATGTTGTTTGTCTATTTTGCTGCTCTATACGTGAACGGCAGCAGAAATATCCCCTCTTCCAATGTGCAGACCACGTTTTCTATAGGCATATAAACATGATGCAGCACCTTCCTCTGCTCCCTCCATAGAAACCTGTTCTATGCTGGTATACAAGCTCTCATAGCAGCAATATATCCTCTATACAATATCTGCCCCTATTGGCTAAATACCACGTCTCATAGAGGCATATAAACGTGATGTAGCATCTTTGTTCTGTGCTCAACTGAAAAAATTGCTGCTGGTTACACTGCGCCTATGTCATATATGTCTAGGTCATGTGATACTGGCATCTTATGAAACTGTTCCCCATATGCAAGATGGAGGACACCTTTAGTAACATCAGCATGGCATCCTGGCTGCTGATTGGCTGCACACTGACTTCTATGAGGCATTATGGGAAATTCGATTTCTGACTAAACTGATTTGATTTAGGAAAAATCAGGATGATTTTATCACCCTGCTGATCAAGCTGAGCAACACTATATAAAAGATGTTTTTTTTGCACATATGGTGCATTGAATCTGCAATGACGCGGGATTACTAAATTGGTGATGTACCCTGTCCTCTACGGTACATGAGGCTGTGATGATGTCATGCCGTGGAACCCAGAGGATATAATACATCGTATGATGATAAATATGGAGCATTACGAGGACAGTGTTTAGTAATGATGGAAGTGCCAGCTTCTACCAAATCCCTCTACACTTTAAGGTACAAGGATAAGGTAAATAATGCTCCAACTACAGAGAAGAAGCAAATAAGCAAAATTTAAAAAGATATAATTTAAACTTGTCCAATCCCAATGAAATGTGGTCTGACATATCACACACTAATCAGTCTCTGAGCCAGGAATTAAAAAATAAAATAAAAAATCCGCCAGCAAATATATGTCTAAATAACAATTGAGCCATTACTCACCTCTCCCGACTCCCTCGTTCATCCTCCACTGCCGTCTTTGCCCTCCGTTGTCTCTGCTTTGACATACAATAAACCTGCTGTAGCAGCCAATGACAGCGCTCAGCCATGTTCCCTGAACGCTGTCTGTCATTGGCTGCTGCATCTTGTTTGTAGAAAGGCTCAACATGCAGACTGACGTCACAGGGAGACCGGGGCCAGTCATTTAGGACTAATGGGGGAGCAGGGAGAGGTGAGCAACTGCTCATTTGTTATTTTATACTATGGGGACCAGATGACTGGGGTTTCCCTTAACTCGGATAACCCCTTTCACATGATCCAGATTTAGGCAAACAATCATCAGTCAATGCAATATCCAGGTTCCACTGCCTTTTTCTCATTAAATGTGGATTCACCAGGGAACATATGACTCCAATTGTATTTGATCTGAAGGATATTCTCAGTGCTCGGTCTGGCATAGACCATTTTCCAATAGTAATATAAACACTATAAGAATGTCTTTTTAACATTTGACTTACAATCTGGGCTTGTTTACTGCTCCACTATAGTTGAAGCATTATTTACCTTGCCCTGTGCTTTAAAATGTAAGTTGTTATAGAGAGAGGATGGAGAGTGGAGTCGCCCATGTCAGGGTGGTGGCCCTGCTTAGGTAGCAGCATAATAGGTACATGATAGTGTTCAAATTGTAGTTAGATACGATGTATGTAAACTACTAAATCGGGTATTATTCTTTTAGTAGATGGATCGAGGAAAGTAACTATTGTTGGAAGCTTCTAACATGTATTGATAAAGTTCATTATAAAAAACGTTGACACGCATGATAGCGAGTCAAAAAGTGACGTAATTACGTCCAATTAATTATCCTCAGGTAGCGGTATCCCCACCCAAACTGATCGGTATGCATCGGTAATTGCACAGCATCTGGTAAGGCAGCCTTTTAAATGTTGTATAAATTGATTGTGTTAAAACGTGCTATTGAGCTTGAAAAAGGCGACATGCAAGTCGCAGAAACGCGTAGCTCAGACTGAATGGTTGTAATTTATGTATTTAATAAAATTGATTAAGTAATATTAATCAATTGATCATTTTCTTTGCTTTTTCTCGTGAGCGTAAGGATCATTTTTTCCTTTTTTCAAAGAATTTTCAACGAGCCCCATTAGTTTTTGGAGTCACTCGTAACAGATACTGTGCGGCTCTCTAAGGATAAGAGAAAAAAGCCTTTTATACAAGCCTTCCAGGATTCTGGTGCCGGTGAGATCTATGTCTTCAGCTTAGTCTCACCTGAGCACCCGGTGAGTAACAGTTTCTTCTCACCACATTTACAATTGCTTGGTCTCTTTTTTACTTTTGCTGTGGCGCTCTCCTCTCATAATTCTTTATTTCTAGGTACATGATAATGTTGCCCTTATACAGTATATAAAGTATTTTTAGTGGTGACCTTAAAAGTTCAGTTTTATCTATAAAAGGGTGTTCTTTTGTTGCTGTGTATAAAGATATTTTTATTCCTTGGACCCCATGTGTACATTTGAAGGATGCAAACACCTGTTATCAGTTCCTATGATTGTTTAGTTTAGTTTTTTCTTGACACATGATTAACCAAATCTGGAATTCTGGCAAAGTGTTTTATTTTTTTAATGGAGTTTACAATAGTACAAATAATATATAAAATTAATTCTGTGGGTCCGTTCAATTACTTCAATACCAAATTTAGATATGCAAAATTAAATTGTTTTTAAATACATATTTTCACAGCGTTCACTGTGCAGGTTAGATATTGTATTAACTTTTTTACCTGGGTCATTATGAACACGGTTACATAAAAGTTTGATTCCCCCCACCCCACCTGTATTTACATATTAAGGGTAAGGCGGGGTTTGACTTTTTTTATATTTATAATGCTGACATCAAACTTTTCCTATCTGCCCGCTTTTGGGTCGCAACCTACCGCTCACCCCCGCCATCACCCGAATCTCTGCAGACGAGCAGGCAGATACTCGATAAGGATGATACTAGCTCGAGTATTTGTCCTTAACGATTATGCTCGCTCATCTATATTGGAATGCCATCCTGTGTGCGGCATGTTGCTAAGGGTAGAAAGCAAATCTGTGATGGTGATGTCCAACACAACGGTCATATGAAAAGCCACAATTTTGGAACCAAGCCAATATTTTCAAATTGTAAAGGATGCATGTCGCGTGTTTATATGATAGAGAATCCAAATTACTGATGTATCTTTCTTGGTGGCAAAAGTTATTACCTTTAGACCACCCTGAAGAACCCATTTTTTGTAATGCGTCTATTTACATGGGTGATTTTTTCCTCTCAGTGATGCTGCTAGATGGAAAAATCACAGCATGTCCTATTAAGGTTAACATTAGAATAGTATATGGAAATAACCGGTTTACCAAGCATACACAGAATGTAGGCGGGGTGCAACATTCTTGGGCGTGACTCCTCTCCGCTCATTTAAATACGGCTTAATAGTGAAACTATGATTTTAATACCATTTTGCTGTTACATTTTCTAAAACACGAATCCTTCAAAAACGGAAACCAAAACACTGATGTGATCGAGCTCTAAGCTAATTCATTCCATGCAGACCATGAAATAAGTCCTAACATCCATCTGCTCCATATGTCTGAATATAAAATGTTACTCCACTTTGTAAAGTTCCCACAGATCAAACAAGATGAAGGATTCAGAACTCAAACTCCTGATCCCCAATGTATTTCCCCAGCTCTATACTTTCTATACACCAGTTTCTGTACATGTCCTCAGTCCATCTGTTACACTGTGTGTATCTAGCACAATAATATGTCCCGGATTCTTCAGGTTTCGCTCCAGTGAGCTTGAGATAAACTTCTCCTTTATTTGTGTCTCTTGTTATAGTTATACGTCCCTGAAGAGACTCAGCGTATTTTGTGCTGGCATCATACCATATTAGCCCCAACCACTCCAAGCCTTTCCCTTCAGGTTGTCTAACCCAGTGTACACCAAACATGTTAGTGCCATCAGTGAGGGAGGCACCGCTCACTTTACAGGTCTTCTCCAGAGTCTCTGTAGGTTTCACAGTCCCAGGACCAGACACCACTAGTGAGATCTGTGCAGCGACACCTGGAAATAAACAGAAATGACTTTATTCTTTAATAGATCTGAAATCTACAATTATTACTAGAAGTTATGTGATATTGGCAGGAAATCAGACTCACATTGTAGAGATGATATAACACAGAGTAACCAAAGGAGACTCTTCATGATTGGGCGGAGGAGATAGAACAAGTTAGTTCCAGGTCTGGGTGAACAGTTCCTGATCAGTGGACACTTCTACTTCTCTACTTATACAGGAAGTTATTTACATACATTTACATACATCCTGCAGTGGAGACCCCTGACCTTTATTACATGGAGAACATTGTAATATAACATTGATGCTGAGCTACATTGATGAATCATTCACATCTTTACATATATTCAACCCTTGGTCCCTCTGGGATTTTATTTGACAAATCATCAAGTCAATGACAATTAGTCAAGTAATTCCCAATTCATCAATCATATTATCTACTTTCCTGAAGGAAAAGGGAAAGAACCTCCACTTCTACTGATGAGCTATTACATATCAGGAAATGTCAGTAATCCTATATTGTGCTATAGGGGTGTAAGCATATGTATTTGTGCATTGTGTGTTTGCGTGAGCCTGTGTGTACTTTACAGTTTTTTGCGCATGCAAGTCATACATATTTGTGTGCACAAAAATAACCCCGTATGCGTGCCCCCATTGATTACAATGGGCATTTAAGCTAAATTAGTTGTGCTATGTTCATACACAATACACATGACAATAGAGCATGGGGTGTATATATCTGAATGAATGAAATGCATGTGCAAAATGCACTCATGTGAACGAACCCACTGAAATCAATTGTGAATGTATTTGCTAGAAAGAGAAATTGATCCCAGAACGCCTTCCACTAATACCAATCTGCCACTTCTACAATAAAGGCTTTTGATTCTTCACATACAAGCAGTGCATTACATTTTTAAAGAAATTCTGAATGAATGATCGTATAGGGGATGCAATTGCACCCGGGCCCAAGACCCTTAGGGGGCCAATAAGGCCTATCTTCTCCTTATAGAATAGTATTATAGTTGGGGGGCCCTGTTACAGATTTGGCATTGGGGTATTTTCAAGTTATGCCTGTGATTATAGCTAATATTATAACTGATAAATAAAACATATATGTTGCAGGTCTACATGGATGCCAGCCACTAAAATACATATCAGGTAAACAAGGAGGTCATCTACCAATATTATACATCAAACAAAGGGATAAGAATCCTTACCAAATCCCCAAAAGTGATAACAGCTGTCCCTGGATTCACCCCAGAAGGAATCGCTGCGTGTCCTATTCTAGGCTGATAACAGATGATAATAGAATGTACAGCGATTGATTACATGTGTGTCATCACTGTGTGAAAAATATCCTTGTAAATATACTCATTGGCTATAATGGGTCTGTGCACGGTCCATGTAATGCTCACGGACAATAGACATATTTGGCTAAATGGGCTCTAAAAGGGAATGTACTGTTTAAGCAAAAAATGCTCTATTGTATAAATCAATTTTTATTTCAAAGGGATTGTCAGAGAGAAAGCTTTATTTGTAAAAACTGGCCCTGCATGGTAAAAAAAATAGTGAAGATGTTATCGCCTCTTTCAACTCCCAGCAATTCCCAAGGAAGAGCTGCAGAGCTATCACAAATGTTGCTACCTAAGACAGCAGGTGAGTTGCCTGTATTAAAACCAATGTCATAAAGTTTGTATAGAACAAATTCTACCAGGTGAACAGAACAGCCGAGCACGGGCCTTCCCCAAGGACAAGCTGTAGAGCTACAGATGTTTATTGTGCTTTGGGAAAAGGAAAATTTGTGTTTTGAGAAAAGGAAACATGGCCAAAGCAGGAGGAGAAGAGCAACAGCAGTTCTACCACCAGTAACAGCAGCTGGAGGGCAGAGTGTTCTCCTCATGGAAACATGAGAGCTGTAGATCTGTATTTACGTATTGATATATTTTTTATTTGGGAGGGGGGGGGGGTATAGGTAGGAAACATGTCGGAAACAGGAGAAGGAGAGAGGCAATACCACAACCAATTTCCTCACACCCCACTGTCGATGCATAAGGTCTGCAAATAATTTGCAGTGGCCGGATTGGCAACTTTGAATGACTTCTGAGGCTACAAACAGAGAACTGCCATATTCCCCGTGTCAAAGTGTATCTTGTTTTTCTATTTGGTGCTCTATATGTTGACGGCAGCAGAAATATCCCCTCTCCCACTGTACAGACCACTGTGACAGTGCAGTAGCAAGAGTGGCCTGTAGAGGGCCTCTGGGCACAGTCACTGTGTTTGGTTTAGTTAACCTGCACCTGCAAGGGTGTGGCTACACAGTCTAAATTTCCACTCTCTCACAAACTCAGGGTCCTTGAAGCTGGTGGAGCTTAGGTCCATTAAGGCCTGTGGGCCTGAGGTCTATGTAGACCTGGTGCTGGTCTGTGAGGGACCTGGAAGCATGAAGCGGACACGGGGTAGCCGGCCCCTCGCTCATTGCCTGTCAGGGCGAAGTTGCCTTTCTGAGGGGTCCGCTGAAGGAAGCGGTACGTGTTGATGTGTGCACTGTGACGGACAACAGTGTGAAGTTGCATATGATATGCTGGACCGTATGTTTACTGAATACGTGGCTATGCTAAAATAAATGCTGGAGGAACTAGCACTTGGACTTTACCTTGTGTTACTTCATGTCATTGCGCTGCTGCCACCCCTATGATGATAAATATGGAGCATTTCAAGGACAGTGTTTAGTAATGATTAGAGATGAGCGAACATACTCGTCCGAGCTTGATGCTCGGGCGAATATTAGGGTGTTCGGGATGTTCGTTATTTGTAACGAACACCACACGATGTTCGGATGTTCGGGTTACTTTAACTTTCTTCCCTGAGAAATCTTTTCTATATGCGCTCAATGGGGCCGGCGGCAGCAGCGCCAACCCCATTGAGAACATATAGAAGACAAATCCTTCTTCTCTGCCACAGCTGTAACAGCTGTGACAGAGAAGAACGATGTTTGCCCATTGAATTCAATGGAACCGGCAATACAGCCGACTCCACTGAATGCAATGGGCTGCCGGCGATCGCGGGATGAATTGTCGGAAAGGGGTTAAATATATAAGCCCTTCCCTGCAATTCATCCAGAAATGTGTAAAAATAAAAAATATATATATACTCACCTGGTGCCGGCAGCTCTCCTGCCCCTGAGCCAATCAGAGGCAGCCCTCACTCACCCATTCATGAATTCATGAATGGGTGTGAGTGAGGGCTGGCCTCTGATTGGTCAGGCTGTGACCAATCAGAGGCATCTTATTCAGCAGGCGGGGATTTAAAATCCCCGGCTGCTGAATACTACTCACAGCTGTTCAGAGCAGTTCAGGAGAACTGCAGCCTGCCGCGCTGAACTCCGTCTGCGGGCACCAGGTGAGTATATATTTATTTTTTATTTTTACACATTTCTGGATGAATTGCAGGGAAGGGCTTATATATTTAACCCCTTTCCGACAATTCATCCCGCGATCGCCGGCAGCCCATTGCATTCAGTGGAGTCGGCTGTATTGACGGCTCCACTGAATTCAATGGGCTAACATCGTCCCTATCCGTTGCTGTGTCGTTCCCATCATTTTCTTGAATTGCCAAGATTTTCACACATGAAAACCTTAGTGAGCATCGGCGAAATACAAAAATGTTCCGGTCGCCCATTGACTTCAATGGGGTTCGTTATTCGAAACGAACACCCGAACATCGCGGGAAGTTCGTTTCGAATAACGCGAACCCGAACATTTTGGTGTTCGCTCATCTTTAGTAATGATGGAAGTGCCAGCTTGTACCGGATCTCCCTATGCTTTCAGATACAGGGATAAGATAAATAATGTTCCAACTACAGAAAATAAGCAAATAAGCAAAACTGTAAAAAAATATAATTTAAACTTGCCCAATCCCATTGAAATGTGGTCTCACACATCACACACTAATCAGTCTCTGGGCCAGGTATTAAAATTTTAAAAAAATTCTGCCAGCAAATATACAAGTGTAAATCCTCTAGAACAGATCCCAAGTAGGACCTTAAGGGTTTGTCTGAGTTAAGGGAAACACCTTTCACTGGGTCCAACATAGTATAAATAACAATTAAGCAGCTACTCACCTCTCCCGCCTCCCTCGTTCATCCTTTACCGGCTACTCTGCCCTCTGCTGTCTCCACTGTGACATGCAATAAACCTGACGTAGCAGCCAATGACAGCATTTAGCCATATTCCCTGAACGCTGTCATTGGCTGCTGCATCTTGTTTGTAGATAGGCTCAACATGCATATTGACATCACAGGGAGACTGGAGCCAGTGATGTAGGACTAATGGGGGAGCGAGGAGAGGTGAGCGAGGAGAGGTGAGCAACTGCTCATTTGGTGTTTTATACTATGGGACACCATATGACAGGGGTATCCCTTAACTCGGATAACCCCTTTTAACGTGATCCATATTTAGGCAAACAATCATCAACAAGTCAATTCAATATCCACGGTCCAATGCCTTTTTCCCATTGTTCACCAGGGAACATATGACTCTAATTGTATTTGATCTGAAGGATATTCTCAGTGCTCGGTCTGGCACAGACCATTTTCCAATAGTAATATAAACACTATAAGAATGTCTTTTTAACATTTGACTTACAATCTGGGCTTGTTTACTGCTCCCCTATTGTTGAAGCATTATTTACCTTGCCCTGTGCCTTAAAATGTAAGTTGTTATAGAGAGAGGATGGAGAGTGGAGTCGCCCATGTCAGGGTGGTGGCCCTGCTTAGGTAGCAGCATAATAGGTATATGATAAGGTTCCCTTTATACAGTATATACAGTATTTTTAGTGGTGAGCTTAAAAGTTCAGTTTTATCTATAAAAGGGTGCTCTTTTGTTGCTGTGCATAAAAATATTTTTCCTTGGACCCCATGTGTTCATTTGAAGGATGCAAACACCTATAATCATTTCCTATGATTATTTAATTTTTTCTTGATGCAAAATTAATCAAATCTGGAATTCTGGCACAGTGTTTTATTTTTTATGGCGTTCACAATGCGGTACAAATAATATGTGAAATTTATTCTGTGGGTCCGTGCAATTACATCAATACCAAATTTAGATATGGAAAGTCAACTATTTTAGCCAAGTTATTTAAATACATATTTTCATAGTGTTCACTGTGCAGGTTAGATATTGTACTAACTTTTTACCTGGGTCATTATGAACACGGTTACATCAAACTTTGATCCCCCCCCCCCTCCCCTGTATTTACATATTAAGGGTAAGGCGGGGTTTGACTTTTATTTTTTTATATTTATAATGTCTGACATCAAACTTTTCCTGTCTGTCCGCTTTTGGATCCCAGAGCTTCTTAGGGCAATTTCCCATTAAACACAAACTTTTCCTGGTAAAAAAAAATATATACAGAACTTTGCTGCCATCTAGTGACATAATGACAATACACTGTACAACGGCTTCAGTGAGAAACCTCTATTATCTGCTGTATGAGCTGCGGACATCATCAGGTAATTACCACAACCTTCTTCAAATACACAAACATTGCTTCCATCAGTGTCTTGTTGTATCTACCACTAAGGGCTCATGTCCACGGGCAAAATATGATTTAAGATCCGCAGCGGATCTCCCGCATGCGGATCCGCATCCCATAGGGATGCATTGACCACCCGCGGGTAGATAAATACCCGCGGATCGTCAATAAAAGGGATTTTAAAAAAAATGGAGCATGGAAAAATCCGGACCATGCTCCATTTTCGTGCGGGTCTCCCGCGGGGACGGCTCCCGCGGGCTTCTATTGAAGCCTATGGAAGCCGTCCGGATCCGCGGGAGACCTAAAATAGGAATTTAAAGTATTTACCATCCGGCGCGGGCGGGGAAGGTCAGCTGTTCCTCACGGCCGCATCTTCCTTGCTTCGGCTCGGCGGATGTGCCCGGCGCATGCGCGCGGCACGTCGGCGACGTGCCGGCGACGTGCCGCCGGCGTCAGGAATTCATCCGCCGGCCGAAAATGAAGATCCGGCCGTGAGGAACAGCTGATCTTCTCCGCCCGCGCCGGATGGTAAATACTTTTAAATTCTTATTTTCGGCGCTCATGTCCGCGGGGCAGGAGGGACCCGCTGCAGATTCTACATATAGAATCTGCAGCGGATCTGATTTTCCCCGTGGACATGAGGCCTTAGAGACCTGGGAAATAATCCACTGCGGCTGCAGGGGCTTCATATTGTAGTATAATTAGACCTATGTACAGGACCTCACAGCATCTATACAGATTAGAGACTGCACAATATTGCTGGGCCTTATTGCCCCCTGCCTCTCAGGGATGTTTGATCCCCTCCCATGAGTCCTGCTAAAGCCTTGTCCTAGGGGGGCAAACAAAACAAGAGTCGGTTGGCTTCTTCTCAGAGTATCTTCCAGAACTGTTCCTGAACTCACAAGTCAGTACTCTCCTGCTAATGGCTCCTTCCACTCAAGGATCCAAGTCTAATGACTCAGTAGACTTTCTACTAGCCAGCAGCCCAATTAACCCTTTGGCTCACTCGCACGGACATATTTGCGGTACAATTTATGTGTAAATTCTTATGCATGTAATACGGACAGCAGACAACAGCATTGCCTTGCTTTGTTGCATTCTGACCTGCATTTTTCAAGCACCTATATAAGGAGCGGCCTATTTTTGTCCATGTCACCAGTGTAAGTCGATAGGAACGTAAAATAAAACACTGAAAATATGAATGTTACATGTGTATTAACGCTGTGCTTGCATGCATGTTGCCAGCAGTCAGTGTGTTTTTTTTATAATGTGCGTGAAAAATATAACAAATATACATGTCACACTCGTAAAAACACACAAGCATTAAAAACGCATGCAATGAATATGGCGCATTTTTCACGGACTGAATAGTCGAATGCCTGTGTGAATGAAACCTAAGGGTGAATACCCACTACAGTTTTTTTTCCCTGTGAAATTCGCAGTATTTTTTTTCTGCAGGGGTCTATGGGACTTGTAATTTTAAAATCACAATCGCGCAAAATCGCAATTTACCGCGAAATCGTGATTTTGCGCGATTTTAACATTACAAGTCCCATAGACCCCTACAGAAAAAAAATGCTGCGAATTTTGCAGGGAAAAAAAAAATGGAGTGGGTAGTCACCCTTAGAATTATCTGTTTTTATTCATTTTAAGGAGATTTTCGGCGACAAACTTTCTTACAGGAACTCAAACTTAGGCTAAATTCACACAGGCAAGCACCATATCAGGTCAAGAAACCTGACTGTCCCATTGAAAACAATGGATGATGCGTTCTGAGGAACGCGAAAAAAATTGGACAGTGGTGATTTTGTTTCCTTTTTTTATCTCACAGCATCACTACGTGCGGAAAAATGGCTCATGTGTGACTCAATTCAAAAGAATGGAGTTTATATTTGCACAAGTTTTGTGCATCTCACAACACACAAAATTTGTGTGATTTCTGTGCTCATGAGCATCTGGCCTTAGACCAGACATTATCTGTCTCCATGAGACGCATTTCTCTAACTCTTCGGCACCTAGGTTCTTTCATTCCCAGTATTCTTAGGTTCACTCCACAACTGCTCTCAAGAACATCATTTTGGGGTACGTATGACTTGCTAATTATTTTTTAATCGTGTTTTTGGGAGTCCAGATAAACAGACAGTGGCTATTCTGGCAAATTTTTTTTCAGCGTTTACTAGTATTTTATGGTATGGATTGTTACATGCGCAGAAAGCAAGTATGTATAGTCTTTTATTTGTATATTTTTTCACTAAGAACTATCATGTAACAGAAAGTAAGTTTGTTTTTTTGTAGAAACAACTGTAGACCACAGCATCCCAGGGGTTTAACATTTAGGGCTTCTACCCACGAGCGAGCATCGGCCGGCCGTGATATATGCTGTGATCTGATGCATTGGATCCCAATGCATCAGATCACATGGCCGTATTCCTGAGATGTAAAAGCACCTGGCCAAGCCAATATAGTACCAGGCATTTTTATGTTGGGCCCAAAAGATAGTCCTGGAACTATCTTTTGGGCTGGAATACGACAGCCGCTGCATGGGCTCCTATGGGAGCCCATGGCAGTGGCGGGAGTTGGGAGGAAGTTTAGCAGCATGGCTGCTAGTTTTCCTCCCTCTGCTCTCCTCTCTCTCGTGAAGACTCACCTCTGCTCTTCTACCCACTCATTCTTTTCAATGGGAGGGGGCGGGACAGGGGCGGAGCTAAGCACCGTCTCATCCAGCCTCCTCCCATTGCTTGCTGCGGACAAGGGTTGGGACCTTGGCAGAGCTAAACTCCCGCTCTCTCCCTGCCCCTAGTCCTTAGCCATCATTGGGAGGAGGCAGAATGGGACGGTGCTTAGCTCCGCCCCGCCCGCCCCCTCCCATTGCAAAGAACAAGCGGGCAGTAGAGCAGAGGTGGGCCTGCGATAGGGAGGTGAAAGGGGCACCTGCCGTTACCGAGCTTCTACACCCCAGATAATAGCATTTATCGTCCGGCTGTGATAACGCCGGCCGATATACGCTCTTGAGAAAGAAACCTTAGTTTGTAGATTCAATAAAAAGCTTATTTAAGTGTAGAAGATTCATTAGACGAGCGAGTACTTATTAAATCACTCCCTTTGTGGAAAAGGAAGACATACAAGTGTGACAACCTAAGAGCAAATATGCTCTCTAGTTTATGAGTGGGGAATGGGGGTGGATAACATTGTTAGAAATCCATGATATCCTATCACCTGAGCTGATGTGAAGCTTTACAGAAGATATTGAACACTGACAGATCATCCATCTCTCCCTGTCTGTCCTTGCTTTCCCATCCACTACCGTGAATGGGCTGAAGTGACACCTGCAAGTTTAGTACATGCAATTCTCACTATAGCCTGCTTAATTTCTGTCTAGAATGGGGTTACTACTGCAGTTCTGGTCTTTGATTTCAAACAAGACCAAACCCACAGCTCTAGTCACTTTCTAAGCAGATAAAAAGAGATAGTAGAATAGTGCTCTACCCCGGCTGAAAATCGCTCAACTGTAAAGGTCTTTTTTCTTAGACAAAGCATCCTTTGAGCAAAACTGTTAACTGTTTAATAACATTCGATAGATGTGTTGGAGTGGCCTCTCCATCTAGCCAATCTGGGTGAGGAAAAGCCAGCAGCTGTGATGACTCTCCTCTCTGATCCTATAATATATTAAACTCCTAGGTAGTCTGGGGCTGAAACATTGCTAAATAAAATCGTTCTTTGGACATACTGGCACTCCTCAGTGACTTGCTGTTTAAAACATAACCTTTTTTCACATTATTAACCCATAAAGGACCAGGCACGGTAAATATACGATGCCTGGTCCTTGGCTTAAAGCACTGCCGATAGTAAAATTATGCTGGTGCTTTAAGCCTCCTGTTAGTGACAGCTGATAACTCGAAGGAGAAGGCAGGAGTTTTTTTTTTAACCCTTTCTGCCTTTTCCTTCACTGAGTACACAGCGCTCATTGAGCACTGTGTACTATAAAGTGAAAGTACAGTGTAACTTTCACTATGGGAGCCCGGGGGGTCATGTGACCACCAGGATTCCCTGCTACAGCAGAACTGGAGGGTCATACTAGACCCTGACCAGCTCTGCCAGTGACTAATGTCACTACAGGGGTTGCTTTCCCTGTAATTGGGGCTCCTATGGATGCACCAGCTACAGTGGGAAAGTGTCAAATTAAAAAAAGCAAAAGAAAAGAATGTCCCCCAGAGGTCTTACATGACATCATGGAAAACATGATTACATACATCAGTAGAAACATATTACAGAATAAAACAACAATTTATACATAAAAAAAGAAAACAACACAAAGCCGACGCCAACCAAAACTGTCACCATATGCGCCCTGTTAACCAAGACCATACATACTTAATATATATACGTCTGAAACAAATCAAGGAACCCATCCCCATACTTTATTTTAGCATAAATATACTAAATAAAAAAATATAATTATAAATGTTAAAAAATATATATTTTTTTTAGCATTTTACCCTCAATAAAACATAAAATGGGGAAAAAAGTCAGTGAAAAACATATTTAAAACAATCGCCCGATATATCACGGAAGAAAAAGTGCAGTAAAAATAATTTTGGTAGCTAAGGAAACAATATAGGTCAGTAAAACCGCTACATGGGTAAAATCCCTAAAAAGTGTCTGGTCCATAAGGTACAAAACAGCCTGGTCCTTAAGGGGTTAAAAGCGTGCTCAATGTAAATTAGAATTACAGCTCATTCTCCTGTATACATGTAATTCAATCTCGGTCCATCTGACCATATTACAGTATTATAGATTCCTACTGCAGACCAATCTATACTGTGCGCATTTGCTGACCATAAAAACTATATCCGCAAAGTGTTGTAAGAGGAACAAAGATATGGAGATCACTGAGAAAATGGAAAGCAATGAGTGGCAATTCCATTCTGTGTGCAGCATGTTGCTAAAGGAAAAAGGCAAATCTGTGATGGTGGTGTCCAACACAACGGCCATTTTAAAAGCCACAATCTGGGAACCAAGCTGATATTTTCACATTGTAAAGGGAGCATGTGGCATGTTTATATGATAGAGAATCCAAATTAGTGATGTATCTTTCTTGGTGGCAAAAGTTATTACCTTTAGACCCCCTGAAGAACCCATTTTTTTGTAATGGGTCTATTTACATGGGTGATTTTTCTCTCAGTGATGCTGCTAGATGGAAAAATCACAGCATGTCCTATTAAGGTTGACATTGGAAGAGTACATGCAAATAACGGGTTTCCTGCACATACACAGAATGTAGGCGGGGTGCAATATTCTTGGGCGTAACTTCTCTCCGCTCATGTAAATACGGCTTAATAGTGAAACTATGATTTTAATATTAGTTTGCTGTTACATTTTTAAAAACACGAATCCTGATGAACATTGATGTGAACGAGCTCTAAGCTAATTCATTCCATGCAGACCATGAAATAAGTCCTAACATCTATCTGCTCAATATATCTGAATATAAAATATGACTCCACTTTGTAAAGTTCCCACAGATCAAACAAGATGAAGAATTCAGAACTCAAATTCCCCAGCTCTATACTTTCTATAAACCAGTTTCTGTACATGTCCTCAGCCCATCTGTTACACTGTGTGCGTCTAGCACAATAATATGTCCCGGATTCATCAGGTTTCACTCCAGTGATTTTTACATAAACTTCTCCTTTATTTGTGTCTCTTGTTATAGTTAGACGTCCCTGTAGAGACTGGGCATAGCTGGTGCTGGCATCATAATATATTAGCCCCAACCACTCCAGGCCTTTCCCTTCACATTGTCTGACCCAGTGTACACCATACATGTTAGTGCTGTCACTGAGGGAGGCACCGCTCACTTTACAGGTCTTCTCCAGAGTCTCTGTAGGTTTCACAGTCCCAGGACCAGACACCTCTAGTGAGATCTGTGCAGCGACACCTGGAAATAAACAAAAATTACTTCATTCTTTAATAGATCTGAAATCTACAATTATTACTAGAAGTTCTGTGATATTGGCAGGAAATCAGACTCACATTGTAGAGATGACATAACACAGAGTAACCAAAGGAGACTCTTCATGATTGGGCGGAGGAGATAGAACTAGTCAGTTCCAGGTCTGGGTGAACAGTTCCTGATCAGTGGACACTTCTACTTCTCTACTTATACAGGAAGTTATTTACATACATTTACATACATCCTGCAGTGGAGACCCCCGACCTTTATTACCTGGAGAACATTGTAATATAACATTGGTGCTGAGCTACATTGAAGGTTCATTCACATCTTTACATAATTTAACCCTTGGTCCCTCCGTGATTTTATTTGACAAGTAATCAAGTCAATGACAATTAGTCAAGTAATTCCCAATTCATCAATCATATTATCTACTTTCCTGAAGGAAAAGGGAAACATCCTCCACTTCTACTGATGAGCTATTACATATCAGGAAATGTCAGTAATCCTATATTGTGCTATAGGGGTGTGAGCATATTTATTTGTGCATTGTGTGTTTGCGTGAGCCTGTGCGTATTTTATAGTTTTTTGCACATGCAAGTCATACGTATTTGTGTGCACAAAAATAACCCCGTAAGCATGCTTCCATTGATTACAATGGGCATTTAAGCTAAATTAGTTGTGCTATGTTCATACACATACCTGGAGAACATTGTAATATAACATTGGTGCTGGGCTACACTGAAGGTTTATTCACATCTTTACATATATTCAATCTGTGGTCACCCAATGATTTTATTTGCCAAGTAATCAAGTTAGGAACAATTTGGGTCCCTGCACACTAGCATTTTTTTACTGCTGCGATATCGCTGCCATTTTTTTTATCGCAAATGTCATTGGGATTTTCTAATGTTAAAACCGCATTGGACAAAAATTGCAAAGCAGAAACGTGTGGTTTTTGTGTGATGCGTTTTTAACATTAGAAAGTCCCATTGACATTCGTAATAAAAAGTGCAGCGATATCGCAGCATAAAAAAGACGTTAGTGTGCAGGGGGTCTTAGTCCAGAAATCCCAATGTATCCGTCAGATAAACCACTTTTCTAGAAAAAAAGAGAAAGATTCTCCACTACTACTGATGATCTATTACATATCAGGAAATGTCAGTAATCATATATTGCGTAATAGGAATGAAGAACAGTGATGGTGAATTCTATGTGGGGTCACAATCTGCCATAACAATTCTGCATCAAAATCCGCATGTCTTAGGATGGTGTCACAGAGGCATAAACAGATTATTTCACATATTTGTGCAATGAGAATTGCATGTGTTTCACTGTAGTCTTTCCATATGTAAGTGATGCATATTTGTGCATGAAAAAAAACCCTCCAGCATGCTGCCATTGATTTCAATGGGAAATTAAGTTAAATTAGTTTAGTCTATGCTAGGTTTCTGTGCAATATGCAAGTAAATAAAACATGCTGTACCGTTTTTTTTGATGACCAAATGTGTTTGCAAAATGCGCACATGAACAAACCCTTTGAAAGCAGTGGGCTCTATTCACTGCGTATTACAAGAACAAATTTTGTATATGCCATACGCTGCGCAAAAGTGTTTATGTGAATCCGGCCTTACATGTGTATTTTGATGTGGATTTGCCATGAAAATAGTACAGACATGCTGTGGATTCTGCTCTTTGCAGCAATTCCACTGCAAACCTGCACCCAAATCTGTATGTAAGATCTGAGTTTTCATGTTGATGTGTTTGTAGCAGATTTTTCCGCCACGTGTGACTCTACCCTCCGTGTATGTTCACATCTGTCAGATTAGTCACAGAAGATGTGTTCCAAACATATGAATGGGATTGTTTCTGTAGATGTTGTCATATTTACATTTATGGGACAATCACAGAAATTATATCACTCATCAGAAGTGATTGACTACTTGTCCCACAACACCAAATATCACTGATAAAGGTTGTCTAATAGAGATGAGCGATCGTACTCGTCCGAGCTTGATACTCGTTTGAGTATTAGCGTGTTCGAGATGCTCGTTACTCGTAACGAGTACCACGCGATGTTCGGGTTACTTTCACTTTCATCTCTGAGACGTTAGCGCGCTTTTCTGGCCAATTGAAAGACAGGGAAGGCATTACAACTTCCCCCTGCGACGTTCAAGCCCTATACCACCCCCCTGCAGTGAGTGGCTGGCGAGATCAGGTGTCACCCGAGTATATAAATCGGCCCCTCCCGCGGCTCGCCACAGATGCGTTCTGACAAAGTTCAGGGAAAGTGCTGCTGGTGCCGGAGCTGTTATAGGGAGAGTGTTAGGAGTTATTTCAGGCTTCAAGAACCCCAACGGTCCTTCTTAGGGCCACATCTAACCGTGTGCAGTAGTGTGGAGGCTGCTTTTTGCAGTGTTGCATATTTATCGGCCGTGCAGAGCATTGCGTCCTGCAGTAATTTTACATTGTCCAGGGCCAGTAGTGGTGAGGCAGGGACAGAAGACATATTTAGTGTATATAGGCAGTGGGCCTTTCCAAAAACATTTGGGAAAAAAAATCTATTTGGGCTGCCTGTGACCGTCCTCAGTGTACAGGGTCTCTGCTGGGGGTAGTTGTCCTAATTCATACGCAGCCAGCTAAGTGTTACAGCAGGCTTGCGCAAAATTCTTTCCTGGCTCTGCTGTGCGTTCCGTAAGCGAAGTCAGCCTCCAACCACAGGCCAATAAGCGGAACATTTAATTACAGCGTTCTGTTTCTGCACTACTGGTAATACAGCATGCTAAGGGGTAGGCCTAGAGGGCGTGGACGCGGGCGACGACGCGGAGGCCCAAGTCAGGGTGTGGGCACAGGCCGAGCCAGTGCGGTGGCCAGGGGTAGAGGCAGGGCCGGATCGAATAATCCACCAACTGTTTCCCAAAGCGCCCCCTCGCGCCATGCCACCCTGCAGAGGCCAAGGTGCTCTAAGGTGTGGCAGTTTTTCACAGAGACGCCTGACGACCGACGAACAGTGGTGTGCAACCTTTGTCGCGCCAAGATCAGCTGGGGAGCCACCACCACCAGCATGCGCAGGCATATGATGGCTAAGCACCCCACAAGGTGGGACGAAAGCCGTTCACCGCCTCCGGTTTGCACCACTGCCTCTCCCCCTGTGCCCCAACCTGCCACTGAGATCCAACCCCTCTCTGAGGACACAGGCACGAGTGCCTACCGGCCTGCACCCACACCCTCACCTCCGCTGTCCTCGGCCCCATCCAGCAATGTCTCTCAGCGCAGCGTTCAGACGTCGCTAGCGCAACTGTTTGAGAGCAAGCACGCCGCCACGCACCCGCACGCTCAAGCGTTAAACGTGCACATAGCCAAATTGATCAGCCTGGAGATGCTGCCGTATAGGCTTGTGGAAACGGAGGCTTTCAAAAGCATGATGGCGGCGGCGGCGGCCCCGCGCTACTCGGTTCCCAGTCGCCACTACTTTTCCCGATGTGCCGTCCCAGCCCTGCACGACCACGTCTCCCGCAACATTGTACGCGCCCTCACCAACGCGGTTACTGCCAAGGCCCACTTAACAACGGAAACGTGGACAAGCACAGGCGGGCAGGGCCACTATATCTCCCTGACGGCACATTGGGTGAATTTAGTGGAGGCTGGGACAGAGTCAGAGCCTGGGACCACTCACGTCCTACCCACCCCCAGAATGGCGGGCCCCAGCTCGGTGCTGGTATCTGCGGCGGTGTATGCTTCCTCCACTAAACCACCCTCCTCCTCCTCCTCCAACGCAACCTCTGTCTCGCAATCAAGATGTGTCAGCAGCAGCAGCGCGTCGCCAGCAGTCGGTGTCGCGCGTCGTGGCAGCACAGCGGTGGGCAAGCGTCCGCAGGCCGTGCTGAAACTACTCAGCTTAGGAGAGAAGAGGCACACGGCCCACGAACTGCTGCAGGGTCTGACAGAGCAGACCGACTGCTGGCTTGCGCCGCTGAGCCTCCAACCGGGCATGGTCGTGTGTGACAACGGCCGTAACCTGGTGGCGACTCTGCAGCTCGGCAGCCTCACGCACGTGCCATGCCTGGCCCATGTCTTTAATTTGGTGGTTCAGCACTTTCTGAAAAGCTACCCACACTTGTCATACCTGCTCGGAAAGGTGCGCCGGGTCAGCGCACATTTCCGCAAGTCCAAGACGGACGCTGCCACCCTGCGGACCCTGCAACATCGGTTTAATCTGCCAGTGCACCGACTGCTGTGTGACGTGCCCACACGGTGGAACTCTACGCTCCACATGTTGGCCAGACTCTATGAGCAGCGTAGAGCTATAGTGGAATACCAACTCCAACATGGGTGGCGTAGTGGGAGTCAGCCTCCTCAATTCTTTACAGAAGAGTGGGCCTGGTTGGCAGCCATCTACCAGGTCCTTGGAAACTTTGAGGAGTCTACCCAGATGGTGAGCGGGGATGCTGCAATCATTAGCGTCACCATTCCTCTGCTATGCCTCTTGAGAAGTTCCCTGCAAAGCATAAAGGCAGACGCTTTGCGCTTGGAAATGGAGGCGGGGGAAGACAGTATGTCGCTGGATAGTCAGAGCACCCTCATGTCTATATCTCAGCGCGTTGAGGAGGAGGGGGAGGAGCATGAGGAGGAGGGGGAAGAGACAGCTTGGCCCACTGCTGAGGGTACCCATGCTGCTTGCCTGTCATCCTTTCAGCGTGTATGGCCGGAGGAGGAGGATCCTCAAAGTGATCTTCCTAGTGAGGACAGCCATGTGTTGCGTACAGGTACCCTGGCACACATGGCTGACTTCATGTTAGGATGCCTTTCTCGATACCCTCGCGTTACACGCATTCTGGCCACTATGGATTACTGGGTGTACACACTGCTCGACCCATGGTATAAGGAGAACCTTTCCACTCTCATACCCGAAGAGGAAAGTGGTTCGAGAGTGATGCTATACCACAGGACCCTGGCGGACAAACTGATGGTAACATTCCCATCCGACAGCGCTAGTGGCAGAAGGTGCAGTTCCGAGGGCCAGGTAGCAGGGGAGGCGCAGAGATCAGGCAGCATGTACAGCGCAGGCAGGGGAACATTCTCCAAGGCCTTTGCCAGCTTTATGGCTCCCCAGCAAGACTGTGTCACCGCTCCCCAGTCAAGGCTGAGTTGGCGGGAGCACTGTAATAGGATGGTGAGGGAATACGTAGCCGATCGCACGACCGTCCTCGGTGACGCCTCTGCCCCCTACAACTACTGGGTGTCGAAGCTGGACACGTGGCCTGAACTCGCGCTGTATGCCCTGGAGGTGCTTGCTTGTCCTGCGGCTAGCGTCTTGTCAGAGAGGGTGTTTAGTGCGGCTGGGGGAATCATCACGGATAAGCGTACCCGCCTGTCAACCGACGGTGCCGACAGGCTTACACTCATCAAGATGAACAAAGCCTGGATTTCCCCAGACTTCTCTTCTTCACCAGCGGACAGCAGCGATACCCAAGCAATACGTAGGCTGCACCCGCGGATGGAAGCATCGTTCTCTATCACCATCAAAAACGGGGACCTTTTTGCTTCATCAATCTGTGTATTCTATTCATCCTCCTCCTCCTGCTCCTCCTCCTGAAACCTCAGGTAATCACGGGCAATTTTTCTTAGGCCCACAAGGCTCAGTCATATAATTTTTGTAAACAATTTTTATACGTTTCAATGCTCATTAAAGCGTTGAAACTTGCACCTGAACCAATTTTTATTTTAACTGGGCTGCCTCCAGGCCTAGTTACCAATTAAGCCACATTAACCAAAGCGATTAATGGGTTTCACCTGCCCTCTTGGTTGGGCATGGGCAATTTTTCTGATGTACATTAGTACTGTTGGCACACCAATTTTTTGGGGCCCTCACCTACAGTGTAATCCAATAAATTTTTTGCCCACCTGCATTAAAGCTGACGTTACATCAGCTGTGATGGGCAATGCAATGGGATATATTTATGTACCGCCGGTGGCTTCTTGGCACCCACCCATGCTGTGAGTCCACAGGGAGTTGTAACTGCAATTGTCCACTTCTAAAGAACCCCAGTCTGACTGGGGCATGCAGTGTGGGCCGAAGCCCACCTGCATTTAATCGGACGTTACCTCAGCTGTGATGGGCACTGCAATGGGATACATTTATGTACAGCCGGTGGGTTCCAGGGAGCCACCCATGCTGTGGGTGCACACGGAATTCCCATTGCGGAGTTGTACCTGCCTGTGACTATTTATAAAAAACCGCGGTCTGACTGGGGCATGCAGACACCTTGACAGAATGAATAGTGTGTGGCACATAGGTTCCCCATTGCTATGCCCACGTGTGCAGCTCCTGATGGCGGTGGCACAGGATTATATTTCTCATTGCTTCTGTACAGCATTGTGGGCTATCGCCCCGTCCCTTTTAAACAGGGTCGCTGCCTAGCCGTGCCAACCCTCTGCAGTGTGTGCCTGCGGTTCCTCCTCATGGCAGACGCACTTATAAATAGACATGAGGGTGGTGTGGCATGAGTGCAGCTGAAGGCTGCGCAGGGACACTTTGGTGTGCGCTGTGGACACTGGGTCGTGCGGGGGGGTTGGGCAGCATGTAACCCAGGAGAAGTGGCAGTGGAGTGTCATGCAGGCAGTGATTGTGCTTTGTTGGAGGTAGTGTGGTGCTTAGCTAAGGTATACATTGCTAATCAGGGCTTTTCAGAAGTAAAAGTTGTTGGGAGGGGGGGGCACTCTTGCCGCTATTGTGGCTTAATAGTGGGACCTGGGAACTTGAGATGCAGCCCAGCATGTAGCCTCTCGCCTGCCCTATCCGTTGCTGTGTCGTTCCCATCACTTTCTTGAATTGCCCAGATTTTCACAAATGAAAACCTTAGCGAGCATCGGCGATATACAAAAATGCTCGGGTCGCCCATTGACTTCAATGGGGTTCGTTACTCGAAACGAACCCTCGAGCATCGCGATAATTTCGTCCCGAGTAACGAGCACCTGAGCATTTTTGTACTCGCTCATCTCTATTGTCTAATAATTATCTTTATTATTATAGTTAATATTATAGCTGATAAATAACACATATCTGTTGCAGGTCTAGATGAATGCCGGCCACTAAAATACATATCAGGTAAACAAGGAGGTCATCTACCAATTTTATACATCAAACTAAAGCTAAGAATACTAACTAAAAGCCCATTTAGACACGATTGTCACTCAAAAGACGCCTTTTAAACTATAATCGTTGTGTCTAACTGTACTGAGATTGTGTAGTTTTTGTTACCCTGTCGCTCATCGTTGTCTTTCAGCTTGCTGAAAGACAATGATAAGCCTTATCAGGGATTCACAGCGGGATACAGCTGATACTATTGTTTTAGCTGTATCCCGCTCCCTGTTAATGGGCTGGGTATGAAGTACAGAGCGGTCAAACTCTTTTCTCCATACCTGGCATGGAGCGCTCGGCTGTATAATACGCGGGCGCTCCGTGCAGAAAACATCTGGATGCAGAAGACAAGCGGGGACACCCCACTTGTCTTGTGCATCCTCCGCTCTGAGCTCTCGGCTGTATAACAGCCGGGCGCTCAGAGCGGAGAACAGCTGGATGGAGAAGACAAGAGGGACCCCACTTGTCTTCTGCAACCTCCACAGCGCAAGGTGATCTTGAGCAATCATTTTGCGCTGCAAATGACCCAAGTAGCTTGAGCGACATCTTTTGAGTGATTCGTTGTGTCTAAATGGGGCATAAGTCCCCAAAAGTGATAACAGCTGTCCCTGGATTCACCCCAGAAAGAATTGCTGCCTGTCCTATTCTAGGCTGAGAACAGATGATAATAGAATATACAGCGATTGTTTACACATGTATCATCTGTGTGTGAAGAACATTCATGTGAATAGCATCACTGGCTATAATGGGTCTGCCAGCTGTCCATGTAATACACGGACAACACACAGACCATGAACATGATTAGCTGAATGGGCCCTAAAAAGGAAAGTGCTGTATAATTAGAAAATGCTCTATTGTATAAATCAAGTTTTTATTTTTAAGGGGATGTCAGAGAAAAAAACTTTTTCTTGTAAAAACAGGTCCAACTTGGTAAAAAAAATAGTAAAACTCTTATACATACTTCTTTCAACTCTCTGCAAGTCCCACCAAACACCAGTGGAGCTATCAAAAATTTTGCTACACAAGACAGCATGCGAAGCTCTTGTTTTAAAAGCAATGTTATAAATTTGCAAAGGACAAATTCTACCAGGTGAACAGAACAGCCGAGCACGGGCCTTCTCCAAGGGAACACTGTAGAGCTACAGATGTTTCTTGTGCTTTAGAAAATGTGTTTTGGTGAAAGGAAACATGATGGAACCTGGAGGAGGAGAGCAACAGCAGTTCTCCCACCGCTAACAGCACCTTGAGGGCAGAGTGTTCTCCTCCTGGAAACATGAGAGCTGTAGATCCGTATTTATGTATTGATTTATTTTTAATTTGGGGGAAGTATAAGGAGGAAACATGTCAGCAGCAGGAGGAGAAGAGCCGCAGCACCATTACCACCACCAATTTCCCCAAACCCCACTGCTAGCTGCGTAATATCTGCAAATATTTTGTAGTGGCCAAACTGGCAACTTTGAATCATGTCTGAGACTACAAACAGGAACTGCAATTTTCCCTGTTCCAAAATGTATCTTGTTTGTCTATTTTGCTGCTCTGTATGTTGACAGCTGCAGAAATATCCCCTCTCCCAATGCACAGACCACGTTTTCTATAGGTATTCAAACATGATGCAGCAACTTCCTCTGCTCCCACCATAGAAACCTGTTTGTCAGGCCGCGATGTTGTCATGTCAGGAAACTTTGAGGATATAGTACAAAGTATGATGTTAAATATAGAGTATTACGAGGACACTGTTTAGTAATGAAGGAAATGCAGCTTCTATAAAATCTCCCTACGCCTTGAGGCACAAGGATAAGGTAAATAATGCTTCAACTATAGAGAAGTAAAAACATTAACAAACATTTGAAAAGGTATAATTTAAACTTGTCCAATCCCAATGAAATGTGGTCTGACACATCACACATTGATCAGTCTCTGGGTCAGGTATCAATATATTTCAAGAAAAATCCTGCCAGCAAATGTACAAGTCTAAATCCTCTAGAACAGGGCCCAAGCAGGGCCTTAAGGGTTTGTCTGAGTTAAGGGTAACCCCTTTCACTGGGTCCAACATAGTATAAAATAACAATTGAGCAGTTATTCACCTCTCTCGGCTCCCCCGTTTATCCTCCACCGCCGGCTCTGCCCTCTGCTGTCTCCACTGTGACATGCAATAAACCTGCTGTAGCAGCCAATGACAGCGCTCAGCCATGATCCCTGAATGCTGTCATTGGCTGCTGCATCTTGTTTGTAGATGGGCTCTGCATGCAGTGATGTCACCATAGCCAGTGATGTAGGACTAATGGGGGAGCACGGAGAGGTGAGAAACTGCACCTTTGTTATTTTATACCATGGGGGGCCGGGTAAAGGTTTCCCTTAACTCAGATAACCCCTTTCACATGATCCATATTTAGGCAAACAATCATCAAGTCAATGTAATATCCAGGTTCCACTGCCCTTTTCTAATTAAATGTGGATTCACCAGGGAACATATGACTAATTGTATTTGATCTGAAGGATATTCTCAGTGCTCGGTCTGGCATCGACCATTTTCCAATGATAATATAAACACTATAAGAATGTCTTTTTTAACATTTGAATTAATATCTATTGCTAATCTGTGCTTGTTTACCACTCCCGTATAAGTGAAGTATTATTTACCTTGTCCTGTGCTTTAACCCCATAGTGACAAACATATTCCTTGCTTTAAGGACCAAGCGACTGTCATCATTGCATTGCAAGAACCGTAACTTGATGATAGAGCCATATGAGGGCTTTTTTGGGGGACAAATTGTAATTTTTATTGGCACCACTGTGGAGTCCATATACTGTAATGTATAACTTTTATTACATTTTTTTGGGAGATTAAAAAACCACACAGAAATTCCTCTATTGTTTCTGGGGTTTCTTCTTACAGCATTCACGATTTGGTAAAAATATCATGATAACTTTCTTATTTGCATTATCACGATTAGGGTGCATCCCCACAAACGTATATCGGCTCGGTTTTCAGGCCAAGCCGATATACGTTGTCCTTGTGTGCACGGGGCGGGGGGAGGATGGACCTTAGCCCCGCCCCCGTCCCACCTCCTCTCATTGCAAATAGTGCAGAGGGGCGGAGAGGAGGCAGAGAGGGGGCGGTTGCTCAGTTCCTGCTTCTGGCTCTTCCTGCTGTTATCTGGTAAAACAGCTTCAGTGAGACACCTCTATTATCTGCTGTAAGAGCTGCAGACATCATCAAGTAGTTACCACAAATACAGCAACCTTGTTCAACTACACAAACATTGCCTATACTTAAAGGGGTTGTCCCGCGCCGAAACGGTTTTTTTTTTTTTTTTCAACCCCCCCCCCCCCCCCCGTTCGGCGCGAGACAACCCCGATGCAGGGGTTAAAAAAGAACACCGGAGAGCGCTTACCTGAATCCCCGCGCTCCGGTGACTTCTTACTTACCTGATGAAGATGGCCGCGGGGATCTTCTTCCTCGGTGGACCGCAGGGCTTCTGTGCGGTCCATTGCCGATTCCAGCCTCCTGATTGGCTGGAATCGGCACGTGACGGGGCGGAGCTACACGGAGCTACACGGAGCCCCATTGAAGAAAGCAGAAGACCCGGACTGCGCAAGCGCGTCTAATTTGGCCATTAGACGGCGAAAATTAGACGGCAACCATGGAGACGAGGACGCCAGCAACGGAGCAGGTAAGTGAAAAACTTTTTATAACTTCTGTATGGCTCATAATTAATGCACAATGTACATTACAAAGTGCATTAATATGGCCATACAGAAGTGTATAGACCCACTTGCTGCCGCGGGACAACCCCTTTAATTATGGGGTAACTTGTCTGTGCATCTTGCCTTTTTGGCATAGGAAGCCATCAGGCTAAAGTGAAAAAATTGAAAGTGGTGAGAAATTGTAGGAATGCCACAACATAGATAAAAATAAATCTATTTGTCTTCTTTTGGGAAGGTTATTTTATTGGTGCTACTGGATTCCTCATGAGATTCATTCTCGCACACAACTATTTCTTTTTTGGCAAAGCAATATTCCTGCAACTCACCGGAAACGCCATGAGCAGTAAAATGGCACCGCAATATGCCAACCTTTCCATGGCAAAACTGGTGAGGGACTTTCTGGCCTCCTGCCCCAACAAACCATTGGCCTACTTCTGCTACATTAATGACATCACAATCATTTGGACCAACACCGAACAAGAACTAGCAAAATTCTATGAGAGGTTCAATGCATTTCAGAATATACAGAAATCTATGTTTTGGACACCACCATAAAAGTTTCAAACAACTCAATACAGACATCCCTATACCAAAAACCGATTGATTGGCTCACATACCTCAGATGGGACAGTTTCCAACCTAAACTCATCAAAAGGTCTATTTTCTACAGCCAGGCCATCTGATACTACCAGATCTGCTCCAACACAACAGACGAAGGGGAAAATCTTAATCAGGAATACCGTCCACCTCAATTGATGATCAAATCACCAGAGCCACAAGGATATCAAGAAATCAACTATTCCAATACACAGAGAAGGAAAGAAGGAAATGCTCCTGTACCTCTAGTAGCGACCTACAATTTATAGCTACAGATACTAAGGAAAACCACAAAGAAACTCCACCATACCATACCCAAGGATGACCGTCTGAAAACCATATTCCCAGACCTTCTCCTTCTATGTTACAGGCAACCTCCAAACTTGAGGAACTTTATAAACAGGAGTGCATTGCCCTCTGACACACACACAAAAAAACTTATCCCTGCAATGTAAGGAGCTGTAAGACCTGTTCACATGTACTGACTGCAGACAGGATACAAATCCCCAACACACAGCAGGACTATAAGATCCTTGGGACATTCACATGTTCCACGTCCATGTGGTGTACCTGATCCTGTGCAGTAAATGTCCTGTTGGGGGCCTTTATGTTGGAGAAACTGGAAAAAAACTGAATGCGAGGATAAAATCTCATTGTCGCATAATTTAAAAGAGAAATACAGAATTACCTGTAGCTGAACAATTTTATAGCCACAGGCACAATGTAGAACATATGAAAATAACTATATTAAGTGGCAATTTCAAATCTCTACGTCATAGAAGTATTTTGGAGTACAAGTTTATAACCACCTTTGACACTTTCAACAGAAGCTTAAATTTTTCAAGAGGGTTTATGCGTGTCTGGGAAGTATGAGAAATCTATAGCTGAGATAACACACTGGCCTGGTGACCCCTAACATCAATTCAGAGACCATAAAACTTTCACATCCTTTTCAGTGGGCTAATTAAATATTTGCTCCTCTACTCATCCTGTTCTGGTATTTTTTTCTTAGTACAAATTAATCACAGCATATCTGTATATATTAATGCATACTTCTTCAGATCTATTCTATAAGCCTGAGGAAGAACCCGATGTAGGTTTGAAAGCTCGCTATAACATCATGTATTTTTGTTAGTCATTAGAACTTGTCAAATCTACAAGATTACTTGGTTTCTATTGCTGAGAACAATCAGATTTCCGATTCCTCCATTCATGCTTTTCTTGATCTGGTGTAAATTATTACATTTCAGGATGGTGGTTCATTTACATAGATCCAATCTTTTATTTCTTAGGTATGATGTCACCATAGCGCTAGCTGACTCACGATCTATGTTTTCTGGTTTGATGAATTAACAGTAATGATTCCACTTTAATTTGCTTTGAGACTTCTATGACAATATGCAATGATTAGTGTCAAAGTTTAACCATTTCTGTTTTTTCAGCCCTGAAGTGCAGATAAAAGGGGCATTGCAGGCAATGTGAATGATAACGTTATCTCAAGCAGAATCGTTGTTGGTCATCCAGATTTTGGTTTATCAGCGACAAAACCTGATTCTCAGAATTTGGAAACAAGTTTGACCACTGCACTGTGGGTAATGAGACACTCTGTATTTAAAATTATTATATAAGCTCACAAATCCCCCAAGTTTTTTAGATTCAATAATAACCTTTTTTGTTACAAAATGCAAAAATGTACACTTTGTTTTCCTTCTGAAGCACATGCAAAAAGGACACTGCCAGGGGTGTAGCTAAAAGCTTATTGACCCTGGTGCAAACATTGAGTCCCCCCTTCCCCCACTGAACGCAACTTCTCTTTAGGCCACTTTCAAATGAGTATATTTTAGCTCAGTATTTGGTCCGTATTTTGTGGACTGTAAATGAAGCAACTGCAACTCTATATATCTATTTCTATGTCTTATCACATGACCGGGGACCACTCAACAAGGCCCTCGGTCACTGCTCCAGGCTCTCGCTGACCATTAGTATCCGGGAGCAAGGAGATTTTATATTTCCCAGGCCCTTCCTGGCTCATGCGCATGTGTCTCATATTTTACTGGCAGGCGCATGAGCAGAATCCGGGTAAGGTCCGTGGAGGAGGATCATGTCGGGGTTCAAATATGGAGACCTCAGGTAAAGAGTTATATCTCCTCTCACCGCATCGATGAGGGGAGATGAAACTTCAACTTTTTTTAGTTTTACATTATCCATTAGATAACAGCGATTATGTGACCAGGAACCACTCACATGTTACTAGGAACCACTCCAGGCTCTTAACTTCCATTGATAGCTAGGAGAAGGGAGATTTTTAATTACCTGGGCAATCCTTGACTTTTGCGCATGTGTCCGCCATTTTGCAGACAGGCGCATGCCCAGAAGTTGGGGTAAGTTCCGCACATAAAGTTGGGGTCCTTAGTTATGTAGTTTCATCTTCCTTAATGGATACGATCCGTAAGGGGAGATGGAACTTTAACTTTTTATTCTAATTTTTTTTAACTTTACATAATCACTGTTGTCCGGTGGATAACAGTGATCTTGTGACCGGGAACTGCATACAGACATCCCCGGTCACAGCTCCCAGGACTAGGCTATTTTTGACAGCCAGGTGCAGGCAGATGTTAAATTTGCCACGCTCTTTTGGTTTCTGCACATGCGCGCCACATCGGCATATGAGTAGAAGCCCGTGGCCGGTCCTGATCACTGGGGGACATCACGGAGGACTGGGGTGAGTATTTGCAGCTGCCCCCATGGATCTGATCCATGAGAGCAACTGAAACTTTAACTTTTTAAAACTTTTTTTAACTTTTCCATGATCGCCATTAACCATTGGATGACAGCTATCACAGGCCAGGGGACCGCTCACCCCAGTCCCCGGTAACATCTCCTGACTCCCGGTTATTTTGAGAAGCTGGGAATCAGGAGATTTAAAATTTTCTGGGGGCCTGGGCCTTCTGTGCATCTGTCTGACATAATGACATCTGGAGTGCATGCAGAGAAGACTTACATCAGATCATGGAGGACCAGATAACCGTGGGCATTGCAGAGGACCGGGGAGAGTAATCTCAGCTGCCCCCATGGATCTGATCTCTCAGGGCAGCTGAATCTTTAACTTTATTCAACTTTTTATTAACTTTAATGCGATCGGTGCTATCCATGGGATAGCACCGATCGCATTACCAGGGGGAGTTGCTCCCCGGGCTCCCTGATGACAGCTCCATGTTGCCGGCTACCTCTGGTAATGGACAGCATGGAGCTGTCAGGTTCACAGCCAATGGGGTTTTAATCCTTAGAGGATGCATATTTTTATGTCTTCAAGGATTAAAGCCCACTTTGCTAGGACGTAAAAACACTATAGGGCCGTCACTAAGCGGTTAATGTCCAGTTAAGTACTTTCTGAATGGTTCTTCTTGGCTCTGGAGGGTTTCTCCTACATGCTTCCTGTTGTGACTGTTGCCACAAACTCTCTGGACTTGTGTTTACCACTTATTTAATTTCTTATTTAATAGTGAAATACCATACGGCTGTGCTTCATTCTCGCTGGCTACTTAGTCACACAATATTGTTTTTTAAGATTTCTGGTCTGATATGAAACATACTCTTATTTTTTTTTTTATATGGTGGATTAGCCGTTCAACAAACTAGCCTGGTTGATGGGCCTCTTGGGTTTCCACTATGTTGTTTTGAATTGTTACATGCTAGGATGGGGCTGAGTTACTTGTTGCCCCAGCTCTCCAGATTTGGATTCTGCTACTTGTCAGACCCAACATTGCACTACTATTTTTACATTTACATTTGTTTTCCCCCTTTGTTTATAGATATGCCCTCACTCCCTCACAGTTTATATTGTATACATCATCTCATTCAGCCTCTCTTTTGGACAACATGCTGTCTCTCTTTGGGATATATACTGCCTTAGTGCCTACTAAAATTACATCATGTTACACTTCTGCTCCATAAAGTTATGGGGTTTAACTTGCCCATCAAGAAGTATAAGGATTTATTATAATACCTAAAGTTTTCATGCCAATGTGTTTGACTGTCTCATTGAAAGCAATGGGCGATGCATTTCATGGAATGCAAAAAAAAAGGACATGTAGCGATTTATTATCAGCATTGTTACGTTGGGAAAATCGCTCATATGTGACTGAATTCCATAGAATTGAGTTTATATTCATGTGAGTTTTGTGCATCTCGCAACACACAAAATGTGTGCAATTTTTTGTGCTCATGAGCATTAGCTTTAGACTAGACATTATCTGTCTCCATGAGAACCATTTCTCCAACTCTTCAGCACCTAGGTTCTTTCATTCCCAGTATTCTTAGGTTCCCTCTCCCACTGCTTTCAAAAACATAATTTTGGGGTATGTTTGACTATTCAGGCAATTTTTTTACAGCGTTTACCAGTATTTTATGGCATGGATTGCTACATTTACAGAAAACAAGTATGTACAGTCTTTATTTTGTATATCTTTTAACTAAGAACTATCGTGTAACAGAAAAGAAGTTTCTATTGGTTTAACATTTAGTTTGTTAATTTAAATAAAAAGCATAATTAATTCTAGAAGATACATTAGATGAGCAAGTGCTTATTTAATCACTTTTGAGGGAAAAGAAGACCTACACCTATAACAATCTAAAAAAAACAAATATGCACTATAGTTTATGAGGGGGGAGTTGATAACATGGTTAAAAATCCATGATACCCTTTCCCATGTGGTGATACAAAGCCTTATAGAAGAGACAGAACACTGACAGCTCGTCCTTCTCTCCCTGCTCATCCTTGCTTCACCATCCACAACCCTGAATGGGCTGAAGTGACACCTGAAAGTTTAGAATATACAATTACCACTCCAGCAGTTCTGGTCTTGGATTTCAAACAAGACTAAAGCTACTGCTCTAGTACCTTTTTAGGCAGAAACAGATATGGTAGAATAGTACCCAACCCCCATATGAACAGCGCTCAGGCAAAACGGTACAGTAATATTCTCCTAGCCAAAGCATCATTTGGGCAAAACTGTTAACTGATTTATAGCTTTTGATAGACGTGTTGGAGTGGCCTGTCAATCTAGCCAGTCTGGGTGAGGAGAAGCCAGAGGAAGCTGCTGTAAAGACTCTCCTCTCTGATCCTATAATATATTAAACTTCTAGTGTGGTGTCCGAACTAGAGGCCCGCTGTTGCTGGGGAAGACCACGGGGAAAACATGGATGTCATAGGTGGCTCTGCAATCTCTCCCAGAAATGGCAGAAATGGAGCCTAGCTTGGTTGCACGCAGTGGAACAGGTGCAATAGTGATAACAGTTCATTTTAATGGTGTTATCATGTGACGCCTTTAGTGAGGGTGAACTTCAGTTGATGGTCTTGAAATAATTGAAAAATGTCCACGTAGCTTTGTTGCAAACCGAAGGTACACAGTTTACTAAGCTTTTCGTAAAAGGCACATATTAACAGTTACAATTCACAGTGGTGCAGAGTTATCTTGCATTTAAAGGGGTTCTGTCACTAAAAAAGAAAAATGCTCTACTTATCCATGCCTCCCCCATCAGTCTACTTACCAGATCTTCACCTCCCTTATCTTCTCCTGTCTCCTGCAGTCCAGGGGCTCACTTCACCTCCACTTGCCTGATTCTGCTCCTTCCTGTGAGGTTACGTACATTAGGTTGGCAGTCTGCCAATGTGCGTTATGTCACAGCTCACCGGCCAGCAGGAGGACTGCCTATCTTCTTCAGAGATTGCTCATGCCAGCTGTCATTGAAATAGATTACAATTCCTTCCTAGGCAGTGAAGCTACAGCACATGGATGTGACCTTCACTGACCCAGCAGGAAGGAGTTTGTGATGAGCAGCCTTCATAACAAGCTGGGCCCAGCCTGCAGTGAGCTGACCTGGGGCACTGGAGAAGCTCAACCAGGAGAAGATGTGATAAGAAGACAGACAAGGAAGGAATAGGTACATTTAGATATTTTTTTTTTATGACAAAACCCCTTTAAGTAAACATTGCTCTGAACACCTGAGTAACACATACAGTTCCACTTCAATACTCTCCCTCTTGTCTAATATTACTCAAAGAAGGATTAGCTTAGCAGATAATGGAGTAACTATAATAGGGCTGCTTGCACTTTCCCTGGCTTTGCGTTTTCAGGAGCTCGTACAACTCACTGTTGTGTAGATGATTCCCAGGTTTGTTTTCCTCCACACTACATGTGATTCTGTAGTTTTTGGTATTCCCACTCTCCACTTTAGCAACGTTCACTTCAGCAGCACTGCTACAGACCTCCTCTCTCTAAATTCCTCCTTTACTTCCTCTTGCTTCTCGGAAGCTTTCTTACTAACCACTCCTCACATCCTGTCTTACTCTACTCATTTTCCCGAATCTGTATATTCTCCTTCTTCCTCTACCAATCAGAGATATTCTATGGCAGCAGCCGATCTGGAGCAAGCTGTTACCAGGCAGAATAGTTTAAGCCCATGAAGAAGGGTGGGAGACAGGGTCTCTCCTCAGTATGATACCTTCTATGTCTCCCTATGGGAACTTATGCTTGTGTGGCTATCCTGTAGAACCCTCCGGGCCACAAGACTCGGTAGTCTGGGGCCAGAATATTGCTAAATAGAATTGTCCTTTGGAAGTCCTGGCGCTCCTCAGTTCCTCGTTGTTTAAAGCATAAACTTTATTTCACTTTATTAAAAGCGTGCTTAATGTAAATTAAAGCTGCAACTCATATGCCTGTATACATATAATTCAATCTCAGTCCATCCGACTATATCCCAGTATTATAGATTCCTACTGCAGATCAATCTATACTGTGCGCATTTGCGGACCATAAAAAGTATATCCACAAAGTGTTGTGAGACGTACAAAACTAGAGGGTGGTGCAAAGATATGGAGACAACTGAGAAAATGGAAAAAAATGATTGGAACACCATCTTAAGTGTGGCATGTTGCTAAGGGAAGAAGGCAAATCTGTGAGGGGCAGTGTCCAACACAACTGCTATTTTAAAAAGCCACCATCTTGGAACCAAGCTAATATTTTCAAATGGTAAGGGGGCATCTGGGATGTGTATCTGATAGAGAATCCAAATTTGTGACATATCCTTATTGCTGGCAAAAGTTATTACCTTTGGACTCCCAAAAGAACCCTCTTTTTGCAGTGGGTCTATTTACAAGGGCGATTTGTCCCTCACAGCGATGTTGCTAGATGGAAAAATCACAGCATGTCCAATTTCTAGGTCTCACATGAGAGTAGTACATGCAACTGACCGTTTACCCGCACATAGGCAAATTATGATTTTAATACAAATTTTACTGTTATAATTTTAAAAACGCAAATCTTTTAAAAATGGAAAACAAAACACTGATGTGAACGAGCTCTAAGCTAATTCATTCCATGCAAACCATGAAATATTTCTGAATATAAAATATGACTCCACTTTGTAAAGTTCCCACAGATCAAACAAGATGAAGGATTCAGTTCTCAAACTCCTGATCCCCAATGTATTTCTCCAGCTCTATACTTTCTATAACCAGTTTCTGTACATGTCCTCAGTCCATCTGTTACACTGTGCGTCTAGCACAATAATATGTCCCGGATTCTTCAGGTTTCGCTCCAGTGAGTTTTAAATAAACTTCTCCTTTATTTGTGTCTCTTGTTATAGTTATACGTCCCTGAAGAGACTGGGCATAGCTGGTGCTGGCATCATGCCATATTAGCCCCAACCACTCCAGGCCTTTCCCATCAGGTTGTCTGACCCAGTGTACACCATACATGTTAGTGCTGTCAGTGAGGGAGGCACCGCTCACTTTACAGGTCTTCTCCAGAGTCTCTGTAGGTTTCACAGTCCCAGCACCAGACACCACTAGTGAGATCTGTGCAGCGACACCTGGAAATAAACACAAATTACTTCATTCTTTAATAGATCTGAAATCTACAATTATTACTAGAAGTTGTGTGATATTGGCAGGAAATCAGACTCACATTGTAGAGATGATATAACACAGAGTAACCAAAGGAGACTCTTCATGATTGGGCGGAGGAGATAGAACAAGTCAGTTCCAGGTCTGGGTGAACAGTTCCTGATCAGTGGACACTTCTACTTCTCTACTTATACAGGAAGTTATTTACATACATTTACGTACATCCTGCAGTGGAGACCCCCGATCTTCACTACCTGGAGAGCTTCACTTTAATACAGTAAAACCTCTACTAATGTTGGTAACCTGTCCTAAAGCAATCGGCTTTACCTGAAACCGCTGCTACTCGAGGTAATTATTTCCATAGGAATCAAAGTAAATCTAATTAATTTGTTCTAGACATTCCAAAAAAACACACCAAACCACATTTATTGGAGATTAAATATTGTCTTTGATACCAAAAACAATAACAAATGAATATAAAAGACTACTATAAAGAATAAATGAATATTTTGCATGTTATTGAAAATGTTACTGTGTCTTATTTGTGGTGTTACGTAGGACTACAGGTCACTTCTACTACGTTATCTGTCCTCAGTGTTATCACTTAGTTCTCTGTGTTGTTACATTACAGTGCAATTGTATAATACTGTACTGTACTAGTATATTATCCATCCTCGATGATAGATACTGGTGGGCTGCATTAGCATTGAAGGATCATTTACATCTTTACACATTTTTGGTCCTAGTTCTCTCAGAACATCTTCTAGTAGTTGATAGATTTTCATATGCTGTTTCTTTAATATGCTCTGATTGGCTGAGATAGTCAATAAATGGCTGTGATTAGGTATCGAGCCAGCGCTGAGAACCAATCACAGCAATCTATTGCTGGAGATGGGGGTTCTCAAACCTTACTTAAAGCAATAGATCACCTGTCAGTGCCGGGAAAGCCCAGAGCAGCAGCACAGATCAGCGGCCAGGACCCGGACGGCAGCTTCTAGGTGACTATTGATTTTTTCTTCAGCATCCTTGGCTGCGTTTTTAGCTGCGCTGAAAAAAAAAACAGCCAAACCGCTGGCATAAACAATGCCAGTGCTGCTGAAACCGGGCTGAATCTGCACTAAACACAGCATTGAAAAACGCTGTGATTCTGCAAACACCTATGTGTGGGAGGCCTTATCACACTAGTGGGTCCTGAGTGTCTTTTCTTGCTGTGACATCAAGGCTCCCATACATGTTTTATAATGCTACACATCCAACAATACGTAGTTTCTGGCCTCTTTTGGATCCCAAAGCCTCTCAGGGCAAATGTTTTAGTTTTCACGAGGCACTAAAACTTTCCCTGTAAAAAAAAAAAAAAATATATATATATATATATATATATATGCAGAACTTTGCTGCCATCTAGTGACATAATGGCATTTCACAGTACAATAGCTTCAGTGAGAAACATCTATTGTCTGCTGTATGACTTGCGGACATCATCAAGTAGTTACCACAAATACAGCAACCTTGTTCAACTACACAAACATTGCCTATACTTAATTATGGGGTAACTTGTCTGCGCTTCTTGCCTTTTTGGATTAGGAAGCCATCAGGCGAAAATGAAAGAGTTGAAAGTGCTGAAAAAATTGTAGGAATGCCACAATACAGATAAAAATAAATCTATTTGTCTTCTTTTGGTAAGGTTATTTTAACCCTTTCCAATTCACTGTCTGACGTCTAAAGACATTATGATTTAAGGCTGTACAGCACCAATGTTGGAAAACATCAGTCAGGGGGTTTCTCACTATATACTGCCAGTCTCTCTGCTGTTGGAGCCTATCCAGCGTGTTACCTCATGCAGTACTGGCTTTAGCCAGCATATAGCACCATTGTATAGCGGCGAAAAAAGAGTAAGCCCCTAGGAAAACCAGGATACAAATTGGATTGGAAAGGGTTAATGGTGTAACTGGATTCCTCATGAGATTCATCCTCACACACAATTATTTCTTCTTTGGCAAAGAAATATTCCTGCAACTCACCTGGACCGCCATGAGCAGTAAAATGGCACTGCGATATGCCAACCCTTCCACTACAAAACTGGAGAGTGACTTTCTGGCCTCCTGCCCCAACAAACCATTGGCCTACTTTTGCTATGTTGAGGACATCACAATCATCTGGACCAACACCGAACAAGAACTAGCAAAATTCCATGAGAGATTCAATGCATTTCACCCCTCCATAAACCTGACATTAAGCTACTCATATACAGAAATGACCTTTTTGGACACCACCATAAAAGTTTCAAACAACTCAACTCAGACATCCCTATAACGAAAACCGATTGATCGGCTCACATACCGCAGATGGGATGGTTTCCAACCTAAACACATTTTCTACAGCCAGGCTATCTGATACAACCAAATGTGCTCCAACCCAACAGACGAAGAGGAACATCTAAATCAGGGCCACCATCCCACCTCAATTGATGATCAAATCACCAAAGCCACAAGGATATCCAGAAATCAACTACTCCAATACACAGAGAAGGAAATAAATGATCCTGTACCTCTAGTAGTGATCTACAATTTACAGCTAGAGATACTAAGGAAAACCACAAAGAAACTCCACCATACCCTACCCAAGGAAGACTGTCTGAAAACCCTATTCCCAGACCCTCTCCTTCTATGTTGCAGGCAACCTTCTAATTTGAGGAAATTTATAGTCAGGAGTGTATTGCGCTCTGACACAGAAAAAAGAACTTATCCCTGCAATGTAAGGAGCTGTAAGACCTGCTCACATGTACTGACTGCAGACAGGATACAAATCCCCGACACACAGCAGGACTATTAGATCCTTGGGACATTTACATGTTCGATGTCCAATGCTGTGTACCTGATCATGTGTAGTGAATGTGCTGTTGGGGACCTTTATGTTGGAGAAACAGGACAAAAACTGAATGCGGGGATGAGATCTCATCGCCGTACAATTACAGAGAGAAAGACAGAATTACCTGTGGCTAAGCATTTTTGTAGCCACAGGCACAATGTAGAACCTATGAAAGTCACTATATTACGAGGCAATTTAAAATCTCTTTGTCATAGAAAGATTTGGGAGTACAAGTTTATAACCACCTTTGACACTTTCAACAGAGGCCTAAATTAATCACAGCATGCCTGTATATATTAATGCATGTTTCTTCAGATCTATTCCATATGCCTGTAGGTTTGAAAACTCGCTATAACACCATGTATTTTTGTTAGCCATTAAAACGTATCAAATCTACAAGATTTTGGATTCCTCCATTCATGCTTTTCTTGATCTGGTGTAAATTATTACATTTCAGGATGGTGGTTCATTTACATAGATTCAATCTTTTATCACTTAGGTATATATAATGTCACAATAGCGCTAGCTGACTCACGATCTATGTTTTCTGGTTTGATGGAGCATTACACTTTAACTGTTTTTAACAGGTACGTGATCAACGTTGTCTGTTGGATAACGGTGATCACATGACTGGGGACCGCTCACCAGGGTCATATACATCTACCTATTGGAGCTAGGCGGTTTCCTGGTAGAGATACATAGATAATATCTTTCTAATCTGCTCTGGTACAGAAAGAGAGCTGCGGAGTTTCCATGATAAACTCATGGGATCTGCCCAGAACTTTAGTTTACCTTGAAACATTCCACTGTGAGCATTGAGTTCCTTGATGTATTGGTTTGTAGAAAGGATGATGGTTTTGAGACAGATTTATTTGTCAAAAGCATGGATTGGAATAATCTTTTGGAATATGGTAGTTACCATCCCCGAGCCACCATCGATTCTCTCCCTTGGAGCCAGTTCCTGAAAGTGAAACATATTACAAATTATACAAATTGGATGAGAAATTAGCTTGGATGTGTGACAAATTTCTGGATTGGGGTTATCCCAGAACTTTAGTTACTGATGCAACTCAGAGAGCTAAACAAATTTATGGGGGGACACTTTTGGTGCCTAAACAGAAGAAAGAGACCCTTAAACGGATACCATTCATGTCCTCCTATAGCCCAGTTAGCAGACGAGTATCAGCCATCCTTAAAAAACATTGGCCGCCTTTGGGATAAACAAGTAATATTGATGAATTTCTGAGTCCACCGATTATATCCTACAGGCAGTGTCCTAGCCTGCGGGATAAATTAGTACACTCGCTATTTGAGAAGGGAACAACTTCCAGATAGGGGACGTTCATGCCCCACAAGATGGGCGATTACCCATGCTTGGGTCACTCATGTTGTGGGAAAATGGCGAAGAGAGACAAATTTTACCATTCCCAAACAGGTGCTACCTTTCAGATTAAAGATCGCTATACCTGCTCCTCATCCGACACAATATATTTGATAACATGTCCATGTGGACTACAGTACGTGAGGGAAACCACCATGGAGGTGAGGAGCAGGGTAGTTAAGCATAAAAGCAATATTAAAACCAAACATCTAGATCTACCAATCCCACGTCATTTATATGATAAGGGCCATTCGGTTGCCTAACTTAAGTTTCGAGTGGTTGATCGGGTTCCTTTATCTGTAAAAGGGGGGGTAGGATTAAGGTTCTAAAGAAAAAGGAACTCCAGTGGATATTCCTTTTGGTTACAATGACCCCTAAGGGCCTAAACCATGAATGTAATGCTCCGGCGTATTTTTAAATAATAGGCCTATCTGTTAGTGTACTGCATCACTTTGTGCACTTATGTGCAATTTTATTTACACTTGCCTTGTTTTTAATTTAATTACAGGTTACACTGGTTGTCGTAATGGCGAAAATTCTTAGTTTTGTGATGGTCCGATATCCTTACTGGTTTATACCCAGGCATCATGCACATGTCCCGCACATATATACAGATTTTAGAGCAAGATGCTGTGGAATTACTAAGGAAATTTATAAATCAGTAAGCTTGAATTTAAATTCTTATGATCATTGGAGAGATCACTGCTGAATAGAGATGAGCGAACGTACTCGTTACGAGTACTTACGCACCCGAGCACCGCCATTTTCGAGTACAGCGGTACTCGCGCGTAAAGATTCGGGGGGCGCCGTGGCGGCACGGGGGGTAGCAGTGGGGAGTGGGGGGGGAGAGGGAGAGAGAGAGGGCTCCCCCCTGTTCCCCGCTGCTACCCCCCGCACCGCCGCGCCTCTCCCCGCCCCCCGGCGCCCCCCGAATCTTTACGCCCGAGTACTGAAGTACTCGAAAATGGCGGTACTCGGGTGCGTAAGTACTCATTACGAGTACGTTCGCTCATCTCTACTGCTGAATAATTAATGTTAATAAATAAGATTGGAACTAGTTACCATGATTGGTCCCATTCACCTGTATTCCTATATATGAGGGGATGTCATGGATATCCCAAAGGTTTTTTTTAAAATAATTATTACAAAGAAAAAGATTTCCTCTTTAATGGATGGCGAAGGGCGAAATTACCAAATTAGGTGCTGAACATTGTAGTGGTAAAGTATGAGTATTTCTATTATATTCCATCATATGTATGGGAAAGGATGTTGGAGGATGTAAAACTATAATAGTAGCACTAGCAGATACAAACTTCATATGGCAAGATTTCCAATGGCATATGTGGTTTGCTCATGTTCCTTATGTTATAATGATGTGCGTTTATGCCCTGCAAATACATATTAACTGACATCAGGGGCTGACACACATTAAAGGTTACAATATGGGATCCATGTTATTAACATATTGGATTTCTTATTGATTTCAGAGAGTTTGGATGAGAAATTAATTCACTATGTATCCATTAGTGTATTAGGTAATCACGGTTATGTAGATTTGTTTTAGGTCTGTTGACATCACACCTGTGTGCGATAGACCTATAGATAGTGTATGTATCATTCCCATGGTAACAAGGATTCTCGTTAATCTTTGGTTGATCCCGCTTGTGCGCGGTAGATCTGCGTTTGGGTCTGGTGGAGGGAACGCAATAACCCCTTGATCATTCCGCACGTGCACAGTAGGCCTTTTGAGGATGTAGTTACAATTCTTTTTTTTTTTTTTTATAAATTCTTTATTTATTGCAGGTAATTGTTCAATAACTGAGTTACAACTTTAAGGTTCAACCTTATTCACATTGCCAGTGTGCCTCAGTATTATAGGAATGGATAGTTAGAGAATATTTCTACATAAACATAAAAACATGTCAAATAGAGATGAGCGAGCACCAAAATGCTCTAGTGCTCGTTACTCGAGTCGAACTTTCAGTGATGCTCGAAAGTTCGTTTCGAGTAACGAACCCCATTGAAGTCAATGGGCGACTCGAGTATTTTTGTATATGACTGGTGCTCCGCTAAGGTTTTCATTTGTGAAAATCTTAGCAAATCACCAAAGTCATGTAAAAAACACAGAAATAGATTGGGCAGGCGAGGAGCAACATGCAGGGCTGCATTTCGGGCTCCGAGGTCTCACTATTAAGCCACAATAGTGGCAAGAGTGAGACCACCCCCCCCCCCCCCCACTGTCAGCATTAAGATCGCAGAGAAGAACGATGTTAGCCCATTGAATTCAATGGAGCCGGCAATACAGCCGGCTCCATTAAAAGCAATGGACTGCCGGCGAGCGCGGGATGAATTTTCGGGAAGGGCTTAAAAATATAAGCCCTTAACTGAAAAAGAAAGATTTTAGTGTAAAAAAGAATAACAATGCAGGCATTCTCTTCAATGGAGCCGCTGCTGCTGCCGGCGACTCCATTGAAGACAATGGTCCGCTGGCACACCTGAATTCTTTTTCAGGGAAGGGCTTTACATATAAGCCATTCCCTGGAAATGAATTAAAAGTGATTTAAAAAACAAAAAAAATAGATACTCACCTCCCTTCAGCTGCCAAGGCACAGCCTCCTGCTGTCCCCTGCTGTCCCCTGCACTGTGGTGCTGAATTGCTGTCATTCAGCTGAGAGCTGCGCTGAGCCAATCAGAGGCAGCACTCACTCACCCATTCATGAATTCATGAATGGGTGTGAGTGAGATCTGCCTCTGATCGGTCAGGCTGTGACCAATCAGAGGCAGCTCATTCAGCAGGTGGGGATTTTAAATCCCTGGCTGCTGAATACTACAGAGAGCAGTTCAGGAGATTTTTTTAATTTTACACATTTCTGGATGAATTGCAGGGAAGGGCTTATATATTTAAGCCCTTCCCGAAAATTCATTGTGCGATCGCCGGCAGCCCATTGCTTTCAATGGAGCCGGCTGTATTGCCGGCTCCATTGAATTCAATGGACTAACATCGTTCTGCCGGGACAAGGTGAGTATATTTTATTTTTTTTACTTTTTACACATTTTAGGATGATTTTCAGGTAAGGGCTTATATTTTTAAGCCCTTCCCGAAAATTCATCCGGCGCTAGCCGGCAGCCCATTGCTTTCAATGGAGCCGGCTGTATTGCCGGCTCCATTGAATTCAATGGTCAGTGCTCGTTTAATCGAGACGAGCACCGCGTGGTGCTCGTCTCGAGTAACGAGCATCTCGAGCACCCTAATACTCGAACGAGCATCAAGCTCGGACGAGTATGCTCGCTCATCTCTAATGTCAAACAGTATGATATAATAAATCAAATCTTGCCTAACTTCCTGGCTCCGTCTGTGGTTCTTTCCACTGTACATTGTGTAGAACTTCATACCTTTATGCACTGTATAATATATTCAAAAGTGTCTAGTGAGACAGACAAGACACATGAAGGGTGTACACAAGGGATGCGGGTAGGTATATAGCTGATGGTATTAGAGGAGGTGAGGGGTGCGACTGGGTAGTTTAGCTAGTTTGGGGGTTAAGTAACCAACGGTATTCTTCTGAGTCTTGGAAAACTATCCAGTGGTACCATGTTTTACGGTATCTTTCTTGTGTACCCTTTAGTGCTGCAGAGAGGTCCTCCATCTCCTTAATCCAGTTAACTGTGTTTAGCCATAGTGCCAGCGATGGCGGGGCTGTCTGTCTCCAACGTCTGGCTATACATGACCTCGCCGCGCTCATCAAGAAACATACTACCGATTTTTTGTAGGTAGCCAGCGGGATATCACTGTGATGTAGGAGGAAGAGCGCTGGTGTTTTTGGTAGAGTGAAATGAGTAAACTTAGTGGAGATCCGCCAGACCTCTGACCAGAAGCCCGCCAGCACCGGACAGTCCCAAAAGACATGCAACATGGTCCCTTGCTCCGATCCGCATCTCCAACACATGGGGGAGACCGACGGGTATATCTTATGCAGATTGGAGGGCACCCTATACCATCTGGAGAGAATCTTAAAGCTGGATTCTTGTATTCTGCTGGAGATGGATGAAGAATGTGTGATACTGAATATTTTGTCTGTTTCCTCTGTGGTGAGATTGATTCCCAGTTCCTCCTCCCATTTCTCAATGTATCTTGGGGGAGCGGTTTCCGGTTGTGAAATAAGGATATTGTAAATTCTGGATAGCGTGTGTCTAGAGGGGCCCTCTTCAGTGCATATTGCTTCAAATTGTGTTTTTGGACGGGAGAACCCATTTGGCTGAGTTAAGGACTGTAGGAAGTGTCTTAGCTGTAGTATCTGCCAAAATGGGAGTGGGGCTGGAACAGTGGGTCCTCTCAACGTGTCCACCGAAAGCCACTGGCCATTTTGTATGAAATGTTCAGCCCTATATCTACCTTCTGTGAGCCATGTACGGAATATTCCCTTCTCCCCTCCCAGACGGAAGTCTGGGTTACCTAGGATCGGGAAGAGTAGGGATGGCCTGGGGGATATATCTGTCCTCTCCAATACTTTGGCAGCAATTGACAGTGTAGGACCGATAGTGGGGTGTTGCGTCAACTCTCCCGACCAGGGGAGGACCACCAACGGCGAATGAGATGCGGCTTGTTCGATGGCTATCCACTGCTTGAGTGCAGAGTGCCGATGCCAGTCTATTATGCGTACCAGGTGAGCCGCTTGGTGGTATCTCACAAAGTCCGGCAACCCCAGACCGCCCTCTTTTTTTGGCCTAGACAGTGTGTTACGTGCTATCCGGGATGTCTTTCCTGCCCAGATAAATGTGGTGATAAGAGAGAGAAGGCGTTGGAAAAAACTCTTTGGGACATGTATGGGGAGGGCTTGGATTAGATATGGGACTCTGGGAAGGATATTCATTTTAATGATTGCTCCTCTGCCAAACCAAGAGAACGTGCCTTTGGTCCATGAGCTAAGGTCTTGTCTGACCCTATTTAGGAGCGCTGGGAAGTTGGCCATGTATAGGTCCTCACTGTCCGGCGTTAAGTTTGTTCCTAGATAGTGAATATGGTCCCTTGCCCATGTGAATGAGAAGAAGTCCTTGAGTTCTTCTACTAGGGATTGTGTGAGTGAGACATTGAGCGCTGCCGACTTGTGGTAATTGATTTTGAAATTAGATAATGCGGAGTAATGCTTGATCTCGGTCATAAGGTTTGGTAGAGTGACTCGTGGGTCGGAAATAAAGAATAGGAGATCGTCTGCATAGGCCGCTATCTTGTGTCCTGTGTCACCTGTTGTGATCCCGTGCATATTTGGGTTGGCGCGGATTTTTGTCAGCAATGGCTCAAGACATAGAATGAAAATCAAAGGTGACAGAGGGCATCCCTGTCTCGTACCATTCGAGATGGGGAAAGGCGCTGAGAGCTGGCCATTTACTCTTACTGATGCTGTTGGATGGGAGTATAGGCTCGTGATCCACTGTAGCATGTTAGGTCCCATTCCCATGTGTGTCATGGTTGCAAACAGGAAGTCCCACTCCACCCTGTCGAAGGCTTTACCTGCGTCTGTGGACAATAGGCATATTGGCAAGGGAAGTTTGCGCGCTGCATGAATTAGATTAATGGCTTTAGTTGTATTGTCCCTTGCCTCTCTCATTGGGATGAAACCGACCTGGTCTTTGTGGATTGTAGTTTGTAGGTAGGGGGAGATCCTGTTTGCAAGGATTTTGTTGAACAATTTCAGGTCAGCATTTAGCAGTGAAATTGGGCGGTAGCTTTGGCACTGTGAGGGGTCTCATCTTAGGGATGACCGAGATATGTGCTGTTAGGGTGTCTCTGGGAATTTCGTTCCCGGTGGTTATGGAATTAAATGCCTGGGTGAAGTGGGGTGCTAGAATTTCCGTGTATTTCTTGTAGTATGTTAAAGTACTCCCGTCTGGACCCAGGGCTTTTTCCGGGCCGGGAGGCTGCGAGCGCTTCTGCTAGTTCATTTGGGGAGATGGGTGCTTCCATCATCTCTATTGCCTCCTGCGGGAATTTGCAGAAGTTCGCCAGCTGAAGGTATTCTCGAATTATGGCTCTCTTTTGCTCTCTAGCCAGGGTTGACTGTGGGGGGGATAGGTTGTAAAGAGAGTGGTAATATTCCCGGAATGCATCAGCTATCTGTTGCGGTAGGTGTTGTGCGTGGCCTTTGCGGTTGTTGATATGCGGGACATATGTTCTGGCTCTTGTGGTCCGCAGGGCTCGTGCCAGTGTGCGACTGGGTTTATCTCCAAACTCATAAAAGTGACGTCTGCATTTTGCTATGCCTGCTTTGGCCCGCCCCAGGCAGTAAGAGCGGACCTTTTCCCTGAGTTGGATCAATTCTGCCCCTCTAGCGCTGTCATGGGTAGATTTATGAGTGGACTCTAGCTCTTGGATCTGGTCCAGTAGCTTTTTAAGGTGTGCGGATCGTTCCTTTTTGATGCGGGAGCCTAGGTTGACGCACAGCCCGCGGATTACGCATTTGTACGCCTCCCAGATCGTTAGTGGGTCTACATCTGGCGTTGTATTACAGGTAAAGTAGTCTTTTATCGTTTTGTGGATTTCGTCCGAGATTTCCGGGTCGTGGAGGAACGATTCATTGAATCGCCAATACCATGTTCTGTTGTATAAGGAGGGTAGTTTTACTGTTAATGTGATCATGGCATGGTCTGAAAAGGTATTGTTGTCTATTGTTGCCGAGACTAAGGACGATAGTGTGGAATGTTGGAGGAGGATGTAGTTAATTCTGGAGTACATGTTGTGTGGGTGGGAGAAGAATGTGTAGTCTTTTGTCGTGGGGTGCAATATTCTCCATGCGTCTACAAGTTGGTGTGTGTGGAGTGTTCTTTTGATCCTGCGGTGTACAGAGGCGGAGAGGCTGTCAGATCCCTTAGATGTATCTATCCATGGGTCAAGGGGGACATTAAAGTCTCCTCCTAGCACCAGGGTGCCCTCTTTGAATTCGTTCAAGTCCTCCAGGATCCTTTCGAGAAAGGACAGCTGGTCGGAGTTGGGGGAATAAATCGCGGCAAATGTGACTGGTGTGCTGGCGAGCTTACCTTTGAGGAACAGGTACCTGCCTCCCGGGTCGTATCGCATCTCCCCATGCTCCCATGGAATGGAGTTGGCTAGGAGGATTGAGACCCCTTTGGACTTGGACTCAGCGTTCATACTGTGGTAGGCTTTTGGGAACCTGGCGTCCGTGAACCCTGGGCAACCGTTCGTACGGAAGTGGGTTTCCTGGATGAAGGCTACCTGTGCTCTCTTCTTCCATAGTAGATGGAGGATGGAGGACCATTCCTCTGGAACGTTTAGGCCCTGTGCGTTAATTGAAATTATCGAAAGGTTATTAGGATCCAATGACATGGTTACCTATGTGCCTTGGGGTTGTCACTAGAAGATAAACAGAGGGAAGGGGGGGAAGAAGTGATGTGTAGAGGGAGTGGATGGAAAAGAAAGAGGCGGGGGGGTGGGGGTCAGTTGAAGGGACACACGACACACTAGGGAGAACAAAATCACAAGAAGGCTAACTTCTAAGTAACCTAGTGGTTAGCAACTACAACTTAATCAGGGAGCCTGATGCCTCCAAACCGTGAGGCCGGACCAGGTCCCCTGATGCCCTACTGGGGGAAAGATGGAAGTGCACCAAATCAGCAAGGCCACCTCTGGGTTCCCAAGTCTGTTGACTGTGTCTATCAAATAGAGGGGGAACCGTATTCTTTTCTTGTGGTAGTTCCTTTACTTTGCAATCCTGTCTGGGAGCTCCAGGCCGCCGCCGATGAAAGATCTAATGTGAGAGAAACTATAAGTGGGTCTGTTACTGTATAGACCGCTAGTTGTAGGGCTTCTTCCGCCTGAGGGCACTTTTTGAAGAACTTTCAATGGTGAAAACGAACGAGAACGAAGACAATAAGTCCCGTGTTCAATGTGTATATCATGTGAGTCTATTTCCAGGGCTGGGAAGTTGGTGTCCTCCGCTTGGGGGACTCTTTGGCTCAGGGGATTGTGGAGGCTAAGTCCATGGGTTCAGTCCAATCCGGGATCGGGACCGCTGGGACCTCCAGGAACCTAAACGCTCCTTCTAGGTCTGTCGGGGATCTAACAATAAAGATGCGTCCTCTTTTTCGGAGGATCAGATGGAAAGGATGACCCCCTTTATATGTGGCATCCGCTCTGCGCGCTGCCTCGAGCAAGGGACGGATCATTTTCCTGGTGTTGAGGGTCAGCCTAGAGACGTCGGGCAAGATAGTGATCTCCGCTCCATTGAATTTGACTGGGCCTCTTTCCCAGGCCAGTCGTTGGATTTCCTCTTTTTGCCTATAAAAATGCACCCGACATATCACGTCCCTAGGCAGATTGGCGTTCCGTGTTCTGCCCCCCTGTGTCCTGTGGACCCTGTCCAGTTCTATTATTCTGTCCTCCAGGCGCTGCATTAGTTTATTGAAGATGGCAGTTACACAGTCATGCAATGCGTCTGGGGGAATGTCTTCTGGGAGGCCTCGTAGTTTTAGGTTGTTGCGGCGACCTCTGTTCTCGATGTCATCAAGATGGAAGCTCAGGTCTGTAATCTGTTTCTGCTGTTTTTCTACTATTAGTGAGAGTTGTTGATAGTCCGTAGACGAGACCTCTGGGTTTTCCTCGAGGGCCGTAACCCGTTCTCTGAGGGCCTGTACTGAGTGACTGACTGTACTGATGGCTTTGTCATGTTTTTCTTCTATACGTCGCAGTTGCATTTCAAGATCTGTCTTGGTAGGTAACACACGAATCATGACCCACAAGGCAAGAAATCACTGGAGCAGGAGGAACACCAGATGGTCAAACTGAATTTGTCACTGTAGGGTTCAGAACTAAAATATAACTTTTATTGAATCTTTATAAAAAAGAACTTGATGAACAAGTCTCAAATAGGACACACATATAGCTAAAAGAGAGTACTCCTTAAACAAAATTCCCAGAGATGACGGAATGGCCGTATTTCGGGATAGAGAATTTAAAGCTATACAGCTTTAAAAGGAGTAGACCATAGAAGGTTCAAAACAATCAGTGATTTGCTACAGAATTATGTAGTTAGCTATAACCTTTTACTCAAAGGGTCAAACTAGCTAGTACGTTCAGAAGTTTCTCAGAACACCAACAACCTCGAGAAGTCTCCGTAGCCCTCTAATCAAGGGGTTAGAGCATAGCTCTTCTCGAGTAACTGCATTCTTGTCCGAGCAGGCTCGGAAAAGGGGGGGGGGGGGTGGAGGTGAGCAGGAGGTGGCAGGGGTAGCAAGGGGGAGAGAGATCTCTCTCTCACTATCCCCTCTGCTCCCCGCCGCCCCCTGAGCCTGCTCGGACGAGAATGCAGTTACTCGAGAAGAGCGATGCTTGCTCGAGTAACTGCCTTATCCGAATGTGCTCGCTCATCTCTAATTATTACATTCACAGAAAACAAGTTTAGTCCTTAATTTGTATATATTTTCACTAAAATACTATCATGTAACAGAAAAGAAGTTTCTTTTTCTTGTAGAACCGCTGAAGACCGCAGCATCCTAGTGGTTAACATTTAGTTTGTAGATTCAACAAAAAGCCAAATTATGGCTGCTAGATGGAAAAATCACAGCATGCCCTATTTCTGTGCAAGTCTCACATATGAGCAGTACATACAAATGTGCAGTTTCCCACACATCACACAAAAGGCAGGCGGGGTGCAACATTGTTGAACGTGACTCCTTTTCGCTCACGTAAATACGGCTTAATAGGAAAACTATGATTTTAATACCATTGTGCTGTTAGATTTTTAAAAACATGTATCCTTTAAAAATTGAAAAAAAAAACACTGATGTTAATGAGCTCTAAGCTAATTATAACATCTATCTGCTCAATATATCTGAATATAAAATATTACTCCACTTTGCAAAGTTCCCACAGATCAAACAAGATGAAGGATTCAGAACTCAAACTCCTGATCCCCAATGTATTTCTCCAGCTCTATACTTTCTATAAACCAGTTTCTGTACATGTCCTCAGCCCATCTGTTACACTGTGTGCGTCTAGCACAATAATATGTCCCGGATTCATCATTCTTCGCTCCACTGATTTTGAGATAAACTTCTCCTTTATTTGTGTCTCTTGTTATAGTTAGACGTCCCAGAAGAGACCGGGCATAGAAGGTTTCAGCATCATAATCTATTCTCCCCAACCACTCCAGGCCTTTTCCTTCAGGTTGTCTGACCCAGTGTACACTATACATATTAGTGCTGTCAGTGAGGGAGGCACCGCTCACTTTACAGGTCTTCTCCAGAGTCTCTGTAAGTTTCACAGTCCCAGGACCAGACACTTCTAGTGAGATCTGTGCAGCGACACCTGGAAATAAACAGAAATTACTTCATTCTTTAATAGATCTGAAATCTACAATTATTACTAGAAGTTGTGTGATATTGGCAGGAAATCAGACTCACATTGTAGAGATGATATAACACAGAGTAACCAAAGGAGACTCTTCATGATTGGGCGGAGGAGATAGAACAAGTCAGTTCCAGGTCTGGGTGAACAGTTCCTGATCAGTGGACACTTCTACTTCTCTACTTATACAGGAAGTTATTTACATACATTTGCATACATCCTGCAGTGGAGACCCCCGACCTTTATTACCTGGAAAACATTGTAATATAACATTGGTGCTGAGCTACATTGAAGGTTTATTCACATCTTTACACGTTTCCAGTTCTAGTTTTTGCCATGATTTTATTTGCCAGAAAGAGAAATTGATCCCACAACGTCTTCTAGTCTCTGATGGATTTTCAGTATTGTTCTTCCAAGATACAGCAAAGTAAATATAGTATAAATGTATCAGAACAGTATATGATAGAACCTGTCACTGACCGGAGGAACATCTGAGGATCCTCAAACATAAAGTCAATCCAAAACATTTAAAGCAAAGTAGCCAAATTAAAAACCATTAGTCAAGTAATCCCAATACATCAGTCAGATAATCTACTTTCCTGAAGGAAAAGGCAAGAAACTCCACTTCTACTGATGAGCTATTACATATCAGGAAATGTCAGTAATCATATATTGTGTTATAGGAATGAAGAACAGTGATGGTGGATTCTACGTGGGGTAAACATCCATCATAACATTTACACCAAAATATTATAGAGATTCTGTGAATTCTGCTCTCTGCAATGCAAAGGGTGTAATGTTCAACAATTCTGGGGAAACCTGCACCGAAATCTGCATGAAAATCCTCATTAATTACACATTAATTTTCATGGGAATTTGTAGCAGATTTTAATGCCACATATGGATCTACCCTCGGTGTATGTTCATATCTGTCAGATTTGTTACACAAGATGGGCTCCTAACGTATGGATGGGATTGTTTTAGTAGGAGATGTGGTCACATTTAGATTTACAGGACAGTACTAGAACTGATATCACCCATCAAAAATTAATGACTACTTGTCCACGACACTGAATATCACTGATAAAGATAGGCTTAAATTCCTTTAATTATTATAGATACAATGATTCCCTGTAGCTCCACCCCCTCTCTCTCCTTGCTATGGCGGATTCCAAGGCTGTTGTGCAATCTTCTCCTATGGGCCCCATTGAAAACAAATCTGCGATATTGCAGCTTTTTTGTATCACAGCGAGGTTTCAGTGAACACTTTGCAAATGAGAATGAAAAAAACTGAAAATCATTGGTTTCATAATCATGCGTTTTCACTCACTCTCACAATGCTAGAAAACCTATCGCTAGTGGGTAAGAGCCCTAAAAGTTTCCTGGTGGTTTGCTCTCAGCCAGGACTGCATACGGCGTTGTGTGTGGAGTGGGGTAGACGACCGTTTTCCTCTCCTACATGCGGTACTAGGATACTTGAGCCTACCTGCTGACTACATCACAGCCCAGCCTTCCGTCTGAGAGCAACCACCTAGCACTGGCTTCAGAGGCCGCTGCCCGGAGACACCCATAAGTAACCACATGCCTCCCTGGGAGCTTCGGCAAGACACCCAGAACTCAAGAACAGGATATTGCTGAGACCCTGCAGCCCAAACCAAGCAGGTCAGTATAACAGCGGGTGCTATATTGGTCAGAGGCTTTCTCCTGCCTGTAGAATCAATAGAGCGGCTGAGGAAGTAGAGGTGAGCCTTATAGCAGTATAACCAGCCATGATTACACTACAGGGAAGACGCTTCTGCTTTATCCAGCTAGGTGGGGTGGAGGAGGTTAGGAGAGGTATAAGGGGCTGCACCATCCCAGTATCATTATAACCTGCACACCATCACCCCCCTCCACTCTCCTGCCCCCATTTACCCAGTTCTCACAAAAAACACCATAGTCCATGGAGTAGCACGAACTGGCTCTTATCACACTAGTGGGTCCTGAGTGGTTTTCCTTGCTGTGATATCAAGGCTCCCAGACCCATTTTATAATGCCTGAACACCAATGGTTCCTTTCTGGCCTCTTTTCGATCCCAAAGCCTAAAGTGACCAGATTTGCCCAGGATCAAAGGGTGTGGCCAGTGGACGGGGCTTATCATGATATATGATTTTACTTCCGCTGTTATAAAAAATACAGGGTCATTTAGAAAAAGACAGGAAGCAAATTCTGCAGCCTTTCCACATCCAACAAACAGATAACATCCATTCCATTGGTGTGGCCTTTGATTGGTAAAAAGCTTTATATCCACAGAGAATTTTTAATCAATTTGTTCTTTACTGGTTTTGTAATTTTTTTGCCTTTAGTAAGGGTACAAATAAAACATACATACATTGCTTTTGCACGTCTGTAAATATCATTGAAAACAAACTGTTTATATTAAACAAGAATTGAGTAACTTACTCTTTGTCTAGAGTCTTTGTATAGTCCATAGCTTTAACTTGAACGAAGAGCAGATTAGTTAAGCAATAAAGTAAGAATTAGTTCTGCTGGGAACAAAATTACATTTATCATTGTGCATTACATCCTATATTTTAAACCAGTAATAAACGACAGGATAACAATAAGGTGTGGAGGGGGGGAGAGGAGGAGGAAAGGAAGGAAGGGAAGCTATGACAGTATTATGTCAATTATCAAACATCAACTGCTACGCCAATTAGATTTGTAACTAAGGTTTCGTTTTTTTGTTTTGTTTTGTTTTTTTTGTTTTTTTTATATTATTATTTTATTTATTTTCCCTTCAGCACGGGTGCATATGAAACAAACATACATGCATACTTTGCTAATGGAATTCTAGCGTACATCAATAGAAGGAAGCTGTTTACAATAGACAGAAAAAATTATAAAGCTTACCCTTTATGGATATTTTAGCCTATACTAAGCGTTCAAATAACAATAGGGTATGGAAGGGGAGGAGGGGGGAGGGAGAGAGGGGGGGGGGGTGGGGAAGACGGGGAGGGGAGAGGGATAGGTAGGGGGAACTGCTTTGAAAATATTATTTCAATAGTCATACATTGGCTATAAGGTCAAGTGGATTTGTAACCAGGGGTTCCATTTATTTTGATATTTTACGAATTCTCCATTTTTTAGGGCATATAATTTCTCATATGTGTTGTGGTTGGTTAGGGACTGCATTAATTCTGGGATGGTGGGGACATTAGCCGCTCTCCACTTCCTTGAGATCAAGAGCTTGGCCACCAGGAGGATATGGCCCAGTAACTTTTTCATAGGATGTGGAATACATTTGTTGTTCAGTAATAGAATAGCTAATTCAGGGGATCTGGGAATGGACACCTTCGAGATTCTTCTCAAGAGAGAGAAGACCCCATCCCAGAAGTGTGAGAGCTTTGGGCACTCCCAGAATATATGGAGAATACTGCCCCTGTGGCCGCAGTGTCTCCAGCATCTGTCGTCGGATTTCGTGAACGCTCTCGCCAAAACTATTGGCGTGAGGTACCATCTGGTCACAACTTTAGTATGAACCTCTAAGATATTCGCATTGATAGATGCACTGTTTGCCCACTTGAAGGCAGTCAGCCATTCTTCTGGAGAGAATTTTCCCCCCAGATCTCTCTCCCAGTTGAGAATATGTGCGCGCTTTACTCCACCCATGTCGCCTGAGAGTCTGTCGTAAGAGGCTCTCACTTGGGATCGAGACACCGGGTAGGGGTCATTCATGACATCCAAGAGGTCACCCGACACTCTTACTTTTTCTATTTTAATAGAATTCAAAACAGATCTTATTTGGAGATATCTGAAGGCCTCCCCCGGGGGCAGACCATATCTCGCGCTCAGAGCTTGAAACGGGACCAACTTGTCCTTTTTTAATATGTCGTCTAAGTGTGTGATTCCTTTCTTAGTCCAACTCTCCAAGTGGAGATTGGGGACAAGGTATTCTAGTGTGGAAATGGGGATATTATCCACTTTTTTCCCCTCGCGGCGGTTAGTGTTTTGGGCTAGCCATTTCCATGAGTCTAATGAAGCTTGTATTATAGGGGAAATAGATTGGGGTTTGTATAGTGGGAGCACCGGAGAGGAGAGAGAGGCCAACAGGGAAGCCAAGAGGAGAGAGCGGATAGGCCTTCCCTCATTCATCTGAGTCTCGATCTGCAGCCAGCTTGGGCCTATTTTTGTTTTTAACCAGTGCCTTGATTGGTTAATATTGGATGCATGAAGGTATGACCACAGGTTCGGTACACCTAAACCTCCTTGTTTTCTATTGAGGAATAAAATGGAGGCAGCAACTCTTGGTCTCTTGCCTCCCCATACGAAGTCTGAGAGTTGTTTTTGGAGCTTTGCTACCATCGACCTAGGAATCGGGAGAGTAACTGTGCGGAATATATATAAAATTTTGGGGAGAATTAGCATTTTATAGAGTGTAGCTCTTCCCATCCATGAAGGTTCTTTTTTCGTTAAAGCTGCTAATTCTGTTTGGAGGTTGGCCAGCAAGGGCAAGAGGTTTGTTGGGACCATGTTGGTTAGGGGACTACATAGTTTGATTCCGAGGTACGGAATATCCTTACCTCCCCACTTAAAGGGGAACTCTTCCTGGATGCTGAGTTTTAGAGAATTGTCCAAGTTGATAGGGAGAATTTGGGATTTGTCTATATTTAATTTATAGTAAGATACTTTACTAAACTCTTGAATAATTTTGTAGGTTTCCCTTAAAGATGAGATAGGGTCTGTAAGCAGAAGTAGGACGTCGTCCGCAAAAAGACTTATTTTGTGTTGTCTAATGCCCGCCGATATTCCCCTGATTCTTTCATTAATTCTAATCGCCTCTGCCAAGGGCTCCATAACGAGCGTGAACAGAAGAGGGGATAGGGGGCAACCCTGACGGGTGCCATTTGTTATTTGAAAGGGTTTTGATATAATCCCGTCTACTACGACCCGCGCTGAAGGGGCGCTATATAGGGCTCGAATGGCCCCAAGAATGTTCCCCCCGAAGCCGAACTTTTCTAGCGTGGCGAAGGCGAACCCCCAGTGAAGCCTATCAAAGGCTTTTTCAGCATCTAAAGCCAGTAAGATAGTTGGGGTATGGTCCGCCTCCGCCACTGCCATGAGATTCAGGACCCTCCTAGTGCCATCCGACGCCTGCCTTCCCTTTGTAAACCCCACCTGATCCCCATGCACTATCTGTGGGAGAATTTTTAACAGGCGCTGGGCTAGTATTTTTGAATATATTTTTGTATCACTATTTAGCAGTGAAATGGGCCGGTAGTTCGCGGGTGAGTTCGGAGGTTTCCCCTGCTTAGGGATTGTGACTATAGTTGCGTTCAGCATTTCTTTCGGGAGGTTACCTGTAGATATTGCTTTATTGAATGTATCAGCCAAACAAGGCGCCAGGTCCGGGGCAAAATCTTTATAATATTCATTGGAAAATCCATCCGGACCCGGGGCCTTGTGGGCTTTTAGAGATTTAATTGTATCATGAATTTCCAAACAGGAGACAGGGGAGTTTAGTATTTCCAGGTGGTCCTCTGTGATAGTGGGAAGATCAATCCCTTCTAAGAAGTTGTTAATTTGTTGGATGTCTGGTTGTGGAGTGGAGACGTCTTTATTTAAGTTATATAAGTTGGAATAGAATACGCTGAATTCATCAGCTATAGCCTGAGGATGGGTTATTTTAGTATTCGTTCCATCTTGCTTGACTAGGAATGGAATTTTAGTTGGCGCCTGTCGTTGTTTTATTATCCTAGCCATCAGTCTGGAGGGTTTGTTGTAGGCTGTATAATAATTCATCTTTGAGAAATTCAAGGTTTTAACGTAATCGCCAATCAGCTCCTGGCGGAGTTCACGGCGAAGAGACATCAGTTCTCTGTGTAGATCAATTGAGGGGGATATCCGAATGTTTTGCTCAACATTCGCAATTTGCGCGAGGATGTTATTTATTTGGAGCTGTTTCATTTTTTTGTGATGAGAGCTCATTTTAATTAAAATTCCTCTCAGGTAAGCCTTGTGGGCACACCAGGTGGAGAAAACATCCACGTCCGGGTTGCTGTTTAAGGAGAAGTACTCAGTTAGTGCTTCTTTAATGGATTTTTTGTGCTCCGGAAGTCTCATAAGGGGAACATTAATTCTCCAACTCCCAAGGGACGGGGGGACCCGTGCAGTTTCCAATGTGAGAAAGACGGGGGAGTGGTCCGACCACGTGGTCGCACCTATGTCCGCGTTCTTTACTGCTGGAAGGGTCCACTTGTCCACTAGAAATAGATCAATCCTCGAAAAGGATCTGTGGCGAGGGGAGTAGTATGTGTAATCTCTGGAAGTGGAGTTAAGGCATCTGTAGGAGTCAAAGAGCGCTTGTTTGTGCAACCAAGGCGAGAGCACATGAGACGTCCTTGTGGTTGGATTGGAAGAGTCAAGCTGTCTATCGGGCACAATATTAAAGTCCCCACATATAATGAGTTTGCCCTTTTGGGCTTTGCGAATTTTTTTTGAGATCTTATTTAAAAAGGAAATTTGTGAGGAATTTGGGGCGTAAACGTTGACTAGTGTTAATGGAGTATTATTAAAATTGCCCACTAGAATTATGAATCTACCTTTGGGGTCTAGTATTTCTTTGGTAAGTGTGAAATCTATCGTATCTTTAATGGCTATTATTGTCCCCGCTCTCTTCTCTTTGACGCAGGAAATAAACATTCCTGGAAATTTTTTATGAGTGAATGAGGGGTGCTTTCCGAAGGCAAAGTGTGACTCTTGAAGACACAAAATGTCTGTTTTATCTCGGAGCGCATCTCTCCAAACCGCCGACCTCTTGAAGGGGGAATTAAGCCCTTTCACATTTAATGAGCATATTTTTAACACCATCATATTAGAGAGAAATACGCGGTGGAATCCTGGACCCGTACACAATTATTGACTCTTATTTCTTCGGAGGGGGAGAGGCAAACATAAACATTCAAAACATAATTATCTGGCCTTAGACAAAAAACAACAGGGCCAGAAAACATTTCTTTTCTAGAAATAGTAAACATATATCTGTCAAATTTTTTCACTTCTGACAGTTGAAGAATAATCTCGCAGGAGTGAGATCCTGCAAAGGAGTGGGGGGTAATAAAAGTTCACCCAACGAATGAGGAAGTTCAACCTCCAATTTGTAAAGAGATGCGTAACTCAGCGGGGTGAGCGAGATTGTGAGCTTTCTTCTTCCATCGGCTCTCGGGACCGCTGGTTGGGAGCTTTATTGTGGGCATCCTCGGCAATATGGAGGCCCCAAGCGGAAAGAGCTTTTTCACCTTCTTCCGGCTTGTTAAAGATATGAGTGATGCCTTCTCTATGAAGGATAAGCTTAGTGGGGAAATCCCATTTGTAAGGCATTTTTTCCCTCCTTAGTGTTGTGGTGACGCGAGAAAATGATTTTCTAGCTTGAATGGTGGTAGCGGATAAGTCCACAAATAATTTAATATTTGAAAACTGTGGAGGAAGGTCATGCATGTTGCGAGATGCGAACATAAGTGCCTCTTTGACATGGAAATAATGAATTCGCGCTATAACATCGCGCGGGACATTCTCGTGAAGGAATTTCGGTTTCTGTAGACGATGCGCTCTATCGATAACTAGCTCTTGACTAGGGGTAGAGGGCAGGAGCTTTTTTATTAATTGCATCAAAAAGTCCTTCAGATCTGTTGGACTGACCTTCTCAGGAATGCCCCTGAACTTAACATTATTGCGGCGATTGCGATCTTCCAGATCCGCCATTTTTATTTTGATCTGATCAACTTCTTCCTCCAGGGCATAATGGGCGTCTATTAACGTATTATGGGAGTTGGTCAATTCACTCATTTTATCTTCTATGCGGGACGTTCTCTCCTCTATTGCATTTATGGAAGAGGTAAATGTAGATGAGAACGTATGTAAGTCCTCCCTCATGGTGGTTCTTAGGGCCAGCATCATCTCCTTTATAAAAACCTCGGATGCGGGTTGATCTGATGTGGGGACCATGTCCAGCAATTCTGTGTTATTAAATGTAGGCACTAAAGTGTTAACTTCCTCCTCCATCCTTGGTCTCCTTTTTTCAGGACTTGCAGATGGGGAGGAATTGTCTCCTGAGGGTGACATGTGGCTGGGCGCCATTTTGGCTGGGGGAGAGGTGATGCATGTAATGGGTGCTGGTTTATCACTCACCGCTCCCAGGTCTAGATGACGGCGAGAGTCCCTCCGGGTGGATGCAGGGCCCTCCGGCGATGTCTCCTGGCTCTGTGGAGGAGCTGGAATGGAGCTGTGGAGATCCTTCATAGAGGAGAGGCGCGCTGCCGACGGGGTCCTCCTGCCGCTGCGGGCGGAGAAAAAGTCCGCTACCGGGACCGGGGAAGCTTTCGTGGTCCTCCGTCTGGTCATAGCTGCTTGCTAGAGGTACCGGTGTATCTCCGGGGGAGAAGTAGCGCCCGCTGAAGCTGTGTAAGTCGCTTAGGAGGTTGAAGGAGAGCGGAGCTCACAGAATGGCGACCGTCACTTTCCTCGGTTAGGCCACGCCCCCATCCACAGAGAATTTCATACTATGCAGCTATCCCCCTCACCTCCTCCAAAGGCTTCCTGCTGTTAGTGCTCCCCGGCTTCTAGTTCCCAGCGTACTGGTCAAGTGGGGAAAAGTGGTACACAAAGTGGGACTGTCTCTCCTAAATCAGGATGACTGATCACATTACAAAGACTCTCAGGGCAATTTTTTGGGGTTTCCCACAAGGCACTAAAGATTTCCCTTTAAAAAAAATATAGTTACCTATATACAGAACTTTGCTGCCATCTAGTGGTATAATGGCATTACAAGATATAACAGCTTCAGTGAGAAACCTCTATTACCTGCTGTATGAGCTGCGGACATCATCAAGTAGTTACCACAAATACAGCAACCTTGTTCAAATACACAAACATTGCTTCCATCAGTGTCTTGTTGTATCTACCACTAAGAGACCTGGGAAATAATCCACTGCGGCTGCAGGGGCTTCATGTTGTAGTGTAATTACACCTATGCACAGGACCTTACAGTATCTATACAGATTAGAGACTGCACAATATTGCTGGGCCTTATTGACCCCTGCCTCTCAGGGATGTTTGATCCCCTATGAGTCCTGCTAAAGCCTTGTCCTAGGGCGGCAAACAAAACAAGGGTTGGACGACTTCTTCTCAGAGTACCTTCCAGAACTGTTCCTGAGCTCACAAGCCAGTACTCTCCTGCTAATGGCTCCTTCCACTCAAGGATCCTCACCAGCAATAGACATACTAGCAACCTCAGGGGTCATTCACATTCAGTCCGTATTAGATGTGTATTTTTATGCACGTAATACAGATGGCATACAGCAGCCTTGTTTTGCATTGATTGAAGGAATGCCGGAACCTGACAGGCATTAGGAAAAGGCAGGCATGACAGTGTAGTGTCCCAGAACATCATTGTGGACCCTTCCATAATTGTCATACATGTCTTTCTTATGTGGATGCACTGTGCAAATCTGTCATGTCTATTTTTTGTGTGTGTGTTGCAGAGCTGCAGCGTCTTAAGGGTCAACTCCCTTAAAATCATTGCTTGTCAGCTTGTCTGAATGTTGAATGTATCTATCTTACAGTGTCATGCGATGTGGGGGGGATAAATCTGTACGTATGAGCGATTAGGTTCCAAAAGAGAGTTGAGAGGTCCATCTTGTCTGCATAGGAGCACCCATCTACCATTTGAGGGTTTGCTACCCCAGAGGCACATGACGGCACCATTAGCCCTATGCTGATGAAGATGGAGGAGAAGGAAAGGCTACCTAACCGTATGTGAAACGCATGGGAGTGAGTGAGCCTAAATGTCCCGTCCCCAAAAGTCTCATCACAAGAAAGTCATTTGTAAGTAACTACCCCGGCTAGTGACAAAATATTTCTCTACAACAAGATGAGTGCAGAAGTCTACCAAATCTTTGAAAATAATTCTAAGTCTGTTGTATGATTCCTATGTGGCTGTCTGAAGTCTGGATCTCCGTACAGTGGTACACCTTTAACTGACACCTATATGTGCTGAAGTCTATGAGAGCGGGGTGATCATTACTGCCATTCTGTGGCCATTGACTTTCATGTCAAGTAGTGCTGAATATTTACAAATTTTCCTGCACTGTAAACTCTGCCTACTGAAGTTTGTTGTATCCTGTTTGAAGAGTCACTAGTAAAGTTTTTACTGGGCCTCCACCGTTCCGGAGGACCCGAGGTACTATACACTTGTCAAGGGTTATTAACCCCTTAGTGACGAAGCCTTTTTGCGCCTTAGTGACGGAGCCAAATTTTGGAAATCTGACATGCGTAGTTCAACGTAGCATAACTCCGTAAAGGCTTTACATATCGAAGTGATTCTGGCATTGTTTTTTTGCCACATGTTGTACTTCATTTTGGTTGTAAAAAGAGACCGATATAATTTGTCTATATTTATTAAAAGTACCAATATTGGAAAAAATTTGAAAAAATTGTCATTTTTTCACATTTTCAACTGTAATATCTCAAATATGTCCAAACATACTGTACAAATTTTTGATAAGATATATATTTCCATATGTTTACTTTATTCTGAATGCACACTTGAAAACTTTTGTGTTTTTTTTAACCATTTAGAGGACGTACAAATTTAACATTACTTTTCAGCATTTTGAGGAACACTTTGTTTTCCTGCACCAAGCCAAGTTTGCAAAGGCTCATGAGTGTCAGAATGATACACCCCTCCCACCAAATGACCCCATTTTAAAAACTACAACCCTTAATGTATCCACTGAGCGTGTCGTGAGTATTTTGACCCCACCAGTTTTTTTCAGGAATTAATTCAATTTAGAGGAGAAAAAATAAAATTTCATATTTTTGCAAATATGTCATTTTAAAGACATATTTTTTTTCCTATAGTGCCCATGAAAATGAGGATTTACACCCCAAAATGGATACCCCCGTTCCTCCCGTGTTCAGAAACATACCCATTGTGGCCCTAATCTTATGTCTGGATGCACAACGGGACCCAAAATGAAAGGAGTAGTCAGTGTCTTTCAGAACATAAATTTTGCTTGAAGGCCTTTTAGGCCCCATAGCACATTTGTAGAGCTCTTGAGTGGCCAAAACCAAAGAGAACCCCCACAAATGACCCTATTTCGAAAACCAGACCCCTTAACGAATTTATCTAGGGGTGTACTACCCATTTTGACCCCACAGTTTTTGAATGAATTCAAGGAAAGCAAAAGGAAAAAATTGTGATTTTCGTTTTTTTGTCAATTCTGTCATTTTAAAAACAGCTTTTTTTGTACAGCACACACATGAATGAAGACTTGCACCGCAAAATGGATACCCCCGTTTCTTCCGTGTTCAGAGACATACCCATTGTGGCCCTGATCTTATATCTGGATGCACAATGGGGCCCAAAATGAAAGGAGTAGTCGGTGGTTTTCAGAACATAAATTGTCCTTGAAGGCGTTTTAGGCCCCATAGCACATTTGTAGAGCTCTTGAGTGACCAAAACCAAAGAGAACCCCCACAACCGACCACATTTTGAAAACTAGACCCCTTAACGAATTTATCTAGGGGTGTACTGCCCATTTTGACGCCACAGTTTTTGAATGAATTCAAGCAAAGCAAAAGGAAAAAAATGTGATTTTCGTTTTTTTGGCAATTCTGTCATTTTAAAAACTGATTTTTTTGTAAAGCACACACATAAATGAAGACTTGCACCTCAAAATGGATGCTCCTGTTTGTCCCGTGTTCAGAGACATACCATTTGCGGCCCTAATCTTATGTCTGGATGCACAACGGGGCCCAAAATGAAAGGAGTAGTCGGTGGCTTTCAGAACAGAAATTTAGCATGAAGGTGAGGACCCATTGCCCACTTGTAGAGCCCTTGAGCGGCCAAAACGACAGAGAACCCCCACAAATGACCCCATTTTGAAAACTAGACCCCTTAACGAGTTCATCTAGGGGTGTAATCCGTATTTTGACGCCACAATTTTTGAATAAATCTAAGCAAAGCTGTAGGAAAAAAATTACAATTTTCATTTATTTGGCAGTTGTATCAATTTAAAAACGTTTGCAGACTTTCACCCCAAAATGGATACCCCTGTTTGTCCCGTGTTCAGAACCATACCCCTTGTGGCCCTAATTTACTTAAAGGACACATGGCTAGGCCTATAATGGAAGGAGCACCCGTTGGATTTCAGGGTACAACGGAATAAATTCCAGGCCCCATTGCCCACTTGTAGAGCCATTGAGCGTCCAAAACGATAAAGAACCCCCACAAATGACCCCATTTTAAAAACTAGACCCCTTAATTAATTCATCTAGGGGTGTATTGCGCATTTTGACGCCACAGTATTTGAATAAAACTAAGCAATGCAGAAGGAAAAAAAAATTCATTTTTTTGGCAATTTTGTCAATTTAAAAACAGTTTTTTTGTACAGTGTACATAGGAATGAAGACCTTCACCCCAAAATGGACCCCCCGTGTTCAAAAACATACCTCTTGTGGCCCTAATCTACTTAAAGGACACATGGCAAGGCCTGTAATGCAGGGAACACCTGTTGGATTGCAGGGCACAACTGAATAAATCCCAGGCCCCATTGCTCATTTGTGCGGAAGAAAAAATTGACACCTTAACCCCCCCTGCACCCTTTTTGGCATTCCCCAAATCTTAGATAAAAGTAATAATGTGAACTGTGTAGTATTTCCAATGACAGGGGTAATTACGGAGGCTGGTTGGGATGGGTACATGGGGCAATAAAACCGTGTATCCTCCCTCCTCTCATGCTTTTTGGGGGTATTTCATGACCACAGTAGCGGGTATGGGGTGTAAAAAGTGGCGCACTGTGAGTCTCCGTAAGCTTGATGAGGTGCGGCGGTCTCGCACAGAATACGCTCAACAAGGTGCTCCTGGAACTGCAGGAAGACGAACGTTCCCGGGGCTTCTTGTAAAATACGTATTACTGGTAGCGGTCTGAATAACGCCGGGCTCACGCAGCCGTAGGCGGAATCCGCTTGCGGAGGACTGCAGCGGATCCCAGCTTTGAGCCCGGCTGTGACCCTGCGTACAGCCGCGTAATGTACTGCGCATAACTGCCTAGTCACACAGGCGGTCATGCGCAGTACTTTTTTTTTGTTTATATTTCCCGCACCGTCGCTTAGCGATGACACGGGTACCAGCAGCCCGTATACAAGGTAGTTGCGTATGGGCTGCGGATATATCCGCGACCATGGAGCACAATGGGCTCTATGTTGCGGATATCCTTCACCCCAAAATGGACCCCCCGTTTGTCCCGTGTTCAAAAACATACCTCTTGTGGCCCTAATCTACTTAAAGGACACATGGCAAGGCCTGTAATGCAGGGAACACCCGTTGGATTGCAGGGCACAACTGAATAAATCCCAGGCCCCATTGCTCATTTGTGCGGAAGAAAAAATTGACACCTTAACCCCCCCTGCACCCTTTTTGGCATTCCCCAAATCTTAGATAAAAGTAATAATGTGAACTGTGTAGTATTTCCAATGACAGGGGTAATTACGGAGGCTGGTTGGGATGGGTACATGGGGCAATAAAACCGTGTATCCTCCCTCCTCTCATGCTTTTTGGGGGTATTTCATGACCACAGTAGCGGGTATGGGGTGTAAAAAGTGGCGCGCTGTGAGTCTCCGTAAGCTTGATGAGGTGCGGCGGTCTCGCACAGAATACGCTCAACAAGGTGCTCCTGGAACTGCAGGAAGACGAACGTTCCCGGGGCTTCTTGTAAAATACGTATTACTGGTAGCGGTCTGAATAACGCCGGGCTCACGCAGCCGTAGGCGGAATCCGCTTGCGGAGGACTGCAGCGGATCCCAGCTTTGAGCCCGGCTGTGACCCTGCGTACAGCCGCGTAATGTACTGCGCATAACTGCCTAGTCACACAGGCGGTCATGCGCAGTACTTTTTTTTTGTTTATATTTCCCGCACCGTCGCTTAGCGATGACACGGGTACCAGCAGCCCGTATACAAGGTAGTTGCGTATGGGCTGCGGATATATCCGCGACCATGGAGCACAATGGGCTCTATGTTGCGGATATCCATGGTAAAATAGAACCTGCTGCGTTCTCTTTTCTGCGAGTGGATTACATAATTCCAATTTACTAATGTGAGCGGAATTGTATAATCCAATGCGATTGATCTGTGTTTTACCACAGATCAAACGCATGTGGAATCCGTAATTCCTATCCAGTCATGTGAGACCGGCCAAAGGTAGATCGCTACCTTTATATAACGTGACCAGGGACCGCTCAACGAGGCCACCCGTCACTGCTCCAGGCTCTCAGCGACCGTTGGTCGCTGGGAGTAAGGAAATTTTAAATTTCCTGGGCTCCCCACCTCCTGCGCATGTGTCTGGTGTTTTGCCGGCGGACGCATGTGCAGAATCCGGGAAAGTTCACAGAGGAAGATCGCGTCGGGGTGCAAATACGGAGGCCTCCGGTAAAAAGTTTCATCTCATCTCACCAATCGCATCGGTGAGGGGAGATGAATAGAGATGAGCGAACACCAAAATGTTCGGGTGTTCGTTATTCGGAACGAACTTCCCGCGATGCTCGAGGGTTCGTTTCGAAAACCGAACCCCATTGAAGTCAATGGGCGACCAGAGCATTTTTGTATTTCGCCGATGCTCGCTAAGGTTTTCATGTGTGAAAATCTGGGCAATTCAAGAAAGTGATGGGAATGACACAGAAACGGATAGGGCAGGCGAGGGGCTACATGTTGGGCTGCATCTCAAGTTCACAGGTCCCACTATTAAGCCACAATACCGGCAAGAGTGGGCCCCCCCCCCCTCCCAACAACTTTTACTTCTGAAAAGCCCTCATTAGCATGGCATACCTTTGCTAAGCACCACACTAGCTACAACAAAGCACAATCACTGCCTGGATGACACTCCGCTGCCACTTCTCCTGGGTTACATGCTGACCAACCGCCCCCCCTCCCCCCCACAGCGCACACCAAAGTGTCCCTGCGCAGCCTTCAGCTGCCCTCATGCCACACCACCCTCATGTCTATTTAGAAGTGCGTCTGCCATGAGGAGGAACTGCAGGCACACACTGCAGAGGGTTGGCACGGCTAGGCAGCGACCCTCTTTAAAAGTGGCAGGGCGATAGCCCACAATGCTGTACAGAAGCAATGAGAAATAGAATCCTGTGCCACCGCCATCAAGAGCTGCACACGTAGGCATAGCAATGGGGAACCTATGTGCCACACACTATTCATTCTGTCAAGGTGTCTGCATGCCCCAGTTAGACCGGGCTTTTTAATTCATAGACACAGGCAGGTACAACTCCCTATTGTGAAGTCCCTGTGGACCGACAGCATGGGTGGGTGCCAGGAAGCCACCGGCGGTACATAGAAATATCCCATTGCATTGCCCAACACAGCTGAGGTAGTAATGTCGTGCGTAATACAGGTGGGCTTCGGCCCACACTGCATGCCCCAGTCAGACTGGGGTTCTTTACAAGTGTACAGATGTGTTAAAAACTCCGTGTGCACCTACAGCATGGGTGGCTCCCTGGAACCCACCGGCGGTACACAAAAATATCCCATTGCATTGCCCAACACAGCTGAGGTAGTAATGTCGTGCATAATGCAGGTGGGCTTCGGCCCACACTGCATGCCCCAGTCAGACTGGGGTTCTTTAGAAGTGGACACATGTAGGTTAAACTCCCTGTGGACCCACTGCCTGGGTGGGTGCCAGGAAGCCACCGGCGGTACATAGAAATATCCCATTGCATTGCCCAACACAGCTGAGGTAGTAATGTCGTGCGTAATACAGGTGGGCTTCGGCCCACACTGCATGCCCCAGTCAGACTGGGGTTCTTTTGAAGTGTACAGATGTATTAAAAACTCCGTGTGCACCTACAGCATGGGTGGCTCCCTGGAACCCACCGGCGGTACATAAAAATATCCCATTGCATTGCCCAACACAGCTGAGGTAGTAATGTTGTGCTTAACCCTTTCCAATCCAATTTGTATATGGTTTTCCTAGGGGGCTTACTCTTTTTCTGCCGTTATACAACGGCGCTATATGCTGGCTAAAGCCAGTACTGCATGAGCTGACACGTAGGATAGGCTCCGACAGCAGAGAGGCTGGCAATATACAGTAAGAGAACCCCGACGGACGTCTACCAACAACGGAGCTGTACAGCCTTAAACCCTAATGTTTTCACAGGTCACACAGTGGACTGGAAAGGGTTAATGCAGGTGGGTTTCGGCCCACACTGCATGCCCCAGTCAGACTGGGTTTCTTTATAAGTGGAAACAGATGCATTTATAATTCCCTGTGGACCCACAGCATGGGTGGGTGCCAGGAAGCCACCGGCGGTACATAGAAATATCCCATTGCATTGCCCAACACAGCTGAGGTAGTAATGTCGTGCATAATGCAGGTGGGCTTCGGCCCACACTGCATGCCCCAGTCAGACTGGGGTTCTTTAGAAGTGGACAGATGTATTAAAAACTCCGTGTGCACCTACAGCATGGGTGGCTCCCTGGAACCCACCGGCGGTACATAAAAATATCCCATTGCATTGCCTAACACAGCTGAGGTAACGTCAGCTGTAATGCAGGTGGGCTAAAAATTAATTTGATTACACTGTAGGCGAGGGCCCACAAAAATTGCTGTATCAACAGTACTAATGTACATCCCAAAAATTGGCCATGGCCAGCCAAGAGGGCAGGTGAAACCCATTAATCGCTTTGGTTAATGTGGCTTAAGTGGTAACTAGGCCTGGAGGCAGCCCAGTGTAACGAAAAATTGGTTCAAGTTAAAGTTCCAACGCTTTTAAGCGCATTGAAACTTATAAAAATTGTTCAGAAAAATTATTTGAGTGAGCCTTGTGGCCCTAAGAAAAATTGCCCGTTCAGCGTGATTACGTGAGGTTTCAGGAGGAGGAGCAGGAGGAGGAGGAGGAATATTAGACACAGATTGATGAAGCAGAAATGTCCCCGTTTTGGATGGTGAGAGAGAACGTAGCTTCCATCCGCGGGTGCAGCCTACGTATTGCTTACGTATCGCTGCTGTCCGCTGGTGGAGAACAGAAGTCTGGCGAAATCCAGCCTTTGTTCATCTTGATGAGTGTTAGCCTGTCGGCACTGTCGGTTGACAAGCAGCTACGCTTATCTGTGATGATTCCCCCAGCCGCACTAAACACCCTCTCCAACAAGACGCTAGCCGCAGGACAAGCAAGCACCTCCAGGGCATACAGCGCTAGTTCAGGCCACGTGTCCAGCTTCGACACCCAGTAGTTGTAGGGGGCGGAGGCGTCACCAAGGATGGTCGTGCGATCCGCTACGTACTCCCTCACCATCCTTTTACAGTGCTCCCGCCGACTCAGCCGTGACTGGGGAGCGGTGACACAGTCTTGGTGGGGAGCCATAAAGCTGGCCAGGCCCTTAAAGACTGTTGCACTGCCTGGGATGTACATGCTGCTCGATCTACGCACATCCCCTGCTACCTTGCCCTCGGTACTGCGCCTTCTGCCACTAGCGCTGTCGGCTGGGAATTTTACCATCAGCTTGTCCGCAAGGGTCCTGTGGTATAGCAACACTCTCGAACCCCTTTCCTCTTCGGGAATCAGAGTGGGCAGGTTATCCTTATACCGTGGATCGAGCAGTGTGTACACCCAGTAATCCGTCGTGGCCAGAATGCGTGCAACGCGAGGGTCACGAGAAAGGCATCCTAACATGAAGTCAGCCATGTGTGCCAGGGTACCTGTACGCAACACATGGCTGTCTTCACTAGGAAGATCACTTTCAGGATCCTCCTCCTCCTCCTCCTCAGGCCATACACGCTGAAAGGATGACAGGCAATCAGCCGGTGTACCGTCAGCAGCGGCCCAAGCTGTCTCTTCCCCCTCCTCCTCATCCTCCTCATGCTCCTCCTCCTCCTCCTGTACGCGCTGAGAAATAGACAGGAGGGTGCCCTGACTATCCAGCGGCATACTGTCTTCCCCCGCCCCCGTTTCCGAGCGCAAAGCAGCTGCCTTTATGGTTTGCAGGGAATTTCTCAAGATGCATAGCAGAGGAATGGTGACGCTAATGATTGTAGCATCGCCGCTCACCACCTGGGTAGACTCCTCAAAATTACCAAGGACATGGCAGATGTCTGCCAACCAGGCCCACTCTTCTGAAAGGAATTGAGGAGGCTGACTCCCACTGCGCCGCCCATGTTGGAGTTGGTATTCGACTATAGCTCTACGTTGTTCATAGAGCCTGGCCAACATGTGGAGCGTAGAGTTCCACCGTGTGGGCACGTCGCACAGCAGTCGGTGCACTGGCAGCTTAAAGTGATGTTGCAGGGTGCGCAGGGTGGCAGCGTCCGTGTGGGACTTGCGAAAATGTGCGCAGAGCCGGCGCGCCTTTACGAGCAGGTCTGATAAGCGTGGGTAGCTTTTCAGAAACCGCTGAACCACCAAATTAAAGACGTGGGCCAGGCATGGCACGTGCGTGAGGCTGCCGAGCTGCCGAGCCGCCACCAGGTTACGGCCGTTGTCACACACGACCATGCCCGGTTGGAGGCTCAGCGGCGCAAGCCAGCGGTCGGTCTGCTGTGTCAGACCCTGCAGCAGTTCGTGGGCCGTGTGCCTCTTATCGCCTAAGCTGAGTAGTTTCAGCACGGCCTGCTGACGCTTGCCCACCGCTGTGCTGCCACACCGCGCGACACCGACTGCTGGCGACATGCTGCTGCTAACACATCTTGATTGCGAGACAGAGGAGGAGGAGGAGGAGGAGGAGGAGGGTGCTTTAGTGGAGGAAGCATACACCTCCGCAGATACCACCACCGAGCTGGGGCCCGCAATTCTGGGGGTGGGTAGGACATGAGCGGTCCCAGGCTCTGACTCTGTCCCAGCCTCCACTAAATTCACCCAATGTGCCGTCAGGGAGATGTAGTGGCCCTGCCCGCCTGTGCTTGTCCACGTGTCCGTAGTTAAGTGGACCGTGGCAGTAACCGCGTTGGTGAGGGCGCGTACAATGTTGCGGGAGACGTGGTCGTGCAGGGCTGGGACGGCACATCGGGAAAAGTAGTGGCGACTGGGAACTGAGTAGCGCGGGGCCGCCGCCTCCATGATACTTTTGAAGGACTCCGTTTCCACAACCCTATACGGCAGCATCTCAAGGCTGATGAATTTTGCTATGCGGACGGTTAACGTTTGAGCGTGCGGGTGCGTGGCGGCGTACTTGCGCTTGCGCTCCAACAGTTGCGCAAGCGACGGCTGGACGGTGCGCTGAACTACACTGCTGGATGGGGCCGAGGACAGCGGAGGTGAGGGTGTGGGTGCAGGCCAGGAGACGGTAGTGCCTGTGTCCTGAGAGGGGGGTTGCATCTCATTGGCAGGTTGGGGCACAGGGGGAGAGGCAGGGGTGCAAACCGGAGGCGCTGAACGGCCTTCGTCCCACCTTGCGGGGTGCTTGGCCATCATATGTCTGCGCATGGTGGTGGTGGTGAGGCTGTTGGTGTTGGCTCCCCGGCTGAGCTTTGTGCGACAAAGGTTGCACACCACTGTTCGTCGGTCGTCAGGCGTCTCTGTGAAAAACTGCCAGACCTTAGAGCACCTCGGCCTCTGCAGGGTGGCATGGCGCGAGGGGGCGCTTTGGGAAACACTTGGTGGATTATTCGGTCTGGCCCTGCCTCTACCCCTGGCCACCGCACTGCCTCTTGCAACCTGCCCTGCTGATGCCCTTGACTCCCCCTCTGAAGACCTGTCCTCCTGAGTAAGCGTTGCACACCAGGTGGGGTCAGTCACCTCATCGTCCTGCTGCTCTTCCTCCGAATCCTCTGTGCGCTGCTCCCTCGGACTTACTGCCCTTACTACTACCTCACTGCAAGACAACTGTGTCTGATCGTCATCGTCCTCCTCACCCACAGAAAGTTGTTGAGACAGTTGGCGGAAGTCCCTAGCCTCTTCCCCCGGACCCCGGGAACTTTCGAATGGTTGGGCATCAGTGACGATAAACTCCTCTGGTGGGAGAGGAACCGCTGCTGCCCAATCTAAGCAGGGGCCCGAGAACAGTTCCTGGGAGTGTTCCCGCTCCTGAGCAGGTGTTATTGTAGTGGAGTGAGGAGGCTGGGAGGAAGGAGGAGCAGCAGACAGAGGATTCGGATTGGCAGCAGTGGACGGCGCAGAACTGCGGGTAGACGATAGGTTGCTCGAAGCACTTTCTGCCATCCAGGACAGGACCTGCTCACACTGCTCATTTTCTAATAACCGTCTCCCGCGTGGACCCATTAATTGGGCGATGAATGTGGGGACACCAGAAACGTGCCTCTCTCCTAATCGCGCAGCAGTCGGCTGCGTCACACCTGGATCAGGAGCTTGGCCTGTGCCCACACCCTGACTTGGCCCTCCGCGTCCTCGGCCACGTCCACGTCCTCTAGGCCTACCCCTACCCCTCAGCATGCTGTATTACCAGTGATTTGATTTCACAGGCAGCTAATAAATTGGCGCAAGACTGCAGGCCAAATATAATTTTTTCCCTTTTTTGAAAACGAAAGGCCCCACTGCCTCTAGTGAATGAATAATCTAAGTTTAATAACTGTGCTGTTTTCCTGCTAATGTGTCACAGAACGTGAGGGTAGCAGAGTTATGAACTGTGGCAGAGCAGGTATTTTTTTTCCCAATTAAGGAAAGCAAATGGCGAAGCCAGGAGTAAAACGTAGCTGGGTGCGTATGATTTTTACAGGTTGCACACGCAGCCGACACGTGTCCACCGGCATTAGTACGGACAGAGGCAGGACAAATAGAATTATTTTCCTTTTTTTTGCACCAAAAGGCAGCACTGCGTATATTCTATGAACATGAGAAGTTTAATAACTGTGCTGTTTTCCTGCTAATGTGTCACAGAACGTGAGGGTAGCAGAGTTATGAACTGTGGCAGAGCAGGTATTTTTTTTCCCAATTAAGGAAAGCAAATGGCGAAGCCAGGAGTAAAACGTAGCTGGGTGCGTATGATTTTTACAGGTTGCACACGCAGCCGACACGTGTCCACCGGCGTTAGTACGGACAGAGGCAGGACAAATAGAATTATTTTCCTTTTTTTTGCACCAAAAGGCAGCACTGCGTATATTCAATGAACATGAGAAGTTTAATAACTGTGCTGTTTTCCTGCTAATGTGTCACAGAACGTGAGGGTAGCAGAGTTATTAACTGTGGCAGAGCAGGTATTTTTTTCCCAATTAAGGAAAGCAAATGGCGAAGCCAGGAGTAAAACGTAGCTGGGTGCGTATGATTTTTACAGGTTGCACACGCAGCCGACACGTGTCCACCGGCGTTAGTACGAACAGAGGCAGGACAAATAGAATTATTTTCCTTTTTTTTTGCACCAAAAGGCAGCACTGCGTATATTCTATGAACATGAGAAGTTTAATAACTGTGCTGTTTTCCTGCTAATGTGTCACAGAACGTGAGGGTAGCAGAGTTATGAACTGTGGCAGAGCAGGTATTTTTTTTCCCAATTAAGGAAAGCAAATGGCGAAGCCAGGAGTAAAACGTAGCTGGGTGCGTATGATTTTTACAGGTTGCACACGCAGCCGACACGTGTCCACCGGCGTTAGTACGGACAGAAGCAGGACAAATAGAATTATTTTCCTTTTTTTTGCACCAAAAGGCAGCACTGCGTATATTCAATGAACATGAGAAGTTTAATAACTGTGCTGTTTTCCTGCTAATGTGTCACAGAACGTGAGGGTAGCAGAGTTATTAACTGTGGCAGAGCAGGTATTTTTTTTCCCAATTAAGGAAAGCAAATGGCGAAGCCAGGAGTAAAACGTAGCTGGGTGCGTATGATTTTTACAGGTTGCACACGCAGCCGACACGTGTCCACCGGCGTTAGTACGGACAGAGGCAGGACAAATAGAATTATTTTCCTTTTTTTTGCACCAAAAGGCAGCACTGCGTATATTCTATGAACATGAGAAGTTTAATAACTGTGCTGTTTTCCTGCTAATGTGTCACAGAACGTGAGGGTAGCAGAGTTATGAACTGTGGCAGAGCAGGTATTTTTTTTCCCAATTAAGGAAAGCAAATGGCGAAGCCAGGAGTAAAACGTAGCTGGGTGCGTATGATTTTTACAGGTTGCACACACAGCCGACACGTGTCCACCGGCGTTAGTACGGACAGAGGCAGGACAAATAGAATTATTTTCCTTTTTTTTGCACCAAAAGGCAGCACTGCGTATATTCAATGAACATGAGAAGTTTAATAACTGTGCTGTTTTCCTGCTAATGTGTCACAGAACGTGAGGGTAGCAGAGTTATTAACTGTGGCAGAGCAGGTATTTTTTTCCCAATTAAGGAAAGCAAATGGCGAAGCCAGGAGTAAAACGTAGCTGGGTGCGTATGATTTTTACAGGTTGCACACGCAGCCGACACGTGTCCACCGGCGTTAGTACGAACAGAGGCAGGACAAATAGAATTATTTTCCTTTTTTTTTGCACCAAAAGGCAGCACTGCGTATATTCTATGAACATGAGAAGTTTAATAACTGTGCTGTTTTCCTGCTAATGTGTCACAGAACGTGAGGGTAGCAGAGTTATGAACTGTGGCAGAGCAGGTATTTTTTTTCCCAATTAAGGAAAGCAAATGGCGAAGCCAGGAGTAAAACGTAGCTGGGTGCGTATGATTTTTACAGGTTGCACACGCAGCCGACACGTGTCCACCGGCGTTAGTACGGACAGAAGCAGGACAAATAGAATTATTTTCCTTTTTTTTGCACCAAAAGGCAGCACTGCGTATATTCAATGAACATGAGAAGTTTAATAACTGTGCTGTTTTCCTGCTAATGTGTCACAGAACGTGAGGGTAGCAGAGTTATTAACTGTGGCAGAGCAGGTATTTTTTTTCCCAATTAAGGAAAGCAAATGGCGAAGCCAGGAGTAAAACGTAGCTGGGTGCGTATGATTTTTACAGGTTGCACACGCAGCCGACACGTGTCCACCGGCGTTAGTACGGACAGAGGCAGGACAAATAGAATTATTTTCCTTTTTTTTGCACCAAAAGGCAGCACTGCGTATATTCTATGAACATGAGAAGTTTAATAACTGTGCTGTTTTCCTGCTAATGTGTCACAGAACGTGAGGGTAGCAGAGTTATGAACTGTGGCAGAGCAGGTATTTTTTTTCCCAATTAAGGAAAGCAAATGGCGAAGCCAGGAGTAAAACGTAGCTGGGTGCGTATGATTTTTACAGGTTGCACACACAGCCGACACGTGTCCACCGGCGTTAGTACGGACAGAGGCAGGACAAATAGAATTATTTTCCTTTTTTTTGCACCAAAAGGCAGCACTGCGTATATTCAATGAACATGAGAAGTTTAATAACTGTGCTGTTTTCCTGCTAATGTGTCACAGAACGTGAGGGTAGCAGAGTTATTAACTGTGGCAGAGCTGGTATTTTTTTTCCCAATTAAGGAAAGCAAATGGCGAAGCCAGGAGTAAATCGTAGCTGGGTGCGTATGATTTTTACAGGTTGCACACGCAGCCGACACGTGTCCACCGGCGTTAGTACGGACAGAGGCAGGACAAATAGAATTATTTTCCTTTTTTTTGCACCAAAAGGCAGCACTGCGTATATTCAATGAATAATAACTGTGTTGTGGCCCTGCCTATACAATTCTTTCCCTGCAGTATCAATGGAGGGTGGAATGCTCTGCAGAGGCGATTTTGAGAAGCAAAAAAAAATGCAGCACAGCTAACAGCAGCCTGGACAGTACTGCACACGGATAAATATGGCCCTAGAAAGGACCGTTGAGGTTCTTGAAGGCTACACTCACTCCTAACACTCTCCCTGCCTATGCAGCACTTCTGTCCCTAATGCCGGGTGCAACGCTCTGCAGAGCCGATTTTGAGAAAAAAAAAAATGGCACTGCTAACAGCAGCCAACACACAGCTATCAGTGGCCCTAATAAGGACCTTTGGGGGGTCTTGAAGCCTACACTAACTACCAATTCTTTCCCTACAGTAGCTCCGGTACAAACAGCACTGTCCCTCACTAACTCACACGGCATCTGAGCCGAACCGCGGGAGGGGCCGACTTTTATGTTCGGGTGACACCTGATCTTCCCAGCCACTCACAGCAGGGGGGTGGTATAGGGCTTGAACGTCACAGGGGGAAGTTGTAATGCCTTCCCTGTCTTTCAATTGGCCAAAAAAAGCGCGCTAATGTCTCAGGGAAGGAAGTGAAAGTAACCAGAACACCGCATGGTGTTCGTTACGAATAACGAACATCCCGAACACCCTAATATTCGCACGAATATCAAGCTCGGAAGAACACGTTCGCTCATCTCTAGAGATGAAACTTCACCTTTTTTTTTACTTTTACGTGATCGCCATTATCCGGGGCTCACCGCGCCCCCCCGTGAAATCTCCAGGCTTTCGGCTAAATTTTGTAGCCAGGAGCAGGGAGATTTTAAATTATCCTGGCAATCCACAGCTTTTGCGCTGCACCTGCCATTGTGGCGACGGGCACGTGCGCAGAAGCTGGGGTAAGGTCCGGGGATAAATCCGCGGGCCTTAGGTACGTCATTTCATCCTTCCTCACGGATATGATCCGTGGGGGGAGATGAAACGTAAGCTTTTTTTAACTTTTTATTACTTTTTTAACCTTTTTTTTACTTTTACACTTTTTTTTTTACTTTTTACACTTTTTTTTTTTTTACTTTTTACACTTTTTTTTACTTTACATGATCACTGTTATCCATTGGGTAACAGTGATCATGTCCCCGGTATAATCTATCTGCTCCTGGCTACACATGGCAGCCAGAAGCAGAGGGATTTTAAATTTTCCGGGGCTCGAACCCCTCTGTGCACGAGCCTGATGATTGACATCGGGCGCGCATGCGCAGACTGGGACTTCGGGTCCCGGGACATCGGGACATCATGGAGGACTTAGGTGAGTAGCTTCACCTCCTCTCATGGATCCGATCCATGAGGGGAGGTGAAACTGACACTTTTTTATTTACTTTTGGAACTTTTTCACGATCGCCGCTATCCAATGGATATAGGCGATCGCGGGCCTGGGGACCGCTGTGAGCGGTCCCCGGTAACACCTCCTGGTTCCTGGCTACCTTCAGGAGCCGGGAGCCAGGAGATTTTAAATTTGCCTGGGGCTCCCGGGATTCTGCGCATGCGCCTGACGTCATCGTCTGGCGCGCATGCGCAGAAGGCCGGCGGCGGGTCTGGGAGGACCCGATCTTCGGGGGACACCGCGGACAAGCCGGGTGAGTATTTTGAGCTGCCCTGATAGATCCGATCCATCAGGGCAGCTGAATATCTAACTTTTTACGCACTTTTATTTACTTTATTGCAATCGGCGCTATCCATTGGATAGCGTCGATCGCCATGCCGGGGGTGACTGCCCACATGCTGGGATGACAGCTCCATGCTGTCGGCTACCTGCGGGCACCGACAGCATGGAGCTGTCACGTCCTCAGTCCATAAAACTACATCCTCTAGGATTAAAGCCCACTTACTGAGGACGTAGCTTCCCGATGGGGCCATCACTAAGGGCTTAATCTGCTGTGCATGAATGCCAGTGGAATGGTGGCATCACAAACTGCCAACTACAACCCTCCTCATACCTGTCATTCCACGTAACGGTGTTTAGTATTTGACGTTACAACAGGGTTAGTGGGGACGCTGCCACCACAGAGGGAGCCAATCCCTGGTTACTCCCGGCAGGTCCTCTGCCAGGACACAGCAGGAAGGAGAGAACAGGCCAGGGAGACCTCCCGCTAAGTGGTGCAATAGGCCTTCTGCAATGGGCAGAGTATTCCTACAATCAGTACGTCAGCGACTCTACCAAGGCCTCTCCATTTTTATTGTCTATGCCCAGCAACCCATGAATCCTCTGCCCGTCTCTATAATCTTTACTGTTCATTAATTTTTTATTGAAAAATTGCTGAGAGTTTACATAACATGAATATGCATACAAGTTTTTCATAAACATTGCATATAAAGGTGTATTGCCAACAACTAAATGCACTTGAATACAAAGCGTATTAACTGGTAACATTTCAAGATGTCTTAACTATAGAGGATAGCAAAAGGGGAGGGGGTAGTAGAGTGGCGTAGAGGGGAGGGAGGGTTGGTTAGGGTGGGTGTGGGGGGGGGGCATGGGAGATGGGGGGTGGGGAGGAGAGGGATCTGTTCATTAATATATTTATTGGATCAACATCAGTGCTACATCGTAATATGTTGCACTTTAATTCTAGGACATGGTACATTCTTAAATTCTTCTTCTAGGGGTCTAATCTAATGTTAGCATGGTCTACTTGAAAGTGCTTTATCCATGGGGTCCATTCCTCTTTGAATCTGGTGACTCTGTCTTGTCTGAAGGCGAAGATCTTTTCCATCGCTATTTGTTCTGAAATTTGCTGGGTTATGTCTGACAGGGAAGGGGAGTTTAGAGACTTCCAGTTCCTAGTTATCAATAGTTTTATGGTCAAAAGACCGTGAGCTACCATCTTTTTAAATTTTTGAGGAATGTTTTCTATGCCTAGTAATAGTATTGCTAATTCCGGTGACGGGGGAATCTCCACTCCAGTTATATTTTTTATAAGGTTGAAAAACTCAAGCCACGTGGAGTTAATGTGGGGACAACCCCAAAATATGTGGAGAAGGTAACCCCTTTTCCCACAACCTCACCAACATCTATCTGAAGATCCTGGGAAGAAGTCTGCTAATCTCACTGGGGATCTATACCAGCGGGTTAGCGTTTTATAATGGACCTCTACCAGGGAGGCGCACGCCGATGCTTGGTTTGCCCATTTATACGCTATGGTCCATTTAGATGTTGAGTGAGAATCTCCCAGTTCTTTTTCCCAATTGAGAATATGTGCTTTTTTCTGAGGACTTTGTGTGGATTTGCCTCCGTTGCAAATAAGTTCGCAAATATCCTTCAGAGGGAGTTTGCAGGATGAGGGATTGAAAAGCTATTTAGCTAGTGAGGAGGGTAGGGAGGTTTTACTTGTTATTATGGTATGCCACCTACTTTTAATTTGGGAGTAAAAAAGAAAGTCTCCACTTTGAAGACCATATTCCTCTTGCAGAATGTTGAAGGGTTTTATTATGTTTCCTATCGCCAAATCAGAGAACAATGTAATACCTTTGTTTTTCCAATTTTTTTGTATTAAGATTTTTTATTTGGAACTCGATCGTCTCTATTGGGAGGGGAATCTCCGTTCTGGGGGAGAAATCCTTTGTGATACGAAGAATGTGTTTCCATGTGTGGATGGCGTTTTGAACTATTGGGTTTTTTATAGGGTCAAAGTCTGCATTAGTGCTTGTGGTTAGTAGGAGGTATCTAAGGGATTTATTGCCTAGAGAGCTTTGCTCAATTGTGCGCCAGCTTACTCCTTTATAGAAGACCCCCCAGGGCCTCAGTTGGGCGATAGTGTTAGCTTCATAATAGGCAGTTAGGTTGGGAACACCCAGACCTTCCAACCTTCTGGGCTTGTACAGTATGGCAGCTGCTACTCTAGGTCTTTTATTATTCCATATGAATGTCATTAGTTGTTTTTGTAAGGTTTTAAGTAGTTTAGGGTTGGATTTGAGAGCTAGTGTTCTAAAGATATATAAAAATTTTGGGAGGATCATCATCTTATAAATAACAATCCTTCCCAGCCAGGAAAGTTCTGCCTTGTTGAAGTTATTTAAATCACATTGGATACTTTCCGTTAGTAGGGATAGATTTTGGTCCATAATGTTATTTAGTGGTAAATTAATTGTAGTTCCCAGATATTGGATGCCGGCAGGATCCCAATCAAATGGGAATTCTTGTTTTATCAACTCTCTGAGATCAGGTTGTAAATTAAATGGTAAAATTTTAGACTTGGTTGGGTTTACTTTATAAAAGGAGATCGTCCCAAATTGGGTCAAGAGTAGAGATGAGCGAGCCTACTCGGCCACGCCCCCTTTTCCGCCCGAGTACCGCGATTTTCGAGTACTTCTGTATTTGGGCGAAAAGATTCAGGGGGTACCGTGGGTGAATGGGGGGTTGCAACGGGGAGTGGGAGGGGGGAAGAAGGAGAGAGAGAGGGCTCCCCCCAGTTCCCCGCTGCTACCCCTGCTCCGTTACGCCTCCCCCCGCCCCCCGGCGCCACCCGAATCTTTCCACCCGAGTACTGAAGTACTCGAAAATCGCGCCGCTCGATCGAGTAATTACTCGAAACGAGTAGGTTTGCTCATCTCTAGTCAAGAGTTTCAAGGTTATCCTGAGTGAACTTAGAGGGGTGGAAAGCATGAGTACAATATTGTCTGCGAATAAGCCGATTTTATGTTGTCTGCTTGCCAAGGGTATACCCCTGATTTCAGTGTGAATTCGTATTGCTTCAGCTAGCGGTTCCATTGTGAGTATAAATTAAGTGAGGGTGACATGGGGCACCCCTGCCTCGTCCCGTTGGTGATATCAAAGGATTTGGAGATAACTCCGTTGGTGAGGACTCGTGCTGAGGGTGACCTGTATAAGGCTTGAATGGCTTGCATGATGTTTCCCTTAAATCCCATTTTATCAAGCACTGAAAAGGTGTAGCCCCAGTGTATTCTGTCGAATGCCTTCTCCGCGTCCAGGGTAAGGAGCAGAGAAGGTATTCGAGAGTCCTCGGCTCCATTCACAACCCCCAGCAAACGTCTTGTTGCATCTGATGCTTGTCTGCCCTTTACAAAGCCGACTTGGTCACTGTGGACCAGATCTGGAATCACCTCTAGTAATCTCAAGGAGAGAATTTTTGCATACATTTTTGTATCATTGTTTAGCAGTGATATGGGTCTAAAATTTGCGGGGGACGTGGGTTCCTTGCCTGGTTTGGGGATTGTGACTATATTTGCCTGAAGCATTTCGGGCGGTAGTGAGCCCTCTTTCATGGCTTTATTGAATAGATTTTTCATATTGGGGATTAGGTGCTCTTTGTATATTTTATAATATTCGTACGAAAAACCATCCGGATCTGGTGCTTTGTCATTTTTAGCTTTGTTGATGGTTTGGAGTATTTCTTGAGAGGAGATGGGAGAGTTTAATTTATCTATTTGTTAATCTGACAGTTTAGGGAGCTGTATGGAGGATAGGAAACTATTTATAGCCGTTTCTGTTGGTTGGACCACAGATGGGTCCTTCTTGAGATTATATAATGCCTCATAGAATTTCCTGAATTCTTCAGCTATACCTAGAGGGTTAATTATTTTGTTTTTTTGCTAGAGGATCAATTATGAAGGGTATCTTTGCTTTAATTTTTTTTTTTTACTTTATTGGCCATCCATTTAGTTCCTTTATTGTTAGCGGTGTAATAAGTTGTTTTTATAGATTTTAGATTTTTTTTAATGTTCGTCAATCATAATGTTGCAGAATTTTAGTCTGGTTGTTGGAGTTCGTTGGATATGGATAGCGAGGGGTTGGATCTCATGGATTTCTCCAGTGTTTTCAGTTCCTCTAGTGTCTTATTGAGTAGGCCAATTTTTTCCCTTTTATAGATAGAGCCCTGTTGTATCATTGCACCCCTCACAACTGGTTTGTGAGCATTCCAGAGGGTGAATCGACATGTTTTTGGGGTATCGTTGATGTGAAAATAGTCTGTTATTGTGTCATTAATTTTCTTTTGGTGTTTCGGGATCTTCATTAGGAAGGTGTTGTTTCTCCAGTTGTTGAAGCGTAGTCTTTGGGGCCTAATTTTAGTTTTAATGGGATCAGGGCATGGTCAGACCATTAAGTGACCCCTATTTTTGCTTCTTGTGCTCTATTAAGAATTTGAAAATCCAGAAGAAAAATGTCGATTCTTGAGAATGACCTATGTCTAAATGAGTAGAAGGTGTATTCCCTGGAGTTTACATTCAGGGCCCTAAATGCATCAAAAAGCTCGGTATTATGTAACCAGGAAGTCAGATTTGACCCATTACTTCTTTTTGTGTTGCTGGAGTCTAAGGTTTCGTCTGCAATAGCATTGAAATCCCCACATATAATTAACCTTGTTGCACCCTCTTTACTTTCCTTGTCACTCCGTTCAAAAATTTTAGTTGTCGAGAATTTGGGACATAGATATTGACCAGGGTGACAAGGAGATCATCAAATTTACAAATTAGGATTAAGAATCTACCATCCGCAACTCCTATTTCCTCCACCAGCTGGAAGTTTACAGTTTCTCTAACTGCGATCAGGACCCCTGATTTTTTTTGGAAGAGATGGCCATAAAAAGTCTTGGGAACTTGGGGTGAGACATCTTTGGTGTATTATGGTTAGGTAGGTGTCAGAACCTGCAACTCTCGGGGCCGCCGTGCCCGCACCACCGGTCCTGCCACCCGGGCTACAGGAGTGCGGCGTAGGGGAGCCCCGGTTCTGGTGATCTCCCCGGGCCGCTGTAAGACTGGTCGCCGCCGGGTTGCTAGGGAGGCAGCTGGTGCTTCTAGTCACTTGACTACCAGGCTGGCTTCCCTAGTAACGGTCTGTGCTGCAAGACTGGGGGCGTGCCCCCAGCACCTCCCTGATTAGCCCTGCTGCTGTCAGGCTCCCCGCCCCAATCAGCTTCTGGGGCGGGAGCACTGACAGCATTTAAATATGTGTGTTTTCCTGTCAGGCGTTGCCAGTGTTAGTTTGGTTCTCCAGCTGCACCCGCGTTTATCCTGACTGCTCTTGTGACCTCGGCTTTTCTGACACCTGCTTTTGGACTTGACTACGTTTTGCCTGACCCCTCTGTACTGCGTACCCTCTTGTTGCCTACCCGGATTGTCTGACCATTCTACCGTTGTTTGTCTCAGTGTCTGTTTGTCTCCCGTGTCCCGCTTCCCTAGTGAGGGTAGGGACCGTCGCCCAGTTGTCGCCCTGGGGGTTAGCCCAGGGGGGCAAGTAGGCAGGGACAGGGGTTGCGGGATATCTCAGGGACCCCCATATCCCGGACACTGTCCTGACAGTAACACTGGCCGAACGAAGGTCAGACCCTTGCATCCGCCCGGCGACTTTGAGCCCCTCGATGGAGGCCGTGGCGGCTGTAGCGAACCAGGTCCAGGTCCTTACGACCCTTGCCCAGGACCTAACCGCCCGCTTGCAGCCACGGGAACAAGTGGCAGCTGCAGGCCCCATGCAGCCCTCGTCCGCTCCAGGAACAATGTCAGAACCTCGAGCCACGCTTCCGGATTGCTTCTCCGGAGAGAGAGATCAGTTTTTTGCATTTAGGGAGAGCTGCAAGCTCTACTTTGATCTCCGCCCCCACTCCTCTGGTACTGAATACCAGAAAGTGGGAATCGTAATTACCCGCCTGAGGGGAGACCCCCAAAATTGGGCTTTCTCGCTACCAGCTGGCTCTCCAGCCCGACTATCCCTTGACGCCTTTTTTTCCGCCCTGGGTCAAATTTATGACGAACCCGACCGGGCGGGCTACGCAGTCTCCAAACTTCTGGCCCTGCGCCAGGGTTGTAAGATGGCGGAGGACTACTGTTCCCAATTTCGTCAACATTGTACGGAATCCCGGTGGAACGATGCCGCCCTAAAAGACTTATTTTTGACCGGCCTGTCTGAGGGTCTCAAGGACCTACTTGTGGCCCACCCAGAGCCTAGAACGCTGGAGCAAGCCATGTCGCTGGCTATTCGAGCCGACCGACGTTTGAGGGCCAGACACGCCGCTCGGACCACCCCACTCCCCACGTCTACTTCTTCGACTGACCCGACCTTTTACCCTCCCACCACCGAGGCCATGGAGCTGGGAGCCATGACCCCCAAGCAACGACGGGAACACCGCCTGAAGAAGAACCTCTGCTTCTACTGTGGGGAGCCGGGTCACCGCATTGCTACCTGCGCTAAGAAGCCACGGCAGGAAGAACTCCCGCTCCTAGGCAGTTGTCGGGGGGACTGTCTAGGAGCCAAGGTACTCCCTGTGTTGTCCAAGATGTTAGTGCCTTGCACCCTAGAATTTCAGGCTTTCCACCGTACTGGGCAAGCCTTTGTTGATTCTGGGGCTGCGGCTAATTTCGTTAACTTTAATTTCGTTGCTCAACTGTCCGGAGTTTTGTTACGTTTAGAGACTCCGATTCTGGTTTCAGGAGTGGACTCCACTCCATTGCAAGCAGGGGTGGTTAATCTGGTTACCCCTGAAGTAAGGTTTACGATAGGAGCCTTACACGTGGAAACCTGCACCTTTCTAGTGATGAGAGATTTGTCTGTGGACGTCGTCCTAGGCCTCCCCTGGCTCCGGGAGCACAACCCGGTAGTAAATTGGGACACGTTGGAACTGGTAAAGTGGGGTCCCCGCTGTGTCAACCACCTTTGTGCGGTGAAGGTGGGAATCTCCACCTGCGAGGGGAGCCCCCTACCAGAATACCTCTCCGAGTTTTCTGACGTGTTCTCCAAACAATTATCTGAAGCTCTGCCCCCTCATAGGGAATGGGACTGTAAAATAGACTTGATTCCTGGGGCCAAACTTCCTAAGGGCCGCATTTATAACGTTACGGTCCCAGAGAGAGAATCCATGAGGGACTACATCCACGACAGTCTGGCCAAGGGGCACATCCGGCCCTCAGAATCCCCGGTGGGTGCCGGGTTTTTCTTCGTTGAGAAGAAGGATGGGGGTCTCCGGCCCTGTATTGACTATAGAGAGCTAAATAAAATCACAGTCCGAAACCAGTATGCTCTTCCACTCATTCCTGACCTCCTCAACCAGGTCGCTGGTGCCCGATGGTTTTCTAAACTTGATCTCAGGGGAGCATACAACCTCATCCGCATTCGGGAAGGGGATGAGTGGAAAACCGCCTTCAATACGCCCCTCGGGCATTTTGAATACCTAGTTATGCCTTTTGGATTGTGTAACGCCCCCGCCATTTTTCAGGGGTACATGAACTCAGTGTTTCAGGATATCATGGGGGTGTTCGTGGTTGTATATCTAGACGACATTTTGATTTTTTCCTCCGACTTGCCGAGTCACCATACTCACGTTCAGACTGTGCTAGCTCGACTCAGACATAACAAGCTGTTTGCTAAACTCGAGAAATGTGTCTTCGGGGTACAAAAGATATCATTTTTGGGGTATATCATCACGCCATGCGACTTCCAGATGGATCCTGAAAAGGTGAAGGCCATCACGGAGTGGGCCCAGCCAGGGTCGTTGAAAGCCCTTCAACGCTTCCTCGGCTTCGCCAACTACTATCGCAAATTCATTAAAGACTTCTCCGTGGTGGCTAAACCTCTAACGGACCTCACCAGAAAGGGGGCAGATGTGAGGACCTGGTCTTCTGAGGCTCTGAGGGCCTTCGATACCCTAAAGGCGGCGTTCTCTTCTGCACCTGTCCTAGTACAACCGGATCTGTCCAGCCCTTTTGTGGTGGAGGTAGATGCCTCTGAGTTTGGTGTGGGAGCGGTACTGTCCCAAGGTCCCTCCACTCTCACCAACCTTAGACCGTGTGCCTATTTTTCTAGGAAGTTTTCTTCCACCGAACGGAACTATGATATAGGCAACCGGGAATTGCTGGCGATTAAGTGGGCTTTCGAAGAGTGGAGGCATTTTTTGGAAGGAGCCCATCACCAGATCACGGTACTCACAGACCATAAAAACCTCACCTATCTAGATTCCGCTAAGAGGTTAAATGCTCGGCAAGCCCGCTGGGCCTTGTTTTTCTCTCGGTTCAATTTTGTGGTTACCTATAGACCCGGTTCTAAGAATGTCAAGGCTGATGCCCTGTCTAGGAGTTTTGGTTCTCCGGAACCTTCCGAGCCGGAGCCTGAGAGCATTCTCTCCCCTGGGGTGGTCCTCGCTGCTGTCTCCTCCGACCTTTCACCTCTCATTCACGCCGCTCAACAATCGGCTCCTGAAGCCCTTCCGGAAGGTAAATTATTTGTCCCGTTGTCACTGAGATTGAAAGTGTTAGAGGAGACACATGCTTCAGTCCTAGCTGGACACCCCGGCATCAGGGGTACTCTGGAGTTAGCGGCCAGACTCTATTGGTGGCCGCACATGGCCAAGGATGTACGGGTATTTGTGTCCGCGTGCCCGGTTTGCGCAAGGGGGAAGAATCTCAGGAGACGTCCTGAGGGGCCTCTTCTGCCCTTGCCCATTCCGTCCAGGCCATGGTCCCATTTGTCCATGGATTTTATTACTGATCTGCCATCCTCGCTGGGGAATACGGTCATTTGGGTAATAGTTGACCGTTTCTCTAAAATGTCTCATTTTGTTCCGCTTGGCAAGTTGCCTAACGCCAAACTTTTGTCTGAGATGTTCATCAAGGAGATTGTTCGGTTACATGGGATCCCCGAGGATATTGTGTCAGATAGAGGGGTTCAGTTCGTCGCTCGCTTCTGGCGAGCCTTCTGTAAAAATCTAAACGTTAATTTGTCCTTTTCCTCCGCTTTCCATCCCGAGAGTAACGGACAAACGGAACGGATGAATCAAGAACTTATCCAGTATCTGCGACTGTTTGTCTCTGATAACCAGTATCAGTGGGCCAACTACTTACCTCTCGCCGAATTTGCTATTAACAATCATGGTAACTCGTCGACCCAACTGTCACCTTTTTTTTGTAACTATGGGTTTCATCCCCGGTTCTCGCTTTCTACTCCTTTTGTCTCGAACAATCCGGCCGCTGACATATCCGCTGAAGAACTGTGCACAGTTTGGGCCCAGGTTCGTAAGAACCTTCAGGGTTCCCAAGAGAAACTGCGTAAATACGCAAATAAAAGACGTACTATCTCTGCACCTTTTGTGGTCGGGGAGCAGGTTTTATTATCATCCAAGAATCTGAGACTTAAGGTTCCCTCCCTGAAACTTGCTCCTCGGTTCATTGGCCCATTTACGGTTTCTCAGGTTATCAACCCGGTGTCATATAAGTTGGCACTTCCTGACCCCTGGAAGGTCCACAAGGTTTTTCACAAGAACTTGCTTAAGAAGTATGTGACTCCAGTTCTCCCCACCCAGAACCCGCCTCCTCCCTCTCTGGTACAGGGGGAACTGGAGTATGAAGTAGAAAGGCTTGTGGATGCCCGACGGGTTAGAGGTGGGCTGCAGTACCTGGTCCACTGGAGAGGATTTGGCCCTGAGGATAGGACGTGGGTCCCTGCCAGGGACGTTCATGCGCCACGCCTAGTCCAGTCATTCCACAGGGCTTTCCCGCTTAAGCCCGCACCGGGCCATGGGGGTCCGGTGTCCCCCCGTAGAAGGGGGGGTACTGTCAGAACCTGCAACTCTCGGGGCCGCCGTGCCCGCACCACCGGTCCTGCCACCCGGGCTACAGGAGTGCGGCGTAGGGGAGCCCCGGTTCTGGTGATCTCCCCGGGCCGCTGTAAGACTGGTCGCCGCCGGGTTGCTAGGGAGGCAGCTGGTGCTTCTAGTCACTTGACTACCAGGCTGGCTTCCCTAGTAACGGTCTGTGCTGCAAGACTGGGGGCGTGCCCCCAGCACCTCCCTGATTAGCCCTGCTGCTGTCAGGCTCCCCGCCCCAATCAGCTTCTGGGGCGGGAGCACTGACAGCATTTAAATATGTGTGTTTTCCTGTCAGGCGTTGCCAGTGTTAGTTTGGTTCTCCAGCTGCACCCGCGTTTATCCTGACTGCTCTTGTGACCTCGGCTTTTCTGACACCTGCTTTTGGACTTGACTACGTTTTGCCTGACCCCTCTGTACTGCGTACCCTCTTGTTGCCTACCCGGATTGTCTGACCATTCTACCGTTGTTTGTCTCAGTGTCTGTTTGTCTCCCGTGTCCCGCTTCCCTAGTGAGGGTAGGGACCGTCGCCCAGTTGTCGCCCTGGGGGTTAGCCCAGGGGGGCAAGTAGGCAGGGACAGGGGTTGCGGGATATCTCAGGGACCCCCATATCCCGGACACTGTCCTGACAGTAGGTGGGTTTCTTGGGCGCAGAATATATCTGCCTCCGACGAGATAGCCTCCTTCCACATAGTAGATCTCTTGTAAGGAGAGTTCAGTCCCTTAACGTTGAGGGAAACTAGTTTTAGATCCATGTGTGGGTCCTAGGTGAAAGAGCTTAAGCAGGCTGTCCTTGTTTATAGGTTAGTGAAGAGCCGATTTCTTTTTTTGATCCGGTTGGTGAAAGCGTTGATCCAGGTGTTTGCGAGTGTGATCCAATTGGGGGTGGGGAAGGAGGAGTAGGGGTTAGGGTGAAAACAAATGCGATCTTCATACTCAAGGTAGGGAACTTTACCTGAGCTGTGTTTTGACCGTTGATAATAAGATAACAGAAAAGCACCTTTCCAATTATTGGGTTTGAGTCCTTGGAATAAGGTCTTGGTTGGGGTACTTCGTAGATCAGCCGATGTTCTGAGCTTTATTCCTTTTAGCACAAGATCTAGATAAACATAGTTAGGGTCTTGGTCGGGAACGCTTAGCGGTTGGGGGCACTTCCCTTGTTGTTTCTGTTTGGTTGTTTCCGTGACCAGTCCTTGGAGATATGGTTGGGATTGTAGGCTTTGGACACGGGGATGTTCCATTTTTGTAGGATCTTGAATCCTTCTTCTTGAGTGTTTATGGTGGTGATGGTGCCTTCTCTATTAATGAAAAGTTTGGTGGGGAAGCCCCATCTATAGAGAATATTGTTCTCTCTCAGAGTTGTTGTTATGGGGGAAAGCTTTCTGTGCGCGGCCATAGTAGTCTGAGAGAAATCGGAGTAGAGCTTGATATTTTCGAATGGTGGAGGGAGGTCCCTCAGACCTCTGGCTGCTCTCATCAGGTTTTCTTTGATGTGGTAAAAGTGTACTCTTGCTATGACGTCTCTGGGAGCACTTTCGGGTACACCTTTCGGCTTAGAGAGCCTGTGTATTCTGTCTAATATGCAGTCATTGGTTATTGAGTCTGGCAGGAAGGCCCTTATGAGATCTTGGGCGTATTTATTTAGTTGATCAGATTTGACCGTTTCGAGGAATCCTCTGAATTTTATAATGTTGCGACGGTTGCGGTCTTCCAGATCCGCCATTTTGTTCTTTAGGGATTCAAATTCTTCTTCTAGTTTGTAGTGAGCATCAATACGTTCGTTATGTGAGCTAGTGATCTCTCCTGTTTTATTTTCTAGGTGGTCTACTCTGTCTTCTAGTTCTTCAATAGAATTGTTAATCTTTTTATTCATTTGGGATATATCTTTTTTTATTGAACCTTTTAGGGCTATGACCATGTCTCGGATGAAGAATTCGGAGGCTGTTTGATTGGAGCATTGGATGTTTAATAGAGGGTCGGCAGTGTCCTCTTCCTCTAATCAATCTGTTTCATTAGAGGCTGAAGGGGGGGGTGAGGTATTCTCTCTTCTAGGGCGTTTTTTCTCCGGGCTTCCCTTGGGAGACCTTATGCTTCTCGTTTCTGAGCTTATTATACATTGTGTTGGGGAAGATGGCGGCATCCCCTCAGCCCCCCCTCCTTCCCCTGAAGCGCTCCTGTCACTCTCCGTCTCCCTTCCTTCTAACTGCTCTTTTGCAGGGCCGGGGATCGTGAATAGGGAGGTTCAGAGGCTCCAGAGTGAGCAGGCACCTGCCGCTGGATGTTTGGTAAGTTTTGGTTACTGTTGTTTCCCTCTGGAGGTTCCGTCAGGGCCGCCGCTGCATTCTCCTGTTCTCCAATCGCTCTACGTGCAGGCATCTCCATCTTGTCTCTCTCTTCCTCCGGGCTGCGCGCTGGATAAAAATCTGTCAGGCGCTTTGGTCCGGTCTTCACCGCTCTTCTCCTGGACATTGTCAGCTTCGGGTAAACTTCCCCTGTCTGTTTGAGTGGGTTTTAGCGGTCTCTGCTAGCTTTGTGTTGCTTGCAGCTGATATTGGTAATGGAGCAGTTTAGTGCACGTCTGCCATCGGCTCCGTCCAGGCCACGCCCCCCGTCTCTATCTTCTTTAATGTTCCTGCGGCTGCATCCTCGGTGGAGAATTTTTCCAGGATATGGCAAGAAACCAAGGCAAATCTTGAAAGTTCGGTGGCAGCCATGAAGAGGTTTGCCGACTCCAAACAAAGGTCGTCTCCCAATTTTTCACCAGGGGATAAGGTCTGGCTGTCCTCAAAGAATATTAGGTTGAAGATACCCTCTTACAAATGTGGTCCATGTTTTTTGGGTCCGTTTGAGGTGATTGAAAGAATCAATTCTGCTTGTTAAAGGTTGAGACTCCCTCCCTCCAAATGAATCCCTAACTTATTTCACATTTCCTTGTTCAAGCCCCTGGTACTTAATAGGTTCTCAAAAAAAAAAAAAAACAGACCAGTGTCATCCCAGGTCCAGGCAAAGAACACCTTCAAGGTCAAGGCTATTCTTTATGCCAAAAAGTCTGCTACATTTCTGTCTAGAATGCAGCTACCACTACAGTTCTGGTCTTGGCTTTCAAACAAGACCAAAGTCACATCTCTAGTCCCTTTCTAGGCAGAGACAGAGATGGTAGAATAGTACCCCACCCCCATATGAACAGTGCTCAGGCAAAACTGTACAGTTCTTTTCTCCTAGCCAAAGCATCATTTGGGCAAAACTGTTAACTGGTTGATAGCTTTGGACAGATGTGTTGGAGTGGCCTTGCAATATAGCCAATCTGGGTGAGGAGAAGCCAGCAGGAAGCTGCTCTGATGACTCTCTTTTTTGATCCTATAATATTAAACTCCTAGGTAGTCCAGGGCCAGAATATTGCTGAATAGAATCGTCCTTTGGAGGTCCTGGCGCTCCTCAGTGCCTTGATGTTTAAAGCATAATCTTTATTTCACATTATTAAATGCATACTCAATGTAAATTAAAGCTACGACCTATTCACATGTATACATAGAATTCAATCTCAGTCCAACTGACCATATCACAGTATTGTAGATTCCTACTGCAGATCAATGTCTACTGACCATACAAACTATATCCGCAAAGCATTGTGAGAGGCACGAAATACAGAGTGATGCAAAGATATGGAGACACCTAAAAAAAATGGAAAACAATGATTGGCAATTCCATCCTGTTCTGGCATGTTGCTAAGAGGAAGGGGACAAATCACGAGGAGCTGTGTCCAACACAGTGGCCATTTTAAAATCCACCATCTTGGAACCTAGCCAATATTTTTAAATGGGCAGGGGGGTATGTGTATCTGATGGAGAATTTGATGAGGAATCCAAATTTGTGATGTATCTTTATTGCTGGCAAAAGTTTATATGTTTGGACCACCCTGAAGAACCCATTTTTTACAGTGGGTCTATTTACAAGGGTGACTTTGAGAGTAGTTCATGCAAATGTGCAGTTTTCCCTGCACATCGCACAGAACCTGGGTGGGGTGTCTGTGTGCAGGCCGATGAAAATGGCGCTTAAGAATGTCGTATATGACTCCTTTTCACCCACCCAAATACGGTCCGATAGGGAAACTATGATTTTATGTTTGGGTGTTACATTTTAAAAATCATGAATCCCTTAAAAACGGAAAACAAAATGCTGATGTGAACGAGCTCTAAGCTAATTCTTTCCATGCAGACCATGAAATAAGTCCTAACATCTATCTGCTCCATATATCTAAATATAAAATAGTTCTCCAACTTGTAAAGTTCCCACAGATCAAACAAGATTAAGGATTCAGTTCTCAAACTCCTGATCCCCAATGTATTTCTCCAGCTCTATACATTCTATACACCAGTTTATGTACATGTCCTCAGTCCATCTGTTACACTGTGTGTCTCTCTAGCACAATAATATGTCCCGGATTCTTCAGGTTTCGCTCCAGTGAGTTTGAGATAAACTTCTCCTTTATTTGTGTCTCTTGTTAGAGTTATACGTCCCTGAAGAGACTGGGCATAGTTGGCGCTGCCGCTGTGCCTAATTCTCCCCAACCACTCCAGTCCTTTCCCTTTAGGTTGTCTGACCCAGTTTACAGCATACATGTTAGTGCTGTCAGTAAGGGAGGCGCCACTCACTTTACAGGTCTTCTCCAGAGTCTCTGTAGGTTTCACAGTCCCAGGACCAGACACCTCCAGTGAGACCTGTGCAGCGACACCTGAAAAAAAAACAGAAATTACTTAATTCTTTAATAGATCTGAAATCTACAGTTATTACTAGAAGTTGTGTGATATTGGCAGGAAATCAGACTCACATTGTAGAGATGATATAACACAGAGTAACCAAAGGAGACTCTTCATGATTGGGCGGAGGAGATAGAACAAGTCAGTTCCAGGTCTGGGTGAACAGTTCCTGATCAGTGGACACTTCTACTTCTCTACTTATACAGGAAGTTATTTACATACATTTACATACATCCTGCAGTGGAGACCCCCGACCTTTACTAACTGGAGAGCTTCACTTTAATACAGTAAAACCTCTACTAATGTTGGTAACCCGTCCTAAAGCAATCTGCTTTACCTGAAACCGCTGCTACTCGAGGTAATTATTTCCATAGGAATCAAAGTAAATCTAATTAATTTGTTCTAGACATTTCAAAAGACACACCAAACCACATTTAATGGAGAATAAATATGGTCTTTTTGTTGTTAATTCACTTTTTATTGAAAGAGTTTTTCATACATGGTATTCAACTTTGCATAAGTACCGACTGTTTGTCTAAACTTCAATAACATGGAGTACAAGGAGTTTCTTACAAAATTGTATGCGAGTGTTACCATCATAACATTATATTCTTATCAAACTGACATGAATCTGAGCTGCCCAGCCCGGTCAGACATCCGGCTCAGAGGCTTTATTTATCTGGCCAGAGTGGGCACAGGTCATCACATTCAAGTACCTATACTTATCAAATCTCTACAACTTATCAACAGGGTAAGACTTACAGGCTAGGGTGGGGGGAAACGGGGAGGGGAAGGAAAGGGGGAGAGGGTGGGGGTCTCAAATCTCTGTATTCAGACTTCAATCTTTAGTTCTGCGCTTGACGCCACCTAAGTGGACGTGTTACATAAACTGTTGTTTCCCACGCGATACCTACTTTAATCAAATTGTGGATAACAATGTTATTTTATTAATGTTATTTGTGTTATTTCCCCACATCTCTTAAGTCCCTAAGGCAAATCCCAAGTCTCGTCGCATGTATGCGGGAGGTCGCGTCCCCACCGGGGGGGTGTAGGGACGCGAGCGCCCTAGCGACGTCCTCCCGACATCTCCCAATTGGTAGCTCTCCAGACATCCTGAAGCTCTATGGTCTTGCAGGCGGAAGGGGGTTGCTCAGTCACGTCTCAAGTCTGGTGGGAAACTATGGTTCAGTGCTGGTGTGGGAAAATTGATTTAGTGTATGGCATTTGAGGGTTGAGTTTGTTGTGTGAGGTGGATTATTTCCAGCTATTGTCTTTACTTGTTCGCTTCTTGGGTTTGACTCCGCTCCAGCACCGTCTGGTCTCCTCTCAGGTTGTATCAACTGGGGAGAATATTATAGAGACTCCGGTAGATCAACTTGCCCCAGGTTTAGAGGGGTCCGCTCCGGGGAATCAGCCTTGTGATATGGTGCTAGAGCAAGAGTCCACCCAAGGCGACCATATTGTCAAGAATGTTGGGTATGTCGAGTTTGTCCAGCTAAGGATCTCCTCGAACTGGTATATCTGGTTGAGTTTTGTTTTCCACATCGTAATGGGGGGGGGGGAGTGCTGAGCTTTTCCAATGGAGGGGGATTAAAGCTTTAGCTGCTGCCACCATAAATGCGGCTAGTTTATCCTTTAGGGGATTGAAAGAGCTGTTTGGTCTATTTAAAATTATCGTGTCTGGAGTTAAGACAATTGCTTTTCCCAGGATTCTACGCATTTCGCTTTCAATCTCTGACCAAAAGGGTTTAATTATTTTGCAATTCCACCAGATGTGTAAGTAAGATCCCAACTCCTCCTGGCATCTCCAGCACCTGTTTGACTCTGCAAGTTTGTAGTTATACAACCACTCGGGGGTTTTATACCATCTGGACAATAGTTTGTAGTTGTTTTCTTGGAGGCGGACGCATGGAGAGACGCCATAAGAAGCTTTAAATATTGTTTTAATTTCTGCTTCCGATAATTTAATGTCCAGCTCCTTCTCCCACGAGGAGATATAAGATGGTCTGCCTAGTGTGTGTGGTGTTGTAAAATTTTTGACTAGAGAGGAAATTTTCCTGGTTTCTGTGTTTTGTGATTTAATTAACCTTTCAAATTCCGTGGTTGGTCATGTGGAGGGGTAATCTTTTTTAAATGTAGCGATTGTGTTCGCAATGTGCGTAATGTGGAGATTTTGTAGTTTCTTTTGTAAGCCTAGGGAGTTAATAATAGTGGTGGGTTCCTCGTGCATAATGTTTTGAAGATCCTGAATTGTGTTTTCTTCAAAAATGTTCCAGAGGTTCTCTGGAATCCAGGTCTTAGGATTTTTGATGGTGTTGGGGAGCAGGCTTAAAGGTGTGTATGGTGATGGCAAGGGGGCCAACTTGTGGGATAGGGCGTCCCAGGTCTCGCAGATACCCCTCAGCAGGATACTAAAATCTTTGGCTCGGTATGTTTTTGGGGAGGGAAGCCACAAATCTCTTATAAGGTTGTTACCATAGGTTTGCTGTGCAATATTTCTTAATTTATGGCTTTTGGTCGGGGCTACCATTCCCAGCCATCTATTAAAGGGGTTGTCCCGCGCCGAAACGGGTTTTTTTTTTTTTTCAACCCCCGCCCCCCGTTCGGCGCGAGACAACCCCGATGCAGGGGTTAAAAAAGAACACCGGAGAGCGCTTACCTGAATCCCCGCGCTCCGGTGACTTCATACTTACCTGCGGAAGATGGCCGCCGGGATCCTCTTCCTCCGTGGACCGCAGCTCTTCTGTGCGGTCCATTGCCGATTCCAGCCTCCTGATTGGCTGGAATCGGCACGTGACGGGGCGGAGCTACACGGAGCTACACGGAGTCCCATTCAGAAAAGCAGAAGACCCGGACTGCGCAAGCGCGGCTAATTTGGCCATCAGACGGCGAAAATTAGTCGGCTCCATGGGAACGAGGACGCTAGCAACGGAGCAGGTAAGTGAAAAACTTTTTATAACTTCTGTATGGCTCATAATTAATGCACAATGTACATTACAAAGTGCATTAATATGGCCATACAGAAGTGTATAGACCCACTTGCTGCCACGGGACAACCCCTTTAAGGTTTATTGCCTTATAGTATTCCAATATATTAGGAAGGCCCACTCCTCCGTGTTGTCTTCTTCTAGACATTCTAGAGTTTGTATTTCCAGAAGAAACATGAAAATTGTGAATTGATTTTCTTGAAGAAGGATTTGGGTATGTGTATTGGTAGCATTTGTAATTTGTATAGGATTTTAGGTAGAATGTATGTTTTAATAAGATTTTTCCTCCCAAACCAAGAAATTATGGGAAAGTTATATGCGGTAAGCAGTGATGAGATTTCTGTTATTAACGGTCCCAAGTTGATCTCGTAAAGTTTGGATAGGTTATTTGTAATTTTGATACCTAAATAGTCTAATGAATGATCTGCCCATATAAATGGGATGATCTCTTTACTTCTTCTGCCCTGTGGGGGGGTAGCGAAATATTAAGTATTACCGATTTATTTATATTCACTTTTAGGTTGGAAAAGCTGCCGTATTCATCTAGCAGGAGATTTAAGCTATTGAGACCCTGTGCCGGATTTGTGATCAGGAATAGCACATCATCTGCGAATGCAGCAGATTGTATACAATCCCCTCCAACCTCCAAACCTCGAATTTCTGGGGATTGTCTAACCGCCTGGAGGAGAATTTCCAATGTGAGAATGAATAGTGTGGGGGAAAGTGGGCATCCCTGGCGTGTGCCGTTTGATATGCTAAATGGTTGGGATAGGGTATCATTGATTTTTATTCTGGCGTATGGTTTTGCGTAGAGGGAGAAGATAGCGTCGGTTAGTTGGCTAGGGAAATTAAATTTGTCTAGAGTCGCTCTCATGAATGACCAATTTACTCTATCAAATGCTTTTTCAGCATCGATCCCCAGGAAAATTAGGGGGATGTTTTTTTTCTTAGCATATTGTATCGAATGCAGGAGTATGGTGGCGTTGTCCTTTCCCTCTCTACCTTTAACAAATCCTGACTGTTCATCAGAGACTAGTTTGGGTATAATTCTGCTCAGGTGATTAGCAATTATTTTTGCCCAGATTTTTATATCTACGTTCAGTAGAGAGATTGGGCGGTAGTTGTTACATAGGGATGGGTCTTTGCCTTCTTTATGTATTAAGGTGATGTGGGCTTCCTGCGTTTGTGTGGGGAATGTGGCTCCGTTCATAATTGCGTTTAACGTAGTTCTGAGATGGGGTTCCAGACTTTGTAGTAGTGTTTTATAGTAGCCTGTAGTGAGGCCATCGGGGCCCGGGCTCTTGCCGTTAGGGAAGCTAATTATTACTTCTGTCAGTTCTTCTTGACTCACAGGAGTCAGTAGATCTGTGGCTTCTTCTGAGTTAATTTTGGGGAGAGTGAGCTTTTTAAGGAATATCTCCATGTTCTTGTGTTTTCTTTCAAGCTCTATTTGTGTGAGTTTGCCTTCAATGTTGTATAGATTTGTGTAGTAGTTATGAAATTCTGTCGCTATATCTTTAGATGATGTAGCTTTCCCTCCCGAGGCTTTTTGGATTTCTTTAATATGAGTTTTTTCCCTCGCTTTTTTAATGAGGGTTGACATCAGCTTTCCACCCTTGTCTCCATGTGCATAGATCTTTTGTTTGTAATTTAAAGATGATTTAGTGAACTTTTTGTCAAGGATTGACCTCAATTGATCCCTGAGGAAATTTAGTTCGGTTTGTACCTTTTCTACTAGTGCAAGTTTTCTTTTTTGCTCTAGGGATGCAATTTTTGTTAAAAGGTCATCTATTTTCTTTTGTTTCTGTTTCTTAAGTTTCGAGCCTAGGGAGATGAACAGGCCTCTCACGAAAGCCTTGTGCGTTTCCCATATCAAGGGAGCATTTGTGTTGTCTTTTGAATTAATCTCAAAAAATTCAGAGAGATTTTTTATCAGCTCTTGTTTATATTCCTCTTCTCTTAGTATCGACTCGTTCAAAGACCATCTCCATTCCCCTAGGTTGTTCGAAAATATAATTAGACTCGTGTGCATTGGGGCGTGGTCTGATATTGTTATGCAGTCTATTTGGGAACTGTGTATTGCTTTTAGTAGATTGTTTGACACGAAAATGTAATCGAGTCTCTGATGAGAGGTGTGAATGTGCGAGTAAAATGTGAAATCTTTTACTCCTGGGTGTATATATCTCCAAGAGTCAGTTAAATTTAGTTCCTGCAAAGCTAAATTAATTTTTTTAAGCGCCCTCTGCGAGACCTGGGACTTGCCCCTTGAAGTGTCTAGTAACGGGTTCAATGTCACATTAAGATCCCCGCCCAAAATCACATGGCCCACCGCAAAGGCTCTCAGTGTATGTAGAGTGTCCGTGAGCCACTTGGTTTGGTTCGAATTGGGTACATAGATGTTAGCTAGGGTGTACGGGACTCTAGCTATTTTCCCTTTAACGAATATAAAGCGTCCCTCTGTATCTGTTAATTGTTTTTCGCACTGAAAGGGGAGATCTTTGTGAATTGCAATAGTAACACCCTTTGAGGCTGAGGAGGGGTTGCAGCTGTGGAACCATTGTTTAAAATAGTTTTTTGGGAGGGTTGGGATCTTGTTACTTTTAAAATGGGTCTCTTGGAGAAATGCGATTTTGGTTTTGCTTTTTCTCAATAGCCATATCATATGATGTCTTTTGTTAGGGGAGTTTAAACCTTTAGCGTTGAAGGTAGTGAATGTTGTGCTTCCTGTTTGAGGAGATGTGGGTTTTTTTTGTTGTTTTTTCTGTTTATGTTGTGGGGTATCTGAGTTATCAAGATGTCTCGCAGACATCTTTCTGGGTTCTGTATACGTATAGATTTGCGCGGAGGGTGGAGGTGGTGGGGAAAACGGGATAGACTGTTAGCAGAAGGATTGTAGTTAACGTTGGGTTCTTGACTGGGGGATGGGTGTCCAGTCTACTGTTATATGGTCTGTGGTTGTTTTGTGTGGATCAGAAGCACCCCGACAACCTCCCCTTGCGGGTCTCTGTTGTCGGTGTCTTGGTACCGCCCCTGAATAGGGGGCGGATGTTGGAGTTCTGTGTGTAGTAGGTTCACTCACGTGTGCGGCCTCCCCTGGTGGCGCGTGGACGGGTGTTATTCTCAGTTCCGCCTATGACGTCCAGGGAATTACTCTCCGCCCTCTGGACGGACACCTCCCTCCATAGGCAAAGTCCTGTTGTTTTGACTCAACCTGGATTTGGAGAAAGGCTAGTCGGAACCGTAGAGAGTAGACGAGAAGAGAGATAGAAGGAAAAAAAAGGCACGTTAACTCAAAACCATAATGAGTGCAACTGTTTCCTTCGCTGCCAACCTGACACAATCTGCCTAGGAACATCTTATAACCAGACCACGTAGGTGGGCCCGCCCGGTCAGGTAGCTCTCGTGTTGTGATCCCCGGGAAGGGAGGAACCTGGCGGGCCGACCCCCGTACGGCCCCCGGGCCCCACCCAGCCCCAGGTCCCACTCCCCCGATCCGGTCTTCTCTCATGCAAAATCACAATCATTTAAAGCTAATGCACCTCCATCAAAACAGATTTTACTTAAGATCCTCTGCCTTAACGTCCGGTGCTCACTCCCTCCTCCTTTGTTAGTCCGGAAGCGCGAAAGAAGGGAAGCATAAGACCTCTTTCATGCGTACTTGAGTCATGCGAGGGGAAGCCCACCATTGTCTCCTCTATAATAACGTAACTGATAAAGTAGGCAGTGTGAAGAAGGCCGTATAGTTCTCAGAAAGCAAAAGTCATGTGTCTGAGTCTCACTCTCGTTGGTCCACAGCGCCACTCCTTTGGGATGTCGTCACTACTCCAACAACAAGAAAAGTCCCCTAAAGTGTCCTAAGCTGAGGTTTTTGCGCCATGTTTCTTGCTTCTAGGCGATTTGAACTTTGTTGTTGACTTCCAGGACTCTCCCTCCGGGAGCGGAGGTATAGTTAGATCATATTGTGTCGGCATCCAGGACGGTATATCTATTGGATCTATTTTCAGATGTTGCCAAATTGCCTCGAGATCTTCCGGGGTTCTGACCGTCAATCTGTGTCCTCCATCATTGATTGCTAGGCCAAATGGAAATAGCCAGGAATATTGGATTCTTTTTGATTTCAGAGCTTCTAGAAGCGGTCGCAGTATCCGCCTTTTTGCCAGAGTGGATGGCGCTATGTCTTGGAAGAAGAGTAATGTTGCGTCGTTGTATTTAAAAATCTGGCGAGTTCTGGCGGCATTTAAAATAGCACTTGTGTCTGTGAAGGAAAGCAGACCGCAAATTACATCTCTTGGCGGGTCGCCGTTTTTTGGTATGGGTCTGATTGCTCTGTGTATTCTCTTGATTTGGATTTGTGTGACTCTCTCCTCTCCCAGTAAGTCTGTGAAAATTTCTTCAGCCACTTTGCGTAAGGATTCTGCTGCCCAGGATTCCGGGAGACCTTTTATCCGGACATTGCAGCGCCTGCTGCGGTTTTCTTGATCCTCGATTAAAGTAAGCGCTCGGTCAAGATATGAGCGGTGGACCCCTACTACTTGCGTGGTGGCTTTTGCGTGTTCTATGATGGCTGAGCATGAACCTTCCAGGTCCTCCACTCTGTGGCCCATTTGTTGTAACTCGGTTTTGATGTCCGCCAATTCTGACATTATTGGTTGGGTGACTTTCAGGAGTGCTTTTTGAAGGAAAGATTTGAAAATTTGGGCGCTGAGGTCACACTCTTCTTCTTCCATATCACTATCTAGTTCTGAGTCTGGGGTTGCTTGGTTAGAAGGGCTTTGTGAGGGGAGCAGTTTTGCAGTGGTGCTTGGAGATTGTAAGCTTTTCTTTTTTAGAAATTTCTGCATGTCGACTTGATTTTTTTGCCCTTTTGGTGTATTTGGTGGATCGCAGCTGCGATCTCTGCTACCCTTCACCATTTTGTGCGATTGTAAGAGGTTCGTAGAAGTTTGTCTGACGGTCAGAAGGACCCTGGGAATCAGCCGTAATTTGTTGTGTCAGGCGCTATGGGTCAGGTCGAGGTGCGACTTCCTCCACACTAGTTAGAATTCAGCCTGTCATCTTTGTAAACGAGCTTCAGCCCATGAAAAGATGGTGTTGCAAGATGACAGAGGAAAAATTTAATTTTAAAATTTTGCGGTTTTAGCAGACTTATATATATAGTCCAGAAAAATTGTGTTGTAGATCTGTGTATTACAGTTCTGCAGAGGATCTGAACAATGCCCTTGGCAGGGTTTCTTCTTCTCTGTGAGCCAGTAAGCTATTTGCTTGTAGGTGGTGAAAAATTATTTAGCGGGATGCAGTGCTAGCCCACGTGTGTCCAAAGACTACAAAAATTGAAGGAGTTATGGAGCTGGATAAACCAGCTCCGAAAAAATTAGGGCAGCGCCCTTTTGCAGGGTTTTATCTTGCTTTAGCTTTTGCTGTTAGGGCTGAAAGCCCCTTTGGGCTAGATCCTCTGCTCTCTCTAATGGCCGCAGGCACTGTGGGGGAAGAGGGAGGGGGGCAGTATGGCGGGAGATTCAGGCGGGAAACGGTTTTGCTGGAGGGGAGCTGGGGTTCTGGTTGAAATGAACGTTCCCTTAGCTCAGGAGAGATAGCCTAGTATGTGGGAAGGCTTATCAGGGTCTCCGGTACTCACAGCTTTAGAGATCGTTGTTTCTCTCCTTCCTGCCGGTTGCCGCAGCTCCCGCTCGCGGGGCTGTCTGGAGAAGCGTGCTGTCAGCTGTTCTAGTTCCCCGAGCTCTCCTCAGCTTCTCTCCGCTATCGCTGCTGGTATGAGCTCACTGGGGATCCTCCGCTTCAAGGGAACAGTTCCTTTGAGGCTCCTCCGTGCGCACCGCTCCCTCTTCTCTCCCCCGCTCCCTTGCAGGGCTCCGTACCGACTCTGCGCTCCGGGACTCCCGTTGCCCCGATTTCGTGGGGAAACCGCTCAAACTGTGCCTTACACTGCAGGAAGATACTTACTGTTGGTGTGAGAGGCACTTGCTGGCTGAAAAACGCCAAAAGAAGCTTTAAAAACCTCTATGGCTCCGGAGCCACGTTTCAGTGCGTCCTCACACTCTGCAGGCTTGGCCACGCCCCCGAATAAATATGGTCTTTGATACCAAAAACAATAACAAATGAATATAAAAGACTACTATAAAGAATAAATGAATATTTTACATGTTATTGAACATGTTACTGTGTCTTATCTGTGGTGTTACGTAGGACTACAGGTCACTTCTACTACATTATCTGTCCTCAGTGTTATCACTTAGTTCTCTTTGTTGTTACATTACAGTGCAATTGTATAATACTGTACTGTACTAGTATATTACCCATCCCCAATGATAGATATGGGTGGGCTGCATTAGCAATGAAGGATCATTTATATCTTTAAACATTTTTGGTCCTAGTTCTCTCAGAACATCTTCTAGTAGTTGATAGATTTTCATATGTTGTTTCTTTAATATGCTCTGATTGGCTGAGATAGTCAATAAATGGCTGTGATTGGACACCGAGCCAGCGCTGAGAACCAATCACAGCAATCTATTGCTGGAGGTGGAGTTCTCAAACCTCACTTACAGCAATAGATCATCTGTCAGTGCCGGGGAAGCCCAGAGCAACAGCAGAGATCAGCGACCAGGACCTGGACGGCAGCTTCTAGGTGACTATTGATTTTTTCTTCAGCATCCTTGGCTGCGTTTTTAGCTGCACTGAAAACACAGCCAAACCGCTGGCATAAACAATGCCAGTGCTGCTGAAAACGGGCTGAATCTGCACTAAACACAGCATTGAAAAACGCTGTGTTTCTGCAAACACCTGTGTGTGGGAGGCCTTATCACACTAGTGGATCCTGAGTGACTTTTCTTACTGTTACATCAAGGCTCCCATACATGTTTTATAATGCTAAACATCCAACAATACGTAGTTTCTGGCCTCTTTTGGATCCCAAAGCCTCTCAGGGCAAATGTTTAAGTTTTCACGAGGCACTAAAACTTTCCCTGTGAAAAAAAAATATATATATATATGCAGAACTTTGCTGCCATCTAGTGCCATAATGGCATTTCACAGTACAATAGCTTCAGTGAGACACCTCTATTATCTGCTGTAAGAGCTGCGGACATCATCAAGTAGTTACCACAAATACAGCAACCTTGTTCAACTACACAAACTTTGCATATACTTAATTATGGGGTAACTTGTCTGTGCATCTTGTCTTTTTGGCATAGGAAGCCATCAGGCGAAAATGAAAGAGTTGAAAGTGGTGAAAAAATTGTAGGAATGCCACAATACAGATAAAAATAAATCTATTTGTCTTCTTTTGGTAAGGTTATTTTAACCCTTTCCAATTCACTGTCTGACGTCTAAAGACATTATGATTTAAGGCTGTACAGCACCAATGTTGGAAAACATCCGTCGGGGGGTTTCTCACTATATACTGCCAGTCTCTCTGCTGTTGGAGCCTATCCAGCGTGTTACCTCATGCAGTACTGGCTTTAGCCAGCATATAGCACCATTGTATAGCGGCCAAAAAAGAGTAAGCCCCTAGGAAAACCAGGATACAAATTGGATTGGAAAGGGTTAATGGTGTAACTGGATTCCTCATGAGATTCATCCTCACACACAATTATTTCTTCTTTGGCAAAGAAATATTCCTGCAACTCACCTGGACCGCCATGAGCAGTAAAATGGCACTGCGATATGCCAACCTTTCCATGGCAAAACTGGAGAGTGACTTTCTGGCCTCTTGCCCCAACAAACCATTGGCCTACTTCTGCTATATTGAGGACATCACAATCATCTGGACCAACACTGAACAAGAACTAGCAAAATTCCATGAAAGATTCAATGCATTTCACCCCAACATAAACCCGACATTAAGCTACTCATATACAGAAATGACCTTTTTGGACACCACCATAAAAGTTTCAAACAACTCAACTCAGACATCCCTATACCGAAAACCGATTGATCGGCTCACATATTCCTCCATTCATGCTTCTCTTGATCTGGTGTAAATTATTACATTTCAGGATGGTGGTTCATTTACATCGATTCAATCTTTTATTACTTAGGTATATATAATGTCACAATAGCGCTAGCTGACTCACAATCAATGTTTTCTGGTTTGATGGAGCATTACACTATAACTGTTTTTAACAGGTACGTGATCAACGTTGTCTGTTGGATAACGGTGATCACGTGACTGGGGACTGCTCACCAGGGTCATATACATCTACCTATTGGAGCTAGGCGGTTTCCTGGTAGAGATACATAGATGATATCTTTCTAATCTGCTCTGGTACAGAAAGAGAGCTGCAGAGTTTCCATGATAAACTCATGGGATCTGCCCAGAACTTTAGTTTACCTTGAAACATTCCACTGTGAGCATTGAGTTCCTTGATGTATTGGTTTGTAGAAAGGATGATGGTTTTGAGACAGATTTATTTGTCAAAAGCATGGATTGGAATAATCTTTTGGAATATGGTAGTTACCATCCCCGAGCCACCATCGATTCTCTCCCTTGGAGCCAGTTCCTGAAAGTGAAACATATTACAAATTACACAAATTGGATGAGAAATTAGCTTGGATGTGTGACAAATTTCTGGATTGGGGTTATCCTAGAACTTTAGTCACTGATGCGACTCAGAGAGCTAAACAAATTTATAGGGGGACACTTTTGGTGCCTAAACAGAAGAAAGAGATCCTTAAACGGATACCATTTGTGTCCACCTACAGCCCAGTTAGCAGACGAGTATCAGCCATCCTTAAAACACATTGGCCGCCTTGGGATAAACAAGTAATATTGATGAATTTCTGAGTCCACCGATTATGTCCTACAGGCAGTGTCCTAGCCTGCGGGATAAATTGGTACACTCGCTATTTGAGAAGGGAACAACTTCCAGACAGGGGATGTTCATGCCTCGCAAGATGGGCAATTACCCATGCTTGAGTCACTCATGTTGTGGGAAAATGGCGAAGAGAGACACATTTTACCATTCCCAAACAGGTGCTACCTTTCAGATTAAAGATCGCTATACCTGCTCCTCATCCTACACAATATATTTGATAACATGTCCATGTGGACTACAGTACGTGAGGGAAACCACCATGGAGGTGAGGAGCAGGATAGTTAAGCATAAAAGCAATATTAAAACCAAACATCTAGATCTACCAATCCCACGTCATTTATATGATAAGGGTCATTCGGTTGCCCAACTTAAGTTTCGAGTGGTTGATGGGGTTCCTTTATCTGTAAGAGGGGGGGGGGGGTAGGATTAAGGTTCCAAAGAAAAAGGAACTCCAGTGGATATTCCTTTTGGTTACAATGACCCCTAAGGGCTAGAGATGAGCGAGCATACTCGTCCGAGCTTGATGCTCGCTCGAGTATTAGGGTGCTCGAGATGCTCGTTACTCGAGACGAGCACCACGCGGTACTCGTCTCGATTAAACGAGCACTGACCATTGAATTCAATGGAGCCGGCAATACAGCCGACTCCATTGAAAGCAATGGGCTGCCGGCGATCGCGGGATGAATTGTCGGGAAGGGGTTAAATATATAAGCCCTTCCCTACAATTCATCCTAAAATGTGTAAAAATAAAAAATATATATATACTTACCTGGTCCCGGCAGAACGATGTTAGCCCATTGAATTCAGTGGAGCCGGCAATACAGCCGACTCCATCGAAAGCAATGGGCTGCCGGCGATCGCGGGATGAATTGTCGGGAAGGGGTTAAATATATAAGCCCTTCCCTGCAATACATCCAGAAATGTGTAAAAATAAAAAATATATATATATACTCACCTGGTCCCGGCAGACGGAGTTCAGTGCGGCAGGCTGCAGTTCTCCTGAACTGCTCTGAACAGCTGTGAGTAGTATTCAGCAGCCGGGGATTTAAAATCCCCGCCTGCTGAATAAGATGCCTCTGATTGGTCACAGCCTGACCAATCAGAGGCATCCCTCACTCACACCCATTCATGAATTACTCGAGTCAAACTTTCAGTGATGCTCGAGAGTTCGTTTCGAGTAACGAACCCTATTGAAGTCAATGGGCGACTCACGCATTTTTGTATATGACTGGTGCTCCGCTAAGGGTTTCATTTGTGAAAATCTTAGCAAATCACCAGTCATGTAAAAAACACAGAAATGGATAGGGCAGGCGAGGAGCAGCATGCAGGGCTGCATTTCGGGCTCCGAGGTCTCACTATTAAGCCACAATAGTGGCAAGAGTGAGACCCCCCCCCCCCCCCACTGTCAGCATTAAGATCGTTCTCCTCTGCCACAGCTGTAACAGCTGTGGCAGAGAAGAACGATGTTAGCCCATTGAATTCAATGGAATTCCATTGAAAGCAATGGGCTGCCGGCGAGCGCGGGATGAATTTTCGGGAAGGGCTTAAAAATATAAGCCCTTAACTGAAAAAGAAAGATTTTAGTGTAAAAAAGAATAAAAATGCAGGCATTCTCTTCAATGGAGCCGCTGCTGCTGCCGGCGACTCCATTGTAGACAATGGTCCACTGGCACACCTGAATTATTTTTCAGGGAAGGGCTTTACATATAAGCCATTCCCTGGAAATGAATTAAAAGTTATTTAAAAAACAAAAAAAATAGATACTCACCTCCCTTCAGCTGCCAGGGCACAGCCGTGCCTTCTCCTGCTGTCCCCTGCACTGTGGTGCTGAACTGCTGTCATTCAGCTGAGAGCTGCGCTGAGCCAATCAGAGGCAGCATTCACTCACCCGTTCATGAATTCATGAATGGGTGTGAGTGAGATCTGCCTCTGATTGGTCAGGCTGTGACCAATCAGAGGCAGCTCATTCAGCAGGTGGGGATTTTAAATCCCTGGCTGCTGAATACTACAGAGAGCAGTTCAGGAGAACTGCCAGCTGGCTGCAGCTGAACTCCGTCTGCCGGGACTAGATGAGTATATATATTTTTTTTATTTTTACACATTTCTGGATGAATTGCAGGGAAGGGCTTATATATTTAATCCCTTCCCGAAAATTCATTGTGCGATCGCCGGCAGCCCATTGCTTTCAATGGAGCCGGCTGTATTGCTGGCTCCATTGAATTCAATGGGCTAACATCGTTCTGCCGGGACAAGGTGAGTATATTTTTTTTTTTACTTTTTACACATTTTAGGATGATTTTCAGGTAAGGGCTTATATTTTTAAGCCCTTCCCGAAAATTCATCCAGCGCTAGCCGGCAGCCCATTGCTTTCAATGGAGCCGGCTGTATTGCCGGCTCCATTGAATTCAATGGTCAGTGCTCGTTTAATCGAGACGAACACCGCGTGGTGCTCGTCTTGAGTAACGAGCATCTCGAGCACCCTAATACTCGAACGAGCATCAAGCTCGGACGAGTATGCTCGCTCATCTCTAATGTCAAACGGTATGATATAATAAATCAAATCTTGCCTAACTTCCTGGCTCCGTCTGTGGTTCTTTCCACTGTACACTGTGTAGAACTTCATACCTTTATGCACTGTATAACATATTCAAAAGTGTCTAGTGAGACACACAAGACACATGAAGGGTGTACACAAGGGATGCGGGTAGGTATATAGCTGATGGTATTAGAGGGGGTGAGGGGTGCGACTGGGTAGTTTAGCTAGTTTGGGGGTTAAGTAACCAACGGTATTCTTCTGCGTCTTGGAAAAGTATCCAGTGGTACCATGTTTTAAGGTACCTTTCTTGTGTACCCTTTAGTGCTGCAGAGAGGTCCTCCATCTCCTTAATCCAGTTAACTGTGTTTAGCCATAGTGCCAGCGATGGCGGGGCTGTCTGTCTCCAACGTCTGACTATACATGACTTCGCCGCGCTCACCAAGAAACATACTACCGATTTTTTGTAGTTAGCCAGCTGGATATCACTGTGATGTAGGAGGAAGAGCGCTGGTGTTTTTGGTAGAGTGAAATGAGTAAACTTAGTGGAGATCCACCAGACCTCTGACCAGAAGCCCGCCAGCACCGGACAGTCCCAAAAGACATGCAACATGGTCCCTTGCTCCGATCCGCATCTCCAACACATGAGGGAGACCGACGGGCATATCTTATGCAGATTGGAGGGCACCCTATACCATCTGGAGAGAATCTTAAAGCTGGATTCTTGTATTCTGCTGGAGATGGATGAAGAATGTGTGATAGTGAATATTTTGTCTGTTTCCTCTGTGGTGAGATTGATTCCCAGTTCCTCCTCCCATTTCTCAATGTATCTTGGGGGAGCGGTTTCCGGTTGTGAAATAAGGATATTGTAAATTCTGGATAGAGTGTGTCTAGATGGGCCCTTTTCAGTGCATATTGCTTCAAATTGTGTTTTTGGACGGGAGAACCCATTTGGCTGAGTTAAGGACTGTAGGAAGTGTCTTAGCTGTAGTATCTACCAAAATGGGAGGGGGGCTGGAACGGTGGGCCCTCTCAACGTGTCCACCGAAAGCCACTGGCCGTTTTGTATGAAATGTTCAGCCCTATATCTACATTCTCTGAGCCATGTACTGAATATTCCCTTCTCCCCTGCTAGACGGAAGTCTGGGTTACCTAGGATCGGGAACAGTGGGGATGGCCTGGGGGATATATCTGTCCTCTCCAATACTTTGGCAGCAATTGACAGTGTAGGACCGATAGTGGGGTGTTGCGTCAACTCTCCCGGGCTGGGGCCATCCGACCAGGGGAGGACCACCAACGGCGAATGAGATGCGGCTTGTTCGATGGCTATCCACTGCTTGAGTGCAGAGTGCCGATGCCAGTCTATTATGCGTACCAGGTGAGCCGCTTGGTGGTATCTCACAAAGTCCGGCAACCCCAGACCGCCCTCTTTTTTTGGCCTAGACAGTGTGTTACGTGCTATCCGGGATATCTTTCCTGCCCAGATAAATGTGGTGATAAGAGAGAGAAGGTGTTGGAAAAAACTCTTTGGGACATGTATGGGGAGGGCTTGGATTAGATATGGGACTCTGGGAAGGATATTCATTTTAATGATTGCTCCTCTGCCAAACCAAGAGAACGTGCCTTTGGTCCATGAGCTAAGGTCTTGTCTGACCCTATTTAGGAGCGCTAGGAAGTTGGCCATGTATAGGTCCTCACTGTTCGGCGTTAAGTTTGTTCCTAGATAGTGAATATGGTCCCTTGCCCATGTGAATGAGAAGAAGTCCTTGAGTTCTTCTACTAGGGATTGTGTGAGTGAGACATTGAGCACTGCCGACTTGTGGTAATTGATTTTGAAATTAGATAATGCGGAGTAATGCTTGATCTCGGCCATAAGGTTTGGTAGAGTGACTCGTGGGTCGGAAATAAAGAATAGGAGATCGTCTGCATAGGCCGCTATCTTGTGTCCTGTGTCACCTGTTGTGATCCCGTGCATATTTGGGTTGGCGCGGATTTTTGTCAGCAATGGCTCAAGACATAGAATGAAAATCAAAGGTGACAGAGGGCATCCCTGTCTCGTACCATTCGAGATGGGGAAAGGCGCTGAGAGCTGGCCATTTACTCTTACCGATGCTGTTGGATGGGAGTATAGGCTCGTGATCCACTGTAGCATGTTAGGTCCCATTCCCATGTGTGTCATGGTTGCAAACAGGAAGTCCCACTCCACCCTGTCGAAGGCTTTACCTGCGTCTGTGGACAATAGGCATATTGGCAAGGGAAGTTTGCGCGCTGCATGAATTAGATTAATGGCTTTAGTTGTATTGTCCCTTGCCTCTCTCATTGGGACGAAACCGACCTGGTCTTTGTGGATTGTAGTTTGTAGGTAGGGGGAGATCCTGTTTGCAAGGATTTTGGTGAACAATTTCAGGTCAGCATTTAGTAGGGAAATTGGGCGGTAGCTTTGGCACTGTGAGGGGTCCTTACCCTCTTTAGGGATGACCAAGATATGTGCTGTTAGGGTGTCTCTGGGAATTTAGTTCCCGGTGGTTATGGAATTAAATGCCTGGATGAAGTGGGGTGCTAGAATTTCTGTGTATTTCTTGTAGTATGTTAAAGTAATCCCGTCTGGACCCGGGGCTTTTCCGGGCCGGGAGGCTGCGAGCGCTTCTGCTAATTCATTTGGGGAGATGGGTGCTTCCATCATGTCTATTGCCTCCTGCGGGAATTTGCAGAAGTTCGCCAGCTGAAGGTATTCTCGAATTATGGCTCTCTTTTGCTCTCTAGCCAGGGTTGACTGTGGGGGGGATAGGTTGTAAAGAGAGTGGTAATATTCCCGGAATGCACCAGCTATCTGTTGCGGTAGGTGTTGTGCGTGGCCTTTGGGGTTGTTGATATGCGGGACATATGTTCTGGCTCTTGTGGTCCGCAGGGCTCGTGCCAGTGTGCGACTGGGTTTATCTCCAAACTCATAAAAGTGACGTCTGCATTTTGCTATGCCTGCTTTGGCCCGCCCCAGGCAGTAAGAGCGGACCTTTTCCCTGAGTTGGATCAATTCTGCCCCTCTAGCGCTGTCGTGGGTAGATTTATGAGTGGACTCTAGCTCTTGGATCTGGTCCAGTAGCTTTTTAAGGTGTGCGGATCGTTCTTTTTTGATGCGGGAGCCTAGGTTGACGCACAGCCCGCAGATTACGAATTTGTACGCCTCCCAGATCGTTAGTGGGTCTTCATTGGGCGTTGTATTACAGGTAAAGTAGTCTTTTATCGTTTTGTGGATTTCGTCCGAGATTTCCGGGTCGTGGAGGAACGATTCATTGAATCGCCAATACGATGTTCTGTTGTATAAGGAGGGTAGTTTTACTGTTAATGTGATCATGGCATGGTCTGAAAAGGTATTGTTGTCTATTGCTGCCGAGACTAAGGACGATAGTGTGGAATGTTGGAGGAGGATGTAGTTAATTCTGGAGTACGTGTTGTGTGGGTGGGAGAAGAATGTGTAGTCTTTGGTCGTGGGGTGCAATATTCTCCATGCGTCTACAAATTGGTGTGTGTGGAGTGTTCTTTTGACCCTGCGGTGTACAGAGGCGGAGAGGCTGTCAGATCCCTTAGATGTATCTATCCATGGGTCAAGGGAGACATTAAAGTCTCCTCCTAGCACCAGGGTGCCCTCTTTGAATTCGTTCAAGTCCTCCAGGATCCTTTCGAGAAAGGACAGCTGATCGGAGTTGGGGGAATAAATCACGGCAAATGTGACTGGTGTGCTGGCGAGCTTACCTTTGAGAAACAGGTACCTGCCTCCCGGGTCGCATCGCATCTCCCCATGCTCCCATGGAATGGAGTTGGCTAGGAGGATTGAGACCCCTTTGGACTTGGACTCAGCGTTCATACTGTGGTATGCTTTTGGGAACCTGGCGTCCGTGAACCCTGGGCAACCATTCGTACGGAAGTGGGTTTCCAGGATGAAGGCTACCTGTGCTCTCTTCTTCCATAGTAGATGGAGGACCGTTCCTCTGGAACGTTTAGGCCCTGTGCGTTAATTGAAATTATCGAAAGGTTATTAGGATCCAATGACATGGTTACCTATGTGCCTTGGGGTTGTCACTAGAAGATAAATAGAGGGAAGGGGGGGAAGAAGTGATGTGTAGAGGGAGTGGATGGAAAAGAAAGAGGCGGGGGGGTGGGGGTCAGTTGAAGGGACACACGACACACTAGGGAGAACAAAATCACAAGAAGGCTAACTTCTAACTAACCTAGTGGTTAGCAACTACAACTTAATCAGGGAGCCTGATGCCTCCAAACCGTGAGGCCGGACCAGGTCCCCTGATGCCCTACTGGGGGAAAGATGGAAGTGCACCGAATCAGCAAGGCCACCTCCTGGTTCCCAAGTCTGTTGACTGTGTCTATCAAATAGAGGGGGAACTGTATTCTTTTCTTGTGGTAGTTCTTTTCCTTTGCAATCCTACCTGGGAGCTCCAGGCCGCCGCCGATGAAAGATCTAATGTGTGGGAAACTATGAGTGGGTCTGTTACTGTATAGACCGCTAGTTGTAGGGCTGCTTCCGCCTGAGGGCACTTTTTGAAGAACTTTCAATGGTGAAAACGAATGAGAACAAAGACAATAAGTCCCGTGTTCAATGTGTATATCATGTGAGTCTATTTCCAGGGCTGGGAAGTTGGTGTCCTCCGCTTGGGGGACTCTTTGGCTCAGGGGATTGTGGGGGCTAAGTCCATGGGTTCAGTCCAATCCGGGATAGGGACCGCTGGGACCTCCAGGAACCTAAACGCTCCTTCCAGGTCTGTTGGGGATCTAACAATAAAGATGCGTCCTCTTTTTCGGAGGATCAGATGGAAAGGATGACCTCCTTTATATGTGGCATCCGCTCTGCGCGCTGCCTCGAGCAAGGGACGGATCATTTTCCTGGTGTTGAGGGTCAGCCTAGAGACGTCGGGCAAGATAGTGATCTCCACTCCATTGAATTTGACTGGGCCTCTTTCACAGGCCAGTCGTTGGATTTCCTCTTTTTGCCTATTAAAATGCACCTGACATATCACGTCCCTAGGCAGATTGGCGTTCCGTGTTCTGCCCCCCAGCGTCCTGTGGACCCTGTCCAGTTCTATTATTCTGTCCTCCAGGCGCTGCATTAGTTTATTGAAGATGGCAGTTACACAGTCATGCAATGCGTCTGGGGGAATGTCTTCTGGGAGGCCTCGTAGTTTAAGGTTGTTGCGGCGACCTCTGTTCTCGATGTCATCAAGATGGAAGGTCAGGTCTGTAATCTGTTTCTGCTGTTTTTCTACTATTAGTGAGAGTTGTTGATAGTCCGTAGAGGAGACCTCTGGGTTTTCCTCGAGGGCCGTAACCCGTTCTGTGAGGGCCTGTACTGAGTGACTGACTGTAGTGATGGCTTTGTCATGTTTTTCTTCTATACGTCGCAGTTGCATTTCAAGATCTGTCTTGGTAGGTAACGCACGAACCATGACCCACAAGGCAAGAAATCACTGGAGCAGGAGGAACACCAGATGGTCAAACTGAATTTGTCACTGTAGGGTTCAGAACTAAAATATAACTTTTATTGAATCTTTATAAAAAAAGAACTTGATGAACAAGTCTCAAATAGGACACACATATAGCTAAAAGAGAGTACTCCTTAAACAAAATTCCCAGAGATGACGGAATGGCCGTATTTCAGGATAGAGAATTTAAAGCTATACAGCTTTAAAAAGAGTAGACCATAGAAGGTTCAAAACAATCAGTGATTTGCTACAGAATTATGTAGTGTAGCTATAACCTTTTACTCAAAGGGTCAAACTAGCTAGTACGTTCAGAAGTTTCTCAGAACACCAACAACCTCGAGAAGTCTCCATAGCCCTCTAATCGAGGGGTTAACTCGGTGATTGAGTTCAGAATTTTTGGAACTTCACACGTTACCCCAGCCTAGTTTAGTGCACAGGGGTATACATAAATCCCTCTAAATTGCACTCCAATAGGGACTTCAGGGTAATCTCAGCAGAAAAGAGAAGATCCACTCCTCCCAGATCTAGTCCACTATATATAGATAACTTCCCATGTGGCTATATCTGATGGAGAATAGACCATTGATAACTTAGAAAAAATTCCAAAATTGATTACTTCCAATCCAAAATAAGGAGAGGAAAGATAATCCATCAATTATATGGAATAGTCTTAGGACGTCAGTTCTTAAGAAAAATTATGCGGTTCGACGCGTTTCTGCTACAGTTAGAGTAGCGTCATCAGGAACCAAATTCCATATCTGGACGTCAAAAAGTCAGTAAACAACGTCCTTAAACTGCTCGACAAAAATTAGATTGTAGCGGAAGTTGTAAAGGTAAAGGAGAGGTAGACGATGCTAGCATTCAAAGGGTTAAATATCCCCCAGAGATTCCCCCCTAGAAAGCATTAGGTGGAGCTACAAGGCACTCTATTTTAATAGGCTATATGACGACACACCCTGGAATCAAGGGAGGAGTTATCCACTACTTAAACCCTGTTGAGACACACTATGGGTCATTAGCCGCCAACCTACCACAGAGGCTGGTGCTGCTACCTTCTCTCGTTCTTATTGCTTTCTAGGGACTATTTGAGACTTGTTCATCAAGTTCTTTTTTATAAAGATTCAATAAAAGTTATATTTTAGTTCTGAACCCTACAGTAACAAATGACCCACAGGGCATGCAGTGTTTGGGAGTCATCAGCAGGTGGTATTATTGAGTTGTCAGGGGTCGTGTTTGTAGGTAGCTGTGAGGGGTAAGGGCCAGTGTGAGAACGAGTGTGGGGGGACAGTGAGCCCTCTTGTTCTCCTGTAGTTATAGCTGCATTTTCCTTTGTGGGTTGTGTGGGGGATGCTCCTCTACTGTATGCGCTAGTCCTTGCATTCGTGTTGTGACCTTGTTTGTGCGCTCCATTAATATTGCTTTTCTTTCCAGACAATGCGATTATTGTGGCCTCTGGTGTCTGAGTGATGGCTGCCTCAGTGCCTCCTAAGTGGGGCTTTCCCGTAATGTCATGCCGCTGTCTGGGTGCTTCAGCATCCCCCTTTCCCCCTGTTTGGTGAATTGGGTTGGTGGGGTGCTCCTGTGGTGTCCCAGGGTCTGCTGCCCCCTTCCCCTTACTGACCATTATAGTTGTCCCTCCTGGGAGTTGGGATGCCGCGATTTCTGTGTGCCGAGATCCCAGCGCCTTGTGGTGTCTCGGCACCATGTTGCCTCTGGGAGGGGGGGGTTCTTCTTGCTTCCCCGGTGTCTGTGTGTGGAGCCTCTGCCCCTCGATCTTGCTGTGGGGCACCCACCGCGGCCCTGTACAGGTTTTTGAAGGTGGCAGGGATACTAGCTTCTGGTTCCGGAGCCTCTGCATCTCCGGCGGGCTTTCTGTGTGGACCCGGCGCCATGTTGGCAAAGTGCATCAGCGCTCCTGCTGTGCTCTGTATCGGGGAGCCCTTCTCCTTGCTCCGCAGCTGTTTGGCTTCCTTCTGCAGCCCCTGGGCTCCCGATATCGGCATTTTCTTTGTGCCCGCTGCTGGAGTAGGTGAGGGAGCCTCTGCTCCTCTAGGTGGTTGCAGAACAGGCTCCACGTGCAAGCCGGCGGGTCTCCTCTCTGCTCCGGCACTAGTTCCGTTCAGGTATCTGCTCAGGGTGGATCCACGGGACTGTGGCTGGCTCACCCTTCTCTTCCCCACCCTGGTCATCATTCATAAGGCTGCTTGCTGTCTTGTTTCCCCGGTTTCTGAAGTTTAGCGGCAGCGGAGCTCTGGAGCATGCGACCTTACTCCTCCATGTCTCGTCACGCCCCCTGTAGTTATATTTCTAATGTAACGCTGATTCCCCTTAGTTTTAGAATGATCTTGCGCATACGCACTTGATCTCCGGCTGGATCTACTGGTGATATCGTGGTAATTCTCTGGTCACAATGTATGGTGGGGCATGATGCATGCGCAAGAACAATGACTGGATGCGCTGACAGGTACACAGAAGAGTATCTCACCATGACACAGGTGAGTTGAATGCTGGTGAGAGGTACTGTCTCACAGATTTCCTGTATTGTGATTTGTCCTGTTATTGTGAAAGGTCTCTATATAAGTGTTGTATGTTGATTGCAATGTTATACTTGAAAAAGACTCTATGATTCGAAACGTTGTATTTTAATCATTCTGGAGGACTAAAAAAGATATTTTTATTTCACTATGGATGCTGCCACTTCCAATTCTTGCATAACTCTGGTGAAGTTATGCTCACCACGTAATACGGACAGCAGACAACAGCATTGCTTGGCATTGTTGTATTCTGACCTGCATTTTTCAAGCACCTATTTAAGGGCGTCCCATTGTTGTCCATATCACAGAGCAAAATCCCCAATGTAAGGCAATAGGAACATAAAAAAACACTGAAAATACACGTTACATGTATATTAACTGTACTTTTATGCATGTTGCCAGACGATATGGTGCATTTTTTTTTACATGCTACTCGTTTAAAAAAATGCATACGTCTGAAAAACTTACAAAAATAATGTAATAAATATGGTGCATTTTTCACAGACTGAATAGTCAAATGTCTGAGTGAATGAACCCTTGGAATAATCTGTCTTTACGGTCCCTGATATCTCAATAAAAGAAATCTCCTACAACTGATTTTGAGCAGAAAGGCGAGAAGATATTTGATGTTCTGCGCCAAGAGCGAGCCAAATGGGTGACTAATCCACAAGAGTGGAAGACCTTGACCTTAAATGCGAGGATGTTCAGTTCTTTTCTCTTAGGTCGCTCAGGAATCCTTCCATATGAACAGGATCTACAGGGCCATGTCAAGATCATCAAATCCGGATCTTTCAAAGGATGTCATCCTCAAGCTCCACTCTTCCGAGTTCCAGGACTACATCCTTTCCGCAGCTCGGCCTCTGTCCTCTCTACCTGGAGTTTCCTCTTCTGTTCATTTGTATGCTGATACAACTGCACCAAAACCTGACATGCCTTAGAAGACTCAATCCCCCCTTAATATCCAGTAAAGTACTGTCCGTATGGTTCTTCTTGTCTCCAGAGGGTTTCTCCTACATGTTTCTTGTTGTGACTGTTGCTGCAAACTCTCTGGACTTGTGTTTACCATTTACTATTTAATTTTTTTAAAATAGTAAAATACCCTATGGCTCTGCTTATTTATCCCTTGCTACATAATTTTTTGAGATTTCTGATCTGAGAGGAAACATACTCTTTAATGTGTTTTCTAAAAATATGGTGGATTAGCCCTTTAACTAACTATTCTGATGGATTGGCCACTGGGGTTTCCCCTATGTTGCTTTGAATTGTTACTTGCTAGGATAGGGCTGAGTTACTTGCTTCCCCACTCTCTCCAACACGATATCACACTTGTCAATAGGAGTTTTTATGTTTTTGACCTTGAAAGCAATGGGTGATGCACTCTAAGTAACGCGAAAAAATAGGATATGTAGTGACTTTTATTTTTATCTCACAGCATCGCTACCCAAGGGAAAATTGCTCATGTGTATGACTCAAGTAAAAAGAATGGAGTTTATATTCATGCAAGTTTTGTGCTCATGAGCATCTGGCCTTAGACCAGACATTATCTGTCTTCATGAGACCCATTTCTCCAACTCTTCAGCACCTCGGTTCTTTCATTCCCAGTATTTTTGGGTTCACTCCTCAGCTGCTCTCAAAAATATCATTTTGGGGTACATATGACTTTCTAATTCTATTTTATGGTATGGATTATTACTAGAGATGAGCGAGCACACTCGGATAAGGCAGTTACTCGAGCAAGCACCGCTCTTCTCAAGTAACTGCATTCTTGTCCGAGCAGGCTCGGGAAGGGGGTGGGGGGTGGAGGTGAGCAGGAGGTGGCAGGGGTAGCAAGGGGGAGAGAGAGATCTCTCTCACTCTCCCCTCTGCTCACCCCCCCCCCCCCCCCCCCCCGCCGCCCCCTGAGCCTGCTCGGACGAGAATGCAGTTACTTGAGAAGAGCGGTGCTTGCTCGAGTAACTGCCTTATCCGAGTGTGCTCGCTCATCTCTAATTATTACATTCACAGAAAACAAGTTTAGTCCTTAATTTGTATATATTTTCACTAAAAAACTATCATGTAATAGAAAAGAAGTTTCTTTTTCTTGTAGAACCACTGAAGACCGCAGCATCCTAGTGGTTAACATTTAGTTTGTAAATTCAACAAAAAGCCAAATTATGGCTGCTAGATGGAAAAATCACAGCATGCCCTATTTCTGTGCAAGTCTCACATATGAGCAGTACATACAAATGTGCAGTTTCCCACACATCACACAAAAGGCAGGCGGGGTGCAACACTGTTGAACGTGACTCCTTTTCGCTCACGTAAATACGGCTTAATAGGAAAACTATGATTTTAATACCATTGTGCTGTTAGATTTTTAAAAACATGTATCCTTTAAAAATTGAAAAAAAAACACTGATGTTAATGAGCTCTAAGCTAAATATAACATCCATCTGCTCCATATATCTGAATATAAAATATGACTCACTTTGTAAAGTTCCCACAGATCAAACAGGATGAAGGATTCAGAACTCAAACTCCTGATCCCCAATGTATTTCTCCAGCTCTATACTTTCTATAAACCAGTTTCTGTACATGTCCTCAGTCCATCTGTTACACTGTGTGCGTCTAGCACAATAATATGTCCCGGATTCATCATTCTTCGCTCCACTGATTTTGAGATAAACTTCTCCCTTATTTGTGTCTCTTGTTATAGTTAGACGTCCCTGAAGAGACCGGGCATAGAAGGTTTCAGCATCATAATCTATTCCCCCCAACCACTCCAGGCCTTTCCCATCAGATTGTCTGACCCAGTGTACACCATACATGTTAGTGCTGTCAGTGAGGGAGGCACCGCTCACTTTACAGGTCATCTCCAGAGTCTCTGTAGGTTTCACAGTCCCAGGACCAGACACCTCTAGTGAGATCTGTGCAGTGACACCTGGAAATAAACAGAAATTACTTCATTCTTTAATAGAGCTGAAATCTTCAATTATTACTAGAAGTTGTGTGATATTGGCAGGAAATCAGACTCACATTGTAGAGATGATATAACACAGAGTAACCAAAGGAGACTCTTCATGATTGGGCGGAGGAGATAGAACAAGTCAGTTCCAGGTCTGGGTGAACAGTTCCTGATCAGTGGACACTTCTACTTCTCTACTTATACAGGAAGTTATTTACATACATTTACATACATCCTGCAGTGGAGACCCCCGACCTTTATTACCTGGAGGACACTGTAATATAACATTGCTGCTGAGCTACATTGAAGGTTCATTTACATCTTTACACGTTTCCAGTTCTAGTTTTTGCCATGATTTTATTTGCCAGAAAGAGAAATTGATCCCAGAACATCTTCTAGTCTTTGATGGATTTTCAATATTGTTCTTCCAAGATACAGCAAAGTAAATATAGTATAAATGTATCAGAACAGTATATGATAGAACCTGTCACTGACCGGAGGAACATCTGAGCATCCTCAAACATAAAGTCAATCCAAAACATTTAAAGCAAAGTAGCCAAATTAAAAACCATTAGTCAAGTAATCCCAATACATCAGTCAGATAATCTACTTTCCTGAAGGAAAAGGCAAGAAACCCCACTTCTACTGATGAGCTATTACATATCAGGAAATGTCAGTAATCATATATTGTGTTATAGGAATGAAGAACAGTGATGATGGATTATACTTGGGGTAAACATCCATCATAAAAATCCAGCATCAATTCACATTTCGGTGTGAATTTACACCAAAATATTATAGAAATGCTGTGAATTCTGCTCTCTGCAATGCAAAGGGTGTAATGTTCAACAATTCTGGGGAAACCTGCACCGAAATCTGCATGAAAATCCTCATTAATTACACATTAATTTTCATGGGAATTTGTAGCAGATTTTAATGCCACATATGGATCTACCCTCGGTGTATGTTCATATCTGTCAGATGTGTTACACAAGATGGGCTCCTAACATATGGATGGGATTGTTTTAGTAGGAGATGTGGTCACATTTAGATTTACAGGACAGTACAAGAACTGATATCACCCATCAAAAATTAATGACTACTTGTCCACGACACTGAACATCACTGATAAAGATAGGCTTAAATTCCTTTAATTATTATAGATACAATGATTCCCTGTAGCTCCACCCCCTCTCTCTCCTTGCTATGGGGGATTCCAAGGCTGTTGTGCAATCTTCTCCTATGGGCCCCATTGAAAACAAATCTGCGATATTGCAGCTTTTTTGTATCACAGCGAGGTTTCAGTGAACACTTTGCAAATGAGAATGAAAAAAACTGAAAATCATTGGTTTCATAATCATGCGTTTTCACTCACTCTCACAATGCTAGAAAACCTATCGCTAGTGGGTAAGAGCCCTAAAAGTTTCCTGGTAGTTTGCTCTCAGCCAGGACTGCATACGGCGTTGTTTGTGAAGTGGGGTAGAGGACCGCTTTCCTCTCCTACATGCGGTACTAGGATACTTGAGCCTACCTGCTGACTACATCGCAGCCCAGCCTTCCGTCTGAGAGCAACCACCCAGCACTGGCTTCAGAGGCCGCTGCCCGGAGACACCCATAAGTAACCACATGCCTCCCTGGGAGCTTCGGCAAGACACCCAGAACTCAAGAACAGGATATTGCTGAGACCCTGCAGCCCAAACCAAGCAGGTCAGTATAACAGCGGGTGCTATATTGGTCAGAGGCTTTCTCCTGCCTGTAGAATCAACAGAGCGGCTGAGGAAGTAGAGGTGAGCCTTATAGCAGTATAACCAGCCATGATTACACTACAGGGAAGACGCTTCTGCTTTATCCAGCTAGGTGGGGTGGAGGAGGTTAGGAGAGGTATAAGGGGCTGCACCATCCCAGTATCATTATAACCTGCACACCATCACCCCCCTCCACTCTCCTGCCCCCATTTACCCAGTTCTCACAAAAAACACCATAGTCCATGGAGTGGCACGAACTGGCTCTTATCTCACTAGTGGTTCCTGAGTGGTTTTCCTTGCTGTGATATCAAGGCTCCCAGACCCATTTTATAATGCCTGAACACCAATGATTCCTTTCTGGCCTCTTTTCGATCCCAAAGCCTAAAGTGACCAGATTTTCCCAGGATCAAAGGGTGTGGCCAGTGGACGGGGCTTATCGTGATATATGATTTTACTTCCGTTGTTATAAAAAATACAGGGTCATTTAGAAAAAGACAGGAAGCAGATTCTGCAGCCTTTCCACATCCAACAAACAGATAACATCCATTCCATTGGTGTGGCCTTTGATTGGTAAAAAGCTTTATATCCACAGAGAATTTCATACCATGCAGCTATCCCCCTCACCTCCTCCAAAGGCTTCCCGCTGTTAGTGCTCCCCGGCTTCTAGTTCCCAGCGTACTGGTCAAGTGGGAAAAAGTGGTACACAAAGCGGACTGTCTCTCCTAAATCAGGATGTCTGATCACATTACAAAGACTCTCAGGGCAATTTTTTTGGGTTTCCCACAAGGCACTAAAGATTTCCCTTTAAAAAAATATAGTTAGCTATATACAGAACTTTGCTGCCATCTAGCAGTATAATGGCATTACAAGATATAACAGCTTCAGTGAGAAACCTCTATTACCTGCTGTATGAGCTGCGGACATCATCAAGTAGTTACCACAAATACAGCAACCTTGTTCAAATACACAAACATTGCTTCCATCAGTGTCTTGTTGTATCTACCACTAAGAGACCTGGGAAATAATCCACTGTGGCTGCGGGGGCTTCATATTGTAGTGTAATTACACCTATGCACAGGACCTCCATACAGATTAGAGACTGCACAATATTGCTGGGCCTTATTGACCCCTACCTCTCAGGAATGTTTGATCCCCTATGAGTCCTGCTAAAGCCTTGTCATAGGGCGGCAAACAAAACAAGAGTTGGCTGACTTCTTCTCAGAGTACCTTCCAGAACTGTTCCTGAGCTCACAAGCCAGTACTCTCCTGCTAATGGCTCCTTCCACTCAAGGATCCTCACCAGCAATAGACATACTAGCAACCTCAGGGGTCATTCACATTCAGTCCGTATTAGATGTGTATTTTTATGCACGTAATACAGATGGCATACAGCAGCCTTGTTTTGCATTGATTGAAGGAATGCCGGAACCTGACAGGTATTAGGAAAAGGCAGGCATGACAGTGTAGTGTCCCAGAACATCATACTGCACCCTTCCATAATTGTCATACATGTCTGTCTTATGTGGATGCACTGTGCAAATCTGTCATGTCTATTTTTTGTGTGTGTGTTGCAGAGCTGCAGTGTCTTAAGGGTCAGCTCCCTTAAAATCATTGCTTGTCAGCTTGTCTGAATGTTGAATGTATCTATCTTACAGTGTCATGTGATGTGGCGTGGATAAATCTGTACGTATGAGTGATTAGGTTCCAAAAGAGAGTTGAGAGGTCCATCTTGTCTGCATAGGAGCACCCATCTACCATTTGAGGGTTTGCTACCCCAGAGGCGCATGACGGCACCATTAGCCCTATGCTGATGAAGATGGAGGAGAAGGAAAGGCTACCTAACCGTATGTGAAACGCATGGGAGTGAGTGAGCCTAAATGTCCCGTCCCCAAAAGTCCCATCACAAGACAGCCATTTGTAAGTAACTACCCCGGCTAGTGACAAAATATTTCTCTACAACAAGATGAGTGCAGAAGTCTACCAAATCTTTGAAAATAATTCTAAGTCTGTTGTATGATTCCTATGCGGCTGTCTGAAGTCTGGATCTCCGTACAGTGGTATACCTTTAACTGACACCTATACGTGCTGAAGTCTATGAGAGCGGGGTGATCATTATTGCCATTCTGTGGCCATTGACTTTCATGTCAAGTAGTGCTGAATATTTACTAATTTTCCTGCACTGTAAACTCTGCCTACTTAAGTTTGTTGTATCCTGTTTGAAGAGTCACTAGTAACATTTTTACTGGGCCTCCACCGTTCCGGAGGACCCGAGGTACTATACACTTGTCAAGGGTTATTAACCCCTTAATGACGAAGCTTTTTTGCGCCTTAGTGACGGAGCAAAATTTCGGAAATCTGACATGCGTCGTTCAACGTAGCATAACTCCGTAAAGGCTTTACATATCCAAGTGATTCTGACATTGTTTTTTTTGCCACATGTTGTACTTCATTTTGGTTGTAAAAAGAGACTGATATAATTTGTGTATATTTATTAAAAGTACCAATATTGGAAAAATTTTGAAAAAATTGTCATTTTTTCACATTTTCAACTGTAATATCTCAAATATGTCCAAACATACTGTACAAATTCTTGATAAGATATATATTTCCATTTGTTTACTTTATTCTGAATGCACACTTGAAAAACTTTTGTGTTTTTTTTAACCATTTAGAGGACGTACAAATTTAACATTACTTTTCAGCATTTTGAGGAACACTTTGTTTTCCTGTACCAAGTTTGCAAAGGCTCATGAGTGTCAGAATGATACATTCCCCCAGCCCCAAATGACCCCATTTTAAAAACTACACCCCTTAATGTATCCACTGAGCGTGTCGTGAGTATTTTGACCCCACCAGTTTTTTTCAGGAATTACTTCAATTTAGAGGAGAAAAAATAAAATTTCATATTTTTGCAAATATGTCATTTTAAAGACATTTTTTTTTCCTATAGTGCCCATGAAAATGAGGATTTACACCCCAAAATGGATACCCCCGTTCCTCCCGTGTTCAGAAACATACCCATTGTGGCCCTAATCTTCTGTCTGGATGCACAACGGGACCTAAAATGAAAGGAGTAGTCAGCGTCTTTCAGAACATAAATTTTGCATGAAGGCCTTTTAGGCCCCATAGCACTTTTGTAGAGCTCTTGAGCGGCCAAAACCAAAGAGAACCCCCACAAATGACCCCATTTTAAAAACTAGACCCCTTAACGAATTTATCTAGGGGTGTACTACCCATTTTGACCCCACAGTTTTTGAATGAATTCAAGGAAAGCAAAAGGAAAAAATTGTGATTTTCGTTTTTTTGTCAATTCTGTCATTTTAAAAACAGCTTTTTTTGTACAGAACACACATGAATGAAGACTTGCACCCCAAAATGGATACCCCCGTTTCTTCCGTGTTCAGCGACATACCCATTATGGCCCTGATCTTATATCTGGATGCACAACGGGGCCCAAAATGAAAGGAGTAGTCGGTGGTTTTCAGAACATAAATTGTCCTTGAAGGCGTTTTAGGCCCCATAGCACATTTTTAGAGCTCTTGAGCGACCAAAACCAAAGAGAACCCCCACAAGTGACCCCATTTTGAAAACTAGACCCCTTAACGAATTTATCTAGGGGTGTACTGCCCATTTTGACCCCACCGTTTTTGAATAAATTTAAGCAAAGCAAAAGGAAAAAAAATGTGATTTTCGTTTTTTTTGGCAATTCTGTCATTTTAAAAACTGCTTTTTTTGTACAGCACACACATGAATGAAGACTTGCACCCCAAAATGGATACTCCTGTTTGTCCCGTGTTCAGAGACATACCATTTGTGGCCCTAATCTTATGTCTGGATGCACAACGGGGCCCAAAATGAAAGGAGTAGTCGGTGGCTTTCAGAACAAAAATTTAGCATGAAGGTGAGGCCCCATTGCCCACTTGTAGAGCCCTTGAGCGGCCAAAACGACAGAGAACTGACACAAATGACCCCATTTTAAAAACTAGACCCCTTAACGAATTCATCTAGGTGTGTAATCCGTATTTTTACCCTACAATTTTTGAATAAATTTAAGCAAAGCTGTAGGAAAAAAATTACAATTTTCATTTTTTTGGCAGTTGTATCAATTTAAAAACGTTTTTTTTTGTACAGCACACATAGGAATGAAGACTTTCACCCCAAAATGGATACCCCTGTTTGTCCTGTGTTCAGAGCCATACGCCTTGTGGCCCTAATTTACTTAAAGGACACATGGCTAGGCCTATAATGGAAGGAGCACCCGTTGGATTTCAATGTACAACGGAATAAATTCCATGCCCCATTGCCCACTTGTAGAGCCATTGAGCGTCCAAAACAATAAAGAACCCCCACAAATGAGCCCATTTTAAAAACAAGACCCCTTAATGAACTCATCTAGTGGTGTATTGCGCATTTTGACGCTACAGTATTTGAATAAATCTAAGCAATGCAGAAGGAAAAAATTTTCATTTTTTTTGGCAATTTTGTCAATTTAAAAACAGATTTTTTTTGTACAGTGTACATAGGAATGAAGACGTTCACCCCAAAATGGATACCCCCATTTGTCCCGTGTTCAAAAACATACCTCTTGTGGCCCTAATCTACTTAAAGGACACATGGCAAGGCCTGTAATGCAGGGAACACCCGTTGGATTGCAGGGCACAACTGAATAAATCCCAGGCCCCATTGCTCATTTGTACGGAAGAAAAAATTGACACCTTAAAAAAATCCCTCCCCCCCCCGCACCCTTTTCGGCATTCCCCAAGTCTTAGATAAAAGTAATAATGTGAACTGTGTAGTATTTCCAATGACAGGGGTAATTACGGAGGCTGGTTGGGATGGGTACATGGGGCAATAAAACCGTGTATCCTCCCTCCTCTCATGCTTTTTGGGGGTATTTCGTGACCACAGTAGCGGGTATGGGGTGTAAAAAGTGGCGCACTGTGAGTCTCCGTAAGCTTGATGAGGTGCGGCGGTCTCGCACAGAAGACGCTCAACAAGGTGCTCCTGGAACTGCAGGAAGACGAACGTTCCTGGGGCTTCTTGTAAAATACGTATTACTGGTAGCGGTCTGAATAACGCCAGGCTCACGCAGCCATAGGCGGAATCTGCTTGCGGAGGACCGCAGCGGATCCCAGCTGTGAGCCCGGCTGTGACCCTGCATACAGCCGCGTAACGTACTGCGCATAACAGCCTACTCACACAGGCGGTCATGCGCAGTACTTTTTCTTTGTTTATATTTCCCGCACCGTCGCTTAGCGATGACACGGGTACCAGCAGCCCGTATACAAGGTAGTTGCGTATGGGCTGCGGATATATCCGCGACCATGGAGCACAATGGGCTCTATGTTGCGGATATCCACGGTAAAATAGAACCTGCTGCGTTCTCTTTTCTGCGAGTGGATTACATAATTCCAACCTACTAATGTGAGCGGAATTGTATAATCCAATGCGATTGATTTGCGTTTTACCGCAGATCAGACGCATGTGGAATCCGTAATTCCTATCCAGTCATGTGTGACCCACCAAAAGTAGATCGCTACCTTTTTTCACGTGACCGGGGACCGCTCAACGAGGCCACCCGTCACTGCTCCAGGCTCTCAGCGACCGTTGGTCGCTGGGAGTAAGAAGATTTTAAATTTCCTGGGCTCCCCGACTCCTGCACATGTGTCCGGTGTTTTGCCGACGGTCGCATGTGCAGAATCGGGCAAAGTTCACGGAGGAAGATCGCGTCAGGGTGCAAATACGGAGGCCTCCGGTAAAAAGTTTCATCTCATCTCACCGATTGCATTGGTGAGGGGAGATGAACCTTCACTTTTTTTTTTTACTTTTACGTGATCGCCATTATCCTTCGAATAATGGCGAACACGTGATCAGGAACCGCTCACCGCGGTCCCCCGTGAAATCTCCAGGCTCTCGGCTAAATTTTGTAGCCAGCAGCAGGGAGATTTTAAATTATCCTGGCAATCCACAGCTTTTGCGCTGCGCCTGCCATTGTGGCGACGGGCACGTGTGCAGAAGCTGGGGTAAGGTCCGCGGATAAATCCGCGGGCCTTAGGTACGTCATTTCATCCTCCCTCATGGATATGATCCGTGGGGGGAGATGAAACATAAGCTTTTTTAACTTTTTATTACTTTTTAAACCTTTTTTTTTAATGTTACACTTTTTTTTTTTTACTTTTTAATTTTTTTTTTTTACTTTTACTTTTTACCCTTTTTTTTTTTTACTTTTACTTTTTACACTTTTTTTTTTTACCTTTTACACTTTTTTTTTTTTTACTTTTTACACTTTTTTTTTTAACTTTTTACACTTTTTTTTTTTACATTTTACACTTTTTTTTTACTTTACATGATCACTGTTATCCATTGGGTAACAGTGATCATGTCCCCGGTATAACCTATCTGCTCCTGTTTACACATGGCAGCCAGAAGCAGAGGGATTTTAAATTTCCCGGACTTCGGGTCCCAGGACCTCGGAACATCAGGGAGGACTTAGGTGAGTAGCTTCACCTCCCCTCATGGATCCGATCCATGTGGGGAGGTAAAACTGACACTTTTTTACTTACTTTTGGAACTTTTTCGCGATCGCCGCTATCCAATGGTGAGCGGTCCCCGGTAACACCTCCTAGTTCCTGGCTACCTTCAGGAGCCAGGAGCCAGGAGATTTCAAATTTGCCCGGGGCTCCCGGGATTCTGCGCATGCGCCTGACGTCATCGTCTGGCGCGCATGCGCAGAAGGCCGGTGGCGGGTCTGGGAGGACCCGATCTTTGGGGGACACCGCGGACAAGCCGGGTGAGTATTTTCAGCTGCCCTGATGGATCCGATCCATCAATGCAGCTGAATAGCTAACTTTTTACGCACTTTTATTTACTTTATTGCGATTGCGCTATCCATTGGATAGCGCCGATCACAATGTCGGGGGTGACTGCCCGCATCCTGGGATGACAGCTCCATGCTGTCGGCTGCCTGCGGGCACCGACAGCATGGAGCGGTCACGTCCTTTAGGCAAGTGGGCATTAATCCAAAGAGGATCCATAAAACTACGTCCTCTAGGATTAAAGCCCACTTACTGAGGACGTAGCTTCCCGATGGGGCCATCACTAAGGGCTTAATCTGCTGTGTATGAATGCCAGTGGAACGGTGGCATCACAAACTGACAACTACAACCCTCCTCATACCTGTCATTCCACGTAACGGTGTTTAGTATTTGACGTTACAACAGGGTTAGTGGGGACGCTGCCACCACAGAGGGAGCCAATCCCTGGTCACTCCCGGCAGGTCCTCTGCCAGGACACAGCAGGAAGGAGAGAAGAGGCCAGGGAGACCTCCCGCTAAGTGGTGCGATAGGCCTTGTGCAATGGGCAGAGTATTCCTACAATCAGTACGTCAGCGACTCTACCAAGGCCTTTCCATTTTTATTGTCTATGCCCAGCAACCCATGCATCCTCTGCCCATCTCTATCATCTTTACTGTTCATTAATTTTTTATTGAAAAATTGCTGAGAGTTTACATAACATGAACATGCATACAAGTTTTTCATAAACATTGCATATAAAGGTGTATTGCCAACAACTAAATGCACTTGAATACAAAGCGTATTAACTGATAACATTTCAAGATGTCTTAACTATAGAGGATAGGAAAAGGGGGGGGGGGGGGTAGTAGAGTGGGGTAGAGGGGAGGGAGGGTTGGTTAGGGTGGGTGTTGGGGGGGCATGGGAGATGGGGGGTGCATTTGAGAGCTAGTGTTCTAAAGATATATAAAAATTTTGGGAGGATCATCATCTTATAAATAACAATCCTTCCCAGCCAGGAAAGTTCTGCCTTGTTGAAGTTATTTAAATCACGTTGGATACTTTCCGTTAGTAGGGATAGATTTTGGTCCATAATGTTATTTAGTGGTAAATTAATTGTAGTTCCCAGATATTGGATGCCGGCAGGATCCCAATCAAATGGGAATTCTTGTTTTATCAACTCTCTGAGATCAGGTTGTAAATTAAATGGTAAAATTTTAGACTTGGTTGGGTTTACTTTATAAAAGGAGATCGTCCCAAATTGGGTCAAGAGTAGAGATGAGCAAGCCTACTCGGCCACGCCCCCTTTTCCGCCCGAGTACCGCGATTTTCGAGTACTTCTGTACTCGGGCGAAAAGATTCGGGGGGCCCCGTGGGTGAATGGAGGGTTGCAGCGGGGAGTGGGAGGGGGGAAGAAGGAGAGAGAGAGGGCTCCCCCCAGTTCCCCGCTGCTACCCCCTGCTCCGTCACGCCTCCCCCCGCCCCCCGGCGCCCCCCGAATCTTTGCACCCGAGTACTGAAGTACTCGAAAATCGCGCCGCTCGATCGAGTAATTACTCGAAACGAGTAGGTTTGCTCATCGCTAGTCAAGAGGTTCGAGGCTATCCTGAGTGAACTAAGAGGGGTGGAAAGCATGAGTACAATATTGTCTGCAAATAAGCCGATTTTATGTTGTCTGCTTGCCAAGGGTATACCCCTGATTTCAGTGTGAATTTGTATTGCTTCAGCTAGCGGTTCCATTGTGAGTATAAATTAAGTGAGGGTGACATGGGGCACCCCTGCCTGGTCCCGTTGGTGATATCAAAGGATTTGGAGATAACTCCGTTGGTGAGGACTCGTGCTGAGGGTGACCTGTATAAGGCTTGAATGGCTTGCATGATGTTTCCCTTAAATCCCATTTTATCAAGCACTGAAAAGGTGTAGCCCCAGTGTATTCTGTCGAATGCCTTCTCCTCGTCCAGGGTAAGGAGCAGAGAAGGCATTCGAGAGTCCTCGGCTCCATTCACAACCCCCAGCAAACGTCTTGTTGCATCTGATGCTTGTCTGCCCTTTACAAAGCCGACTTGGTCACTGTGGACCAGATCTGGAATCACCTCTAGTAATCTCAAGGAGAGAATTTTTGCATAATTTTTTGTATCATTGTTTAGCAGTGATATGGGTCTGAAATTTGCGGGGGACGTGGGTTCCTTGCCTGGTTTGGGGATTGTGACTATATTTGCCTGAAGCATTTCGGGCGGTAGTGAGCCCTCTTTCATGGCTTTATTGAATAGATTTTTCATATTGGGGATTAGGTGCTCTTTGTATATTTTATAATATTCGTACGAAAAACCATCCGGATCTGGTGCTTTGTCATTTTTAGCTTTGTTGATGGTTTGGAGTATTTCTTGAGAGGAGATGGGAGAGTTTAATTTATCCATTTGTTAATCTGACAGCTTAGGGAGCTGTATGGAGGATAGGAAACTATTTATAGCCGTTTCTGTGGGTTGGACCACAGATGGGTCCTTCTTGAGATTATATAATGCCTCATAGAATTTCCTGAATTCCTCAGCTATATCTAGAGGGTTAATTATTTTGTTTTTTGTTAGAGGATCAATTATGAAGGGTATCTTTGCTTTAATTCTTTTCTTTTTACTTTATTGGCCATCCATTTAGTTCCTTTATTGTTAGCGGTGTAATAAGTTGTTTTTATAGATTTTAGATGTTTTCATGTTCGTCAATCGTAATGTTGCAGAATTTTAGTCTGGTTGTTGGAGTTCGTTGGATATGGATAGCGAGGGGTTGGATCTCATGGATTTCTCCAGTTTTTTCAGTTCCTCTAGTGTCTTATTGAGTAGGCCAATTTTTTTCCTTTTATAGATAGAGCCCTGTTGTATCATTGCACCCCTCACAACTGGTTTGTGAGCATTCCAGAGGGTGAATCGACATGTTTTTGGGGTATCGTTGATGTGAAAATAGTCTGTTATTGTGTCATTAATTTTCTTTTGGTATTTCGGGATCTTCATTAGGAAGGTGTTGTTTCTCCAGTTGTTGAAGCGTAGTCTTTGGGGCCTAATTTTAGTTTTAATGGGATCAGGGCATGGTCAGACCATTAAGTGACCCCTATTTTTGCTTCTTGTGCTCTATTAAGAATTTGAAAATCCAGAAGAAAAATGTCGATTCTTGAGAATGACCTATGTCTAAATGAGTAGAAGGTGTATTCCCTGGAGTTTACATTCAGGGCCCTAAATGCATCAAAAAGCTCGGTATTATGTAACCAGGAAGTCAGATTTGACCCCTTACATCTTCTTGTGTTGCTGGAGTCTAAGGTTTTGTCTGCAATAGCATTGAAATCCCCACATATAATTAATGAACCTTGTTGCACCCTCTTTACTTTCCTTGTCACTCCGTTCAAAAATTTTAGTTGTCGAGAATTTGGGACATAGATATTGACCATGGTGACAAGGAGATCATCAAGTTTACAAATTAGGATTAAGAATCTACCATCCGCATCTCCTATTTCCTCCACCAGCTGGAAGTTTACAGTTTCTCTAACTGCGATCAGGACCCCTGATTTTTTTTGGAAGAGTTGGCCATAAAAAGTCTTGGGAACTTGGGGTGAGACATCTTTGGTGTATTATGGTTAGGTAGGTGGGTTTCTTGGGTGCAGAATATATCTGCCTCCGACGAGATAGCCTCCTTCCACATAGTAGATCTCTTGTAAGGAGAGTTCAGTCCCTTAACGTTGAGGGAAACTAGTTTTAGATCCATGTGTGGGTCCTAGGTGAAAGAGCTTGAGCAGGCTGTCCTTGTTTATAGGTTAGTGAAGAGCCGATTTCTTTTTTTGATCCGGTTGGTGAAAGCGTTGATCCAGGTGTTTGCGAGTGTGATCCAATTGGGGGTGGGGAAGGAGGAGTAGGGGCTAGGGTGAAAACAAATGTGATCTTCATACTCAAGGTAGGGAACTTTACCTGAGCTGTGTTTTGACCGTTGATAATAAAATAACAGAAAAGCACCTTTCCAATTATTGGATTTGAGTCCTTGGAATAAGGTCTTGGTTGGGGTACTTCGTAGATCAGCCGATGTTCTGAGCTTTATTCTTTTTAGCACAAGATCTAGATAAAGATAGTTAGGGTCTTGGTCGGGAACGCTTAGCGGTTGGGGGCACTTCCCTTGTTGTTTCTGTTTGGTTGTTTCCGTGACCAGTCCTTGGAGATATGGTTGGGATTGTAGGCTTTGGACACGGGGATGTTCCATTTTTGTAGGATCTTGAAGCCTTCTTCTTGAGTGTTTATGGTGGTGATGGTGCCTTCTCTATTAATGAAAAGTTTGGTGGGGAAGCCCCATCTATAGAGAATATTGTTCTCTCTCAGAGTCGTTGTTATGGGGGAAAGCTTTCTGTGCGCGGCCATAGTAGTCTGAGAGAAATCGGAGTAGAGCTTGATATTTTTGAATGGTGGAGGGAGGTCCCTCAGACCTCTGGCTGCTCTCATCAGGTTTTCTTTGATGTGGTAAAAGTGTACTCTTGCTATGACGTCTCTGGGAGCACTTTCGGGTACACCTTTCGGCTTAGAGAGCCTGTGTATTCTGTCTAATATGCAGTCATTGGTTATTGAGTCTGGCAGGAAAGCCCTTATGAGATCTTGGGCGTATTTATTTAGTTGATCAGATTTGACCGTTTCGAGGAATCCTCTGAATTTTATAATGTTGCGACGGTTGCGGTCTTCCAGATCCGCCATTTTGTTCTTTAGGGATTCAAATTCTTCTTCTAGATTGTAGTGAGCATCAATACGTTCGTTATGTGAGCTAGTGATCTCTCCTGTTTTATTTTCTAGGTGGTCTACTCTGTCTTCTAGTTCTTCAATAGAATTGTTAATCTTTTTATTCATTTGGGATATATCTTTTTTTATTGAACCTTTTAGGGCTATGACCATGTCTCGGATGAAGAATTCGGAGGCTGTTTGATTGGAGCATTGGATGTTTAATAGAGGGTCTGCAGTGTCCTCTTCCTCTAATCAATCTGTTTCATTAGAGGCTGGGGGGGGGGGTGAGGTATTCTCTCTTCTAGGGCGTTTTTTCTCCGGGCTTCCCTTGGGAGAGCTTATGCTTCTCTTTTCTGAGCTTATTATACATTGTGTTGGGGAAGATGGCGGCATCCCCTCAGCCCCCCCCTCCTTCCCCTGAAGCGCTCCTGTCACTCTCCGTCTCCCTTCCTTCTAACTGCTCTCTTGCAGGGCCGGGGATCGTGAATAGGGAGGTTCAGAGGCTCCAGAGTGAGCAGGCACCTGCCGCTGGATGTTTGGTAAGTTTTGGTTACCGTTGTTTCCCTCTGGAGGTTCCGTCTGGCCCGCTGCTGCATTCTCCTGTTCTCCAATCGCTCTACGTGCAGGCATCTCCATCTTGTCTCTCTCTTCCTCCGGGCTGCGCGCTGGATAAAAATCTGTCAGGCGCTTCGGTCCGGTCTTCACCGCTCTTCTCCTGGACATTGTCAGCTTCGGGTAAGCTTCACCTGTCTGTTTGAGTGGGTTTTAGCGGTCTCTGCTAGCTTTGTGTTGCTTGCAGCTGATATTGGTAACGGAGCAGTTTAGTTCACGTCTGCCATGGGCTCCGTCCAGGCCACGCCCCCGTCTCTATCTTCTTTGATGTTCCTGCGGCTGCATCCTCGGTGGAGAATTTTTCCAGGATATGGCAAGAAACCAAGGCAAATCTTGAAAGTTCGGTGGCAGCCATGAAGAGGTTTGCCGACTCCAAACAAAGGTCGTCTCCCAATTTTTCACCAGGGGATAAGGTCTGGCTGTCCTCAAAGAATATTAGGTTGAAGATACCCTCTTACAAATGTGGTCCATGTTTTTTGGGTCCGTTTGAGGTGATTGAAAGAATCAATTCTGCTTGTTACAGGTTGAGACTCCCTCCCTCCAAATGAATCCCTAACTTATTTCACATTTCCTTGTTCAAGCCCCTGGTACTTAATAGGTTCTCAAAAAAAAACAAAAAACAGACCAGTGTCATCCCAGGTCCAGGCAAAGAACACCTTCAAGGTCAAGGCTATTCTTTATGCCAAAAAGTCTGCTACATTTCTGTCTAGAATGCAACTACCACTACAGTTCTGGTCTTGGCTTTCAAACAAGACCAAAGTCACATCTCTAGTCCCTTTCTAGGCAGAGACAGAGATGGTAGAATAGTACCCAACCCCCATATGAACAGTGCTCAGGCAAAACTGTACAGTTCTTTTCTCCTAGCCAAAGCATCATTTGGGCAAAACTCTTAACTGGTTAATAGCTTTGGACAGATGTGTTGGAGTGGCCTTGCAATATAGCCAATCTGGGTGAGGAGAAGCCAGCAGGAAGCTGCTCTGATGACTCTCCTTTTTGATCCTATAATATTAAACTCCTAGGTAGTCTAGGGCCAGAATATTGCTGAATAGAATCGTCCTTTGGAGGTCCTGGCGTTCCTCAGTGCCTTGCTGTTTAAAGCATAATCTTTATTTCACATTATTAAATGCATACTCAATGTAAATTAAAGCTACGACCTATTCGCCTGTATACATAGAATTCAATCTCAGTCCAACTGACCATATCACAGTATTATAGATTCCTACTGCAGATTAATGTCTACTGACCATACAAACTATATCCGCAAAGCATTGTGAGAGGCACGAAATACAGAGTGATGCAAAGATATGGAGACACCTAAAAAAAATGGAAAACAATGATTGGCAATTCCATCTTGTTCTGGCATGTTGCTAAGAGGAAGGGGACAAATCACGAGGAGCTGTGTCCAACACATTGGCCATTTTAAAATCCACCATCTTGGAACCTAGCCAATATTTTTAAATGGGCAGGGGGGTATGTGTATCTGATGGAGAATTTGATGAGGAATCCAAATTTGTGATGTATCTTTATTGCTGGCAAAAGTTTATACGTTTGGACCACCCTGAAGAACCCATTTTTTACAGTGGGTCTATTTACAAGGGTGACTTTCCCTCAGTATGATGCTACTAGATAGCAAAATCACAGCATATCCTATTTATATGCAAGTCTCGCATTAGAGTAGTACATGCAAATGTGCAGTTTCCCTGCACATCGCGCAGAACCTGGGTTGGGTGTCTGTGTGCAGTGCGATGCAAATGGCGCTTAAGAATGTTGTATGTGACTCCTTTTCACCTGCCCAAATACAGTCTGATAGGGAAACTATGATTTTATGCTTGGCTGTTACATTTTAAAAATCATGAATCCCTTAAAAACGGAAAACAAAACGCTGATGTGAACGAGCTCTAAGCTAATTCATTCCATGCAGACCATGAAATAAGTCCTAACATCCATCTGCTCAATATATGTGAATATAAAATATTACTCCACTTTGTAAAGTTCCCACAGATCAAACAAGATGAAGGATTCAGAACTCAAACTCCTGATCCCCAATGTATTTCTCCAGCTGTATACTTTCTATAAACCAGTTTCTGTACATGTCTTCAGCCCATCTGTTGCACTGTGTGGCTCTAGCACAATAATATGTCCCGGATTCATCATTCTTCGCTCCAGTGAGTTTGAGATAAACTTCTCCTTCATTTGTGTCTCTTGTTATAGTTAGACGTCCCTGAAGAGACTGGGCATAGAAGTCGTAGGCATCATAACCTATTCCCCCCAACCACTCCAGGCCTTTCCCATCACATTGTCTGACCCAGTTTACACTATTCATGTTAGTGCTGTCAGTGAGGGAGGCACCGCTCACTTTACAGGTCATCTCCAGAGTCTCTGTAGGTTTCACAGTCCCAGGACCAGACACCTCTAGTGAGATCTGTGCAGCGACACCTGGAAATAAACAGAAATTACTTCATTCTTTAATAGATCTGAAATCTACAGTTATTACTAGAAGTTGTGTGATATTGGCAGGAAATCAGACTCACATTGTAGAGATGATATAACACAGAGAAACCAAAGGAGACTCTTCATGATTGGGCGGAGGAGATAGAACAAGTCAGTTCCAGGTCTGGGTGAACAGTTCCTGATCAGTGGACACTTCTACTTCTCTACTTATACAGGAAGTTATTTACATACATTTACATACATCCTGCAGTGGAGACCCCCAGCCTTTATTACCTGGAGAACATTGTAATATAACATTGGTGCTGAGCTACATTGATGAATCATTGATGATTTACATATATTCAGTTCTTGGTCCCTCTGTGATTTTAATTTTTTTATTGACAAGTCATCAAGTTAAAGGGGTTGTCTCGCGGCGAAAGTGTTTTTTTTTTTTTTTTAAATGGACCCCTGCATTATGCCCTGTGAAAAAGAAAGCATGTGTTAGTTTTAAACAAGCACATTGCACTTACCTGCATCAGCGTTCTGCAGCTTCTTCTTTTCTTCTTTTAAAGATGGCGCCGCTGGTCTTCTCCCACGGTGCACCGTGGAGTTTCTTCTTCTGTCTTCCGCGTTCCACTGCCGATACAGCCACCTCATTGGCTGATCGGCACCACGTGACGGAGGCGGAGCTACGATGACGACGCGGTGACCAGCTCTCCGGCACGAGCGGCCCCATTCTCCAGGCAGAAGACCGCACAGCGCAAGCGCGTCTAAAAAAGCAAGAAGCCAGCGAAATTAGACGGATCCATGGCGACGGGGACGCTAGCAACGGAGCAGGTAAGTGAATAACTTTTGTATGGCTCATATTTAATGCACGATGTATATTACAAAGTGCATTAATATGGCCATACAGAAGTGTATAACCCCACTTGATTTCGCGAGACAACCCCTTTAATGACAATTAGTCAAGTAATTCCCAATTCAATCAATCAGATAATCTAGTTTGCTGAAGGAAAATGGAAAGAACCTCCACTTCTACTATTAAGCTATTACATAGCAGGACATTCTAGTAATCCCATATTATGTTATAGGGGTGTAAGCATATTTATTTGTGCATTGTGTTTTTGTGTGAGCCTTTGAGTATTTTACTGTTTTTTGCGCATGCAAGTCATATGTATTTGTGTGCGCACCCCCTCCCCCCCCCCCCCCCCCTGCAATCATGCTTCCATTGATTACAATGGGCATTGAAGCTAAACTAGTTGTGCTATGTTCATATGAAATACGCATGACAATAGAGCATGGGGTGTATATTTCTGACTACATGAAATGTATGTGCAAAATGCACTCATGTGAACGAACCCACTGAAATCAATTGTGAATGTATTTGCTAGAAAGAGAAATTGATCCCAGAACGTCTTCTTGTCTTAGAAAACCCATCAATGTTCTTCTGGATGTAAAAAGGAACAGATTGAAATCTACCAAGTAAATATATTATAAATATGAGAACAGTATATAATAGAAACCTGTCACTGACCGGAGGAACTTCTGAGGTATGAGCTATTACATATCAGGAAATGTCAGTAATCATATGTTGTGTTATAGGAATGAAGAACAGTGATGGTGGATTCCACACGGGGTTAAAATCTGCCATAACAATTTAGCATCAAAATCTGCATGTCTTAGGACGGTGCCACAGAGGCGAAAGCAGATTTGCGCCACATATTTATGCAATGAGCGTTGCATTTTTGCGAACACCCGTGTGTTTTACTGTTCACTGCGTATCTCGAGAACAAATGTTGCAAATGCACTACGCTGCGCAAATGTCTTTATGTGCATCTGGCCTTACACGTGCATGTTGGTGTGGATTGGAAATTAAAATAGTACAGGCATGCTGTGGATTCCGCTCTTTGCAGCAATTTCGTGACAAACCTGCACCCAAATCTGCATGAAAATCCACATGTAATATCTGAGTTTTCATGTTGATGTGTTTGTAGCAGATTTTTCCACCACGTGTGACTCTACCCTCGGTGTATGTTCACATCTGTCAGATTAGTTACAGAAGATGTGTCCCAAACATATGAAGGGGATTGTTTCTGTAGATGTTGTCACATTTACATTTATGGGACAGTCACAGAAATTATATCACTGATGATTAATGATTGGCTACTTGGCCCACAATACTGAGTATCACTGATAAAGGTTGTCTGAGGGCTCCTTCCACTGGCGATAGCGATATCTCTGCGAAAAAAATTGCAATGTTAAAATCGCATCACAACGCTGCAAAATCGCAAGCTTTTGCGTTGCGATACGAGAATCTGTTTTGCCATTGCACTGTATGGGTGACAGAAAAATGCAAAATGCTGAAACAATCCTCCTGCTGCAATTTTTAATCCTCGCATCGCAGCTTGCCCTTAAACATCGCTACTGGAAAGGGTGTCATAGAACAACATGTGTGGGACTTTCCTGTGAGAGCTCGCACTCTCGCATCACACTGAAAACGTGCGATTACCTCGCCAGTGGAAAGGAGCCCTAAGGGCTCTCACACACTTGCGTTTGTGTTTTTTGGTAACTCGATTGTCAATGGGAGTTTCTAATGTTAAAAACGCACTGCAACTCAATGCAACTTGCGTTTTTGGTGCGTTTTTAAGTCCCATTCACAATTGCGTTACCAAAAAACGCAAGCGCAAGTGTGTGGGAGCCCTAATAATTATCTTTTATTATTCCAGGGACGTAACTATAGGGAATGCAGTTGCACCCGGGCCCGAGACCCTTAGGTGGCCTATAAGGTCTATCTTCTCCATATAGGGTAGTATTATAGTTGGGGGGGGGGGGGGGGGGGGCTGTTACAGATTTAGCACTGGGGCTCAAATTTTCAAGTTATGCCTCTGACTATAGCTAATGTTATAACTGATAAATAACACATATATGTTGCAGGTCTAGATGAATGCCGGACACTAAAATACATATCAGGTAAACAAGGAGGTCATGTACCAATATTATACATCAAACAAAGGGATAAGAATCCTTACCAAGTCCCTGAAGGTGGTAACAGCTGTCCTTGGATTCACCCCAGAAGGAATCACTGCCTGTCCTATTCTAGGCTGATAACAGATGATAATAGAATATTCAATGATTGTTTATACATGTATCATCTGTGTGTGAAGAACATCCATGTGAATAGCCTCATTGGCTATAATGGGTCTGTGTGTATTTCTGTATTGATATATTTTTATTTTGGGGGGGAAGTACAAGGAGGAAACATGTTGGAAACAGAAGTACAGCAGCAGCACCATCACCAATTTCCTCAAGCCCCATTTTAGATGCATAAGGTCTGCAAATAATTTGTAGTGGCTGGATTGGCAACTTTGAATTACGTCTGACGCTGCAAACAGAGATCTGCCATATTCCCCGTGCCCCGTTTGTCTATTTTGCTGCTCTATACGTTGACGGCAGCAGAAATATCCCCTCTCCCAATGTAGACCACGTTTTCTATAGGCATATAAACATGATGCAGCGCTTTCCTCTGCTCCCGCCAGGTTTCTACCTGTTCTATGCTGGTATACAAACTCTCATACCAGCAGCAATATATCCTCTGTGTAATATCTGCTCCTATTAGCCAAAGACCATGTGTCATAGAAGCATATAACTTCATTGTAATGTGCTCAACTGTAAAATTGCACTGATTACACTGTGCCTATGTCATATATGGCTAGGTCATGTGATACAGGCATCCAATGAAACTGTTCCCCATAGGCAAGATGGAGGACACATTTGGTGATATCTAGAGATGAGCGAGCACCAAAATGCTGGGGTGCTCGTTACTCGGGACGAACTTTTCGCGATGCTCGAGGGTTCGTTTCGAGTAACGAACCCCATTGAAGTCAATGGGCGACCCGAGCATTTTTGTATTTCGCCGATGCTCGCTAAGGTTTCCTTGTGTGAAAATCTTGGCAATTCAAGAAAGTGATGGGAACGACACAGCAACGGATAGGGCAGGCGAGGGGCTACATGTTGGGCTGCATCTCAAGTTCACAGGTCCCACTATTAAGCCACAATAGCGGCAAAAGTGCCCCCCCCCCCCCTCCCAAAAACTTTTACTTCTGAAAAGCCCTCATTAGCATGGCATACCTTAGCTAAGCACCACACTACCTCCAACAAAGCACAATCACTGCCTGCATGACACTCCACTGCCACTTCTCCTGGGTTACATGCTGCCCAACCGCCCCCCCCCCCTCACAGCGCACACCAAAGTGTCCCTGCGCAGCCTTCAGCTGCCCTAATGCCACACCACCCTCATGTCTATTTAGAAGTGCGTCTGCCATGAGGAGGAACCGCAGGCACACACTGCAGAGGTTGGCACGGCTAGGCAGCGACCCTCTTTAAAAGGGGCGGGGCGATAGCCCACAATGCTGTACAGAAGCAATGAGAAATAGAATCCTGTGCCACCCCCATCAGGAGCTGCACACGTGGGCATAGCAATGGGGAACCTATGTGCCACACACTATTCATTCTGTCAAGGTGTCTCTGCATGCCCCAGTCAGACCGGGCTTTTTAATTCATAGACACAGGCAGGTACAACTCCCTATTGTGAAGTCCCTGTCGACCGACAGCATGGGTGGCTCCCTGGAACCCACCGGCGGTACATAAAAATATCCCATTGCATTGCCCAACATAGCTGAGGTAGTAATGTTGTGTTTAATGCAGGTGGGCTTCGGCCCACACTGCATGCCCCAGTCAGACTGGGGTTCTTTACAAGTGGAAACAGATGCATTTATAATTCCCTGTGGACCCACAGCATGGGTGGGTGCCAGGAAGCCACCGGCGGTACATAGAAATATCCCATTGCATTGCCCAACACAGCTGAGGTAGTAATGTCGTGCTTAATGCAGGTGGGCTTCGGCCCACACTACATGCCCCAGTCAGACTGGGGTTCTTTACAAGTGGACACATGTAGGTTAAACTCCATGTGCACCTACAGCATGGGTGGCTCCCTGGAACCCACCGGCGATACACAAAAATATCCCATTGCATTGCCCAACACAGCTGAGGTAGTAATGTCGTGCTTAATGCAGGTGGGCTTCGGCCCACACTGCATGCCCCAGTCAGACTGGTAATATGTACCTTAACAGTAACCTCGTTGGTGGTAATGTGGTGGTGACTGCGGACCTAGTAGCGCGGTTTTATTTTGTTGGTTTTCGAAATGTGGCCAGGATTAAGTGGGCCGTGGCGGGGGATGTTTTGGAGGCACTACGTGTCCTCTCCACGTGTCCGTGGTTATATGCACCTTAACAGTAACAGCGTTGGTGGGAAATGGCCTCGCCGCCATCATGTCTTTGGGAAGCCTCTGTTTCCACACCCCAGAGACATACCATTAGCAGCGGTATAGGCAGAGCCCAGAATTAGTAACATTTCAGCCGTAGCATTAGCGACAGGCCCCACTAACATATCACTAGCAGCATTATAGGGGGAGCACAGTCTTAGTTCCATTTCAGTAATAGTAGCAGCCTACACAGGCCCCAGTAACAATTCCGAAGCAGCAGTATAGTGGGAGCGCAGTCTTAGTTCCATTTCAGTAGCTGCAGTATAGCCAAGGCCCAAGTTACATTTATGTAGCTAAAGTGTAGGCCAACCCCACACACACTTCTGTACCATGAGTGCAGGCGAAGAACATACAAATTGCTATGATTACACTGTAGGTGAGGGCCCCAAAACATTGGTGTACCAACAGTACTAATGTACCTCAGTAAAATTTGGCCATGCCCAACCAAGATGGCAGGTGAAACCCATTAATTGCTTTGGTTAATGTGGCTTAAGTGGTAACTAGGCCTGGAGGCAGCCCAGTTTAACGAAAAATTGGTTCAAGTTAAAGTTTCAATGCTTTTAAGAGCATTGAAACATATAAAAATTGTTTAGAAAAATTAGATGAGTGAGCCTTGTGGCCCTAAGAAAAATTGCCCGTTCAGCGTGATTACGTGAGGTTTCAGAAGGAGGAGCAGGAGGAGGAGGAGGAATATTAGACACAGATTGATGAAGCAGAAATGTCCCCGTTTTGGATGGTGAGAGAGAACGTAGCTTCCATCCGCGGGTGCAGCCTACGTATTGCTTACGTATCGCTGCTGTCCGCTGGTGGAGAAGAGAAGTCTGGGGAAATCCAGGCTTTGTTCATCTTGATGAGTGTTAGCCTGTCGGCACTGTCGGTTGACAGGCGGGTATGCTTATCTGTGATGATTCCCCCAGCCGCACTAAACACCCTTTCCGACAAGACGCTAGCCGCAGGACAAGCAAGCACCTCCAGGGCATACAGCGCTAGTTCAGGCCACGTGTCCAGCTTCGACACCCAGTAGTTGTAGGTGGCAGAGGCGTCACGGAGGACGGTCGTGCGATCGGCTACGTACTCCCTCACCATCCTTTTACAGTGCTCCCGCCGACTCAGCCTTGACTGGGGAGCGGTGACACAGTCTTGGTGGGGAGCCATAAAGCTGTCCAGGCCCTTAAAGTCTGTTGCACTGCCTGGGCTGTACATGTTGCTCGATCTCCGCACCTCCCCTGCTACCTGGCCTTCGGAACTGCGCCTTCTGCCACTAGCGCTGTCGGATGGGAATTTTACCATCAGCTTGTCCGCCAGGGTCCTGTGGTATAGCAACACTCTCGAACCCCTTTCCTCTTCGGGAATGAGAGTGGGAAGGTTCTCCTTATAGCGTGGGTCGAGCAGTGTGTACACCCAGTAATCCGTAGTGGCCAGAATGCGTGTAACGCGAGGGTCACGAGAAAGGCATCCTAACATAAAGTCAGCCATGTGTGCCAGGGTACCTGTACGCAACACATGGCTGTCCGCACTAGGAAGATCACTTTCAGGATCCTCCTCCTCCTCCTCCTCCTCCTCCTCAGGCCATACACGCTGAAATGATGACAGGCAAGCAGCATGGGTACCGTCAGCAGTGGGCCAAGCTGTCTCTTCCCCCTCCTCCTCATCCTCCTCATGCTCCTCCTCCTCCTCCTGAACGCGCTGAGATATAGACAGGAGGGTGCTCTGACTATCCAGCGACATACTGTCTTCCCCCGGCTCTGTTTCCGAGCGCAAAGCCTTTATGGTTTGCAGGGAACTTCTCAAGATGCATAGCAGAGGAATGGTGACGCTAATGATTGCAGCACCGCCGCTCACCACCTGGGTAGACTCCTCAAATGTTCCAAGGACCTGGCAGATGGCTGCCAACCAGGGCCACTCTTCTGTAAATAATTGAGGAGGCTGACTCCCACTGCGCCGCGCAAGTTGGAGTTGGTATTCCACTATAGCTCTACGCTGCTCATAGAGTCTGGCCAACATGTGGAGCGTAGAGTTCCACTGTGTGGGCACGTCGCACAGCAGTCGGTGCACTGGCAGATTAAACCTATGTTGCAGTGTCCGCAGGGTGGCAGCGTGCGTGTGGGATTTGCGGAAATGTGCGCAGAGCTGGCGCACCTTTCCGAGCAGGTATGACAAGTGGGGGTAGCTTTTCAGAAAGCGCTGAACCACCAAATTAAAGACATGGGCCAGGCATGGCACGTGCGTGAGGCTGCCGAGCTGCAGAGCCGCCACCAGCTTACGGCCGTTGTCACACATGACCATGCCCGGTTGGAGGCTCAGCGGCGCAAGCCAGCGGTCGGTCTGCTCTGTCAGACCCTGCAGCAGTTCGTGGGCCGTGTGCCTCTTCTCTCCTAAGCTGAGTAGTTTCAGCACGGCCTGCTGACGCTTGCCCACCGCTGTGCTGCCACGCCGCGTAACACCGACTGCTGGCGACGTGCTGCTGACACATCTTGATTGCGAGACAGAGGTTGCGTTGGAGGAGGAGGAGGAAGGTGCTTTAGTGGAGGAAGCATACACCGCCGCAGATACCACCACCGAGCTGTGGCCCGCAATTCTGGGGGTGGGTAGGACGTGAGCGGTCCCAGGCTCTGACTCTGTCCCAGCCTCCACTAAATTCACCCAATGTGCCGTCAGGGAGATATAGTGGCACTGCCCGCCTGTGCTTGTCCACGTGTCTGTTGTTAAGTGGACCTTGGCAGTAACCGCGTTGGTGAGGGCGCGTACAATGTTGCGGGAGACGTGGTCGTGCAGGGCTGGGACGGCACATCGGGAAAAGTAGTGGCGACTGGGAACCGAGTAGCGCGGGGCAGCCGCCGCCATCATGCTTTTGAAAGCCTCCGTTTCCACAAGCCTATACGGCAGCATCTGTAGGCTGATCAATTTTGCAATGTGCACGTTTAACGCTTGAGCGTGCGGGTGCGTGGCGTCGTACTTGCGCTTGCGCTCAAACTGTGGCACTAGCGACGTCTGGACGCTGCGCTGAGAGCCATTGCTAGATGGGGCCGAGGACAGCGGAGGTGATGGTGTGGGTGCAGGCCAGGAGACGGTAGTGCCTGTGTCCTCAGAGGGGGGTTGGATCTCAGTGGCAGGTTGGGGCACAGGGGGAGAGGCAGTGGTGCAAACCGGAGGCGGTGAACGGGCATCGTCCCACCTTTTGGGGTGCTTGGCCATCATATGCCTGCGCATGCTGTTGGTGGTGCCTCCCCAGCTGATCTTGGCGCGACAAAGGTTGCACACCACTGTTCGTCGGTCGTCAGGCGTCTCTGTGAAAAACTGCCACACCGTAGAGCACCTTGACCTGTGCAGGGTGGCATGGCGCGAGGGGGCGCTTTGGGAAACAGTTGGTGGATTATTCGGTCTGGCCCTGCCTCTACCCCTGGCCACCGCACTGGCTCGGCCTGTGCCCACACCCTCACTTGGCCCTCCGCGTCCTCGGCCGCGTCCACATCCTCTAGGCCTACCCCTACCCCTCAGCATGCTGTATTACCAGTGATTTGATTTCCCAGGCAGGAAAGAAATTGGCGCAAGGCTGCACTCAACCGTAGCTGGTTGCGTCTGATTTTTTTACAATCTCCACGCAGCACACACGTACCCAGAGCCCTTAGGACTGACACAGGCAGGCCAAATATAATTAATTGAATTCGCTTTTTTGCAAAGGGAGGGCCCCACTGCGTATATTCAATGAACAAGAAGTTTAATATCTGTGGTGTGGCCCTCAAAAAGTGTCACACAACTATAGTGTAGCAGAGTTATTAACTCTAGCAGAGCAGGTATTTGCCAGTCAGGAAAGACAATGGCGCAAGCCTGCAGTAAACCGTAGCTGGTTGCGTTTGATTTTTGTACGTTCTCCACGCAGCACACACGTACACGGAGACCTTAGGACTGACACAGGCAGGCCAAATATAATTAATTGAATTCGCTTTTTTGCAAAGGGAGGGCCCCACTGCGTATATTCAATGAACAATAACTGTGTTGTGGCCCTGCCTACACAATTCTGTCCCTGTAGTATCAATGGAGGGTGCAATGCTCTGCACAGACGATTTTTAGGAAAAAAAAAATATGCAACACTGCTAACAGCAGCCAGCACAGTACTGCACACGGTTAAATTTGGCCCTAGAAAGGACCGTTGAGGTTCTTGAAGGCTACACTCACTCCTAACACTCTCCCTGCCTAAGCACCACTTCTGTCCCTAATACCGGGTGCAATGCTCTGCACTGCCGATTTTGAGAAAAAAAAACAAAAAAACACTGCTAGCAGCAGCCTGCACACAGGTAGATGTGGCCCTGAGAAGGACCGTTGGGGTTCTTGAAGCCTACACTGACTCCTAACGCTCTCCCTACAGCAGCACCAGCACGATAGTACTTTCCCTCAGCTAACTCACAAGGCATGTGTGGCGAGCCGCGGGAGGGGCCGACTTTTATACTCGGGTGACATCTGATTGCCCCAGCCACTCACAGCAGGGGGGTGGTATAGGGCTTGAACGTCACAGGGGGAAGTTGTAATGCCTTCCCTGTCTTTCAATTGGCCAGAAAAGCGCGCTAACGTCTCAGAGAGGAAAGTGAAAGTAACCAGAACACCGCGTGGTACTCGTTAAGAGTAACGAGCATCCCGAACACCGTAATATTCGCACGAATATCAAGCTCGGACGAGTACGTTCGCTCATCTCTAATAGAGAACCCTCACAAATGACCTCATTTTGGAAACATTCCTCTAGTGATGTTCTGTGTATTTTTACCCCACGGTTTCTGAATGAATTGAAGCAAAGCAGAAGGAAAAAAATTCAATTTTTGTTTTTTTGGGCAATTGTGTCATTTTAAAAATGTGTTTTTTTTTGTACAGTACGCACATATGAATGAAGACTTTAACCCCAAAATGGATCCCCCCGTTTGTCCCGTGTTCAGAAACATACCCATTGTGGCCTTAATCTTCTGTCTGGATGCACAACGTGGTCCAAACTGAACAGAACATCAAACTTTAATGGTCTTTTAACTTTTACATGATCACCATTATCCATTAGATAACAGCATTCATGTGACCGGGGACCACGCACCGCTGCCCTCCGTTACTGCTCCAAGCTCTCGTCTACCTTTAGTAACCAGGAGCAAGAAGATTTTAAATTTCCCAGGCCCTACCTAGCTTCTGCGCTTGCGTCCGCCATTTTGGCGATGGGTGCATGCGCCAAAGCTGGGGAATGGTCCATGGATAAGGATCCCATGAGGGGACATCATTTGTGGCCTTAGTTAAGTACTTTCACCTCCCCTCACGAATTGGATCTGTGATGGGAGGTGAAACTTGAGCTTTTTTTTAGTTTTTTGTGATCACCGTTATCCATTGGATAACAGCAATAATTTGACCAAGAACCACGTACTGCAACCCCCCATGAAATCTCCAGGCTCTTGGCTACTTTTAGTAGCTAGGTGTAAAAGATTTTAAATGACCCTGGCAATCTGTGGTTTTTGCGCTTGCGTCCACCATTTTGGGCGATAGACGCATACGCAGAAGCCAGGGTAAGATCCATGGACGAATCCAGGGGCCTGAGGTACCTAATTTCACCCCCCGCACCCCCCCCCCCCGACCTCCCCTCTCACGGATATGATCCATGAGGGGAGATGAAACAAACTTTTATTCTTTTTTTTTGTGACCGGGAAACGCATATAGCAGCTCCCGCTGACAGCTCCCTGCTCTCGGCTACTCATATTATCCAGGAGCAGGTAGTTTTTAAATCTCCCGGGCCTCCCGGCCCTCTGCACATGCGCGTGATGTATTGCCGTCTGGCGCGCATGTGCAGACACTGTGTCGGGTCCTGCAGGATCGGAACGACGGGGGACATTGTGGAGGACAGGGGTGAGTATTCTCAGCTCCTCTTACAGATCCAATCTGTAAGGGGAGCTGAAACTATAGCTTTTATTTATTTTACATTGATTTTAATGTGATCGACGGTATTTGGTGGATACCTGCGATCGCGTGACTGGAGGAGGGGTCCCGCAGCCCGAGATGAGAGCTCCAGGATGTTGGCTACCTCACGTAGCCGACAGCGTGGAGCTGTCACGTCCAGAGTCTGCAGGCCTTTATTCCCCAAGGGATGCATCCTTTTACGTCCTCTGGGAATAAAACCCAGCAGAACAGGACGTTAAAGGCAAAGGGCTGGTCACAAAGGGGTTAATTTTTTCTTGAGGCAAGATTAATCAAGTATGGAATTCTGGCAAAGTGCTTTATTTTTTACGGAGTTCACAATGCGGTACAAATAATATGTAAAAAATTAACTATTTTAGCCAAGTTTTTTAAATACATATTTTCACAACGTTCACTGCGCAGGTTAGATATTGTACTAACTTTTTTACCCTGGTAATTATGAAGACAGTACATCAAATCCCCCCCCCCCCCCTTCCTGTATTTACATATTAAAGGGGTAATGCAGGGGTTTGACTTTTATTTTTTTTAATTTGTAATGTGTGACATCAAACTTTTCCTTTCTGCCCTCTTTTGGATCCCAGAGCCTCTCAGGGCAATTTTATGGATTTCCTACAAGACACTAAAACTTTCCCTGTTAAAAAAATAAATAAAGAAAGAAAAAAATAAAAAATTATATATATATATATATATATATATATATATATATATATATATATATATATATATAACTTTTCTGCCATCTAGTGACATAATGGCATTACAGGATATAACGGCTTCAGTGAGTAGACCTGTATTTACATATTATTTTCTGCCATCTAGTGACATAATGGCTGCCTCTGGATCAACAACCGATATAGGCTACGTTGGGAGAGGAAAATCTGGTGAACGGGTGCACAAATCAAACATTTGTGTGCCTGTTCACATGGCCTGGTGAGCCCGACGCCGAGCTAACCAGGCCATCACCCATTTCCCCTCCTTCCCCATCGCAGGCTCACCTCTCGTTCCTCCCCACTCGTTCTGTGCAACGGGAGGGGGCGGAATGGGGTGTAGCTAAGCGACGGTCCGCCCCGCCTCCTCAAATTGATGGTTATGGACAAGGGGTTGGGAGAGGGCAGATGCTTAGCTCCGCGAACATCCTAACCCTTGTCCATAGCCATCAAAGGGAGGAAGCGGGAGGAGGTTCTGCCCCCATCCCGACTTCTCCCATTGCAATCCAATGCATCAGATCGGAGAACATAATGTGAAAACGGCCAGCCTATATGCGCTCGTGGGAAAAAGCCCTCAAGGATCTAAGTCTAATGACTCAGAAGACTTTCTACTTGCCTGCAGCCTAATCAATCTTATGGCTCACTCACATGGACATATTTGGAGTACAAATTATGTGTAAATTCTTATGCACGTAATACGGACAGCAGACAACAGCATTGTTTTGCTTTGCTGCATTCTGACCTGCATTTTTCAAGCACCTATATAAGGAGCGGCCTATTTTTGTCCATGTCACCAGTGTAAGTCGATAGGAACATAAAAAAACACTGATAATATGAATGTTACATGTGTATTACCTCTGTGCTGTCATGCATGTTGTCAGCAGTCAGTGGTTTTTTTTTTTACATGCGTGAAAAATGTAACAAATATACATGCCACACTCGTAAAAAAACATATAAGCATGAAAAACACGTTGAATGAATGCAGTGAATATGGTGCATTTTTTACGGACTGAATAGTGAAATGCCTGTGTGAATGAACTGTTAGAATTATCTGTTTTTAGTCACTTTAAAGAGATTTTTGTCAACAAACTTTGTTACAACTCAAACTTCGGCTAAATTCACACAGGCGAGCGCGATATCGGGTCAAGAAACCTGACTGTCCCATTGAAAACAATGGGCGATGTGCTCTGAGAAACGTGAAAATATAGGACATGTGGCGATTTTTATTATTTTTTTTCTATCTGACAGCATCAGTACATGCAGAAAAATTGCTCATGTGTGACTCAATTCAAAAGAATAGAGTTTATATTCGTCGAGTTTTGTACATCTCACAACACACAATATTCATGTGATTTTTGTGCTCATGAGCATCTGGCCTTAGACCAGACATTATCAGTCTCCATGAGACCCATTTCTCCAACTCTTCCACACGTATGTTCTTTCATTCTCAATATTCTCAGATTCACTCCTCAACTGCTCTCAAGAACATCATTTTGGGGTACGTATACCTTTCTAATTACAGTGGTACCTTTGGATGCGAGCGCCTCAGCTTGCGAGTTTTTTGACTTGCGACCAGGCTCTCTCTCGAATGTTTGCCCTGCTTTAAGACCAAAAACTCGGGGTACGAGCCTGCTTGCAAGTCAAAAAATCTCTCTAGCTGAGGCTCAGGGGGGTCAATACTCACCTATCGCCAGCATTTCGTCCTTGCTATGGTCTGCAGTGCTGCTGCAGGCTGTCCCACCCTCCTTCATGTGACAGAGCATTTCTTTTCGGATGTGGGGCCTCGAATGCCCAGCCTCTAGAAGGCTAATGCTCTGATTGGTTAAATCATTCAATGTTGTCATTGAATGACTGTGATTAGTTAACCCAGCGCCGACTTTCATTGGCTGACACAGCGCTGAGTTAACCATTCAGAGCATTAGCCTAACATCCAGAAAGCAATGGTCTGCAACCACCTGCAGCAGTGCCACAGACCATCACGGTACACAGGCGGTAGGTGAGTATTGATCTTTTTTTTTTTTTTTTATTTGTAGGTATTTTCTCCACAGAAATTAATTGAAATGCAATAAATGCGGAACGCAGATAAACAGAGACCAGATAAACAGAAAGTGGCTATTCTGGCAAATGCTTTTACAGCGTTTACCAGTATTTTATGGCATGGATTGTTACATTTGGAGAAAGCAAGTATGTATATTTTTTTTTAATTTGTATATTTTTCCACTAAGAACTATCGTGTAACAGAAAAGAAGTTTCTTTTTTTGTAAAACCACTGTAGACCGCATCATCCTAGTGGTTTAATGTTTAGTTTGTAGATTCCATAAAAAGCCTAATTAAATGTAGAAGATTCATTAGACAAGCAGGTCATTATTTAATCACTCCCTTTGTGAAAAAAGAAGACCTACAAGTGTGACAATCTAAGAGCAAATATGCCTTCTAGTTTATGGGTGGGGTTGATAGAGTTGTTGGAAGTCCATGATATCCTATCACCTGAGGTGATGTGAAACTTTACAGAAGAGAATGAACACTGACAGATCATCCTTCTCTCCCTGTCGGTCCTTGCTGCCCCACCCACTACTCTGAATGGGCTGAAGTGACACCTGCAAGTTTAAAACATGCAATTCCCACTTCAGCCGACTTAATTTCATTCTAGAATGTACCTTCCGCTACGTTCTGGTGTTGAATTTGAAACAAGACCAAACCCACAGCTCTAGTCCCTTTCTTAGCCGAGAAAGATATAGAAAAATACTACCTAACCCCCGGCTGAGAAGCGCTCAGGCAAAACTATAAAGTTCTTTTCTCCTAGCCAAAGCATCATTCGAATCATCATAGAATCATCCTTTTGAGGTCCTGGCGCTCCTCAGTGCCTCGCTGTTTAAAAATATAACCTTTATTTCACAGTATTAAAAGCATGCTTAAAGTAAATTAATATATATATAATTCAATCTTGGTCCATCCAACCATATTACAGTATTATAGAATCCTACTACAGATCAATCTCTACTGTGCGCATTTGCTGACCATAAAATGTCAGGACCAGCGGGTCTCGGAGTCTCTGTGCTCGCACGGCCGCTCCTATCACCGGGCTGCGGGTGTGCAGTACACGGGAGCCCCAGTCTTTGTGATCTCCCCTGGACGCCGTAATCCTGGACCCAGGCTCCAGGCACGCGCCCGTGGGCTCAGGGTGCGGGCGCCTAGTAGCTGGGTTGCTGGGGACGCGGCGGGTGCTGTTGCTCTGTCTCTGCCATGCGGCTGTTCTCCCAGCGCCCTGTGATTGGGTCCTGCTGCTGGCAGGCTCCCCGCCCCAATCAGCTACTGGGGCGGGAGTTCTGACAGCATTTAAACTGCTCAGTTCCTTCCCGATCTTGCCTGTGTATGTTTGGTCTCCAGCTACACCTGCATACCCTGAATTGAAGTCTTGTTTTGACTCGCTTGCTTTAGACCTGACTTCCACTTTGGTTGACCGCTTGTACCACGTTTTCTTCTGTCTCTGACCCGGATTGTCTGACCTGCTTTTGTGTTGGTTTGTTTTCCTGTATTTGTCTTAGTCTGACTCCTGCTCCTCATCCCTACTGTCGCCCTAGGGCCTAGCCTAGGGGGGCAAGTAGGTAGGGACATGGGTTGCGGATTGGACTAGGGACCTCCACCTCCCCAGACTCCAGTCGTGACATAAGAATTATATCCTCAAAGTATTGTGAGAAGCATGAAACTGCATGGTGGTCCAAAGATATGGAGATAACTGAAAAATTTAAAACAATGTGTGACATGTTGCTAAGGGAAGAAGGTAAATAATGTGTGAGGGCCGGTGTCCAACACAACGATCATTTGAAAAGCCACAATCTTGGAACCAAGCTGATATTTTCAAATTGTGAAGGATGCGGGGGGGGCGGAGCCTGACCGCTGTGCTGTATGGCCGTGTGAGTGCAGAGCTCCGGTGGCAAGGCACCCTCAGAAGGTCACAGCAGCTATTAGAAGCGCCGTAATGAGAAGAGTCGGGAGAGAGAGAGGGCTGCGGAACACACGGGGACACCACGGTTGAGCAGAGGACAAGCCGATATGCAGCGCTTCCTAAAAGAAAAGAGTTCCCGCTCACCGCTGTTTCCAGCCAAGATGGTGTCGGCACAGGTCACCGCTGCAGCTCAAAGTAAGGAGGGGGAGGAGGGGGCCATCTCTGACAGCGAAGATGGGGAAGCGGTCTCAAGAGGCTTTATGAAAGACCTCATAATGAAAGCCCTACACCCCATAATGACCGAGCTGGGGGAGATCAAGGAGGATATAAGGCACCTGGGAAGGCGGGTGGAAGAACTTGAAACATCCACGTCCTCCATAACCACTCACGCCACTGAAATGGCGCAGATATTGCAGGTGCATCACGACCACCTTAACAGAGCCCTATTGATGCAGGAGGACTTAGAAAATAGAAACAGGAGATGCAATATACGCATCAAGGGGCTACCGGAATCGTGGGCCACAGAATGTCTCCCAAAGGTGGCCAAAGAAATTTTTTCATCCTTGCTCGGCCCAGAGAGAGCCACCCCAATCTCGATTGAACGGATCCACAGAGCCCTCAGACCCCTCCCGGCGAACACTGAGCCACCAAGGGATGTAATTTGTAGATTGCTGTCCTTCCAGGACGCGTTCACCATCTTAAGGGCCGCCAGAAACCATAGAAACTTAAAATATTCAGAGGCCCCCCTGCAGATCTTCCAGGACCTTGCTCCCACTACTCTGGCCAAGCGCCGCTTGCTCCGACCACTCCTTGAGGCGCTCAAGGAAAAAGGCATTAAATACGCCTGGTTGTTCCCGTTCGGCCTGAGCTTCTCCCACAAAGGCCGCAGAATTAACATCAGAGACCTCGGGGACCTGCAGGCGTGCTGGCAGCTTCTAGAGATCGAGCCGATAGACCTCCCGTGCTGGCTGCCACTCCCGGAGCTGCTCGACCTGCCTAAGCTACCATCCCCGACATCCTGGAACTCTGCTGGGCCGGCAAAGTCACCCAGGAACAAAAAAAAGAAAAGCCGCGACAACACGCCAGCAGGAGACTGAAATCTCGCCTGCAGTTCCGCCGGTTGGAGGACCATCCTCAGCACCCCCAGAGGAGGTTTGGAGGCCCATTCGCCTTAAATTGTCCCAGCACATCTGGGAACGCTACGGGATAGTAGCAGGTTGCGGACTCTGTCCGGAAATTTTCATGCCAGGACCCGCAGGCTTGCGGGGAGCATTTTGTTGGTCATGTTGGACTCACTGTTTATTAGTCGCTTTCTCGCAACACGTGGAGGACTTCGCTTGCCCTCCCACCCCGACTCACGGAAGCCATATTTCTTCTATGTTATACCGTTACATCTCTCTAGACCTTCTAGGGTGTCTGTCAGGGCAGGTTTTGTGCAACACGGCTTCTCTGCCTGGTATCACTTGATACCAGTATCCCAACGCTAGAGGGGTATACCGTCTTGCACACCACCCCCACTGACTGTCCTAGGACTAATTGGTCTTTTTGATAACTTGCTCTTTTATTTAGAGTTTGTGTTACCCTTCCCCTGTGTATCTCTCCCCCCCCCCCCCCCTGAGTGTCTACTCCCTCCTTCTTTTCCCCTACCGAATCCTAGAAAGCTCCTGTATAGCATTTAAGGATCTATTCACGTGTCAGTCTTCCTTTCTTTAGGATATCTATATAGCTCGATATGCCTCCGGCTCTACAGCCAGCTGCGGACGAGCGCCTCTGCGTCTCCTCTTTTAACGTGAGAGGGATCAACTCTCCCTTCAAGCGACACAACGTAGCCCAGCTTCTTCGAAAATACGGTACAAAAATCGCTTTTCTCCAGGAAACGCACTACAAGAGTGGTAAGTGCTTGGCCCTTCCGGGCAGACAGTTCTCGCTGGGCTTCCACAGTTCACATCCAACTTCAGCATCCAAGGGGGTCTCCATCCTTTTCCATAGCTCTGTTCCCTTTACATGCGAAGCACAACATACTGACGAGGAGGGCAGGGTCATCCTCCTAAGAGGACATATTAACAATTTTAAGATTACCCTGGCTAACTTTTACACACCAAATTCCGGTCAGGTTTCCTGGCTGGTTGGGCAGCTGGAGACCCTCAGAGAATTTGCGGTGGGCCCCATCATTCTGGGAGGCGACCTGAATTTAACGATGAATCCCCTAGTGGACTCGTCGACAGGTCGCTCTCAGATTTCACAAGCCAAGCTGAGGCGACTGCACCGGGCTCTCTCTGAGATGGGATTGGTGGACGCCTGGCGCCAGTGTTTCCCCTCCGCTAAGGACTACACCTATTTTTCCCAAGTCCACGCCTCATTTCAGAGGCTCGACTACGTCCTAATAGCCTCAGAGCTCCTACCCTTCCTGGTGAACTCAACTATCGCCGCCACCTCCATCTCTGACCACGCCCCTTTGCATGTAGACCTAAAAATGCTCTCCAACACCCCCAGGGAGTGCAGATGGCGGCTAAATCCCGCTCTATTAGACTCCGAGGAAGACAAGGCGTTGCTCTCCAAACAACTGGAGGAATTCTTCAGGTTAAATTCAGGAGGGGACCAGTCGGCGGCCCTAGTGTGGGAAACGCACAAAGCGTTCATTAGAGGCCTACTAATAGCTTTGGGTACCAGGAAGAAAAAGAGCCAACAGAGAGAACTAGACGGCTTACTGGGGCAAATCTCTAAATTAGAGCACTCCACCAAACTCAAGCTCTGCAAAGAGAACCTAAATAACTTAACTTCACTTAGAAAGGAACTAAACCTATGCTTGAAGTCCAGATTTAACAAAAGATGCCTCCATCTTAAACATATAGTGTTCGTCCAAGGTAACAGGGGCAGCAAATATATGTCATCATTGATAAAAAAAAAGCCCGCACTAAAAATCAGATAGATGCAATAAAGACCCGCACGGGAACGAAGGCCACCTCTTCCGCCGATATTGCGGCGGAATTTCAGCAATTCTACTCCCAACTATATAATCTGCGACCCCAGAGGGAACAAGAGGAGATTTCAAAAGCCAACGACCAGATAGAAAACTTCCTAAAAAAACTCCACCTCCCCTGTCTAGAGACAGAATCAGCCAATACACCTCTAGTTCCGGTGACGGAGGAGGAGGTAAGCAGAACCCTCGACTCCTCTCCTCTCGGAAAGAGCCCCGGCCCGGATGGCCTTCCTCTCATATATTATAAATCCCTGCGCCCCGTCCTTGTCCCGCGTCTAACGGAAATGTTTAACAACCTTCTGAAAGGCGGCTCTCTTCCAAAACAGGCTCAAGAAGCCCACATCACGCTGATACACAAGGAGGGCAAGGACCCGGAGATGTGTGGCAGTTATAGGCCCATCTCTCTGATAAATCTGGATGTGAAGTTATGGGCAAAACTACTCGCCAAGCGAATGGAGAGCTATGTCCCACTCCTGGTTGATAGGGAGCAGGCGGGCTTCGTAAGGGGCCGGGAGGGAAGGGACAACTGCATGCGTATCTTCCATGCAATACACTATGCCAATGTTAAAAGAACCCCACTCGCTCTGGTAAGCACCGATGCCGAAAAGGCTTTCGACAGAGTCGACTGGGTATATATGAGATCTGTCCTGCTGCACTTTAACTTCCCTCCCTCCTTTGTCGAAGCCATTTTTTCCCTGTATGCAGAGCCCCACGCCAGGTTAAAAATTAATAATATCCTTTCTCCCCCCTTTGAGATAAGTAATGGCATGCGCCAGGGGTGCCCGCTATCCCCCACCCTGTTCATACTGGCCCTGGAGCCTCCTCTTCAGAGCGTTAGAATGGACCAGGAGATCCGGGGACTAAACGTTGGAGACTGTACACTATCTGCGACAACGTTTGCGGATGATGTCATCTTTCTAATCACAAATCCTGAGAGAGGGCTACCTAGACTGACCACATGTCTGGAACAGTTTGGAGCACTTTCAAACTTCAAAATTAATTTCAATAAATCAACTGTTCTGAACGTTTCGATCCCGAGAGCCAGATGTGAGCGCTTGATGGTGGGCTCCCCGTTCTCCTGGTCCAGCTCGTCAATTGTCTTTCTGGGTGTAAAACTGACTAGGAGGGTTGAAGACCTTTACGCTGCAAATTTCCCCCCACTGCTAGCTAAAATAAAAACGTTGCTCCAGAACTATGATGTCCCCTACATCTCCTGGTTCGGGAGGAAAAACCTAATAAAAACCTACATACTCCCCATAATCTTATATCAGATTAGATCTCTCCCAGTCCACCTTCCCTCCAGCTTCTTCAACACTCTGCGCTCGTGGTTTATAAAGTTCATTTGGAGGCAAAAGAGCCCCAGGTTGGCCTATAGCCTTCTGATAAGAAGAAGAGAGGAGGGTGGAATAGGAATGCCTAACATATACGATTATTACATAGCCGCTCACATCAGCAACTGGCAGAGACTAACTTTACTCGGAGAGGACCCTCTCCTCTATCAGATATTAACAGAATTGTATGGAACCTCAGCGGCGGAGGACTTGTGGTTCACCAGGAGAGCTACATACAGAAGCAAAAAGTTCAACCCCTTGCTAAGGGGACCCTGCGAGGCGTGGGACTCGCGGAGGGGACACTAGCTCATACGCCCTCCCCGATTACCCCCCTAAGCTCTCTCCCAGCCCTTCTGGGATTACCACAGGACCCATGTACAAAGAAACTATGGATGACACTCAGAAACAAATCTCTCAGTGAACTTCAGGCTATAAGACACCGAAGCCCTAGAGAGATAGTGGGGTCCCTGCTGCCCGGCCAGCCACTGATGTTTCTCCAACAAGCTCAGATAGAAGGGGTGAATGGGAAATTTACTAAGACATTTGTCTCCACCAGACCCCCCACCGTTTTTGAGAGGGCCATGAAAGGAAGCAGACCACATAGCAGGAAAATTGCGTTCATTCGCAAATCCTGCTTCCCTCCCTCACCAGACGCAAAACCAGCCTTCCTGTATTCATGGGAAAAAGAGCTACACATCACGCTTACATCTCAAGAGACACACCTAATCTTAAAATTCGCCTACGGACTTTCCCCTTGCATCACCACACAAGAAGCCCACTATAAGCTTCTTGAAAGATGGTATAGAACCCCTCAGTGGCTCGCTGATCATAAACTTTCATCTTGCAACAAATGCTGGAGGTGTGGGGGAGATACGGGTACTTTTTTGCACATCTGGTGGAGCTGCCCAGTACTGAGCACCTTCTGGCAAAGGATAATAGAGTCACTTCAAAAAATAGCCCCAAACTTCATACTCTCACCTGAGATCCTGTTTCTGTGGAAGCCCACGAGCAGCTTTAACCCCCTTAAGCAAAAATTGCTGGCTCATGCGATTGATGCTGCTAAAGCACTTATCCCTCTTCTATGGCTGCAGAAGAACCCTCCCCTTTTGAGCCAATGGAGAGAAAGAATGGATCTGACCTACAACCTGGAGGAACTCTCCGGATGGCCCTTGGGCTCCCATGAAAAATTCGTGGAGGTCTGGGGCCCTTGGAGCGAAATACGTGGCTCGATCGGCCCCTGAGTTCCCTCAGGAGCCGGTGGTGCGCAACTGTGTTGTGTCTGCGGTAACTGGGAGTCGAGGAGAGCCCTTGGCGTGGGGTGCATTTCCGTGTCGGACCCCGACCTCCCCGCGCCCTTAATAGACAAGCCCTCAGGGAGCTCCCCCCCCTCCCCACCCCTATCCCCTTCTCTCTACCCCCACCCCCCTACCCCACCTGTCTGTCAATGTCTGTTTCCCCCCTTCTTTTTCTGTTTGACGGACTATGCCACGCCAAGACAGATTGGCTCTCATTAGATAGGCTATTGCCTAATTGGTGGCATGGTCCCAGCCAGGATCATCTGTGACTTGATACATGCTTTCGGCAATATGTTATTGTACACTTGCCTGTTTAAAAATACAATAAAAATCTGGATTTGAAAAAAAAAAAATAAAATTGTGAAGGGTGAATGTGGCATGTTTATCTGATAGGGTATCAAAATTAGTGATGTATATTTTATTGTTAGCAAAAGTTATTACCTTTAGACCACCCTGAAGAACCCATTTTTTGTAATGTGTCTATTTACATGGGTGATTTTTCTCTCACAGTGATGCTGCTAGATGGAAAAATCATAGCATAGCCTATTAGATTAGACATTAGAATAGTATATGGAAAAATACAGTTTCCCACACATCGCACAGAATGTAGGCGGGGTGCAACATTCTTGGGAATGACTCCTCTCCGCTCATGTAAATACGGCTTAAAGGGGTTGTCCCGCGGCCAAAACAAAAAAATTTTCACACCCCAGTCCCCCATGTTAAGCAAGCATTACAAACTTCCCATGTAAATCGTTTTTTTAGAGCGTTTCTACTCACCATGAAGCTGTTTCATGAAGTTATAAAAATCTTCTTTCAAGATGGCCGCCGTCATTTCCCAAGGTGCACCGCTGGTCTTCTCCCATGGTGCACTGCGGGTCTTCTTCCATAGTGTACCGTGAATGTTCTTGTCCAGTCTGAGCTCCACTGCCGATTACAGCCACCTCATTGGCTGATCGGCACCATGTGACGGGGGCGGAGCTACGCGATGACGCTGAGAAGCGTGAGGAGCCAGGACGCAGCTCGTGAGCCCAGAGCCACCAGATGATTCTTTTCTGCGCAAGCGCAACTGTTGCGGCGACCAGAGAGGAAGGCTTCAGTCGTCGCCATGGAGACGGGGACGCCAGCACCGGAGGGGGTAAGTGTATAACTTCTGTATGGCCAATATTTAATGCATGATGTATATTACAAAGTGCATTAATATGGCCATACAGAAGTGCATAACTGCACTTGCTTCTGCGGGACAACCCCTTTAATAGTGAAACTATGATTTTAATACCATTTTGCTGTTACATTTTTTAAAACACAAATCCTTTAAAAGCAGAAACCGAAACACTGATGTGAACGAGCTCTAAGCCAATTCATTCCATGCAGACCATGAAATAAGTCCTAACATCTATCTGCTCAATATATCTATATATATAAAATTGAATGTATGTCTGTCTGTCTGTCTGTTTGTCCTTTATGCGCTACTACACCATTCATCCGATCGCCATGAAACTTTGGGAAGTTGTTGAGTACACTCCTGGGAAGATTATAGGCATAGTACATTTATGCTATGATAAATGGCGCGCGTGCGAGCGTCGTCGACAGTTACGCCCCCCACGTAGATCGTTCGATTTCCATCATTGCCACTAATTCTCTCACTTCTCAATATTGTAGAAACATGAAATTTGCCACGAGCATTGATTATGTCATAAATAGGAAAAATTAATGGGTTCCAACTCGATTATTCAATTTTAAGCGCCAAAGAATTAGCGTCCAAATTTTACGTACGGAATCTAATTTTCTCACCTCCGAATGTCATAGAAACTTGAAATTTGGCACGAGCATTGATTATGTCAAAAATAGGAAAAGTTAATGGGTCCCAGCTTGATTATTCAATTCTAAGCGCCAAAGAATTAGCGTCCAAATTTTACATACGGAATCTAATTTTCTCACCTCCCAATGTCATAGAAACTTGCAATTTGGCACGTGCATTGATTACGTCATAAATAGGAAAAGATAATGGGTCCCAAATCGATTATTCAATTCTAAGCGCAAAAGAATTAGCGTTCAAATTTTACGTACGGAATCTAATTCTCTCACTTCCCAATGTCATAGAAACTTGAAATTTGGCACGAGCATTGATTATGTCAAAAATTGAAAAAGTTAATGGGTCCCAACTAGATTATTCAATTCTAAGCGCAAACGAATTAGCGTCCAAATTTTACGTACGGAATCTAATTCTCTCACTTCCGAATGTAATAGAAACTTGAAATTTGGCACGTGCATTGATTACGTCATAAATAGGAAAAGATAATGGGTCCCAACTCGATTCTTCAATTCTAAGCACCAAAGAATTAGCGTCCAAATTTTACATACGGAATCTAATTTTCTCCCCTCCCAATGTCATAGAAACTTGAAATTTGGCACGAGCATTGATTATGTCATAAATAGGAAAAGTTCATAGGTCCCAACTCGATTATTCAATTCTAAGCGCCAAAGAATTAGCATCCAAATTTTACGTATGGAATCTAATTTTCTCGCTTCCCAATGTCATAGAAACTTGAAATTTGGCACGAGCATTGATTATGTCATAAATAGGAAAGGTTAATAGGTCCCAACTCGATTATTCAATTCTAAGAGCAAAATAATTAGCGTCCAAATTTTACATACGGAATCTAATTCTCTCACTTCCTGATGTCATCTATATATATAAAAAGGAATGTATGTCTGTCTGTCTGTCCTTTTTGCGCTACTACACCATTCATCTAATCGCCATGAAACTTTGGGAAGTTGTTGAGTACACTCCTGGGAAGATTACTGGCATAGTACACCTATCCTGCAAGCATCATCGACAGTTATGTCCCCCAGACAAAGATCGTTTGATTTCCATCTCAAGCACAAAAGCAAAAGGCATTACGAGCAACGGGATGCGTGTTCAACTACAAAATGATGCATCCACTGAACGTTTCGCAAGACAATTGCTGAATATTGAGAATGCTGAGGTAAAATGAAAGCTGTGCTGTGATTGGTTGCAATTTCTTATACTGCTGAGGTAAAATGAAAGCTGTGCTCTGATTGGTTGCTATTTCTTGTACTGCTGAGGTAACATGAAAGCTGTGCTGTGATTGGTTGCTATATATTATACCGCTGAGGTAACATCAAAGCTGTGCTGTGATTGGTTGCTATATATTATACTGCTGAGGTAACATGAAAGCTGCTGTGCTGTGATTGGTTGTTATATATTATACCGCTGAGGTAACTTGAAAGCTGCTATCTAGATATATAAAAACGAATGTATGTATGTATGTCTGTCTTCGCAGCAACGCGCGACGGGTACGCTCGTCTATATATATAAAATTGAATGTATGGGTGTCTGTCTGCGTGTCTGTCTGTTTGTCCTTTATGCGCTACTACACCATTCATCCTATCGCCATGAAACTTTGGGAAGTTGTTGAGTACACTCCTGGGAAGATTATAGGCATGGTACAACTATCGTATGATAAATGGCGCGTGTGCTAGCGTCGACAGTTACGCCCCCCCCCCACGTAGATCGTTTGATTTCCATCATTGCCACCAATTCTCTCACTTCCCAATGTCATAGAAACATGAAATTTGGCATGAGCATTGATTATGTCATAAATAGGAAAAGTTAATGGGTCCCAACTCGATTGTTCAATTCTAAGCGCCAAAAAATTAGCGTCCAAATTTTACGTACGGAATCTAATTTTCTCACTTTGCGATGTCATAGAAACATGAAATTTGGCATGAGCATTGATTATGTCATAAATAGGAAAAGCTAATGAGTCCCAACTCGATTATTCAATTCTATGCGCAAAAGAATTAGCGTCCAAATTTTACGTACGGAATCTAATTTTCTCACTTCCCAATGTCACAGATACTTGAAATATGGCGCGAGCATTGATTATGTCATAAATAGGAAAAGTGAATGGATCCCAACTCGATTATTTAATTCTAAGCGCAAAAGAATTAGCGTCCAAATTTTACGTACGGAATCTAATTCTCTCACTTCCTGATGTCATATGAATGTATGTCTGTCTTTCTGTCTGTCCTTTATGCATTACTACACCATTCATCCATTCGCCATGAAACTTTGGGAAGTTATTGAGTACACTCCTCCGAAGACTCCTGGCATAGTATATCTATCCTACGATGGGTGGCGCGCGTGTGAGCATTATCGACAGTTATGCCCCCCAGACAAAGATCGTTTGATTTCTATCTCAAGCACGAAAGCAAAAGGCATTACGACCAACGGGATACGTGTTCAACTACAAAATGATGCATCCGCCGAATGTTTCGCTTGACAATTGCTGGATATTGATAATGCTGAGGTAAAATGAAAGCTGTGCTGTGATTGGTTGCTATTTCTTATACTGCTGAGGTAACATGAAAGCTGTGCTGTGATTGGTTGCTATTTCTTATACTGCTGAGGTAACATGAAAGCTGTGCTGTGATTGGTTGCTCTATATTATACCACTGAGGTAACATGAAAGCTGCGCTGTGATTGGTTGCTATATATTATACCGCTGAGGTAACTTGAAAGCTGCGCTGTGATTGGTTGTTATCTAGATATATAAAAACGAATGTATGTATGTCTGTCTGTCTTCGCAGCAACGCGCGACGAGTAAGCTAGTCTGAATATAAAATATTACTCCACTTTGTAAAGTTCCCACAGATCAAACAAGATGAAGGATTCAGATCTCAAACTCCTGATCCCCAATGTATTTCTCCAGCTCTATACTTTCTATAAACCAGTTTCTGTACATGTCCTCAGTCCATCTGTTACACTGTGACTCTCTAGTACAGTAATATGTCCCGGATTCTTCAGGTTTCACTCCAGTGAGTTTGAGATAAACTTCTCCTTTATTTGTGTCTCTTGTTATAGTTATACGTCCCTGAAGAGACTGGGCATAGTAGGCGCTGCCACTGTACCTAATTAGCCCTAACCACTCCAGGCCTTTCCCTTCAGGTTGTCTGACCCAGCTTACACCATGCATGTTAGTGCTGTCAGTGAGGGAAGCACCGCTCACTTTACAGGTCTTCTCCAGAGTCTCTGTAGGTTTCACAGTCCCAGGACCAGACACCTCTAGTGAGATCTGTGCAGCGACACCTGGAAATAAACAGAAATTACTTCATTCTTTAATAATCTGAAATCTACAATTATTACTAGAAGTTGTGTGATATTGGCAGGAAATCAGACTCACATTGTAGAGATGATATAACACAGAGTAACCAAAGAAGACTCTTCATGATTGGGCGGAGGAGATAGAACAAGTCAGTTCCAGGTCTGGGTGAACAGTTCCTGATCAGTGGACACTTCTACTTATATGGGAAGTTATTTACATACATTTACATACATCCTGCAGTGGAGACCCCCGATCTATACTACCTGGAGAGCTTCACTTTAATACAGTAAAACCTCTACTAATGTTGGTAACCCGTCCTAAAGCAATCGGCTTTACCTGAAACCGCTGCTACTCGAGGTTATTATTTCCATAGGAATCAAAGTAAATCTAATTAATTTGTTCTAGACATTCCAAAAAACACACCAAACCACATTTAATGGAGAATAAATATGGTCTTTGATACCAAAAACAATAACAAATGAATATAAAAGACTACTATAAAGAATAAATGAATATTTTACATGTTATTGAACATGTTACTGTGTCTTATCTGTGGTGTTACGTAGGACTACAGGTCACTTCTACTACATTATCTGTCCTCAGTGTTATCACTTAGTTCTCTGTGTTGTTACATTACAGTGCAATTGTATAATACTGTACTGTACTAGTATATTATCCATCCCCAATGATAGATATGGGTGGGCTGCATTAGCATTGAAGGATCATTTACATCTTTACACATTTTTGGTCCTAGTTTTCTCAGAACATCTTCTAGTAGTTGATAGATTTTCATATGCGGTTTCTTTAATATGCTCTGATTGGCTAAGATAGTCAATAAATGGCTGTGATTAGGCACCGAGCCAGCGCTGAGAACCAATCACAGCAATCTATTGCTGGAGATGGGGGTTCTCAAACCTCACTTACAGCAATAGATCACCTGTCAGTGCCGGGGAAGCCCAGAGCAACAGCAGAGATCAGCGGCCAGGACCCGGACGGCAGCTTCTAGGTGACTATTGATTTTTTCTTCAGCATCCTTGGCTGCGTTTTTAGCTGCGCTGAAAAAAAAAACAGCCAAACCGCTGGCATAAACAATGCCAGTGCTGCTGAAACCGGGCTGAATCTGCACTAAACACAGCATTGAAAAACGCTGTGTTTCTGCAAACACCTGTGTGTGGGAGGCCTTATCACACTAGTGGGTCCTGAGTGACTTTTCTTGCTGTGACATCAAGGCTCCCATACATGTTTTATAAAAATATGTATATATATATATATATATATATATATATATATACAGAACTTTGCTGCCATCTAGTGCCATAATGGCATTTCACAGTACAATAGCTTTAGTGAGACACCTCTATTATCTGCTGTATGACTTGCGGACATCATCATGTAGTTACCACAAATACAACAACCTTGTTCAACTACACAAACATTGCCTATACTTAATTATGGGGTAACTTGTCTGTGCATCTTGCCTTTTTGGCATAGGAAGCCATCAGGCAAAATGAAAGAGTTGAAAGTGATGAAAAAATTGTAGGAATGCCACAATACAGATAAAAATAAATCTATTTGCCTTCTTTGGTAAGGTTATTTTAACCCTTTCCAATTCACTGTCTGACGTCTAAAGACATTATGATTTAAGGCTGTACAGCACCAATGTTGGAAAACATCCGTCGGGGGGTTTCTCACTATATACTGCCAGTCTCTCTGCTGTCGGAGCCTATCCAGCGTGTTACCTCATGCAGTACTGGCTTTAGCCAGCATATAGTACTATTGTATAGCTGCCAAAAAAAAAGTAAGCCCCTAGGAAAACCAGGATACAAATTGGATTGGAAAGGGTTAATGGTGTAACTGGATTCCTCATGAGATTCATCCTCACACACAAATATTTCTTCTTTGGCAAAGAAATATTCCTGCAACTCACCTGGACCGCCATGAGCAGTAAAATGGCACTGCGATATGCCAACCTTTCCATGGCAAAACTGGAGAGTGACTTTCTGGCCTCGTGCCCCAACAAACCATTGGCCTACTTCTGCTATATTGAGGGCATCACAATCATCTGCACCAACACCGAACAAGAACTAGCAAAATTCCATGAGAGATTCAATGCATTTCACCCCAACATAAACCTGACATTAAGCTACTCATATACAGAAATGACCTTTTTGGACACCACCATAAAAGTTTCAAACAACTCAACTCAGATATCCCTATACCGAAAACCAATTGATCGGCTCACATACCGCAGATGGGACGGTTTCCAACCTAAACACATCAAAAGGTCCATTTTCTACAGCCAGGCCATCTGATACAACCAGATCTGCTCTAACCCAACAGACGAAGAGGAACATCTAAATCAGGGCTACCATCCCACCTCAATTGATGATCAAATCACCAAAGCCACAAGGATATCCAGAAATCAACTACTCCAATACACAGAGAAGGAAATAAATGATCCTGTACCTCTAGTAGTGATCTACAATTTACAGCTAGAGATACTAAGGAAAACCACAAAGAAACTCCACCATACCCTACCCAAGGAAGACTGTCTGAAAACCCTATTCCCAGTCCCTCTCCATCTATGTTGCAGGCAACCTTCTAATTTGAGGAACTTTATAGTCAGGAGTGCATTGCCCTCTGACACACAAAAAATAACTTATCCCTGCAATGTAAGCAGCTTTAAAATCTGCTCACATGTACTGACTGCAGACAGGATACAAATCCCCAACACACAGCAGGACTATTAGATCCTTGGGGCATTCACATGTTCCACGTCCAATGCTGTGTACCTGATCCAGTGCAGTAAATGTCCTGTTGGGGACCTTTATGCTGGAGAAACAGGACAAAAACTGAATGCAAGGATGAGATCTCATCGCCGCACAATTAAAGAGAGAAAGACAGAATTACCTGTGCCTAAGCATTTTTGTAGCCACGGGCACAATGTAGAACATATGAAAGTCACTATATTACCAGGCAATTTAAAATCTCTTTGTCATAGAAAAATTTGGGAGTACAAGTTTATAACCGCCTTTGACACTTTCAACAGAGGCCTAAATTAATCACAGCATGTCTGTATATATTAATGCATGTTTCTTCAGATCTATTCCATATGCCTGTAGGTTTGAAAGCTTACTATAACACCATGTATTTTTGTTAGCCATTAAAACGTATTAAATCTACAAGATTTTGGATTCCTCCATTCATGCTTTTCTTGATCTGGTGTAAGTTATTACATTTCAGGATGGTGGTTCATTTACATAGATTCAATCTTTTATTACTTAGGTATATATAATGTCACAATAGCGCTAGCTGACTCACAATCAATGTTTTCTGGTTTGATGGAGCATTACACTTTAACTGTTTTTAACAGGTACGTGATCAACGTTGTCTGTTGGATAACGGTGATCACGTGACTGGGGACCGCTCACCAGGGTCATATACATCTACCTATTGGAGCTAGGCGGTTTCCTGGTAGAGATACATAGATGATAACTTTCTAATCTGCTCTGGTACAGAAAGAGAGCTGCGGAGTTTCCATGATAAACTCATGGGATCTGCCCAGAACTTCAGTTTACCTTGAAACATTCCACTGTGAGCATTGAGTTCCTTGATGTATTGGTTTGTAGAAAGGATGATGGTTTTGAGACGAATTGATTTGTCAAAAGCATGCATTGGAATAATCTTTTGGAATATGGTAGTTACCATCCCCGAGCCACCATCGATTCTCTCCCTTGGAGCCAGTTCCTGAAAGTGAAACATATTACAAATTACACAAATTGGATGAGAAATTAGCTTGGATGTGTGCCAAATTTCTGGATTGGGGTTATCCCAGAACTTCTTTTAAATTCGGTTTTTTTATTAACATGTGCATTGCAAAATACAGATTACAGATGAATAATAAAAACATTGTTAGATATATGGTATACATATGTAATTTGTTATGAATAAATCAATGCTGCCTCATTGCTGTATTTCTTAAGTTGTATGAGCAGTTTCAACAGTAAACTTTTAACTTTTTAAACAACTTTGCTCTGTCTTGTTCTTGTTTCGATAAAGGTAGAATGCAGGACTGTAGGCGCTTCTTATTAAGGAGGAGGAGTGTAAGAAAGGGAAAAGAAAAAGAAGGGGGAGAGGGGGGGGTAGGGAGGGTTGTGGTTGGTTAAGGGGTGGCGGGGAATGGTTTGTGTAGTGGGGGTTCAGGGTTCAGTCCATTGACAGGGTAGAGTGGGCGTCCAACCAGTTCCCCCATATTTTGTGAAATTTGGCTGGGCAGCCTCGGTTTTGGTAAATTATTTTTTCGTAGGAGATGACGGTGTTCACCAGCTGGATCCAGTGTGGGACCGAAGGGACCTCTATGGCCATCCATCTCATGGCTATTGCTTTTCGTGCCAGGAATAATGCTTTTTCAAGAAAGATGCGGGTGTGGTGTGGCCACATCTCCTCTTCCAGCAAGCCGGACAATGCTACTTTGGGGTCTAGGTCAACAGCTAATGGGGACGGTAATAGTGAATTTATAAGGTCGGTTATTTTTGACCAATAGTCGTTGACTGGTGGGCATTCCCAAATTAAATGCCAGAAGTTCGCCTCTGGTTGGCGGCATCTGTGACAGGAGCTTGAGGATGTATTGCCCATTTGGTGTAGACGACTGGGGGTGAGATAGGCTTGGTGGATTATGTATAGCTGAATTAATTTATTGTTTATAGCCGGGGAAACTGACAGGTGGGATTCAGAGATGTCCTGCCATTCCTCAGGTGTAAGAGATGGGATGGCTTGTTTCCATTTGTCGTATACTGGAGGTGGGTTGGGGTCTATTTTAGCCGAGAGAAGGTGCGTGTATAGGGCAGAGATTAGTCCCTTAGGTCCTTGGGACTTGAGAATACCGATTGTGGGGAACTTGGATATGCGGGTTGAAGTGGGCGGGAATTGGGAATTTAATGCGTGTCTTAGCTGGAAATACCTGAATAGCTGAAGCTGCGGAGATTGTAGCCTTTCGCGTAATTGTGTGAATGTAGGGAGTGTTTCTTCTGTATATATGTCACTCAGTGTGTGTACTCCCTGAGCCATCCAATATTGTGGGTCTGGGACTGAGTGTAGTGCAGTAAGACCCGGGTTGTCCCAAAGAGGGAGCTCGGGTAATGTGTTTTTGTATTGCTGTAGCGTCTTTACTTCCCTCCATACGCCAAGAGCTAATTTATGGAGCGGGACTGTGTCGGCGGGGTTGGTGCACTCTGGAAATTCTAGAAAATTTAGAAGATTATTGCCTTTTACTTGTTTTGCAAGCTGGTTATCTGCTATAGGCAGTTCCTTGTCCAGTACCCAAGCTCGTATGTTTCTCAGTTGTCCTGCCAGATAGTAGAGTCGAAGGTCCGGGAGGGCCATTCCTGCTTGTTCTTTGGGCCTTTGTAGTGTGGTCAGGCCTAGCTTGGAGCGGGAGGAGTTCCATATAAATGTAATAATAAGAGAATTTAAGGATTGGAAATAGCGTTTGGGGACTCGTACCGGCATGTGTTGCAATGTGTATAAACATTTGGGTTGGATAGTCATTTTAATGAGATTTATGCGTCCGGTTACAGAGAGCGGTAGCTTGGCCCATCTCTTCAGTTTGTGTTTGATATTGTCTAGAAGTGGGGTTATGTTTTCTGCTATGGCGTTGTTATGGTCGTGTGACATGAATATCCCTAGGTATTTAAATGATGAGACCGGTTTTAATCCGTACCTGGTGACACAGGGGTCATTTTTTGGGTTGAGGTCGGTGTAGAGGAGTGTTGATTTAGACCAATTGACATATAGTCCCGAAAAGTAGGAGAATCTGTCTATGTGAACCATAGCTTGGGAGAAGGAGTGTATTGGGTCCGATAGGAAGAGTATTGTGTCATCCGCATACATTCCCACTTTACTTTCGAGGTCTGCCCATTTAATGCCCTTCACTTCGGGGGTGTTTCTCAGGCGGATCGCTATAGCTTCAATGGCTATGGCGAACAGGGCCGGGGACAGGGGACATCCCTGTCGGGTGCCTCTTGCCAGTTGAAATTCAATCGACGGGATGCCATTTACGATTACATTTGCGCTCGGGGATTTATATATGATTTTAATCCATTGTTGAAATATAGGTCCAAATCCAAACCGGACCAGACAGGCCTCCAAAAAGACCCATTCCAGCGAGTCAAAAGCCTTTGCCATGTCTAATGAGACCAGAGCCCAGGGCATGTTGTATTGCTTTCCTAGCTGGATAGCCGTTTGGACTCTGCGGATATTTATCGTCGTGGACTTGCCTGGCATGAATCCCGTCTGGTCCGGGTGAATAATGGAGAGGATTACCCGATTCAGCCTGGTAGCTAGGATTTTAGTTAAGATCTTATAGTCTGTGTTTACCAATGAAATTGGGCGATAGGAACTACAGTCTACAGGGTCCTTCCCGGGTTTCAGTATCACCACTATGGAGGCTTTATAGAATGAAGGCGGGAGTGATTTATCTATTTGGGCCTGGTTTAGTGTTTCCAATAATAGCGGGGCTAATTGTTCGCTATATTTGCGGTACGTCTCTATCGGGAGGCCGTCAGGGCCGGGTAACTTGTTGGGGGCCATGTCCTGAATTGTCTGTTGAATCTCTTCTAATGTGATTGGGGCTTCCAGGAGCTCAACCTGTTCCGCAGAAAGGGTTGGGAAGTTTAAGTCCTCTAGGTGACTTAGAATGTCTGTCAGGGTGTTCTGGGAGGGGGAGCTATATAGGTTAGTATAGAATTCCCTAAAACAATTTGTAATGGATACGGCATCGGTCAGCTCCGCTCCGTGTTGGTTCCTAATTTTAAGGACCGTGTTAGTGTTGTTTTCGCGTCTAATGAGGTTAGCAAGTAGGTGGCTGGACTGGTTTCCCAATTCAAAATAATGTTGTTTGGTAAAAAATAATTTACGCTTAGTTTTGGCATGTATCTGGTGTTTGTGGAGGCGGAGCAGACTGAGCCAGGCAATTTGGTTGGCGTCTGTAGGGTTAGTTATATATGTTTTTTCGGCCTCCATTGTCTGATCTTCCAGCTCTTTGTCGGTTTGGGATGTCGACTTTTTAATATGTGAAATGGCTGACTTAAGAAACCCTCTAATGTAAGCTTTGAGAGTGTCCCATTTCAGGGCAGGGTGAGTATTGTCGTTGTGGACATCTAAAAATAGGGATACGTGAAAGGGTGTTTGATCATCTGATCCGATCAGCTTCAGCCAGAATGGGTGGAGTCTCCAGGTAGGGACTATGTTTTGTTGGGGAAATTTCAATGTTAGTAATATAGGGCTGTGGTCGGATATGCCTCTTGGGCAGTGAGTAATGTTAGAGAGGGACAATGCTAGTTCTGCGGAGCTAAATACATAGTCTATCCTCGTCAGCGCGTTATAGCCCGGGGAATGACAAGTAAACTCCCGTGTATCGTTGTGTTGGTACCTCCAAAGGTCAATCCAGCCGACACTTTCGATTAATTGCTTCAGGGAGGAGCTTGGAGTTGGGGCTATGTTGGGAGGTGTGTGAAATCTGTCTATGTTGGGGTCCATTAACTTATTGAAGTCGCCCATACATATTACCCCTGCCAGTGGGTATTGATGTGCGTATGTTATAGCGGTTTGGAGAAGATGGAGGTTGCTGTGTGGGGGGTTGTAAATAGACAGGATCACATAGGGTTTGGAATGTATTTCGCCATATATAAATATGAATCTCCCCTCGGGATCTCTGCGGACATTAATAGGGTTCCAGCGTAGCGACCTATGTACGAGGACAGAGACGCCTCTGGAAAAGGAGGTGTGAAAGGAGTGGGCTATCCACTGTACCCATGGTGTCGCCAGGGTATCAGCCCTTTCTTTAGTGAGGTGGGTTTCCTGTAAGCTTACAATATGTGGATTGATTTGCTTAATGTATGAAAAGACTGCCCTTCGTTTAAGTGCAGTTCCCAGACCCCGGACGTTCCAACTAAGGCATTTTAGGGACATATCTGATTACGTGGACAGGTTCTATAAGTGTTACATCTATACCCATAGAATGGGGAGGGGGAAAGGTTGTTGGCATGTATGGGGGAAAGAGTTGTGTTAGCGCAGACCTGCAAAAAATATTAATACAGAGCAGTAAACAACAGTTTAAACTTATAACTTTTGGCATCCCGCTTAAATTTCAGCGTGGATGTCAAAACCAATATATGGAAAGTTTACAAAACAGTTTAGCTATAATCTATTTAGAAGTAGCAGATGTTATATTGTTGGGGGGGGGGGGGGAAGAAAGAAGTATCCCAGTGGCCTATAGAGGTTGGTATCTATTCGCTATGTCCCAGAGGCGGTTTGGAAATGCCTTGGTCCTGCATTTCACCATCTATAAGTCAGGGGGGTATCAGCCGCTTGGATTATAACTAGGCTCAAGTCCTTCTATAAATGCGGCAGGGTCAGTTGTCCTTCGATGGCTCTGGGTGCATATCCAGCCATTCGATAGCCTCAGCGGGGGATTGGAGGAAGATCACTTTTCCTTGAGTTACGATGCGCAGGCGGGCTGGGTATGCCATTGAGTATGGGATGTTTCGTCCCTTAAGTTTTCTTTTTGCTTCTGTGAAGGTGGCTCTTTGTTTTTGTAATTCAGCGGAGAAGTCCGGGAATATAGAGATTGTTGCATTATTGTATTTTAATGGACCCTTCAGCCTAGCTTGGCGCAGTGCGGTATCTCTATCTCTGCAGTTTAAGATCCTTGCTAGAAATGGACGCTGGGGGGCTCCCGGTTGTGGCGGTTTTGCTGGGACCCGGGGGCTCTTTCCACTGTAAGGTGAGCGGAAAAGGTGTCGTCGCCCAATAGGGTTTTTAGCAGGTTTTCAGTGAATGTTTCTGGATGGGGTCCTTCTGATCTTTCGGGTAGGCCTATTATACGGAGATTATTGCGGCGTGACCGGTTTTCCAAGTCGTCCATTTTGGACTGGCAGAATTCTGTGGCTCGTGTGGCTTTTTTGACGGCCGCGGAAAGCGGGCGTAGGGAGTCTTCTGCGTTGGATATGCGGTCTTCCATCTCCTGTATTCTACCTCGCATGTTCTGTAGGTCTTGCCGTAGCAGGGAGACATCAGATTTTATTTCTTCTATTTTGTTGGTAAGCGAGGATTTGCAGATGTTTATTGCGTCTAGGATTTGTCGCATGGTCGGTTCTGAGGGGTGTCCCGTTTCGTCATCGGGCTCTCTCATCTGAGCGGGTCGTGTCGCTCTGGGGGTATGCTCGGGGGTCTCAGGGCGTATTCTTTCAGCTTATCGGCTGCCGACCCGCTTTTAGCCCGAGTGCTCATGATGGAGGATATTAAGTCAACTATAAGGAAGTAGGGATCTTTGTCTTTTCCCGGTTTGTACGGTTCTAGTAGCAATTAAAGGGTAAAGGTCTTTGTCTTCTCCTCCTCAGCCATAGTATGACATAAGCGGTGTCGGGGACTTTGGCGTGCGAGGTGGGCTAGTTGACTATACTAGCAAATTGATGCTTTCCTTATAGGTTTTAGATGTTTTGGCTGTAGGGTCCGAACGGGTGTGTAGTTGCGATTGCTGTTAGAGAATATGGGTCTTTGTCTTCTCCTGCCTGATGTAGTGCAGTATGAGAAATATCAAGGCTGTTGTTTGTAGTAGAAGCCAGGTGGCGGTTTTAGCGATTTGGTGCGATTTTTAGAGTCTTAGATGTTGTTAACTGTAGAGCCTTTGTGGGTTATGTAGCTATGGTGTCTGTTAGAAAGTAATGGTCCCGCAGTTTGGGCTGCAGCCATGCAGGATTTATCTGGTTTGGGGTCGTTAGAGAGGTAGGGGGACCACGCCGATCTCGTGTGGCGACACCACCTATCAAAGGTGGCACCGATCCGTCCAGGCGCCTCAGGCGTACAATTTGAAATATGGGGGACGCCTTTAGTGGTCAGATGGACCGGGGTCCGTATGGGTTTTGGAGGTGTTTAGACAGTCCTTTCCTCTCTCCCCCTCCAGGGTATCAATATATACGTGGAGGTGTGGGCGGCTGGGGTTAGAACGGGTTGTAACATTCTGGGCTGTCTGCCCGATATATCGCTCCCTAGAGAGACGATATTGGGTGGATGTGTTGTCCCCCAGCCCCCGCAGGTTACTCATAGTTCTGTTGCCGGCTCCGCTGGGCCGGGTCTAGAGGACAGGACAGGGTCTTCTGATGTTTTAAAGTCCTTAGAGGGCCGAGCGCCGCGGTCCGGTCGCCAGTCAGCGCTTCGTGGAGTGGTCGGTGCCGCCAGCAGGCGTTGGTATGGTGTTATGGGGCAGCTGTACGGCTGGGCAAGCCGCGGCCCCCCACGCAGTTGCAGCGGTGGTTAGTGAGATCCGGGAGCTGAAAGGTCGGCCGCGCTCCCCGTCCAAGGAGGGGGGGGGGGGTGTTTCGTCCTCCCGTCGGTTGCCGAGGGATGCCCACGTGGTCCGGAGACGGGCGCCTGCAAAGCTCGTGACTCCGGTCAGGGATCGGCACCAGGAGGCTCCTGCTTGAAGGCTGGAGGGCGGGCTCCCCTATCGCAGGGGGAGCAGGCACGTCCCGGCTCACTGCCAAGCGCGGAGCGCCGACAGCCGGCAGCAGAGGATCGGAAGCGGTGGAGCGGCCGGCTCGGCTCTCGATGCGAGGAGGCGGATCGCACCGCTCCTCGGGTTAAGGTCCGGGTCAGGAGCCTCCACCCCGCTAGGATTGCGGTCAGCTGGCGGCAGCAGGGGAGATGAAGGAGAAGGAGAAGCGGTCCGGAGTGGATGCGGCGCTCCGGTGAGTCAAGGGTCTCGGAGGGGGTGAAGGAGGACGGTCCGGTGTGTAAGTAGGGGGTCAGCGAGATCAGCGGCAGGCGGCGAGCGGGAAGGGTAGCAGGGCGTTGGCGCGGCCTCTCCTCCGTCCCAGCTCGCGGTCTTGTAAAAAGGGCTAGATGAGTATAGTTGCTCCCAGCTGCGGTCCGATAGTTCCTGCAGGGTCTATGGGTCCATAGGCGATGTTTTAAGCATCAAAGGTCCGTGAAGGCCAGGATTTTATACGGATTTTGGTAATTTCCCCGAAGAGCTCTCCTCACTTGCGGCTTTCCATGTTGGCCGCTAGCCACGCCCCCCGGGGTTATCCCAGAACTTTAGTCACTGATGCGACTCAGAGAGCTAAACAAATTTATAGGGGGACACTTTTGGTGCCTAAACAGAAGAAAGAGACCCTTAAACAGATACCATTCGTGTCCACCTACAGTCCAGTTAGCAGACGAGTATCAGCCATCCTTAAAAAACATTGGCCGCCTTTGAGATAAACAAGTAATATTGATGAATTTCGGACCGATTATGTCCTACAGGCACCGATTATGTCCTACAGGCAGTGTCCTAGCCTGCGGGATAAATTAGTACACTCGCTATTTGAGAAGGGAACAACTTCCAGATAGGCGACATTCATGCCCCACAAGATGGGCAATTACCCATGCTTGGGTCACTCATGTTGTGGGAAAATGGCGAAGAGAGACAAATTTTACCATTCCCAAACAGGTGCTACCTTTCAGATTAAAGATCGCTATACCTGCTCCTCATCCGACACAATATATTTGATAACATGTCCATGTGGACTACAGTATGTGAGGGAAACCACCATGAAGGTGAGGAGCAGGGTAGTTAAGCATAAAAGCAATATTAAAACCATACATGATATGATAAGGGTCATTCGGTTGCCCAACTTATTGCCCGATTGATTGATGGGGTTCCTTTATCTGTAAGAGGGGGGGGGGGGGGGGCAGGTAGGATTAAGGTTCTAAAGAAAAAGGAACTCCAGTGGATATTCCTTTTGGTTACAATGACCCCTAAGGGCCTAAACCATGAATGTATTGCTCCGGCGTATTTTTAAATAATAGGCGTATCTGTTAGTGTACTGCATCACTTAGTGCACTTATGTGCAATTTTATTTACACTTGTCTTGTTTTTAATTTAATTACAGGTTACATTGGTTGTCATCATGGCGAGAATTCTTAGTTTTGCGATGGTCTAATATCCTTACTGGTTTATATCCAGGCATCATGCACATGTCCCGCACATATACACAGATTTTAGAGCAAGATGCTGTGAAATTAATAAGGAAATTTATAAATCAGTAAGCTTGAATTTAAATTCTTATGATCATTGGAGAGATCACTGCTGAATAATTAATGTTAATAAATAAGATTAGAACTAGTTACCATGATTGGTCCCATTCACCTGCATTCCTATATATGAGGGGATGTCATGGATATCCCAAAGGTTTTTTTAAAATAATTATTACAAAGAAAAAGATTTCCTCTTTAATGGATGGCGAAGGGCGAAATTACCAAATTAGGTGCTGAACATTGTAGTGGTAAAGTATGAGTATTTCTATTATATTCCATCATATGTATGGGAAAGGATGTTGGAGGATGTAAAACTATAATAGTAGCACCAGCAGATACAAACTTCATATGTCGAGATTTCCAATGGCATATGTGGTTTGCTCATGTTCCTTATGTTATAATGATGTGCGTTTATGCCCTGCAAATACATATTAACTGACATCAGGGGCTGACACACATTAAGGGTGCGGGCAGACGAGCGTAGGCGTATTTACGTTCGCACGAGCGCAACGTATAATCGCCCAAGCGATCGTTTTTCACCGATCATGACCAGAGCTAGAAAGCGTATTTTCGTTTGTTCCTACTTTGCAAATGGTCTTTTCGGCCATCGAATATGCGTTGGCGCGTATTTCGGTCGCATATGTTCCGTTTTTTTTCGAATTGCCGTTTTTACGCGCCGTAAAATCGCCCATGTGAACGAATACATTCGAAATTATTGCCTCAGATGGTCACGTATATACGTTTGGTCGCAAAAACGCACCGTTTATGCGCTCGTCTGCCCGCACCCTAAAGGTTACAATATGGGATGCATGTTATTAACATATTGGATTTCTTATTGATTGCAGAGAGTTTGGATGAGAAATTAATTCACTATGTATCCATTAGTGTATTAGGTAATCACGGTTATGTAGATTTGTTTTAGGTCTGTTGACATCACACCTGTGTGCGATAGACCTATAGATAGTGTATGTATCATTCCCATGGTAACAAGGATTCTCGTTAATCTTCGGTTGATCCCGCTTGTGCGCGGTGGATCTGCGTTTGGGTCTGGTGGAGGGAACGCAATAACCCCTTGATCATTCCGCACGTGCACAGTAGGCCTTTTGAGGATGTAGTTACATTTCTTTTTTTTTTTTTATAAATTCTTTATTTATTGCAGGTAATTGTTCAATAACTGAGTTACAACTTTGGCCTTAGTCAGACGGGCGTTTTTTGCCGCGATTTGCGGATCGCATGACGGATGCGCATCCGCAAATCGCGTGACCGGTGCGCGCAAGTCGCCCGCAAATCGCCCGAAAATCTGCTCCTAGCCGCGTTTCATTAGAAACGGGCCGGAGCTGTCCAGCGCATTGCATTCAATGGAGACGGCAATACAGCCGTCTCCATTGAAAGCAATGCGCTGCGGGCGAGCCCGGGATGAATTGTCGGTAAGGGCTTAAATATATAAGCCCTTACCTGCAATCCATCCTAAAATGTGTTAAAATAAAAAAAAATTGCATTCTCACCTTCTGCCTGCAGCTCCGGGCAGCCGTCCTGCAGTGGGTGTGAAGGGGGTGTGAGTCAGACCTGCCCCCTGATTGGCTCAGCACTGAGCCAATCAGAGGCATGCCTCACTCACACCCATTCATGAATTCATGAATGGATGTGAGTCAGACCTGCCCCTGATTGGCTCAGCGCTGAGAGGCAGCAGTCACTCACCCATTCATGAATTCATGAATGGGTGTGTGAGTGAAACCGGCCTCTGATTGGTCAGGCTGTGACCAATCAGAGCAGATCATTCAGCAGGCGGGGATTTTAAAGCCCCGCCGGCTGAATAGTGCCGAGAAGCAGTTCAGAAGAACTGACAGCGGCCGCGGCTGGACTCCGGCTGCAGCGGAAAGGTGAGTATACAATTTTTTTTTATTTTAACACATTTTAGCATGAATTGCAGGGAAGGGTTTATATATTTAACCCCTTCCCGACAATTAACCCCGCGCACGCCGGCAGCCCATTGCTTTCAATGGAGCGGCTGTATTGCCGCTCCATTGAATTCAATGGGCAAACATCGTTCTTCTCTGCCACAGCTGTTACAGCTGTGGCAGAGAAGAATGATTTGTCTTCTATATGTTCTCAATGGGGTCGGCGCTGCTGCCGCCAGCCCCATTGAGCGCATATACAGAAGCGAACAGGAATCGCAGATCGCAGATAGGTGCGATCTGCGATTTTTTGTTCTATAATTTTTCGGACGAGCGCATAAAAAGCGCTCATGTGTCCGATACCATTGCGAAGCAATGGTTTTAAAAAATCGCCGGACGCATGCGCATGCGCAAATCGCGGCAAAAAACGCCCGTCTGACTAAGCCCTCAAGGTTCAACCTTATTCACATTGCCAGTGTGCCTCAGTATTATAGGAATGGATAGTTAGAGAATATTTCTACATAAACATAAAAACATGTCAAACGGTATGATATAATAAATCAAATCTTGCCTAACTTCCTGGCTCCGTCTGTGGTTCTTTCCACTGTACACTGTGTAGAACTTCATACCTTTATGCACTGTATAACATATTCAAAAGTGTCTAGTGAGACAGACAAGACACATGAAGGGTGTACACAAGGGATGCGGGTAGGTATATAGCTGATGGTATTAGAGGGGGTGAGGGGTGCGACTGGGTAGGGGCGGTAGTTTAGCTAGTTTGGGGGTTAAGTAACCGACGGTATTCTTCTGAGTCTTGGAAAACTATCCAGTGGTACCTTGTTTTACGGTACCTTTCTTGTGTACCCTTTAGTGCTGCAGAGAGGTCCTCCATCTCCTTAATCCAGGTAACTGTGTTTAGCCATAGTGCCAGCGATGGCGGGGCTGTCTGCCTCCAACGTCTGGCTATACATGACTTCGCCGCGCTCACCAAGAAACATACTACCAATTTTTTGTAGGTAGCCAGCGGGATATCACTGTGATGTAGGAGGAAGAGCGCTGGTGTTTTTGGTAGAGTGAAATGAGTAAACTTAGAGGAGATCCGCCAGACCTCTGACCAGAAGCCTGCCAGCACCAGACAGTCCCAAAAGACATGCAACATGGTCCCTTGCTCCGATCCGCATCTCCAACACATGAGGGGGACCGACGGGTATATCTTATGCAGATGGGAGGGCACCCTATACCATCTGGAGAGAATCTTAAAGCTGGATTCTTGTATTCTGCTGGAGATGGATGAAGAATGTGTGATAGTGAATATTTTGTCTATTTCCTCTGTGGTGAGATTGATTCCCAGTTCCTCCTCCCATTTCTCAATGTATCTTGGGGGAGCGGTTTCCGGTTGTGAAATAAGGATATTGTAAATTCTGGATAGAGTGTGTCTAGAGGGGCCCTCTTCAGTGCATATTGCTTCAAAGTATGTTTTTGGACGGGAGAACCCATTTGGCTGAGGTAAGGACTGTAAGAAGTGTCTTAGCTATAGTATCTGCCAAAATGGGAGTGGGGCTGGAACGGTGGGCCCTCTCAACGTGTCCACTGAAAGCCACTGGTCGTTTTGTATGAAATGTTCAGCCCTATCTACCTTCTGTGAGCCATGTACGGAATATTCCCTTCTCCCCTCCCAGACGGAAGTCTGGGTTACCTAGGATCGGGAACAGTGGGGATGGCCTGGGGGATATATCTGTCCTCTCCAATACTTTGGCAGCAATTGACAGTGTAGGACCGATAGTGGGGTGTCGCGTCAACTCTCCCGGGCTGGGGCCGTCCGACCAGTGGAGGACCACCAACGGCGAATGAGATGCAGCTTGTTCGATGGCTATCCACTGCTTGAGTGCAGAGTACCGATGCCAGTCTATTATGCGTACCAGGTGAGCCGCTTGGTGGTATCTCACAAAGTCCGGCAACCCCAGACCGCCCTCTTTTTTTGGCCTAGACAGTGTGTTACGTGCTATCCGGGATGTCTTTCCTGCCCAGATAAATGTGGTGATAAGAGAGAGAAGGTGTTGGAAAAAACTCTTTGGGACATGTATGGGGAGGGCTTGGATTAGATATAGGACTCTGGGAAGGATATTCATTTTAATGATTGCTCCTCTGCCAAACCAAGAGAACGGGCCTTTGGTCCATGAGCTAAGGTCTTGTCTAACCCTATTTAGGAGCGCTGGGAAGTTGGCCATGTATAGGTCCTCACTGTTCGGCGTTAAGTTTGTTCCTAGATAGTGAATATGGTCCCTTGCCCATGTGAATGAGAAGAAGTCCTGGAGTTCTTCTACTAGGGACTGTGTGAGTGAGACATTGAGCGCTGCCGACTTGTGGTAATTGATTTTGAAATTAGATAATGCGGAGTAATGCTTGATCTCGGCCATAAGGTTTGGTAGAGTGACTCGTGGGTCGGAAATAAAGAATAGGAGATCGTCTACATAGGCCGCTATCTTGTGTTCTGTGTCACCTGTTGTGATCCCGTGAATATTTGGGTTGGCGCGGATTTTTGTCAGCAATGGCTCAAGACATAGAATGAAAATCAAAGGTGACAGAGGGCATCCCTGTCTCATACCATTCGAGATGGGGAAAGGCGCTGAGAGCTGGCCATTTACTCTTACTGATGCTGTTGGATGGGAGTATAGGCTCGTGATCCACTGTAGCATGTTAGGTCCCATTCCCATGTGTGTCATGGTTGCAAACAGGAAGTCCCACTCCACCCTGTCGAAGGCTTTATCTGCGTCTGTGGACAATAGGCATATTGGCAAGGGAAGTCTGCGCGCTGCATGAATTAGATTAATGGCTTTAGTTGTATTGTCCCTTGCCTCTCTCATTGGGACGATACCGACTTGGTCTTTGTGGATTGTAGTTTGTAGGTAGGGGGAGATCCTGTTTGCAATGATTTTGGCAAACAATTTCAGGTCAGCATTTAGCAGGGAAATTGGGCGGTAGCTTTGGCACTGTGAGGGGTCCTTACCCTCTTTAGGGATGACCGAGATATGTGTTGTTAGGGTGTCTCTGGGAAATTTGTTCCCGGTGGTTATGGAATTAAATGCCTGGATGAAGTGGGGTGCTAGAATTTCCGTGTATTTCTTGTAGTATGTTAAAGTAATCCCATCTGGACCCGGGGCTTTTCCGGCCGGGAGGCTGCGAGCGCTTCTGCTAGTTCATTTGGGGAGATGGGTGCTTCCATCATGTCTATTGCATCCTGCGGGAATTTGCAGAAGTTCGCCAGCTAAAGGTATTCTCGAATTATGGCTCTCTTTTGCTCTCTAGCCAGGGTTGATTGTGGGGGGGATAGGTTGTAAAGAGAGTGGTAATATTCCCGGAATGCACCAGCTATTTGTTGCGGTAGGTGTTGTGCGTGGCCTTTGGGGTTGTTGATATGCGGGACATATGTTCTGGCTCTTGTGGTCCACAGGGCTCGTGCCAGTGTGTGACTGGGTTTATCTCCAAACTCATAAAAGTGACGTCTGCATTTCGCTATGCCTGCTTTGGCCTGCCCCAGGCAGTAAGAGCGGACCTTTTCCCTGAGTTGGATCAATTCTGCCCCTCTAGCGCTGTCGTGGGTAGATTTATGGGTGGACTCTAGCTCTTGGATCTGGTCCAGTAGCTTTTTAAGATGTGCGGATCGTTGCTTTTTGATGCGGGAGCCTAGGTTGAGGCACAGCCCGCGGATTACGCATTTATGCGCCTCCCGGATCGTTAGTGGGTCTACATCTGGCGTTGTATTACAGGTAAAGTAGTCTTTTATCGTTTTGTGGATTTCGTCCGAGATTTCCGGGTCGTGGAGGAACGATTCATTGAACCGCCAATACCATGTTCTGTTGTATAAGGAGGGTAGTTTTACTGTTAATGTGATCATGGCATGGTCTGAAAAGGTAATGTTGTCTATTGTTGCCGAGACTAAGGACGATAGTGTGGAATGTTGGAGGAGGATGTAGTCAATTCTGGAGTACGTGTTGTGTGGGTGGGAGAAGAATGTGTAGTCTTTGGTCGTGGGGTGCAATATTCTCCATGCGTCTACAAGTTGGTGTTTGTGGAGTGTTCTTTTGATCCTGCGGTGCACAGAGGCGGAGAGGCTGTCAGATCCCTTAGATGTATCTATCCATGGGTCAAGGGGGACATTAAAGTCTCCTCCTAGCACCAGGGTGCCCTCTTTGAATTCGTCCAAGTCCTCCAGGATCCTTTCGAGAAAGGACACCTGGTCGGAGTTGGGGGAATAAATCGCGGCAAATGTGACTGGTGTGCTGGCGAGCTTACCTTTGAGGAACAGGTACCTACCTCCCGGGTCGTATCGCGTCTCCCCATGCTCCCATGGAATGGAGTTGGCTAGGAGGATTGAGACCCCTTTGGACTTGGACTCAGCGTTCATACTGTGGTATGCTTTTGGGAACCTGGTGTCCGTGAACCTTGGGCAAGCGTTCGTACGGAAGTGGGTTTCCAGGAAGAAGGCTACCTGCGCTCTCTTCTTCCATAGTAGATGGAGGATGGAGGACCGTTCCTCTGGAACGTTTAGGCCCTGTGCGTTAATTGAAATTATCTAAAGGTTATTAGGATCCGATGACATGGTTACCTATGTGCCTTGGGGTTGTCACTAGAAGATAAACAGAGGGAAGGGAGGGAAGAAGTGATGTGTAGAGGGAGTGGATGGAAAAGAAAGAGGCGGGGGGTGGGTGTCAGTTGAAGGGACACACGACACACTAGGGAGAACAAAATCACAAAATCACAAGAAGGCTAACTTCTAACCAACCTAGTGGTTAGCAACTACAACTTAATCAGGGAGCCTGATGCCTCCAAACCGTGAGGCCGGACCAGGTCCCCTGATGCCCTACTGGGGGAAACGTGGAAGTGCACCGAATCAGCAAGGCCACCTCCGGCTTCCCAAGTCTGTTGACTGTGTCTATCAAATAGAGGGGGAACCGTATTCTTTTCTTGTGGTAGTTCCTTTCCTTTGCAATCCTGCCTGGGAGCTCCAGGCCGCCGCCGATGAAAGATCTAATGTGTGGGAAACTATGAGTGGGTCTGTTACTGTATAGACCGCTAGTTGTAGGGCTGCTTCCGCCTGAGGGCACTTTTTGAAGAACGTTCAATGGTGAAAACGAACGAGAACGAAGACAATAAGTCCCGTGTTCAATGTGTATATCATGTGAGTCTATTTCCAGGGTTGGGATGTTGGTGTCCTCCTCTTGGGGGACTCTTTGGCTCAGGGGATTGTGGGGGCTAAGTCCATGGGTTCAGTCCAATCCGGGATCGGGACCGCTGGGACCTCCAGGAACCTAAATGCTCCTTCCAGGTCTGTCGGGGATCTAACAATAGAGATGCGTCCTCTTTTTCGGAGGATCAGATGGAAAGAATGACCCCATTTATATGTGGCATCCGCTCTGCGCGCTGCCTCGAGCAAGGGGCGGATCATTCTCCTGCTGTTGAGGGTCAGCCTAGAGACGTCGGGCAAGATAGTGATCTCCGCTCCATTGAATTTGACTGGGCCTCTTTCCCAGGCCAGTCGTTGGATTTCCTCTTTTTGCCTATAAAAATGCACCCGACATATCACGTCCCTAGGAAAATTGGCGCTCCGTGTTCTGCCCCCCAGCGTCCTGTGGAGCCTGTCCAGTTCTATTATTCTGTCCTCCAGGCGCTGCATTAGTTTATTGAAGATGGCAGTTACACAGTCATGCAATGCGTCTGGGGAAATGTCTTCTGGGAGGCCTCGTAGTTTTAGGTTGTTGCGGCAACCTCTGTTCTTGATGTCATCAAGATGGAAGGTCAGGTCTCTAATCTGTTTCTGCTGTTTTTCTACTATTAGTGAGAGTTGTTGATAGTCCGTAGACGAGACCTCTGGGTTTTCCTCGAGGGCCGTAACCCGTTCTGTGAGGACCTGTACTGAGTGACTGACTGTAGCGATGGCTTTGTCATGTTTTTCTTCTATACGTCGCAGTTGCATCTCAAGATCTGTCTTGGTAGGTAACGCACGAATCATGACCCACAAGGCATGCAGTGTTTGGGAGTCATCAGCAGGTGGTGTTATTGAGTTGTCAGGGGTCGTCTTTGTAGGTAGCTGTGAGGGGTAAGGGCCAGGTGGAGTGCGGCTGTTGTTTGCTTTAACCCCTTCAGTGAGTGGAGGACGAGTGTGGGGGGACAGTGAGCCCTCTTGTTCTCCTGTAGTTATAGCTGCATTTTCCTTTGTGGGTTGTGTGGGGGATGCTCCTCTACTGTATGCGCTGGTCCTTGCGTTCGTGTTGTGACCTTGTTTGTGCGCTCCATTAATATCGTTTTTCTTTCCAGACAATGCGATTATTACGGCCTCTGGTGTTTGAGTGATGGCTGCCTCAGTGCCTCCTAAGTGGGGCTTTCCCGTAATGTCATGCCCCTGTCTGGGTGCTTCAGCATCCCCCTTTCCCCCTGTGTGGTGAATTGGGTTGGTGGGGTGCTCCTGTGGTGTCCCAGGGTCTGCTGCCCCCTTCCCCTTACTGACCATTATAGTTGTCCCTCCTGGGAGTTGGGATGCCGCGCTTTCTGCGTGCCGAGGTCCCAGCACCTCGTGGTGTCTCGGCGCCATGTTGCATCGGGGAGGGGGGGGGGGGTTCTTCTTGCTTCCCCGGTGTCTGTGTGTGGAACCTCTGCCCCTCGATCTTGCTGTGAGGCGTCCACCGCGGCCCTGTGCGGGGTTTTGAAGGTGGCAGGGATGCTGGCTTCTGGTTCCGGAGCCTCTGCATCTCCGGCGGGCTTTCTGTGTGGACCCGGCGCCATGTTGGCAGAGTGCATCAGTGCTCCTGCTGTGCTCTGTATCGGGGAGCCCTTCTCCTTGCTCCGCAGCTGTTTGGCTTCCTTCTGCAGCCCCTGGGCTCCCGATATCGGCATTTTCTTTGTGCCCGCTGCTGGAGTAGGTGAGGGAGCCTCTGCTCCTCTGGGCGGTTGCGGAGCAGGCTCCACGTGCAAGCCGGCAGGTCTCCTCTCTGCTCCGGCACTTGTTCCGTTCATGTATCTGCTTAGGGGGGATCCGCGGGACTGCGGCTGGCTCACCCTTCTCTTCCCCACCCTGGTCATCATTCATGGGGCTGCTTGCTGTCTTGTTTCCCCAGTTTCTGAAGTTTAGCGGCAGCGGAGCTCCGGAGCATGCGACCTTACTCCTCCATGTCTAGCCATGCCCCCTGTAGTTACATTTCTAATGTAACGCTGATTCCCCTTAGTTTTAGAATGATCTTGCGCATACGCAGTTGATCTCCGGCTGGATCTAATGGTGATATCGTGGTAATTCTCTGGTCACAATGTATGGTGGGGCATGATGCATGCACAAGAACAATGACTGGACATGCTGACAGGTACACAGAAGAGTATCTCACCATGATGACTCCAGGCACAGGTGAGTTGAATGCTGGTGGGAGGTACTGTCTCACAGATTTCCTGTATTGTGATTTGTCCTATTATTGTGAAAGGTCTCTATATAAGTGTTGTATGTTGATTGCAATTTTATACTTGAAAAAGACTCTATGATTTGAAACGTTGTATTTTAATCATTCTGGAGGACTAAAAAAGATATTTTTATTTCACTATGGATGCTGCCACTTCCAATTCTTGCATGACTCTGGTGAAGTTATGCTCACCACGTAATACAGACAGCAGACAACAGCATTGCTTGCCATTGTTGTATTCTGACCTGCATATTTCAAGCACCTATTTAAGGGCGTCCTATTGTTGTCCATATCACAGAGCAAAATCCCCACTGTAAGGCAATAGGAACATAAAAAAACACTGAAAATACACGTTACATGTATATTAACTGTACTTTTATGCATGTTGCCAGCAGACATGGTGCATTTTTTTTTACATGCTACTCGTTTTAAAAAATGCATACGTCTGAAAAACGTACAAAAATAATGTAATAAATATGGTGCATTTTTCACAGACTGAATAGTCAAATGTCTGAATGAATGAACCCTTGGAATAATCTGTCTTTAGTCATTTTATAGAGATTTTCTGCAACAAACTTCAATCGACGGTCCCTGATATCTCAATAAAATAAATCTCTTACAACTGATTTTGAACAGAAAGGCGAGAAGATATTTGATGCTGTGCTCCAAGAGCGAGCCACATGGGTGACTAATCCACAAGAGTGGAAGACCTTGACCTTAAATGCGAGGATGTTCAGTTCTTTTCTCTTAGGTCGTTCAGGAATCCTTCCATATGAACAGGATCTACAGGGCCATGTCAGGACCATCAAATCCGGATCTTTCAAAGGATGTCATCCTCAAGCTCCATTGTGCTGAGTTCCAGGACTACATCCTTTACACAGCTTGGGCTCTGTCCTCTCTACCTGGAGTTTCCTCTTCTGTTCATTTGTATGCTGATACACCTGCACCAAAACCTGACATGCCTTAGAAGACTCAATCCCCCCTTAATGTCCAGTAAAGTACTGTCCGTATGGTTCTTCTTGTCTCCAGAGGGTTTCTCCTACATGTTTCTTGTTGTGACTGATGCTGCAAACTCTCTGGACTTGTGTTTACCATTTACTATTTAATTTTTTTTTAATAGTGAAATACCCTATGGCTCTGCTTATTTATCCCTGGCTACATAGTTTTTTGAGATTTCTGATCTGAGAGGAAACACACTCCTTAATGTGTTTTCTAAAAATATGGTGGATTAGCCCTTTAACTAACTATTCTGATGGATTGGCCACTGGGGTTTCCACTATGTTGCTTTGAATTGTTACATGCTAGGATGGGGCTGAGTTACTTGCTTCCCCACTCTCTCCAAATTTGGCGTGTTCTTCTTGTCAAGGAGTGAATTTCATCTGGGTTTTTGGTGTTTTTCAAACCTAACATTGCACTACTATTTTACATTTACATTTGCTCAATTGTTTCCCCCCTTTGTTTATAGATATGCCCTCACTCCCCCACAATTTATATTGTATATATGATCTCATTCCATCTTTCTTTTGGACAACATACTGTCTCTCTTTGAGGTATACGCTACCTTAGTGCCTACTCAAATTACGTCATATTTTACCTGTGTTCCACAAAGTTATGGGGTTTAACTTACCCATCAAGAGGTGTAAGGATTTATTACAATACCTCATACTTAGGCGAAGTTCACACAGGCGAGCAAGCTATCAGGTAAAAAAAACAACCCGATATCGCACTTGTCAATAGGGGGGTTTTATGTTTTTGACCTTCATGGAAAGCAATGGGTGATGCATTCTAAGTAACGCGAAAAAATAGGATATGTAGTGACTTTTATTTTTATCTCACAGCATCGCTACCCAGGGGAAAATCGCTCATGTGTATGACTCAAGTAAAAAGAATGGAGTTTATATTCATGCAAGTTTTGTGCTCATGAGCATCTGGCCTTAGACCAGACATTATCTGTCTTCATGAGACCCATTTCTCCAACTCTTCAGCACCTAGGTTCTTTCATTCCCAGTATTTTTGGGTTCACTCCTCAGCTGCTCTCAAAAATATCATTTTGGGGTACATATAACTTTCTAATTCTATTTTATGGTATGGATTATTACTAGAGATGAGCGAGCGTCCTCGGATAAGCACTACTCGCTCGAGTAATTGGCTTTATCCGAGTACCGTTGTGCTCGGGGCTAAAGATTCGGGTGCCGGCACGGAGCGGGGAGCTGCAGGGGAGAGCGGGGAGGAACGGAGGTAAGATCTCTCTCCCTCTCTCCCGCCCACTCTCCCCTGCTCCCCGCTGCGACTCACCTGTCAGCAGCAGCGGCACCCGAATCTTTAGCCCCGAGCACAGCGATACTCGGATAAAGCCAATTACTCGAGCGAGTAGTGCTTATCCGAGTACGCTCGCTCATCTCTAATTATTACTAGAGATGAACGAGCATGCTCGGATAAGGCAGTTACTCGAGTGAGCACAGCTCTTCTTGAGTAACTGCAGGGGGGGTGGAGGTGAGCAGGAGGCGGCAGAGGTAGCAAGGGGGAGAAAGAGATCTCTCTCACTCTCCCCTCTGCTCACCCCCCCCCCCCCCCCCCCCGCCGCCCCCCTGAGCCTGCTCGGACGAGAATGCAGTTACTTGAGAAGAGCGATGCTTGCTCGACTAACTGCCTTATCTGAGTGTGCTCGCTCATCTCTAATTATTACATTCATAGAAAACAAGTTTAGTCTTTAATTTATATATATTTTCACTAAAAAACTATCATGTAACAGAAAAGAAGTTTCTTTTTTTGTAAAACCACTGTAGACCGCAGCATCCTAGTGGTTTAACATTTAGTTTGTAGATTCAACAAAAAGCCAAATTAGATGAACAAGTCCTTTATAATCACGCACTTTGTGGTAAAAGAAGACGTACACATGTGACAATCTAAGAGCAAATATGCTCTCTAGTTTATGAGGAAGCATCCATGATACCCTATTACCTAAGGTGATGTGAAGCCTTACAGAAGAGAATGAACACTGACAGATCATCCATCTCTCCCTGTTGGTCCTTGCTTCCCCACCCAGTACCCTGAATGGGCTGAAGTGACACCTGCAAGTTTAGTACATACAGTTTCCACTTCAGCCTGCTCAATTTCTGTCCAGAATGGACTGACCACTACAGTTCTGATCTTAGATTTCAAACTAGACCAAAGCCACAGCTCTAGTCCCATTCTAGGCAGAGACAGAGATGTTAGAATAGTCCCCAACCCCCATCTGAACAATGCTCAGGCAAAACTGTACAATTCTTTTCTCCTAGCCTAAGCATCATTTGGGCAGAACTGTTAACTGGCTAATAGCTTTGGTCAGATGTGTTGAAGTGGCCTAATAATCTAGCCATTCTGGATGAGGGGGAGCAAGCAGGAAGCTGCTCAGATGACTCTCCTCTCTGATCCTATAATATATTAAACTCCTAGGGGCAAAACTATTGCTAACTAGAATTGTCCTCTGGAAGTCCTGGCGCTCCTCAGTGCCTCGCTGTTTAAAACATAACCTTTATTTCACAATATTAAAAGCGTACTCAGTGTAAATTAAAATTGCAATTTATACGTCTGTATACATAGAATTCAATCTCGGTCCATCCGACCATATCACAGTATTATAGATTCCTACTGCAGACCAATCTATACTGTGCATATTTTCTGAGCATAAAAATTATATCCTCAAAGTGTTGTGAGACGAGCGATACTACAGGGTGGTCCAAAGATATGGAGATAACTGAGATTATGAAAAACAATGATTGGAAGGCCATCCTGTGTGCAGCATGTTGCTAAGGAAAGAAGGCACATCTGTGAGGGGCGGTGTCCAACATGACGGCCATTTGAAAAGTCACCATCCTGGAACTAAGCTGATATTTTCAAATGATAAGGGGTGCATGTGGCATGTTTATCTGACAGAGAATCCAAATTTGTGACGTATCTTTTTTGGTAGCAAAAGTTATTCCCTTTGGACCACCCTGAGCCTGAAGAACCCCTTTTTTGCAATGGGTCTATTTACATGGCTGATTTTGTTCCCTCACAGTGATGCTGCTAGATGGAAAAATCACAGCATGTCCTATTTCTGTGCAAGTCTCACATATGAGCAGTACATACAAATGTGCAGTTTCCCACACATCACACAAAACGCAGGCGGGGTGCTACATTGTTGAACGTGACTCATTTTCGCTCACGTAAATACGGCTTAATAGGAAAACTATGATTTTAATACCATTGTGCTGTTAGATTTTTAAAAACATGTATCCTTTAAAAATTGAAAACAAAACACTGATGTTAATGAGCTCTAAGCTAATTATAACATCTATCTGCTCCATATATCTGAATATAAATTTACTCCACTTTGTAAAGTTCCCACAGATCAAACAAGATGAAGGATTCAGAACTCAAACTCCTGATCCCCAATGTATTTCTCCAGCTGTATACTTTCTATACACCAGTTTCTGTACATGTCCTCAGCCCATCTGTTACACTGTGTGCGTCTAGCACAATAATATGTCCCGGATTCATCATTCTTCGCTCCAGTGATTTTGAGATAAACTTCTCCTTTATTTGTGTCTCTTGTTATAGTTAGACGTCCTTGAAGAGACTGGGCATAGAAGGTTTCAGCATCATAATCTATCCCCCCAACCACTCCAGGCCTTTCCCATCACATTGTCTGACCCAGTGTACAGCATACATGTTAGTGCTGTCAGTGAGGGAGGCACCGCTCACTTTACAGGTCTTCTCCAGAGTCTCTGTAGGTTTCACAGTCCCAGGACCAGACACCTCTAGTGAGATCTCTGCAGCGACACCTGGAAATAAACAGAAATTACTTCATTCTTTAATAGATCTGAAATCTACAATTATTACTAGAAGTTGTGTGATATTGGCAGGAAATCAGACTCACATTGTAGAGATGATATTGTGGCGGAAGTCCAGTATTCCTATATTTTGGGCCTTGGCAGTAGACAGTTATCAATTTAACATTCTGTATACATACTTCTATCTTGCTACAAATATAGTTCATGACAGTTGTGCAATAAGTACTTCCTACATATGAAAGTATCTGTTTTTCATAACTCTGCTGACAAAGATGGAATTTAGCCCGTAACCAACATGTATAAATATATTTGACTGTCCAGCTGCATGCACTAATACGGAACTAGGAATCAGACATGGACAACCGCAGAAATTACCCAAGCAAGTTTACTGGAAACGTATGCAAATAACATGGGAGGTTTGTGCAATTTATAGTTCATGATGTAACATCCAATCATATCGAAGGAACCCCACGTGGCTCCAAGACAACCCACTCATTTCATCCACCACCTGATGGCCAATCACAGATGACCAGAGGATGGAAGAATTGCAAGATGCTTATCCAATAATTAAACAATACGTTGTATGCATGTAATCTTTGAACTGCCCAGATGGGCGGATTTGTTAAACTCTTAAAATAGGCTACACGCCGATCATTAAAGTTAGAATTGAGGAAGCTATGCATGCTGAACCTCGCGTCAGTGTGGGAACTTCTTATGCGCATTATCAATTCAGAATTAATATGGAGGGCTGTAAACATTCCAAATTGAGTAAGCCGTGATTCCGCAAAGGAAATCTACGACAGTGGCACCCCAGATGGGACTGTGATCGACAGGTTCCATAGAATTCGGACAGAAGACACGGACATATGCGACCTTGGACTTGGTGGGCCCAAAATATCATCAGAACACGGTGAGATAAATTAATTATCTATACCTGTGTGGCTAAGTTCAGGCTCGCCCATGTGCCGTGCCAGGCCGAATGATTTGGACCCGATCGACAGGTACTTCTTTAAGTCTCGATCACATGATAAGAACCTGTCATAAGATATAAAGGAATGTTTACATGCCTGTCGTTTTGAGAGTACTGGTTGGTTGGCAAGGTCAGTGAATTGCTTTAAGGGAGAGGAAGTCCCCGCAGGGGCCCCCTGCTCGGGTCAGGTTTGGAGTCTAAAACCTTAGAGTCAGGGGGGCCTGACGGAGTAGTTTGACTAGGTGGTCCTGCTCTGGTCAGGTTTGGAGTCTAAAGCCTTAGAGACAGGAAACGGTCAAACGTCTGGACAGGCAACGCTGCTCCGTTAGAGTCTGGTAATAGACCTAGGAGGGGGGCCTGCCAGACAGTATCCCGAGGGGCAGTTTAGACCAAACCAGCCGTACTGGTGCTCCGTCTAATTGTCTGTCTACTTGTGTGTGTCCACAAATATTTGTTTATTGTTTAAATGTCCACGAGTAGATCCCTCCGTCTGAGGGTAGATTGATAAACTGTGTAGCGACAGAAATGCTAGAGACTCTAGGGCGGGGCATACTGTGTCCGGCGTCTGAGGAGACTTCTATAATCATGAATTTGGCAGCCATGATTGAAATTGCAAGGCAGCAAACAATGAGCCAAGGTTAATTCTTACACCCTCCAGAAAAGTGTGGAAGGGGTGGAGAGTCAAGTTATCATTGATTAATCAAACAATCTTTCTGTGTGTCCTACCTATATAAAGTTAGTGTGCTTGTTTGTTGTGTAGAGCTAATCCTGCTGAGTTGTTATATAGGAATAGTTTGTTTGTTGGTCATATAGAATTAGTATCAGTCCTGCTAAACTGTAAGAAGGGAGTGTTAGCAATGAGAATGCATTGGCTGGGTTATAGCCAAGATAATGCACCGTACACAGCGGCGCGCTGTGGGTTTGGACTTTATAGGTTAGGTTGCGTTATTGGATCCCTTCTAGTAAAAGACAGACTACTAAACTGTGTTGTCTTTGAATTGTTAAACGTTAATAATAGCATAGAAGTATAGGCTTATGCCCGTAAGTGTGTTTGGAGAAAGAAAAAAAAAAAAAGCTGCTAACTACATTTAAAAAGAGGAAGTGGAACTCTTAATAGAAGCGGAGCAATTCCTGTGCTGTAATAAATAACTACTGTTGGATGTTAAAACTACTGCGGATGGCTTGTTATGTAACCTAATCCTTCAGACAAATACATCCGTCATACAAATGTAAAAAGTTGTATGCCACTCACATCCTGAGGGGGCTCTTAAGAATACAGACTGCGTAGCCCACCAAATCCCAATACACCGTGCCCACAAGAAAATACGTCTATGTTTGCCAAGTCCCCAATAGGTGTTTAGTCCCCAATTCAATTGTAACCACCGCTGTGACAGAAGTTACAACATAATCTATGTGATTTATGCATTAGACGTTAGAATTTCTCTAAGTGTCAGAAAAGAGGAAGTGAAGGTGGGCTGCAATGGCGTCTGTATTAATATACAAAGACACCAGCTTAGTGAATAGAGAGAATTGCAGTACATTACCAATCAGATGGAGATGCCCGGCATCTAAGACTGCATCTGCCCGGTCGCCGGAAGTCTGACAAAAATTGTTGTAAAAGTGAAAATTAGCCACGTACTCCCGTTATCTCCCTTATAATCCTGTCGCTGGGCTGTCACATGAGTAAGAGACCTAAAAAGAGGAAGTTACTTGCCCTGTAGTCCCAGCACAAGTAACGTATATTCACAGACAATATAAAATAAATAAACTACAGGGAGAAAGAGAGACGGTAGAGAAGCCAAGGAATAGGAAACAAGCAGGTAACGATAAGGCCAGGTATCCACAGGAGGAACGGGGCAGATTGACCCGTAGTTTGTAAAATGTAAATTGTGTGGTGCATAAGACTTTATCTTTATTGAGTTGTGATGTGTACCCAAGGACTGCCAAACATTGAATGAGGGAATAAGGAAGTAAGTGATTAGCCACACTCAGAGGGGTGGAGCTTGATGATGCAAGAACACATCTCTTATCCAAGGAGGGGGTAAGAATCATAGATAGCCAGAAGAAAAAGTTTTGTTTTTTTCTCCTGTCCCAAACTCAGCTTTCCACGGTTCCTGACAAATTATGGGACACCTACAAGACAGGCATAGGGAAATTGAATGTATCGACCATGATAATATATACGAGACCCAGATACACACCCCTGGGTCAAGCAGTATCCCCCTAGATAAAAAAAAAAAAAAAAAAAGGGTGAAGGGTCAGCCACACATGTTAGGTGCTGTGTGCTGATGCTTTGGAAAAAAACTGCCAACCGGCCACAATTTCACTGTTAATTTCTCTTGCAGAAGGCTGTAAGGCCTGGAGGCCTCCAAAGACTAACCAAGTTCTGCAGGCCATACCTGTACTTACACCCGTTGCCAAATTCCGCACCTTTCTGGACCTTGTTTCATACTGCCACCTATACGACAGTATTGACACAAAAGCACGGAGGACAACCACAGCCATGAGGGTGGATCCAGTGACTTGAGGAGCTCCCTCATCTGCTTTTGCAATGGCAGCAGTACAGGCAATGGTTGACAAATCTTCTAAGTTGGTATTGGACTACCCCCTAGTGGTCCACACGCCAAATGACACCCAGAACATACTCATGCAAGTGCAACCCTAGCACTTAGCTCTGGCCTATTAGATCCGACTACAATGTGCTCTTTCCATGCCTCCCCCAATATTTCTTCCCAATGTTGTAATACCTTGAATCCGGCCACTCTTCTTTTAATCAGGTATTCCTGGGGGAAGGGGAGGCATAGGTGATTTGAGTATGGCGGATCAGCTATTTTTTAAATAGCATTATTGTAGTGATGTACACACTGTTAATGATGCATATTTTGAGTTTTCTTTTGTAGATGGTATCAGGGTGAGGATTGATGATTCCGAACCAGATATGCAGAGGTCACACAACAAGATGTCCTAAACGCAGAAGCTCTGCCTCCGCATGTCTCAGGGCAAGAAGCGGAACCGGAGGCCCTCACTGGGGCGTGTGGAGTGGTAGAAGGTAAGTCGGCAACTTTTTACACTGACTCCTGGAATGCATTTGGCATAGCTCATGATTATGGCCCAATATGGAAGGCCAGACAGCTTGTTATCTCAGTAGGACAGCCAATTAAGAATGGTGCAGCGGTGCAGAGTCTCATGGAAACCCTACTACTACTACCTGGCAATGGAGAATCCACACCGATTTCTACAACGGAGAAGCGAGAGATGACACCCTCGCCGACAACACAGCAAAGGCAGCGGCCCTCAAGCCGTGGAAGAAAGAAGAATAGATACTGACAGCATGAGTCAGTGATAAGACTTTGGACTTTGATAAAACCTTTGGACTTTGATAAAACCTTTGGACTTTGATAAGACTTTGGACTTTGATATGACTTTGGACTTTGATATGTCAAGGACTTTACAGTTACAAGTCAACGAGGAAAGAAAGCAGATGGGCTAAAATACGGGAGCGACAGCACAGGACGGCGTATGGCGAACAATCAACAGAACTTGCCTACAGAGGTCCCTGTTCCCCATGATGGCCCAGCTGGTATACAGAATCGAAAGCAGCGATGACGGCGACACTGAACAAGAATGGGTGACACCTGGGTTCTCTGTAGCTGCTGCATCATTTGTCCAGTTAGCATGATCTTTGCCATATGCGAGTCCGGACAGAAGTAAGGTGGCCATATAACACTTGCCTTGACCACTCTACCCATTTCAGAGATTGCCAATTTGACCACATTCAGCTCACACCTGTTGGGGAGTATGAACATGTGCTTGTTGTTGCTCGAGTCTTTTTCAGGTTGGAGGCCCACCCGGATACTAAGGTAAATGAGCAGATAACCACACAGAAGCTCATGAATGAGGTAATCTGCAGATATGGGGTACCAGAAGTAATTGAGTCGAACAAAGGTACACACTTCACAGGTGAAATAATGCAACACATCATGTCTGTTTTGGGTATATTTCAGGCTTTTCACACACCCTACCATCCACGGAGTAGGGGGAAAGTAGATACGAAAGGCAATAGAGAAAATGGGTAAATTTTGAATTGAGTGTCTTTCATTAGTTTTTCTTTTTCTTAGGAGGATACATGCCACAGTAGCTGAATTTGGGGAATGATTTTCTTGTTAATTTTGTCATAGGCCTCTCCAAGGAATTGTTAGTAATGCATTCTGCAGTCTCTGCTTTTCCCCAGGTCCTACAGATGAGTGTCACAATCTAAAACCAGGTGACAGGGTCTATGTGGAAAAGTTTAAGAGAGAAACCCTGTTTGAAGGTCCCTACCAGATGTTGTTCACCACCCCAACTGCAGTCAAGCTCAAAGGAAAACCCACTTGGATCCACACTTCGCACTGAAAAAACTAATGATCCTTACATGCTATAATGTGGTACAATTCCTCTAACACACACCTTTGACTACTGTACACTAGCTCCCTGTTTCAGAACAAATTAATACAATCAAATGTGCAATATGTAGACTACACTGAGGGTGAGAATCTAACACTGCATCGTGCTAAGAGAGACGTTGACGCTCCAGGTGGTAACTTTGATCCACATGTACACATAGATGTAATAGGAGTGCCAAGGGGGAGCGAGATTAATTTAATTCTAGAGATCAGGTTAAAGCAGGTTTTGATTCCTCATTTGCTTTTGTCACTGTTAATAATAATGTAGATTGGATGAATTATATCTCTTACAATCAGCAGAGGTTTGTAAACTACACCAGAGATGCTTTGCAAGGGTTAGCTAACCAGTTAGGGCCCACTGCATCCATGGCGTTCCAAAATAGAGTGGCCGTGGATATGATTTCCGCAGAAAGAGGTGGGGTATGTAATTTCCTGTACGTGTATTCTCCCTTTAATGTGACCAATGTTTCCCTTGTTTGAAAAAGATGAAGAGCCAGTTCCGATAATGCCAACCAGGTACGTTACCAGAAGAATGGAGAAATGTACCAGTACTGCACCTGCCTCAGTCTCATAAGATGGACTGTCAGTGGACTTCCCATTTGCCTAGGGAAAGTGCAGAAGACCTTAGGTTCCGGCGAGGGCACACCCTGTGGGGTGTTAACTCGTACAGATAGAGGGTATGGATGCCCGGAAATAAGCCCAGGGAATCCATGGCCTCCTTCTGAGGTGAGGTAGGGATCCCTCCCCTTTTAGGAGTAGGGACTTACGGGCAGTGGGAAAACCCTGACGCAAGGGTGAGGCGAACTGGACGTGTTCACCATTAGGACTATCTCCAGGAGGGACATTGGTGTGGGTGAAGATTAAGGAGTCCCACGCCGTGCGTGCCTGTGCACGCTATTAGTATTGTAACATTATGCTAGAGCGAGAAGAGAGGCTCCTGGTGATAGTTTTGATCTACACGTATACATTGACATCATAGGATAGCCAAGGGGGGTACCTGACAAGTTTTAAAAATTAGAGACCAAGTTAAAACTAGATTCGAGTCCATTTTTCCGATCATTAGGGTAAATAAATGTTGACTGGATTAATTATGTTTATTATAATTAACAGCGGTTTATAAATTATACTAGAGACGCCTTATAGGGACTAGTCGACCAATAGAACCTACCTCGACTACGACTTTTCAAAATAGAATGGCACTAGGTACGATTTTAGCCAAAAAAAAGGGAGTGTCTGTAAGATGATAGGGGAGACTTGTACCTACATTCCAGACAAAACGTGACCCACAGGTAAAAACGCAGTTGCCATTAAGAAGCTGACCGCACTAACTAAAAAGAGCTAACCTTAGTCTGTTTTCCTCAGTTAGGTACCTAACAGGAGAAGGAAAAAAATATAGAAAAATAAGCTTTGAAACATTGTGTATTTAGAACACTGTGATAGGTTTTCGCTAAGATTTTGCTTTATTTTATCTGCAGTGCACTCTGCTTATGTCCACGCAACATGCCGGTGTTACAACGCCCCTGGTCCTGTTACCTTGCCGCCTCTGGAAAAGGGAAGTGGGAATAATCAGCTTGTAGCTCTTTCCTTCGAGACTAATATATATGATAATGCACTTACTAATAAGACAGGGGTTCAGTCATGTTGATCAGTCATTAGATAGTCCTGACTTTGCACTCTTGTTGATGAATCGAGGTAACGTCAAGAAGGCGGGGTTCTATACAAGTTATGCAGAGTTTACCTGAAATAGTGAAAGTCGCACCTCTCCTAACCTGATTATATTTGTCACCTTTATAGTCATTCTAATTTCTGTTTGTCGTTGCATACAGTGTATTCCGACCCTGATGACTGCCTGGTCCACCTGTCCCACTACGACGTCCAACAAAAAGCCCACTGTCAGCGCAACCGTCGTCATCATGGATCCAGAATGTGATGATGTCGAACCATCCTATACCCCCATGGCAGTAGTAGGCCCAGTCGTCTACAAAACAATGCAAGTCTAGGGTCAGCGGTGGGGGATTGGGGTGGGACGGAGCAGGGCGAGTTTAGTGAAACAGATAGTTTCAAGGGGGGTCTGTGGCGGAAGTCCAGTATTCCTATATTTTGGGCCTTGGCAGTAGACAGTTATCAATTTAACATTCTGTATACATACTTCTATCTTGCTACAAATATAGTTCATGACAGTTGTGCAATAAGTACTTCCTACATATGAAAGTATCTGTTTTTCATAACTCTGCTGACAAAGATGGAATTTAGCCCGTAACCAACATGTATAAATATATTTGACTGTCCAGCTGCATGCACTAATACGGAACTAGGAATCAGACATGGACAACCGCAGAAATTACCCAAGCAAGTTTACTGGAAACGTATGCAAATAACATGGGAGGTTTGTGCAATTTATAGTTCATGATGTAACATCCAATCATATCGAAGGAACCCCACGTGGCTCCAAGACAACCCACTCATTTCATCCACCACCTGATGGCCAATCACAGATGACCAGAGGATGGAAGAATTGCAAGATGCTTATCCAATAATTAAACAATACGTTGTATGCATGTAATCTTTGAACTGCCCAGATGGGCGGATTTGTTAAACTCTTAAAATAGGCTACACGCCGATCATTAAAGTTAGAATTGAGGAAGCTATGCATGCTGAACCTCGCGTCAGTGTGGGAACTTCTTATGCGCATTATCAATTCAGAATTAATATGGAGGGCTGTAAACATTCCAAATTGAGTAAGCCGTGATTCCGCAAAGGAAATCTACGACAATATAACACAGAGTAACCAAAGGAGACTCTTCATGATTGGGCGGAGGAGATAGAACAAGTCAGTTCCAGGTCTGGGTGAACAGTTGCTGATCAGTAGACACTTCTACTTCTCTACTTATACAGGAAGTTATTTACATACATTTACATACATCCTGCAGTGGAGCCCCCGGACCTTTATTACCTGGAGAACATTGTAATATAACATTGGTGCTGAGCTACGGTTCATTCACATCTTCAGACGTTTCCAGTCCTTGTTCTCCCCATTATTTTATTTGCCAGAAAGAGAAATTAATCCCGGAACTATTTCTAGTGTTTGATGGATTTTCAGTATTGTTCTTCCAAGATACAGCAAAGTAAATATAGTAGAAATATAAGAATAGTATTTGAAAGAAAGCCGTCACTGACGGAGGAACTTCTGAGGATCATCAAACATAAAGTGAATCCAAAACATTTAAAGCAAGGTAGTCAAATTAAAAACCATTAGTCAAGTAATCCCAATACATCAGTCAGATAATCTTCTTTCCTGAAGGAAAAGGGAAATAACCTCCACTGATGACATATTACATATCTGGAAATGTCAGTAATCCTATATTGTGTTATAGGAATGAAGAACAGTGATGGTGGATTCTACGTGGGGTAAACATTAGAGTTGAGCAAGCAGCTTCTTCCGAGCTTGATGCTCTTTCGAGTATTAGCATACTTCATGGTGCTCGTTACTTGAATGAGCATCAAGCTATGTTCGACCCCGCCCTAGTTTTTGGCTCCTCCCCGCTGTGACATGCCAGTTTTGGCCCCTCCGCGACGCATTACGCGTCATTGGCAAATTTTTTGTCTGGTGGGGGGGGGAAATAGAGAGAGACGGACAGACAGACAGACAGAGAGAGGGGACGAGAGAGAGAGAGAGAGAGAGAGAGAGAGAGAGAGTGAAAGAGAACGAGAGAGAACACGAACCAAGAAGAAAAAAAAAAGCTCGGGACCCAGTGTCCCACATTCAAAAATGCTCGAGTCTTCCATTTTAGTCAATGGGGCTCATTACTTGAGTAGAGCTCTCGAATTTTCCGAAAAGCTTAACTCGAATAACGCGGACCCGAGCATTCGGGTGCTCGCTCATCTCTAGTAAACATCCATCATAACAATCCAGCATCAATTCACATTTCGGTGTGAATTTACGCCGAAATATTATAGAGATGCTGTGAATTCTGCTCTCTGCAATGCAAAGGGAGTAATGTTCAACAATTCTGGGGAAACCAGCACTGAAATCTGCATGAAAATCCTCATTAATTAAACATTAATTTTCATGTGAATTTGTAGCGAATTTTAATGCCACATATGGATCTAGCCTCGGTGTATGTTCATATCTGTCAGATGTGTTACATAAGATGGGCTCCTAACATATGGATGGGATTGTTTTAGTAGGCGATGTCACATTTAGATTTACGGGACAGTACAAGAACTGATATCACTCCTCAAAAAGCCATGACTACTTGCCCCACAACACTGAACATCACTGATAAAAATAGGCTAAAATTCCTTTAATTATTATAGATACAATGATTCCCTGTAGCTCCACCCCCTCTCTCTCCTTGCTATGGGGGATTCCAAGGCTGTTGCGCAATCTTCTCCCATTGAAAACAAATCTGCGATAGTGCAGCTTTTTTGTATCACAGTGAGGCTTCAGTGAACACTTTGCAAATGAGAATGAAAGAATTGAAAATTATTGGTTTCATAATCATGCGTTTTCACTCACTCTCACATCGCTAAAAACCCTATCGCCATTGGGTAAGAGCCCCAAGAGTTCCCTGGTGGTTTGTAGTGGAGCGCTCTCAGCCAGGACTGCATACGGTGCTGTTTAGGGAGTGGGATAGAAGATGGCTTTCCTCTACTACATGCCAGGTTACTTGAGCCTACCTGCTGACTACATCGCAGCCCAGTCCTCCGTCTGAGAGCAACCACCTAGTGCTGGCTTCAGAGGCCGCTGCCTGGAGATGCATATGAGAATCCACATGCCCCACTGGGAGCTTTGGCCAGACTCCCAGAACTCAAGAACAGGATATTGCTGAGACCCTGCAGCCCAAGCAAAGCAGGTCAGTATAACAGTGGGTGCCATCTTGGTCAGTCTTTCTCCTGCCTGTAGATTCAACAGAGCGACTGAGGACGTAGAGGTGAGCCTCATAGCAGTATAACCAGCCATTATTACATTACAGGGAAGACACTTTTGCTCTATCCAGCTAGGTGGGGTGAAGGAGGTTAGGAAAAGTGCAAGGAACTGCGCCCTCCCAGTATCATTATAACCTTCACACCATCACCTCTCTGCCCTCTCCTGCCCCCATTTACCCAGATCTCACACAAAACACCATAGTAGTTGGAGTGGCACAAACTGACTCTTATCACACTAGTGGGTCCTGAGTGGTTTTCCTTGCTGTGACATCAATAATATAATAATCTTTATTTGTATAGCGCCAACTTATTCTGCAGACCCATTTTATAATGCCTGAGAGCCAATGATTACTTTCTGGCCTCTTTTCGATCCCAAAGCCTAAGGTGACCAGATTTTTCCAGGGTCAAAGCGGCACAGAGGGGTGTGGCCAGTGGGCGGGGCTTATCATGGTGTATGATTTTACTTCGTTGTTATAAAAAATACAGGTTCATTTTTAAAACAGACAAGGAGAAAATTCTGCAGCATTTCCACATCCAACAAAGAGGTAACATCCATACCATTGGTGTGAATTTTGATTGGTAAAAAGCTGTATATCCACAGCGTATTTCATACTATACAGCTATCCCCCTCACCTCCTCCAAAGGCTTCCCGCTGTTAGTGCTCCCCAGCTTCTAGTTCACAGCGGCCTGGTCAAGTGGGGAAAAGTGGTACACAGGGTCTCAAAGCGGGACTGTCTTTCCTAATTCAGGATGCCTGATCAGCTTACAAAGATTCTCATGCAATTTTTTTCGGTTTCCCGTGAGGCACCAAGGCCTAATGTCCACTAGAAAAATACAATCTTCGCAAAATCTGCTGCAGATTCTGAGCGGATTTGCTTTAAATGGTATTTTTTTCTTGCATGCGGATATCCCCACCTATAGATAGCAATGTGGCTGATCCGTGCGGAATCCGCACTAAAATAGAGCATGTGGTGTTTTGTTTTTTTTTTTCGACCGTGAAAAACGCAAATCAATTAAAATGCCATTTGCAGGTGCAAAATTCAATTTAATTGACTGCAGATGGCCAATGATATTCCTATGGGCAAAATTTCACCCGCGGAATCCGCAATTCAATTTTGCTAGTGGACATGAGGCCAGCAGCTTTCCATTTAAAAAATATATAGCTACCTATATACAGAACTTTGCTGCCATCTAGTGGTATAATGGCTTAACAGGATATAACTGCTTCAGTGAGAAACATCTATTATCTGCTGTATGAGCTGCAGACATCATCAAGTAGTTATCACAAATACAGCAACCTTGTTCAACTACACAAACATTGCTTCCATCAGCGTCTTGTTGTATCTACCACTAAGAGACCTGGGAAATAATCCGCTGTGGCTGCAGGGGCTTCATATTGTAGTGTAATTACACCTATGCACAGGACCTCACAGCATCTACACAGATTAGAGACTACACAATATTGCTAGGCCTTATAGACCCCTGCCTCTCAGGGATGTTTGATCCTCTACCATGAGTCCTGCTAAAGCCTTGTCCTAGGGCGACAAACAAAACAAAAGTTGGCTGGCTTCTCCTCAGAGTATCTTCCAGAACTGTTCCTGAGCTCATAAACCAGTACTCTCCTGCTAATGGCTCCTTCCACTCAAGGATCCAATCCTAATGAGTCAGAAGCCCTTTCTACTAGCCGGCAGCCTAATCAACCAGCCTTCTCACCATTAGGGTGCATTCACATGAACGTATATCGGCTCGGTTTTCACGCCGAGCCGATATACGTCGTCCTCGTGTGCAGGGGGGGGGGGGGGAGGCTGGAAGAGCCCAGGAGCAGGAACTGAGCTCCCGCCCCCCCTCTGCCTCCTCTCCGCCCCTCTGCACTATTTGCAATGGGGAGAGGCGGGACGGGGGCGGGGCTAATTCACAGCACTTAGCCCCGCCCCCATCTCGCCTCCTCTCATTGGAAATAGTGCAGAGGGGCAGAGAGTGGGTGGGGAGGAGGCAGAGAGGGGGCGGGGGCTCAGCGCCTGCTCCTGGGCTCTTCCAGCCTCCCCCCCCCCTGCACATGAGGACAACGTATATCGGCTCGGCGTGAAAACCGAGCCGATATACGTTCGTGTGAATGCACCCTCAATGGAAGTACTAGCAGCCTTAGGGCTCATTCACATTCGGTCCATCTGACATGTGTATTTTTATGCACCCAATACGGATGACGTACAACAGCCTTGTTTTGCGTTGATGTATTCTGACCGGCATTTTTTACACACATATTTAAAGAATGTGAAAAAAATTGCAGCATGTCCTACTTTGAACCGTATTACAGACCAGAAACTCCCTTGTAAGTCGATGGGAGTGTAAAAAGCATACAGTGAATATGAATGTTCCATGTGTATTTACTGCGCTGTCATGTATGTTGCCAGGAGACCAGGTACATTTAATAATCCATGTGAAAAACGTTACAAAGACGCAGACAACACAAGTGTAAAAAACACAGGAGAAGCCAGCAGGAAGCTGCTCTGAGGACTCTCCTCTCTGATCCTATATTATATTAAACTCCTAGTAGTCTGGGGCCAGAATATTGTTTAATAGAATCGTCCTTTGGAAGTCCTGGCCTCCTCAATGCGTTGCTGCTTAAAACATTAACTTTATTTTACAGTATTAAAAGCGTGCTCAATGTAAATTAAAGCTACAACTCATATGCTTGTATACATATAATTTAATCTCGGCCCATCTGACCATATCCCAGTATTATAGATTCCTACTGCAGATCAATCTATACTGTGCGCATTTGCTGAGCTTAAAAACTATATCGGCGAAGTGTTGTGAGAGGAAGAAAACTACAGGGAGGTCCAAAGATATGGAGACCACTGAGAAAATGGAAAACAATGATTGGCAATTCCATCCTGTGTGTGGCATGTTGCTTGGCAGAAGGGGACAAATCTGTGAAGGGTGATGTCCAACACGGTGGCCATTTTAAAAGCCTATATTTTCACGTAGGCAGGGGTGCATGTGGCATGTGTACCTGATAAAGAATTTGATTAGGAATTCCAATTTGTGATGTATCTTTATCACTGGCAAAAGTTAACAAGTTTGGACCACCCTGAAGAACCCATTTATTACAATGGATCTATTTACAAGCGTGGTTTTTCCCTCAGTATGATGCTGATAGATGGAAAAATCACAGCATGTCCTATTTCCGTGTAAGTCTGACATAAGAGCAGTACATGTAAGTGTGTGGTTTCCCTGCACATCGCGCAGAACCTGGGTGGGGTGTCTGTGTGCAGTGCGATGCAAGTGGCACTCAAGAATGTTGGATGCGACTCCTTTTCACCTGCCCAAATACAGTCTGATAGGGGAACTATGATTTTATGTTTTGCTGTTACATTTTAAAAATCATGAATCCCTTAAAAACGTAAAACAAAACACTGATGTGAACGAGCTCTAAGCTAATTCATTCCATGCAGACCATGAAATAAGTCCTAACATCTATCTGCTCAATATAGCTGAATATAAAATATTACTCCACTTTGTAAAGTTCCCACAGATCAAACAAGATGAAGGATTCCGAACTCAAACTCCTGATCCCCAATGTATTTCTCCAGCTCTATACTTTCTATAACCAGTTTCTGTACATGTCCTCAGTCCATCTGTTACACTGTGCGGCTCTAGCACAATAATATGTCCCGGATTCTTCAGGTTTCACTCCAGTGATTTTTACATAAACTTCTCCTTTATTTGTGTCTCTTGTTATAGTTATACGTCCCTGAAGAGACTGGGCATAGTAGGTGCTGCCACCATAATATATTCCCCCCACCCACTCCAGGCCTTTCCCTTCAGGTTGTCTGACCCAGTTTACACCATACATGTTAGTGCTGTCAGTGAGGGAGGCACCGCTCACTTTACAGGTCTTCTCCAGAGTCTCTGTAGGTTTCACAGTCCCAGGACCAGACACCACTAGTGAGATCTGTGCAGCGACACCTGGAAATAAACAGAAATTACTTCATTCTTTAATAGATCTGAAATCTACAATTATTCCTAGAAGTTGTGTGATATTGGCAGGAAATCAGACTCACATTGTAGAGATGATATAACACAGAGTAACCAAAGGAGACTCTTCATGATTGGGCGGAGGAGATAGAACAAGTCAGTTCCAGGTCTGGGTGAACGGTTCCTGATCAGTGGACACTTCTACTTCTCTACTTATACAGGAAGTTATTTACATACATTTACATACATCCTGCAGTGGAGACCCCTGACCTTTATTACCTGGAGAACATTGTAATATAACATTGGTGCTGAGCTACATTGAAGGTTCATTCATATCTTTACATAATTTAACCCTTGGTCCCTCTGGGATTTTATTTGACAAGTAATCAAGTCAATGACAATTAGTCAAGTAAGTCTCAATTCATCAATAATATTGTCTACTTTCCTGCAGGAAAAGGGAAAGAACCTCCACTTCTACTGATGAGCTATTACATATCAGGAAATGTCAGTAATCCTATATTGTGCTATAGGGGTGTAAGCATATGTATTTGTGCATTGTGTGTTTGCGTGAGCCTGTGCGTATTTTACAGTTTTTTGCGCATGCAAGTCATACGTATTTGTGTGCACAAAAATAACCCCGTATGCGTGCTTCCATTGATTACAATGGGCATTTAAGCTAAATTAGTTGTGCTATGCTCATAGAGAATACACATGACAATAGAGCATGGGGTGTATTTTTCTGAGTGCATGAAATGCATGTGCAGAATGCAGTCATGTGAACGAACCCACTGAAATCAATTGTGAATGTATTTGCTAGAAAGAGAAATTGATCCCAGAACGTCTTCTAGTCTTTGGTGGGTTTTCTATGTTCTTCTGGCCATAAAAAGGAACGGATTGAAATCTAGCAAAGTAAATATATTATGCATATCAGAACAGTATATAATAGAGACCTGTCACTGACCGGAGGAACTTCTGAGGTACGAGCTATTACATATCAGGAAATGTCAGTAATCATATGCTGTGCTATAGGAATGGTGATGGTGGATTCCACACGGGGTTAAAATGTGCCATAACAATTTTGCATCAAAATCCGCATGTCTTAGGATGGTGCCACAGAGGCGTATGCAGATTTATGCCACATATGTGTGCAATGAGCGTTGCATTTTTGCGAACCCCCTGTGTTTTACTGTATTTCTTTCATATAAAAATCATGCGTATTTATGCATGCAAAAAAAACCTCCAGCATGCTGCCATTGATTTCAATAGGAAATTCAGTTAAATTAGTTTAGTATATGCTATGTTTGTGTGTAATACGCACGTAAATAAAACATGCGGCACATTTATTTTTACACGAACAAATGCGTGCGCAGAATACTTACATATAAACAAACCCATTGAAAACAACGGGCTCTATTCACTGCAATTTGCGAGAACAAATTTTGCAAATGCGCAAATGTGTTTAAGTGCATCCGGCCTAATGTGTATGTTAGTGTGGATTTGCCATTAAAATAGTACAGGCATGCTGTGGATTCCGCTCTTTGCAGCAATTTCATGACAAACCTGCACCCAAATCTGCATGAAATCCACATGTAGGATCTGAGTTTTCATGTTGATGTGTTTGTAGCAGATTTTTCCACCACGTGTGACTCTACCCTCGGTGTATGTTCACATCTGTCAGATTAGTCACAGAAGATGTGTCCCAAACATATGAAGGGGATTGTTTCTGTAGGAGATGTTGTCACATTTACATTTATGGGACATTCACAGAAATAATATCACTCATCAAAAATGATTGACTACTTGTGCCACATTTGCTCATTCTGCCTTTTTTCTGTGTGTTGTTAATATTCTATAGGTGGGTTGTTATCTGTTTAATACTGTATTCAGTATATGATTAATGTCTTATCCAATATATGTCCTGTGACGAATATTTATTTTATGTGCTTATTTGTATATTTATCTGCTGAAAATCTGGGTATTACAATTTGGTCTGTATTACAAAGCTGTATAACATGGAACAGGTGAACTATTGTCCAGATCACATTAGTTGGAATGTGTAGTTAATAGCATGCAGTTTTATGTCAGCCATCTGGGGGTTTACTTTCAGCCGTTACCTTTGTTTTTAATTGATTTTAATGTACACTAGGTTTAAAAGAAAGTAATGTTTATACAGAAATTCGGTGACCAAGGTCTGTTGTAGACCGAAACGCGTCCTCCCTGTGTAACCTATGATCTGACACTTCTACAATAATGGCTTTTGATTCTTCACATACAAGCAGTGCATTACCTTCTTGAAAGAAGTTCTTGGTGAATGATCGTATAGGGGATGCAGTTGCACCCGGGCCCAAGACCCTTAGGGGGCCCATAAGGCCTATCTTCTCCTTATAGGATAGCATTAGAGTTGGGGGGCCCTGTTACAGATTTAACATTAGGGCCCTGGATTTTCAAGTCATGCCTCTGATTATAGCTGATAAATAACACATATATGTTGCAGGTCTAGATAAATGCCGGCCACTAAAATACATATCGGGTAAACAAGGAGGTCATGTACCAATATTATACATCAAACAAAGGATATGAATCCTTACCAAGTCCCTGAAGGTGGTAACAGCTGTCCCTGGATTCACCCCAGAAGGAATCACTGCCTGTCCTATTCTAGGCTGAGAACAGATGATAATAGAATATACAGTGATTGTTTACACATGTATCATCTGTGTGTGAAGAACATTCATGTGAATAGCCTCATTGGCTATAATGGGTCTGTTCACCGTCCATGTAATGCACACAGACAATAGACATACAGTTAGGGCCAGAAATATTTGGACAGTAACACAATTTTCGCGAGTTGGGCTCTGCATGCCACCGCATTGGATTTGAAATGAAACCTCTACAACAGAATTCAAGTGCAGATTGTAACGTTTAATTTAAAGGGTTGAGCAAAAATATTTGATAGAAAATGTAGGAATTGTACACATTTCTTTACAAACACTCCACATTTTAGGAGCTCAAAAGTAATTGGACAAATACACATAACCCAAACAAAATATTTTTTTTTTCAATATTTTGTTGCGAATCCTTTGGAGGCAATCACTGCCTTAAGTCTGGAACCCATGGACATCACCAAATGCTGGGTTTCCTCCTTCTTAATGCTTTGCCAGGCCTTTACAGCCGCAGCCTTCAGGTCTTGCTTGTTTGTGGGTCTTTCCGTCTGAAGTCTGGATTTGAGCAAGTGAAATGCATGCTCAATTGGGTTAAGATCTGGTGATTGACTTGGCCATTGCAGAATGTTCCACTTTTTTGCACTCATGAACTCCTGGGTAGCTTTGGCTGTATGCTTGGGGTCATTGTCCATCTGTACTGTGAAGCGCCGTCCGATCAACCTTGCAGCATTTGGCTGAAGCTGGGCTGAAAGTATATCCCGGTACACTTCAGAATTCATCCGGCTACTCTTGTCTGCTGTTATGTCATCAATAAACACAAGTGACCCAGTGCCATTGAAAGCCCTGCATGCCCATGCCATCACGTTGCCTCCACCATGTTTTACAGAGGATGTGGTGTGCCTTGGATCATGTGCCGTTCCCTTTCTTCTCCAAACTTTTTTCTTCCCATCATTCTGGTACAGGTTGATCTTTGTCTCATCTGTCCATAGAATACTTTTCCAGAACTGGGCTGGCTTCTTGAGGTGTTGTTCTGCAAATTTAACTCTGGCCTGTCTATTTTTGGAATTGATGAATGGTTTGCATCTAGGTGTAAACCCTTTGTATTTACTTTCATGGAGTCTTCTCTTTACTGTTGACTTAGAGACAGATACACCTACTTCCCTGAGAGTGTTCTGGACTTCAGTTGATGTTGTGAACGGGTTCTTCTTCACCAAAGAAAGTATGCGGCGATCATCCACCACCGTTGTCTTCTGTGGACGGCCAGGCCTTTTTGAGTTCCCAAGCTCACCAGTGAATTCCTTTTTTCTCAGAATGTACCCGACTGTTGATTTTGCTACTCCAAGCATGTCTGCTATCTCTCTGATTGATTTTTTCTTTTTTTTCAGCCTCAGGATGTTCTGCTTCACCTCAATTGAGAGTTCCTTTGACCGCATGTTGTCTGGTCACAGCAACAGCTTCCAAATGCAAACCCACACACCTGGAATCAACCCCAGACCTTTTAACTACTTAATTAATTACAGGTTAACGAGGGAGACGCCTTCTGAGTTAATTGCAGCCCTTAGATTCCATTGTCCAATTACTTTTGGTCCCTTGAAAAAGAGGAGGCTATGCATTACAGAGGTATGATTCCTAAACCCTTTCTCCGATTTGGATGTGGAAACTCTCATATTGCAGCTGGGAGTGTGCACTTTCAGCCCATATTATATATAAAATTGTATTTCTGAACATGTTTTTGTAAACAGCTAAAATAACAAAACTTGTGTCACTGTCCAAATATTTCTGGCCCTAACTGTATTTGGCTAAATGGGCCCTAAAAGGGAATGTACTGTTTAAGCAGAAAATGCTCTATTGTATCAATCTAATTTTTATTTTAAAAGGATTGTCAGAGAAAAAGCTTTATTTGTAAAACTGTCCCTGCATGGTAAAAAAAATAGTGAAGATCTTATCGCCTCTTTCAACTCCCAGCAATAACCAAGGAAGAGCTGCCGAGCTATCACAAATGTTGCTACCTAAGACAGCAGGTGAGTTGCCTGTATTAAAAACAATGCCATAAAGTTTGTATAGAACAAATTCTACCAGGTCAACAGAACAGCCGAGCACGGGCCTTCTCCAAGGACAAGCTGTAGAGCTACAGATGTTTCTCGTGTTTTGGGAAAAGGAAAATTTGTGTTTTGGGAAAAGGAAACATGGCCAAAGCAGGAGGAGGGGAGCAGCAGCAGTTCTACCACCACTAACAGCAGCTGGAGGGTAGTGTGTTCGCCTCCTGGAAACATGAGAGCTGTAGATCCGTATTTCTGTGTTGATATATTTTTAATTTGGGGGAAGGGGGTTGGAGGAAACAGGAGAAGGAGAGAGGCAGCACCACCACCAATTTCCTCAAACCCCACTGTAGATGCATAAGGTCTGCAAATGATTTGTAGTTGCCGGATTGGTCTGAGGCCACAAACAGAGAACTGCCATGTTCCCTGTGTCAAGGTGTATCTTGTTTGTCTATTTTGCTGCTCTATATGTTGTCAGCAGCAGAAATATCCCCTCTCCCAATGTGCAGACCACGTTTCTATAGGCATATAAACGTGATGCAGCACCTTCCTCTACTCCCTCCATAGAAACCTGTTCTATGCTGGTATACAAGCTCTCATAGCAGCAATATATCCTCTATAGAATATCTGTCCCTATTGGCCAAATCCCACGTCACATACAGACATATAAACGTGATGCAGCATCTTTGTTCTGTGCTCAACTGAAAAAATTGCCACTGATTACACTGTGCCTATGTTATATATGGTTAGGTCATGTGATACTGGCATCTTATGAAACTGTTCCCCATATGCAAGATGGAGGACACCTTTAGTAACATCAGCATGGCATCCTGGCTGCTGATTGGCTGCACACTGACATCTATGAGGCATTATGGAAAATTCGATTTCTGACTAAACTGATTTGATTTAGGAAAATTCAGGATGATTTTATCACCCTGCTGATCAAGCTGAGCAACACTATATAGGAGATGTCTTTATGCACATATAGTACATTGAATCTGCAATGACGCAGGACTCCTAAATGGGTGATGTACCCTGTCCTCTGCGGTATGTGAGGCTGTGATGATGTCATGCCGTGGAACCCAGAGGATATAATACATAGTATGATGATAAATATGGAGCATTACAAGGACAGTGTTTAGTAATGATGGAAGTGCCAGCTTGTACCAAATCCTCTACACTTTAAGGTACAGGGATAAGGTAAATAATGCTCCAACTACAGAGAAGAAGCAAATAAGAAAAATTTGAAGAGATATAATTTAAAGTTCCCCAATCCCAATGAAATGTGGTCTCACACATCACACACTAATCAGTCTCTGGGCCAGGTATTAAAAAATGTAAAAGAAATCCTGCCAGCAAATATATGTCTAAATAACAATTGCGCCATTACTCACCTCTCCCGACTCCCACGTTCATCCTCCACTGCCGTCTCTGCCCTCCGTTGTCTCTGCTTTGACATACAATAAACCTGCTGCAGCAGCCAATGACAGTGCTCAGCCATGTTCCCTGAACGCTGTCTGTCATTGGCTGCTGCATCTTGTTTGTAGATAGGCTCAACATGCAGACTGACGTCACAAGGAGACTGGAGCCAGTCATGTAGGACTAATGGGGGAACAGGGAGAGGTGAGCAACTGCTCATTTGTTGTTTTATACTATGGGGCCCCAGATGACTGGGGTTTCCCTTAACTCGGATAACCCCTTTCACATGATCCATATTTAGGCAAACAATCATCAAGTCAATGCAATATCCAGGTTCCACTGCCTTTTTCTCAATAAATGTGGATTTACCAGGGAACATATGACTCTAATTGTATTTGATCTGAAGGATATTCTCAGTGCTCGGTCTGGCATAGTAATTCCAATAGTAATATAAACGCTATAAGAATATCTTTTTAACATTTGACTTACAATCTGGGCTTGTTTACTGCTCCACTATAGTTGAAGCATTATTTACCTTGCCCTGTGCATTAACCCCTTGAGTGGCACGCCCGGAAATTTTCCGGGATGAGCTCCACTGCCGATAGTGATATAGCCCGGAAGATTTCCGGGCTATGTATCACTATGGGAGCTGCAGAGCACAATGCCACAAGCTGTGGCATTGTGCTCTGCTTGCACAGTCCCACAGAGAACAAAGCAGGACATTGAGAAGCAGGAAGATATTGCCGATATGCTGGCAATCTCCTGCTTCTAAGTCTCCTGCTTTGTTTATAGGTTGCCATAGAGACCATCGTCTTGTCAGAAGCAAGCCAATGATCTCTGTGGCAGGGAGAGCTGGTGCTTGGTTGTCAGAGGACAAGCAGGCACCAGCTCTTACAGCAGAGATCAGAGAAAACCTCTGATCTCTGCTGTGTTAACCCTTTACATGCTGCAGTCTATGGGACTGCAGCATGTAAAGGGCTGTCACTGCAGCATGTAAAGGGCTGTCACCATCAGACCCCCGGAAAGTGATCAGGGGGTCCTGATGGGTCCCTGTGGAAGTCCCCTAAAGGGACAAAAAAAACTAAAGTAAAAAAAAAACTAAAGTTACAAAATTATAAAAAAAACTAAAAATAAAAACACTTGTCTTGCTTTACTTTGTAAAAAATGTAAAATACAATCACACATGTGGTATCCGTGCATCGTAATGACCCAGAGAAGGAGGTTGGTACATTATTTAACCCCTTAATGACATGGCCCCTTTTTTTCTTTTTTCCCCATTTCTTTTTTTCCTCCCCGAAACATAAAAACTGTATAAACTTGGTATCGCCAGAATCGTGCTGACTCAGAGAATAATGTTATCACATTATTTATTCTGCATGTTGAATGCCGAAAAAATGAAATCCAAAAAACAAATGGCAGAATTTCTTTTTTCCCCCCAATCTCCCTACAAAAGTTATGCAATACATTATATATGACCCTGCTTAGGTAGCAGCATGATAGGTATATGATAAGGTTCCAGTTATACAGTATATACAGTATTTTTAGTGGTGACCTTAAAAGTTCAGTTTTATCTATAAAAGGGTGTTCTTTTTGTTGCTGTGTATAAAAATATTTTATTCCTTGGACCCCATGCGTACATTTGAAGGATGCAAACACCTATTATCAGTTTCTATGATTGCTTAGTTTGGTTTTTTCTTGACACAAGATTAACCAAATCTGGAATTCTGGCCAAGTGTTTTATTTTTTTAATGGAGTTCACAATAATACAAATAATATATAAAATTAATTCTGTAGGTCCGTTCAATTACTTCAATACCAAATTTAGATATGCAGAATAAAAATTGTTTTTAAATAACATATTTTCATAGTGTTCACTGTGCAGGTTAGATATTGCACTAACTTTTTTACCTGGGTCATTGTGAACACGGTTACATAAAAGTTTGATTCCTCCCCCACCCCGCCCCACATGTATTTACTAGAGATGAGCGAGCACCAAAATGCTCGGGTGCTCGTTACTCGGGACGAAATTATCGCGATGATCGAGGGTTCGTTTCGAGTAACGAACCCCATTGAAGTCAATGGGCGACCCGAGCATTTTTGTATTTCGCGGATGCTCGCTAAGGTTTTCATGTGTGAAAATCTGGGCAATTCAAGAAAGTGATGGGAACGACACAGCAACGGATAGGGCAGGCGAGGGGCTACATGTTGGGCTGCATCTCAAGTTCCCAGGTCCCACTATTAAGTCACAATAGCGGCAAGAGTGGGCCCCTCCCTCCCAACAACTTTTACTTCTGAAAAGCCCTCATTAGCAATGCATACCTTAGCTAAGCACCACACTACCTCCAACAAAGCACAATCACTGTCTGCATGACACTCCGCTGCCACTTCTCCTGGGTTACATGCTGCCCAACCCCCCCGCATGACCCAGTGTCCACAGCGCACACCAAATTGTCCCTGCGCAGCCTTCAGCTGCCCTCATGCCACGCCACACTCATGTCTATTTATAAGTGCGTCTGCCATGAGGAGGAACCGCAGGCACACACTGCAGAGGGTTGGCACGGCTAGGCAGCGACCCTCTTTAAAAGGGGCGGGGCGATAGCCCACACTGCTGTACAGAAGCAATGAGAAATATAATCCTGTGCCACCGCCATCAGGAGCTGCACACGTGGGCATAGCAATGGGGAACCTATGTGCCATACACGATTCATTCTGTCAAGGTGTCTGCATGCCCCAGTCAGACCGGGCTTTTTAATTCATAGACACAGGCAGGTACAACTCCCTATTGTGAAGTCCCTGTGGACCGACAGCATGGGTGGCTCCCTGGAACCCACCGGCGGTACATAAAAATATCCCATTGCATTGCCCAACACAGCTGAGGTAGTAATGTCATGTTTAATGCAGGTCTGTTTCGGGCCACACTGCATGCCCCAGTCTGACTGGGGTTCTTTACAAGTGGAAACAGATGCATTTATAATTCCCTGTGGACCCACAGCATGGGTGGGTGCCAGGAAGCCACCGGCGGTACATAAAAATATCCCATTGCATTGCCCAACACAGCTGAGGTAGTAATGTCGTGCTTAATACAGGTGGGCTTCGGCCCACACTGCATGCCCCAGTCAGACTGGGGTTCTTTACAAGTGGACACATGTAGGTTAAACTCCGTGTGCACCTACAGCATGGGTGGCTCCCTGGAACCCACCGGCGATACACAAAAATATCCCATTGCATTGCCCAACACAGCGGATGTAACGTCAGCTGTAATGCAGGTGGGCTAAAAATTAATTTGATTACACTGTAGGCGAGGGCCCACAAAAATTGGTGTATCAACAGTACTAATGTACATCCAAAAAATTGGCCATGGCCAACCAAGAGGGCAGGTGAAACCCATTAATCGCTTTGGTTAATGTGGCTTAAGTGGTAACTAGGCCTGGAGGCAGCCCAGTTTAACGAAAAATTGGTTCAAGTTAAAGTTTCAACGCTTTTAAGAGCATTGAAACATATAAAAATTGTTTAGAAAAATTATATGAGTGAGCCTTGTGGCCCTAAGAAAAATTGCCTGTTCAGCGTGATTACGTGAGGTTTCAGGAGGAGGAGCAGGAGGAGGAGGAGGAATATTATACACAGATTGATGAAGCAGAAATGTCCCCGTTTTGGATGGTGAGAGAGAACGTAGCTTCCATCCGCGGGTGCAGCCTACGTATTGCTTAGGTATCGCTGCTGTCCGCTGGTGGAGAAGAGAAGTCTGGGGAAATCCAGGCTTTGTTCATCTTGATGAGTGTAAGCCTGTCGGCACTGTCGGTTGACAGGTGGGTACGCTTATCTGTGATGATTCCCCCAGCCACACTAAACACACTCTCTGACAAGACGCTAGCCGCAGGACAAGCAAGCACCTCCAGGGCATACAGCGCGAGTTCAGGCCACGTGTCCAGCTTCGACACCCAGTAGTTGTAGGGGGCAGAGGCGTCACGGAGGACGGTCGTGCGATCGGCTACGTACTCCCTCACCATCCTTTTACAGTGCTCCCTCCGACCCAGCCTTGACTGGGGAGCGGTGACACAGTCTTGCTGGGGAGCCATAAAGCTGGCAAAGGCCTTGGAGAATGTTCCCCTGCCTGCGCTGTACATGCTGCTCGATCTCTGCGCCTGCCCTGCTACCTGGCCCTCAGAACTGCGCCTTCTGCCACTAGCGCTGTCGGATGGGAAGTTTACCATCAGTTTGTCCACCAGCGCCCTGTGGTATAGCATCATTCTCGAACCCCTTTCCTCTTCGGGAATGAGAGTGCAAAGGCTCTCCTTATACCGTGGATCGAGCAGTGTGTACACCCAGTAATCCGTAGTGGCCAGAATGCGTGTAACGCGAGGGTCACGAGAAAGGCATCCTAACATGAAGTCAGCCATGTGTGCCAGGGTACCTGTACGCAACACATGGCTGTCTTCACTAGGAAGATCACTTTCAGGATCCTCCTCCTCCTCCTCTTCCTCCTCCTCAGGCCATACACGCTGAAAGGATGACAGGCAAGCAGCATGGGTACCGTCAGCAGTGGGCCAAGCTGTCTCTTCCCCCTCCTCCTCATCCTCCTCATGCTCCTCCTCCTCCTCCTCCTCAACACGCTGAGATATAGACAGGAGGGTGCTCTGACTATCCAGCGACATACTGTCTTCCCCCGGCTCTGTTTCCGAGCGCAAAGCGTCTGCCTTTATGCTTTGCAGGGAACTTCTCAAGATGCATAGCAGAGGAATGGTGACGCTAATGATTGCAGCATCGCCGCTCACCACCTGGGTAGACTCCTCAAATTTTCCAAGGACCTGGCAGATGGCTGCCAACCAGGGCCACTCTTCTGTAAATAATTGAGGAGGCTGACTCCCACTGCGCCGCGCAAGTTGGAGTTGGTATTCCACTATAGCTCTACGCTGCTCATAGAGTCTGGCCAACATGTGGAGCGTAGAGTTCCACTGTGTGGGCACGTCGCACAGCAGTCCGTGCACTGGCAGATTAAACCTATGTTGCAGTGTCCGCAGGGTGGCAGCGTGCGTGTGGGATTTGCGGAAATGTGCGCAGAGCTGGCGCACCTTTCCGAGCAGGTATGACAAGTGGGGGTAGCTTTTCAGAAAGCGCTGAACCACCAAATTAAAGACATGGGCCAGGCATGGCACGTGCGTGAGGCTGCCGAGCTGCAGAGCCGCCACCAGCTTACGGCCGTTGTCACACACGACCATGCCCGGTTGGAGGCTCAGCGGCGCAAGCCAGTGGTCGGTCTGCTCTGTCAGACCCTGCAGCAGTTCGTGGGCCGTGTGCCTCTTCTCTCCTAAGCTGAGTAGTTTCAGCACGGCCTGCTGACGCTTGCCCACCGCTGTGCTGCCACGCCGCGTGACACCGACTGCTGGCGACGTGCTGCTGACACATCTTGATTGCGAGACAGAGGTTGCGTTGGAGGAGGAGGAGGAAGGTGCTTTAGTGGAGGAAGCATACACCGCCGCAGATACCACCACCGAGCTGTGGCCCGCAATTCTGGGGGTGGGTAGGACGTGAGCGGTCCCAGGCTCTGACTCTGTCCCAGCCTCCACTAAATTCACCCAATGTGCCGTCAGGCAGATATAGTGGCCCTGCCTGCCTGTGCTTGTCCACGTGTCTGTTGTTAAGTGGACCTTGGCAGTAACCGCGTTGGTGAGGGCGCGTACAATGTTGCGGGAGACGTGGTCGTGCAGGGCTGGGACGGCACATCGGGAAAAGTAGTGGCGACTGGGAACCGAGTAGCGCGGGGCAGCCGCCGCCATCATGCTTTTGAAAGCCTCCGTTTCCACAAGCCTATACGGCAGCATCTCTAGGCTGATCAATTTTGCAATGTGCACGTTTAACGCTTGAGCGTGCGGGTGCGTGGCGTCGTACTTGCGGTTGCGCTCAAACTGTGGCACTAGCGACGTCTGGACGCTGCGCTGAGAGACATTGGTGGATGGGGCCGAGGACAGCAGAGGTGAGGGTGTGGGTGCAGGCCAGGAGACGGTAGTGCCTGTGTCCTCAGAGGGGGGTTGGATCTCAGTGGCAGGTTGGGGCACAGGGGGAGAGGCAGTGGTGCAAACCGGAGGTGGTGAACGGGCATCGTCCCACCTTGTAGGGTGCTTGGCCATCATATGCCTGCGCATGCTGTTGGTGGTGCCTCCCCAGCTGATCTTGGCGCGACAAAGGTTGCACACCACTGTTCGTCGGTCGTCAGGCGTCTCTGTGAAAAACTGCCACACCGTAGAGCACCTTGACCTGTGCAGGGTGGCATGGCGCGAGGGGGCGCTTTGGGAAACAGTTGGTGGATTATTCGGTCTGGCCCTGCCTCTACCCCTGGCCACCGCACTGGCTCGGCCTGTGCCCACACCCTCACTTGGCCCTCCGCGTCCTCGGCCGCGTCCACATCCTCTAGGCCTACCCCTACCCCTCAGCATGCTGTATTACCAGTGATTTGATTTCCCAGGCAGGAAAGAAATTGGCGCAAGGCTGCACTCAACCGTAGCTGGTTGCGTCTGATTTTTTTACGTTCTCCACGCAGCACACACGTACCCAGAGCCCTTAGGACTGACAGAGGCAGGGCAAATATACTTTCTTCCCTTTTGTTTAAAAGGATAGGCCCACTGCGTCTATTCACTGAATAATAAGTTTAATAACTGACACTGTGTTGCGTCCCTGCAAAAGTGTCACAGAACTTTACTGTTGCAGAGTTATTAACTGTGGCAGAGCAGGTATTTCCCAGGCAGGAAAGAAATTGGCGCAAGGCTGCACTCAACCGTAGCTGGTTGCGTCTGATTTTTGTACGTTCTCCACGCAGCACACACGTACACGGAGACCTTAGGACTGACACAGGCAGGCCAAATATAATTTTTTCGCTTTTTTGCAAAGGGAAGGCCACACTGCGTATATTCAATGAACAATACGTTTAATAACTGTGGTGTGGCCCTGAAAAAGTGTCACACAACTTTAGTGTAGCAGAGTTATTAACTCTGGCAGAGCAGGTATTTGCCAGTCAGGAAAGACAATGGCGCAAGCCTGCAGTAAACCGTAGCTGGTTGCGTCTGATTTTTGTACGTTCTCCACGCAGCACACACGTACACGGAGACCTTAGGACTGACACAGGCAGGCCAAATATAATTTTTTCGCTTTTTTGCAAAGGGAAGGCCCCACTGCGTATATTCAATGAACAATACGTTTAATAACTGTGGTGTGGCCCTGAAAAAGTGTCACACAACTTTAGTGTAGCAGAGTTATTAACTCTGGCAGAGCAGGTATTTGCCAGTCAGGAAAGACAATGGCGCAAGCCTGCAGTAAACCGTAGCTGGTTGCATCTGATTTTTGCACGTTCTCCATGCAGCACACACGTACACGGAGACCTTAGGACTGACACAGGCAGGCCAAATATAATTTTTTCGCTTTTTTGCAAAGGGAAGGCCCCACTGCGTATATTCAATGAACAATACGTTTAATAACTGTGGTGTGGCCCTGAAAAAGTGTCACACAACTTTAGTGTAGCAGAGTTATTAACTCTGGCAGAGCAGGTATTTGCCAGTCAGGAAAGACAATGGCGCAAGCCTGCAGTAAACCGTAGCTGGTTGCGTCTGATTTTTGTACGTTCTCCACGCAGCACACACGTACACGGAGACCTTAGGACTGACACAGGCAGGCCAAATATAATTTTTTCGCTTTTTTGCAAAGGGAAGGCCCCACTGCGTATATTCAATGAACAATACGTTTAATAACTGTGGTGTGGCCCTGAAAAAGTGTCACACAACTTTAGTGTAGCAGAGTTATTAACTCTGGCAGAGCAGGTATTTGCCAGTCAGGAAAGACAATGGCGCAAGCCTGCAGTAAACCGTAGCTGGTTGCGTCTGATTTTTGTACATTCTCCACGCAGCACACACGTACACGGAGACCTTAGGACTGACACAGGCAGGCCAAATATAATTTTTTCGCTTTTTTGCAAAGGGAAGGCCCCACTGCGTATATTCAATGAACAATAAGTTTAATAACTGTGTTGCGTCCCTGCAAAAGTGTCACAGAACTTTACTGTTGCAGAGTTATTAACTGTGGCAGAGCAGGTATTTCCCAGGCAGGAAAGAAATTGGCGCAAGGCTGCACTCAACCGTAGCTGGTTGCGTCTGATTTTTGTACGTTCTCCACGCAGCACACACGTACACGGAGACCTTAGGACTGACACAGGCAGGCCAAATATAATTTTTTCGCTTTTTTGCAAAGGGAAGGCCACACTGCGTATATTCAATGAACAATACGTTTAATAACTGTGGTGTGGCCCTGAAAAAGTGTCACACAACTTTAGTGTAGCAGAGTTATTAACTCTGGCAGAGCAGGTATTTGCCAGTCAGGAAAGACAATGGCGCAAGCCTGCAGTAAACCGTAGCTGGTTGCGTCTGATTTTTGTACGTTCTCCACGCAGCACACACGTACACGGAGACCTTAGGACTGACACAGGCAGGCCAAATATAATTTTTTCGCTTTTTTGCAAAGGGAAGGCCCCACTGCGTATATTCAATGAACAATACGTTTAATAACTGTGGTGTGGCCCTGAAAAAGTGTCACAGAACTTTACTGTTGCAGAGTTATTAACTGTGGCAGAGCAGGTATTTCCCAGGCAGGAAAGAAATTGGCGCAAGGCTGCACTCAACCGTAGCTGGTTGCGTCTGATTTTTGTACGTTCTCCACGCAGCACACACGTACACGGAGACCTTAGGACTGACACAGGCAGGCCAAATATAATTTTTTCGCTTTTTTGCAAAGGGAAGGCCACACTGCGTATATTCAATGAACAATACGTTTAATAACTGTGGTGTGGCCCTGAAAAAGTGTCACACAACTTTAGTGTAGCAGAGTTATTAACTCTGGCAGAGCAGGTATTTGCCAGTCAGGAAAGACAATGGCGCAAGCCTGCAGTAAACCGTAGCTGGTTGCGTCTGATTTTTGTATGTTCTCCACGCAGCACACACGTACACGGAGACCTTAGGACTGACACAGGCAGGCCAAATATAATTTTTTCGCTTTTTTGCAAAGGGAAGGCCCCACTGCGTATATTCAATGAACAATAACTGTGTTGTGGCCCTGCCTACACAATTCTGTCCCTGTAGTATCAATGGAGGGTGCAATGCTCTGCACAGATGATTTTTAGCAAAAAAAAAAATATGCAACACTGCTAACAGCAGCCAGCACAGTACTCCACACAGTTAAATGTGGCCCTAGAAAGGACCGTTGAGGTTTTTGAAGTCTACACTCACTCCTAACACTCTCCCTGCCTAAGCACCACTTCTGTCCCTAATGCCGGGTGCAATGCTCTGCACTGCCGATTTTGAGAAAAAAAAAAAAAACACTGCTAGCAGCAGCCTGCACACTAGTAGATGTGGCCCTAAGAAGGGCCGTTGGGGTTCTTGAAGCCTACACTAACTCCTAACACTCTCCCTACAGCAGCTCCAGCACGATAGTACTTTCCCTCAGCTAAGTCACAAGGCATGTGTGGCGAGCCGCGGGAGGGGCCGATTTTTATACTCGGGTGACATCAGATCTCCCCAGCCACTCACAGCAGGGGGGTGGTATAGGGCTTGAACGTCACAGGGGGAAGTTGTAATGCCTTCCCTGTCTTTCAATTGGCCAGAAAAGCGCGCTAACGTCTCAGAGAGGAAACTGAAAGTAACCAGAACACCGCGTGGTACTCGTTACGAGTAACGAGCATCCCGAACACCCTAATATTCGCACGAATATCAAGCTCGGACGAGTACGTTCGCTCATCTCTAGTATTTACGTATTAATGGTATGGCAGGGGTTTAACATTTTTTTTTATATTTATTATGTCTGTCATCAAACCTTTCCTATCTGCCTGCTTTTGGGTCCCAGAGCCACTTAGGTTATTTTTTTTTTGGATTTCCCATGAAACACTAAAACTTTATATACAGAACTTTGCTGCCATCTAGTGACATAATGACAATATACTGTACAACGGCTTCAGTGAGAAACCTCTATTATCTGCTGTATGAGCTGCGGACATCATCAAGTAGTTACCACAAATACAGTAACATTGTGCAACTACACAAACATTGCTTCCATCAGAGTCTTGTTGTATCTACCACTAAGAGACCTGGGAAATAATCCACTGCGGCTGCAGGGGCTTCATATTGTAGTGTAATTAGACCTATGCACAGGACCTCACAGCATCTATGCAGATTAGAGACTACACAATATTGCTAGGCCTTATTGACCCCTGCCTCTCAGGGATGTTTGATCCCCTCCCATGAGTCCCACTAAAGCCTTGTCCTAGGGGGGCAAACACAACAAGAGTCGGCTGGCTTCTCCTCAGAGTACCATCCAGAACTGTTCCTGAGCTCACAAGCCAGTACTCTCCTGCTAATGGCTTCTTCACCTCAAGAATCCAAGTCTAATAACTCAGAAGACCTTTCTACTAGCCAGCAGCCCAATTAACCCTTTGGCTCACTCACATGGACATATTTGCAGTACAATTTATGTGTAAATTCTTATACATGTAATACGGACAGCAGACAACAGCATTGCTTTGCTTTGTTGCATTCTGACCTGCATTTTTCAAGCACCTATGTCACCAGTGTAAGTCGATAGGAATGTAAAAAAACACTGAAAATATGAATGTTACATGTGTATTACCTCTGTGCTTCCATGCATGTTGCCAGGAGTCAGTGTGTTTTTTTTTTTTTACGTGCGTGAAAAATGTAACAAATATACATGTCACACTTGTAAAAAAACATATAAGCATGAAAATCGCACTGAATGAATGCAGTGAATATAGTGCATTTTTTACGGACTGAATAGTAAAATGCCTGTGTGAATGAACTGTTAGAATTATCTGTTTTTAGTCATTTAAAGAGATTTTCAGCAATAAACTTTCTTACAACAACTCAAATTTAGGCTAAATTCACACAGGCGAGCACGATATCGGGTCAAGAACCCTGACTGTCCCATTGAAAACAATTCTGAGGAACGAGAAAAAATAGGACATGTGGCCATTTTTTTTTTTAATCTCACAGCATCACTACGCATGGAAAAAATCACTCGTGTGCTCAAAAGAATGGAGTTTATATTCATGTGATTTTTGTGCTCATGAGCATCTGGCCTTAGACCAGACATTATCTGTCTCCAGGAGACCCATTTCTCCAACTCTTCAGCACTTAGGTTCTTTCATTCCCAGTATTCTTGGGTTCACTCCTCAACTGCTCTCAAGAACATCATTTCGGGGTATGTATACCTTTCTAATTACAGTGGTACGTTGGGATGCGAGCGCCTCAGCTTGCGAGTTTTTTTAACTTGCGATCAGGCTCTCTCCTGAATTTTTGCTCTGATTTACGAGGAAAACCTCCGGGTCTGAGCTTGGTTGCAAATCAAAAAATCTCTCAAGCTGAGGCCCAGGAGGATCTATACTCCCCTATCGCCAGCGTTTCGTCCTTGCGATCATCTGCGGTGATGCTGCAGGCTGTCACACCCTCCTTCACGCCAAGAGAGCATTGCTTTCTGGATGTGGGGCCTTGAATGCCCAGCCTCTAGAAAGCTAATGCTCTGATTGGTTAAATCATTCAATGTTGTCATTGAATTACTGTGATTAGTTAACCCAACACCGGCTTTCATTGGCTGACGTCGCGCTGAGTTAACCATTCAGAGCATTAGCTTGCTGGAGGCAGGGCATTCAAGCCCCGCATCTGAAAAACCAATGCTCTGTTGGCATGGAAGAGGATGCAACCGCCTGCAGCAGCGTCGCAGACCATCGCGGAATGCCGGCGGTAGGTAAGTATTGATCTTTTTTTTTTTTTTGTTACTTGTAGGTAGTTTCCCCATTGAAATGAATTGCAATGCCATTAATGCGGAACACAATAACGGCATTTCAATTCATTTCAATGGGGAAAAGTGCTTTGACATACGAGTTTTTTAGCCTAAGAGCTCCATCATGGAATGGATTAAACTCATATGTAAAGGCATCACTGTTAGTGATGAGCGAACATACTCGTCCGAGCTTGATACTCGGGCAAATATTAGGGTGTTCGGGATGCTCGTTACTCTTAACGAGCACCACGCGGTGTTCGGGTTACTTTCAGTTTCCTCTCTGAGACGTTAGCGCGCTTTTCTGGCCAATTGAAAGACAGGGAAGGCATTACAACTTCCCCCTGTGACGTTCAAGCCCTATACCACCCCCCTGCTGTGAGTGGCTGGGGAGATCAGATGTCACCCGAGTATAAAAGCCGGCCCCTCCTGCGGCTCGCCTCAGATGCGTTGTGAGTTAGCTGAGGAAAAGTGCTGCTGCTGGTGCTGCTGTAGGGAGAGTGTTAGGAGTGAGTGTAGGCTTCAAGAACCCCAACGGTCCTTCTCAGGGCCACATCTATCCATGTGCAGTACTGTGGAGGGTGCTGTTAGCAGTATTGCACTAATTTTTTTTTTTCAAAATCGGCTGTCTGCAGAGCATTGCGCCCTGCAGTAATAGTCCAGGGACAGAAGTGGTGGTTAGGTAGGGAGAGTGTTAGGAGTGAGTGTAGGCTTCAAGAACCCCAACGGTCCTTCTTAGGGCCACATCTATCCGTGTGCAGTACTGTGCAGGCTGCTGTTAGCAGTGTTGCATATTTTTTTCTTTTCAAAATCGGCTGTCTGCAGAGCATTGTGCCCTGCAGTAATACTACAGGGAGAGAATTGTGTAGGCAGGGCCAGAAGACATATTTTATTGATTGAATATAGTCAGTGGGCCCTCCGTTTCCAAAAAGGGAAAAATTTTATTTTTCCTGCAGTCTTGCGCCAATTTATTTCCTGCCTGGGAAAAGTCACCGCTCTGCTGCACTTCATATAACTGCATTTCTGTGCAACACATATCTTATCTGATTGAATATAGTCAGTGGGCCCTCCGTTTCCAAAAAAGGGAAAATTGTATTTGTCCTGCAGTCTTGCGCCAATTTATTTCCTGCCTGGGAAAAGTCACCGCTCTGCTGCACTTCATATAACTGCATTTCTGTGGAACACATATCTTATCTGATTGAATATAGTCAGTGGGCCCTCCGTTTCCAAAAAAGGGAAAAATTGTATTTGTCCTGCAGTCTTGCGCCAATTTATTTCCTGCCTGGGAAAAGTCACCGCTCTGCTGCACTTCATATAACTGCATTTCTGTGCAACACATATCTTATCTGATTGAATATAGTCAGTGGGCCCTCCGTTTCCAAAAAAGGGAAAAATTGTATTTGTCCTGCAGTCTTGCGCCAATTTATTTCCTGCCTGGAAAAAGTCACAGCTCTGCTGCACTTCATATAACTGCATTTCTGTGCAACACATATCTTATCTGATTGAATATAGTCAGTGGGCCCTCCGTTTCCAAAAAAGGGAAAAATTGTATTTGTCCTGCAGTCTTGCGCCAATTTATTTGCTGCCTGTGAAAAGTAACTGCTCTGCTGCACTTCATATAACTGCATTTCTGTGCAACACATATCTTATCTGATTGAATATAGTCAGTGGGCGCTCCGTTTCCAAAAAAGGGAAAAATTGTATTTTTCCTGCAGTCTTGCGCCAATTTATTTGCTGCCTGTGAAAAGTAACTGCTCTGCTGCACTTCATATAACTGCATTTCTGTGCAACACATATCTTATCTGATTGAATATAGTCAGTGGGCCCTCCGTTTCCAGAAAAGGGAAAAATTGTATTTGTCCTGCAGTCTTGCGCCAATTTATTTCCTGTCTGGGAAAAGTCACCACTCTGCTGCACTTCATATAACTGCATTTCTGTGCAACACATATCTTATCTGATTGAATATAGTCAGTGGGCCCTCCGTTTCCAAAAAAGGGAAAAATTGTATTTGTCCTGCAGTCTTGCGCCAATTTATTTCCTGCCTGGGAAAAGTCACCGCTCTGCTGCACTTCATATAACTGCATTTCTGTGCAACACATATCTTATCTGATTGAATATAGTCAGTGGGCCCTCCGTTTCCAAAAAAGGGAAAAATTGTATTTGTCCTGCAGTCTTGCGCCAATTTATTTCCTGCCTGGGAAATCACTGGTAATACAGCATGCTGAGGGGTAGGGGTAAGCCTAGAGGACATGGACGTGGCCGAGGATGCGTAGGCCCAAGTGAGGGTGTGGGCACAGGCCGAGCTCCTGATCAAGGTGTATCGCAGCCGACTGCTGCGCGATTAGGAGAGAGGCACGTTTCTGGCGTCCCCACATTCATCGCCCAATTAATGGGTCCACGCGGGAGACCTTTATTAGAAAATGAGCAGTGTGAGCAGGTCCTGTCGTGGATGGCAGAAAGTGCTTCGAGCAAGCTATCATCCATCCACAGTTCTGCGCCATCCAGTGCTGCAAATCCAAATCCTCTGGCTGCTACTCCTCCTTCCTCCCAGCCTCCTCACTCCACTACAATGACACATGCTCAGGAGCAGGAAGACTCCCAGGAACTGTTCTCAGGCCCCTGCTCAGATTGGGCAGCAGTGGTTCCTCTCCAAGCAGAGGAGTTTATCGTCACTGATGCCCAACCATTCGAAAGTTCCCGGGGTCCGGGGGATGAGGCTGGGGACTTCCGGCAACTGTCTCAAGAACTTTCAGTGGGTGGGGAGGACGATGAGGATGAGACACAGTTGTCTTGCAGTGAGGTAGTAGTAAGGGCAGTAAGTGCGAGGGAGGAGCGCACAGAGGATTCGGAGGAAGAGCAGCAGGACGATGAGGTGACTGACCCCACCTGGTGTGCAACGCCTACACAGGACAGGTCTTCAGAGGGGGAGGCAAGGGCAGCAGCAGGGCAGGTTGCAAGAGGCAGTGCGGTGTCCAGGGGTAGAGGCAGGGCCAGACCGAATAATCCAGCAACTGTTTCCCAAAGCGCACCCTCGCGCCATGCCACCCTGCAGAGGCCGAGGTGCTCTAAGGTCTGGCAGTTTTTCACAGAGACGCCTGACGACCGACGAACAGTGGTGTGCAACCTTTGTCGCGCCAACATCAGCCGGGGAGCCACCACCAACAGCCTCACCACCACCAGCATGCGCAGACATATGATGGCCAAGCACCCCACAAGGTGGGACGAAGGCCGTTCACCGCCTCCGGTTTGCACCGCTGCCTCTCCCCCTGTGCCCCAACCTGCCACTGAGATGCAACCCCCCTCTCAGGACACTGGCACTACCGTCTCCTGGCCTGCACCCACACCCTCACCTCCGCTGTCCTCGGCCCCATCCACCAAAGTCTCGCACCGCACCGTCCAGCCGTCGCTATCGGAAGTGTTTGAGCGCAAGCGCAAGTACGCCGCCACGCACCCGCACGCTCAATCGTTAACCGTCCACATAGCCAAATTTATCAGCCTTGAGATGCTGCCGTATAGGGTTGTGGAAACGGAGTCCTTCAAAAGTATGATGGCGGCGGCGGCCCCGCGCTACTCAGTTCCCAGTCACCACTACTTTTCCCGATGTGCCGTCCCAGCCCTGCACGGCCACGTCTCCCGCAACATTTTACGTGCCCTCACCAACGCGGTTACTGCCAAGGTCCACTTAACAACGGACACGTGGACAAGCACAGGCGGGCAGGGCCACTACATCTCCCTGACGGCACATTGGGTGAATTTAGTGGAGGCTGGGACAGAGTCAGAGCCTGGGACCGCTCACGTCCTACCCATCCCCAGAATTGCGGGCCCCAGCTCGGTGGTGGTATCTGCGGCGGTGTATGCTTCCTCCACTAAAGCACCCTCCTCCTCCTCCGCAACCTCTGTCTCGCAATCAAGATGTGTCAGCAGCAGTAGCACGTCGCCAGCAGTCGGTGTCGCGCGGCGTGGCAGCACAGCGGTGGGCAAGCGTCAGCAGGCCGTGCTGAAACTACTCAGCTTAGGAGATAAGAGGCACACGGCCCACGAACTGCTGCAGGGTCTGACAGAGCAGGCCGACCGCTGGCTTGCGCCGCTGAGCCTCCAACCGGGCATGGTCGTGTGTGACAACGGACGTAACCTGGTGGCGGCTCTGCAGCTCGGCAGCCTCACGCACGTGCCATGCCTGGCCCACGTCTTTAATTTGGTGGTTCAGCGCTTTCTGAAAAGCTACCCACGCTTGTCAGACCTGCTCGGAAAGGTGCGCCGGCTCTGCGCACATTTCCGCAAGTCCCACACGGACGCTGCCACCCTGCGCACTCTGCAACATCGCTTTAATCTGCCAGTGCACCGACTGCTGTGCGACGTGCCCACACGGTGGAACTCTACGCTCCACATGTTGGCCAGGCTCTATGAGCAGTGTAGAGCTATAGTGGAATACCAACTCCAACATGGGCGGCGCAGTGGGAGTCAGCCTCCTCAATTATTTTCAGAAGAGTGGGCCTGGTTGGCAGACATCTGCCAGGTCCTTGGAAACTTTGAGCAGTCTACCCAGGTGGTGAGCGGCGATGCTGCAATCATTAGCGTCACCATTCCTCTGCTATGCATCTTGAGAAGTTCCCTGCAAAGCATAAAGGCAGATGCTTTGCGCTCGGAAACGGAGGCGGGGGAAGACAGTATGTCGCTGGATAGTCAGAGCACCCTCCTGTCTATATCTCAGGGTGTTGAGGAGCAGGAGGAGGAGGAGCATGAGGAGGATGAGGAGGAGGGGGAAGAGACAGCTTGGCCCACTGCTGACGGTACCCATGCTGCTTGCCTGTCATCCTTTCAGCGTGTATGGCCTGAGGAGGAGGAGGAGGAGGAGGATCCTGAAAGTGATCTTCCTAGTGAAGACAGCCATGTGTTGCGTACAGGTACCCTGGCACACATGGCTGACTTCATGTTAGGATGCCTTTCTCGTGACCCTCGCGTTACACGCATTCTGTCCACTACGGATTACTGGGTGTACACACTGCTCGACCCACGGTATAAGGAGAACCTTTCCACTCTCATTTCCGAAGAGGAAAGGGGTTCGAGAGTGTTGCTATACCACAGGACCCTGGCGGACAAGCTGATGGTAAAATTCCCATCCGACAGCGCTAGTGGCAGAAGGCGCAGTTCCGAGGGCCAGGTAGCAGGGGAGATGCGGAGATCGAGCAGCATGTACAGCACAGGCAGTGCAACAGTCTTTAAGGGCCTGGACAGCTTTATGGCTCCCCAGCAAGACTGTGTCACCGCTCCCCAGTCAAAAAATTTTTATACGTTTCAATGCGCTTAAAAGCGTTGGAACTTTAACTTGAACCAATTTTTCGTTACACTGGGCTGCCTCCAGGCCTAGTTACCACTTGAGCCACATTAACCAAAGCGATTAATGGGTTTCACCTGCCCTCTTGGCTGGCCATGGCCAATTTTTTGGATGTACATTAGTACTGTTGATACAGCAATTTTTGTGGGCCCTCGCCTACAGTGTTATCAAATTAATTTTTAGCCCACCTGCATTACAGCTGACGTTACCTCAGCTGTGTTGGGCAATGCAATGGGATATTTTTGTGTACCGCCGGTGGGTTCCAGGGAGCCACCCATGCTGTAGGTGCACACGGAGTGTAACCTACATGTGTCCACTTGTAAAGAACCCCAGTCTGACTGGGGCATGCAGTGTGGGCCGAAGCCCACCTGTATTACGCACGACATTACTACCTCAGCTGTGTTGGGCAATGCAATGGGATATTTCTATGTACCGCCGGTGGCTTCCTGGCACCCACCCATGCTGTGGGTCCACAGGGAATTATAAATGCATCTGTTTCCACTTGTAAAGAACCCCAGTCTGACTGGGGCATGCAGTGTGGGCCGAAGCCCACCTGTATTACGCACGACATTACTACCTCAGCTGTGTTGGGCAATGCAATGGGATATTTTTGTGTACCGCCGGTGGGTTCCAGGGAGCCACCCATGCTGTAGGTGCACACGGAGTGTAACCTACATGTGTCCACTTGTAAAGAACCCCAGTCTGACTGGGGCATGCAGTGTGGGCCGAAGCCCACCTGTATTACGCACGACATTACTACCTCAGCTGTGTTGGGCAATGCAATGGGATATTTCTATGTACCGCCGGTGGCTTCCTGGCACCCACCCATGCTGTGGGTCCACAGGGAATTATAAATTCATCTGTTTCCACTTGTAAAGAACCCCAGTCTGACTGGGGCATGCAGTGTGGGACGAAGCCCACCTGCATTAAGCACGACATTACTACCTCAGCTGTGTTGGGCACTGCAATGGGATATTTTTGTGTACCGCCGGTGGGTTCCAGGGAGCCACCCATGCTGTGGGTCCACAGGGACTTCACAATAGGGAGTTGTACCTGCCTGTGTCTATGAATTAAAAACCGCGGTCTGACTGGGGCATGCAGACACCTTGACAGAATGAATAGTGTGTGGCACATAGGTTCCCCATTGCTATGCCCACGTGTGCAGCTCCTGATGGCGGTGGCACAGGATTCTATTTCTCATTGCTTCTGTACAGCATTGTGGGCTATCGCCCCGCCACTTTTAAAGAGGGTCGCTGCCTAGCCGTGCCAACCTCTGCAGTGTGTGCCTGCGGTTCCTCCTCATGGCAGACGCACTTATAAATAGACATGAGTGTGGCGTGGCATGAGGGCAGCTGAAGGCTGCGCAGGGACAATTTGGTGTGCGCTGTGGACACTGGGTCGTGCGGGGGGGTTGGGCAGCATGTAACCCAGGAGAAGTGGCAGCGGAGTGTCATGCAGACAGTGATTGTGCTTTGTTGGAGGTAGTGTGGTGCTTAGCTAAGGTATGCATTGCTAATGAGGGCTTTTCAGAAGTAAAAGTTGTTGGGAGGGGGGGGCCCACTCTTGCCGGTATTGTGGCTTAATAGTGGGACCTGTGAACTTGAGATGCAGCCCAACATGTAGCCCCTCGCCTGCCCTATCCGTTGCTGTGTCGTTCCCATCACTTTCTTGAATTGCCCAGATTTTCACACATGAAAACCTTAGCGAGCATCGGCGAAATACAAAAATGCTCCGGTCGCCCATTGACTTCAATGGGGTTCGTTATTCGAAACGAACCCTCGAACATCGCGGGAAGTTCGTTTCGAATAACGAACACCCGAGCATTTTGGTGTTCGCTCATCTCTAGCTATGTTCATACACATACCTGGAGAACATTGTAATATAACATTGGTGCTGGGCTTCACTGAAGGTTTATTCACATCTTTACATATATTCAATCTGTGGTCACCCAATGATTTTATTTGCCAAGTAATCAAGTTAGGAACAATTTGGGTCCCTGCACACTAGCATTTTTTTACTGCTGCGATATCGCTGCCATTTTTTTTATCGCAAATGTCATTGGGATTTTCTAATGTTAAAACCGCATTGGACAAAAATTGCAAAGCAGAAACGTGTGGTTTTTGTGTGATGCGTTTTTAACATTAGAAAGTCCCATTGACATTCGTATTAAAAAGTGCAGCGATATCGCAGCATAAAAAAGGCGTTAGTGTGCAGGGGGTCTTAGTCAAGAAATCCCAATGTATCTGTCCGATAATCCACTTTCCTAGAAAAAAAGGGAAAGATCCTCCACTACTACTGATGAGCTATTACATATCAGGAAATGTCAGTAATCATATATTGCGTAATAGGAATGAAGAACAGTCATGGTGGATTCTATGTGGGGTAACAATCTGCCATAACAATTCTGCATCAAAATCCGCATGTCTTAGGATGGTGTCACAGAGGCATAAACAGATTATTTCACATATTTGTGCAATGAGCATTGCATGTGTTTCACTGTAGTCTTTCCAATAGTAAGTGATGCATATTTGTGCATGAAAAAAAACCCTCCAGCATGCTGCCATTGATTTCAATGGGAAATTAAGTTAAATTAGTTTAGTATATGCTCTGTTTGTGTGCAATATGCAAGTAAATAAAACATGCTGCACCGTTTTTTTTTGACGACCAAATGTGTTTGCAAAATGCGCACATGAACAAACCCTTTGAAAGCAGTGGGCTCTATTCACTGCGTATTACAAGAACAAATTTTGTATATGCAATACGCTGCGCAAAAGTGTTTATGTGAATCCGGCCTTACATGTGTATTTTGATGTGGATTTGCCATGAAAATAGTACAGACATGCTGTGGGTTCTGCTCTTTGCAGCAATTCCGCTGCAAACCTGCACCCAAATCTGTAAGATCTGAGTTTTCATGTTGATGCGTTCGGAGCAGATTTTTCCACCACGTGTGACTCTACCCTCGGTGTATGTTCACATCTGTCAGATTAGTCACAGAAGATGTGAATGGGATTGTTACTGTAGGAGATGTTGTCACATTTAGATTTATGGGACAATCGCAGAAATGACAGCACTAGTCAAAAGTGATTGGCTGTTTGCCCCACAACACCAAATATCACTGATAAACGTTATCTATTAATTATGTTTATTATTATAGTTAGTGTTATAGCTGATAAATAACACATATATGTTGCAGGTCCAGATGAATGCCGGCCACTAAAATACATATCAGGTAAACAAGGAGGTCATCTACCAATTTTATACATCAAACTAAAGCTAAGAATACTAACTAAAAGCCCATTTAGACACAACGATTGTCACTCAAAAGACGCCTTTTGAGCGATAATCGTTGTGTCTAACTGTACTGAGATCGTGCAGTTTTTGTTACCCTGTCGCTCATCGTTGTCTTTCAGCTTGCTGAAAGACAATGATGAGCCTTATCAGGGATTCACAGCGGGATACAGCTGATACTATTGTTTCAGCTGTATCCCGCTCCCTGTTAATGGGCTGGGTATGAAGTACAGAGCGGTCAAACTCTGTTCTCCATACCTGGCACGGAGCGCTCGGCTGTATAATACGCGGGCGCTCCGTGCAGAAAACATCTGGATGCAGAAGACAAGCAGGGACACCCCACTTGTCTTGTGCATCCTCCGCTCTGAGCGCTCGGCTGTATAATACCCGGGCGCTCAGAGCGGAGAACAGCTGGATGGAGAAGACAAGCGGGACCCCACTTGTCTTCTGCAACCTCCACAGCGCAAGGTGATCTTGAGCGATCATTTTGCGCTGCAAATGACCCAACGATGATCACTCAAAAGTAGCTTGAGCGACATCTTTTGAGCGATTATCGTTGTGTCTAAATGGGGCATAAGTCCCCGAAAGTGATAACAGCTGTCCCTGGATTCACCCCAGAAAGAATCGCTGCCTGTCCTATTCTAGGCTGATAACAGATGATAATAGAATATACAGCAATTGTTTACACATGTATCATCTGTGTGTGAAGAACATTCATGTGAATAGCCTCATTGGCTATAATGGGTCTGCCAGCTGTCCATGTAATGCACGGACAACACACAGACCATGAACATGATTAGCTGAATGGGCCCTAAAATGGAAAGTGCTGTATAATTAGAAAATGCTCTATTGAATAAATCAAGTTTTTATTTTTAAGGGGATGTCAGAGAAAAAACTTTTTCTTGTAAAAACAGGTCCAACTTGGTAAAAAAAATAGTAAAACTCTTATACATACTTCTTTCAACTCTCTGCAAGTCCCACCAAACAGCGGTGGAGCTATCAAAAATTTTGCTACACAAGACAGCAGTCGAAGCTCTTGTTTTAAAAGCAATGTTATAAATTTGCAAAGGACAAATTCTACCAGGGGAACAGAACAGCCGAGCATGGGCCTTCTCCAAGGGAACACTGTAGAGCTACAGATGTTTCTTGTGCTTTAGAAAATGTGTTTTGGTGAAAGGAAACATGATGGAACCTGGAGGAGGAGAGCAACAGCAGTTCTCCCACCGCTAACAGCACCTTGAGGGCATAGTGTTCTCCTCATGGAAACAGGAGAGCTGTAGATCCGTATTTATGTATTGATTTATTTTTAATTTGGGGGAAGTATAAGGAGGAAACATGTCAGCAGCAGGAGGAGAAGAGCCGCAGCACCATTACCACCACCAATTTCCCCAAACCCCACTGCTAGCTGCGTAATATCTGCAAATATTTTGTAGTGGCCAAACTGGCAACTTTGAATCATGTCTGAGACTACAAACAGGAACTGCAATTTTCCCTGTTCCAAAATGTATCTTGTTTGTCTATCTTGCTGCTCTGTATGTTGACAGCTGCAGAAATATCCCTTCTCCCAATGTACAGACCACGTTTTCTATAGGTATTCAAACATGATGCAGCAACTTCCTCTGCTCCCACCATAGAAACCTGTTTGTCAGGCCGCGATGTTGTCATGTCAGGAAACTTTGAGGATATAGTACAAAGTATGATGTTAAATATAGAGTATTACGAGGACACTGTTTAGTAATGAAGGAAATGCAGCTTCTATAAAATCTCCCTACGCCTTGAGGCACAAGGATAAGGTAAATAATGCTTCAACTATAGAGAAGTAAAAACATTAACAAACATTTGAAAAGGTATAATTTAAACTTGTCCAATCCCAATGAAATGTGGTCTGACACATCACACATTGATCAGTCTCTGGGTCAGGTATCAATATATTTCAAGAAAAATCCTGCCAGCAAATGTACAAGTCTAAATCCTCTAGAACAGGGCCCAAGCAGGGCCTTAAGGGTTTGTCTGAGTTAAGGGTAACCCCTTTCACTGGGTCCAACATAGTATAAAATAACAATTGAGCAGTTATTCACCTCTCTCGGCTCCCCCGTTTATCCTCCACCGCCGGCTCTGCCCTCTGCTGTCTCCACTGTGACATGCAATAAACCTGCTGTAGCAGCCAATGACAGCGCTCAGCCATGATCCCTGAATGCTGTCATTGGCTACTGCATCTTGTTTGTAGATGGGCTCTGCATGCAGTGATGTCACCATAGCCAGTGATGTAGGACTAATGGGGGAGCATGGAGAGGTGAGAAACTGCGCCTTTGTTATTTTATACCATGGGGGGCCGGGTAATAGGTTTCCCTTAACTCAGATAACCCCTTTCACATGATCCATATTTAGGCAAACAATCATCAAGTCAATGTAATATCCAGGTTCCCATGCCCTTTTCTAATTAAATGTGGATTCACCAGGGAGCATATGACTCTAATTGTATTTGATCTGAAGGATATTCTCAGTGCTCGGTCTGGCATAGACCATTTTCCAATGGTAATATAAACACTATAAGAATGTCTTTTTTAACATTTGAATTAATATCTATTGCTAATCTGTGCTTGTTTACCACTCCCGTATAAGTGAAGTATTATTTACCTTGCCCTGTGCTTTAACCCCATAGTGACAAACATATTTCTTGCTTTAAGGACCAAGCGACTGTCATTGTTGCATTGCAAGAACCGTAACTTGATGATAGAGCCATATGAGGGCTTTTTTGGGGGACAAATTGTAATTTTTATTGGCACCACTGTGGAGTCCATATACTGTAATGTATAACTTTTTTGGGAGATTAAAATACCCCACAGAAATTCCTCTATTGTTTCTGGGTTTTCTTCTTACAGCATTCACGATTCGGTAAAAATATCATGATAACTTTCTTATTTGCATTATCACGATTAGGGTGCATTCCCACGAACGTATATCGGCTCGGTTTTCACGCCAAGCCAATATATGTTGTCCTCGTGTGCACGGGGCAGGGGGGGGGAGATGGACCTTAGCCCCGCCCCCGTCCCACCTCCTCTCATTGCAAATAGTGCAGAGGGGCGGAGAGGAGGCAGAGAGGGGGCGGTTGCTCAGTTCCTGCTTCTGGCTCTTCCATCCCCCCCCCCCCTGCAGAGAGAGACAATGTATATCGGCTCGGCGTGAAAACCGATATACGTTCGTGTGAATGCACCCTGTAATACCAAGTTTATGTAGATTTATTTATTTATCTCGTCGGCCAAGGAGCTGTTAGATGGCTTGTTTTTTGCGGGAAGAGATACAGTTTTTATTGATACCATTTTGAGGTACATGTGACTTTTGGACTGCTTTTTATTGTGTTGTTTGGGAGGCGAACAATCGAAAAAAAAAACAATTCTGGCATTAGTTTTCTAAATTATTTTTACGGCATTCATCATGTGCGATAAATAAAATATTTTGATTGTTTGGGTCGTTACAAATGCGGTAATACCCATTTTGTGCTGCTTTTTTAAATTTTTTGTTTTATTTAAGGGGTTTTATGGGGGTTTTAATTAGACCTATGCACAGGACCTCTCAGCATCTATACAGATTAGAAACTGCACAATATTGCTAGGCCTTATTGATCCCTGCCTCTCAGGGATGTTTGATCCCCTCCCATGAGTCCTGCTAAAGCCTTGTCCTAGGGTGGCAAACAAAACAAGAGTCGCCTGGCTTCTTCCAGGAGTACCTTCCAGAACTGTTCTTGAGCTTCAAAGCCAGTACTTTCCTGCTAATGGCTCCTTTTACTAAAGGATCTAAGTCCAATGACTGAGAAGACCTTTCTACTAGCCGGCAGCCTAATCAACCAGCCTCCTCACCAGTAATGGAAGTACTTACAACCTTGAGGCTCACTCGCATGGACATATTTGCAGTACAAATTATGTGTGAATTTTTCTGCATGTAATATGGGCAGCATATAACAGCATTGCTTTACATTGTTGCATTCTGACCTGCATTTTCAAGCACCTATTTAAGGAGCTGCATATTTTTGTCCATATCACAAACCCAAATCACCACTGTAAGTCTATAGGAGTGTAAAAAAACACTGAGAATATACATGTTACATGTGTATTAACTGTGCTTCCATGCATTTTGGAAATCTGACATGTGTCACTTTAACATAGAATAACTCTGTAAAGGTTTTGCATATCCAAGTGATTCTAACATTGTTTCTTCATCACATGTTGTATATTTATTAAAAACGCCAAAATTGGGAAAATTTTAAAAAAATATATAATTTTTTCACAATTTCAATTGCAATATCTCAAATATGTGCAAACATACTGTACAAATTTTTGCTAAAATATCTTTCTATATGTTTACTTTATTCTGGATGCACATTTGAAAAACTTTCAATTTTTTTAACCATTTAGGAGACATAACAGTTTAACATTGATTATCAGCATTTTGAGGAACACTTTGTTTTCCTACACCAAGCCAAGATTGCAAAGGCTCATAGGTGTCAGAATGATAGATACCCCCACAAATGACCCCATTTTAAAAACTACACTCCCTAATATTTTCACTGAGGGGTGTCATGAGTATTTTGACCCCACAATGTTTTTTTAGGAATTAATTTATTTTAGAAAAAAAACAAAACAATTTCATATTTTTGTAAATATGTCATTTTATAGCCAGTTTTTTTTTCTATAGTGCACATAAAAATAAGGATTTACACCCCAAAATGGATACCCATGTATATCCTCTGTTCAGAAACATACCCATTGTGGCTCTAATATTATGTCTGCATGCACTACGGGGCCCAAACCGAATGGAACAACCGGTGGCTTTCAGAACAGAAATTTTGCTTGAAGGCATTTTCGGCCCTATAGCACACTGGGAGAGCCCTTGAGTGGCAAAAACAATGGAGAACCCCCACAAGTGACCCTATTTTAAAAACTAGACCACTTAACAAATTCATCTAAGGGTATACTGCGTATTGTGACCCCACAGTTTTTGAATGAATCTAAGCAAAGCCATTTTTTGGCAATTGTGTCATTTTAAAAACAGGTTTTTTTGTATAGCACACATATGAATGAAGACATTCACCCCAAAATGGATCCCCCTGTTTGTTCTGTGCTCAGAAACATACCCATTGTGGCCCCAATCTACTTACAGGACACATGACAAGGCCTATATTTGAGGAAACACCCGTTGGATTTCAAGGCACAACTGAATAAATTCCAGGCCTCATTGCTCACTTGTGCAGAAAACAAATTGACTCCCTAAACTTAACCCCCTCCCTCCGCGCCCTTTTTGGCATTTCCTAAATCTTAGATAAAAGTAATAATGTAAACTGTGTGGTATTTCCAAAGACAGGAGTAATTACGGAGTCCTGGTTGGGATTGGCACATGGGGCAATAAAACCGGGTATCCCTCCTCCCATGCTTTTTTGGGGGGTATTTCCTGACCTCAGTGGCGGGGGTGGGGTGTAAAAAGTGGAGCTCTGAGTCTTCGTATGCTTGCTGAGGTGTGGCGGTGTCACACACAGAAGGCGCTCAGTAAGCTGCTCCTGAAACTGCAGGAAGGGGAGCATTCCAGAGATCTTCTTGTAAATTACGTATTACAGGTATGGCTGTATGTAGAATCCGCTTGTGAAGGCCTGCAGCGGATCCCAGCTGTGAGCCCAGCTTAGCGCTGTGTACGGTCACGTGATGTTCTGCTCATAACTGTGTGCTCACACAGGCAGTCTTGCGTAGTACACCTTTTTTAGTAACCCGTACACAATGTAAAAGTTAAATGAATAGATCACCCTTCCTTTCTGTGCAACTTCAATTAAAGCAGTCGGCTTCGGAATCCCATAGAAACAGCTCTGCCGTTCAGTCTATAACTGGCCATACATAAATAATGAAGTTTCAGAGGTAACGTGCTCCTGAGTGAAAAAAATTCAAAAGCCATTATTGAAAGAGTGTTACACAAAAGTCAGATACAGGATGCATTATGATTCAAATAAAGAATCTCGATCACCTGACTAGTATGAATGCATCACTTCCTTTTATATCTAAACAGGTAAAAATCTAATTAAAAACAAAGTATAGCAGCTGATGTATTAACTGATACAAAACTATTGCATGGATCAGGCAAAGGGCCGCATGGACTAAGCATGCGTAACTATCAACACATTTATCAAACAGAATTACACTTGTTCTGTTAATAGTCATTAAAGTAAGATGTTACAAAACACTGAATTAAATATATTAGTAATATACAGATAATTATTTATCATCTCTTCTTTTTCTTTTTTTTGAATCGAACCACGTCCGCTGTATAGTATCTGACTTTTATGTGACACTCTTTTAATAAAGGCTTTTGAATTTTTTCACTAAAGAACAGCATTACCTCTGAAACTTCATTATCTACATACACAAGGTAGTTGCATATGGGCTGCGGGTACATCCACGACCATGGAGCACAATGGGCTCTATGTTGCGGATATCTGCAGTAAAAAAGAACATGCTGCATTCTGTTTTCTGCGAGTCGATAACGTAATTCTGACCCGCTAATGTGAGTGGCATTGTGTAATCCAGTGCATTTGAGTGATCCGCGTATTACTGCGGATCAGATGAATGAAGAATCCGTAATTCCTATCCGGTCGGATGAGACTGGCCTAAGGCAGATCGCTACCTTTTTATAATGTGACCGGGGACCGCTCAATGAGGCCCTCAGTCACTGCTCCAGGCTCTCGGTGACCATTAGTATCTGGGAGCAAGGAGATTTTATATTTCCCAGGCCCTTCCTGGCTCCTGTGAATGTGTCTGGCATTTTGCTGTCGGGCGCATGAGAAGAAACGGGGTGAGGTCCGTGGAGGAGGATCATGTTGGGGTTCAAATATGGAGGCTTCAGATAAAAAGTTTCATCTCCTCTCACCGATTGCATCGGTAAGGGGAGATGAATAGAGATGAGCGAGCGTACTCGTCCGAGCTTGATGCTCGTTCGAGTATTATGGTACTCGAGATGCTCGTTACTCGAGACGAGCACCACGCGGTGTTCGAGTCACTTCCATTTTCTTCCCATAAAAGTTTGCGCCGTTTTCTGGCCAGTAGAAACACAGGGAAGGCATTACAACTTCCTCCTGTGAGGTTCAAGCCCTATCCCACTCCCCTGCAGTGAGTGGCTGGGGAGATCAGGTGACACCCGAGTATATAAACTGGGGCCGGCCGCGGCTCGCCACAGATGCACGCTGAGAGACATTAGGGAAAGTGCCGTCCTGCTGTAGCTGCTATAGGGAGAGTGTTAGGCTGTTATCTTCGTCTTCAAGAACCCCAACGGTCCTTCTTAGGGCCACATCTGACCGTGTGCAATACTGTTGAGGTTGCTTTTAGCAGTTTTGCACTTTTTTTTTTGTATATCGGGCGTGCAGACCATAGCGTCCTCAGTCTGCAGTCATTTTACTGAGTATAGGGACAGTATTGGTGAGGCAGGGAAAGAGGTATACTGGCTATATAGGCAGTGGGCTTTTTCAAAAAAATTGGAAAAAAAAAATCTTTGTGCTGCCTGTGACCGTGTTCAGTTTACTGCGTGTCTGCTGGGGGTAGTAGTCACTCATTAATACCCTAGACTGCTACTACTACTGAAATGGAACTAATACTGTGCTCCCCCTATATTGCTGCTTTGGAATTGTTACTGGCGCCTGTCTTGACTGCTACTATTACTGAAATGGGCGGTTGGGCAGCATGTTACCCAGGAGAAGTGGCAGCGGAGTGTCATGCAGGCAGTGATTGTGATTGGTTGGAGGTAGTGTGGTGCTTAGCTAAGGTATGCCTTGCTAATGAGAGTTTTTCAGAAGTAAAAATTGTTTGGGGGGGGGCACTCTTGCCGCTGTTGTGGCTTAATAGTGGGACCTGGGAACTTGAGATGCAGCCCAACATGTAGCCCCTTGCCTGCCCTATCCGTTTCTGTGTCGTTCCCATCACTTTCTTGAATTTCCCAGATTTTCTCAAATGAAAACCTTACCGGAGCATAGGTCCCATACAAAAATGCTCGGGTCGCCCATTGACTTCAATGTGGTTCGTTACTCGAAACGAACCCTCGAGCATCGCAGGAAGTTCGACTCGAATAACGAGCACCCGAGCATTTTGATGCTCGCTCATCTCTAGAGATGAAACTTCGACTCTTTTTTCTTTTACATTATCCATTGGATATAGGTGATTACATGACCAGGAATCGCTCACCGCAGCCCCCGTGACATCTCCAGGCTCTCGGCTACCTTTGATAAGCAAGTCCTTATTTAATCACTTTTGTGGAAAAAGAAGACCTACATGTGTGACAATCTAAAAACAAATATGCTCTATATTTTATGAGGGGGGAGTTGATAACATGGTTAAAAGTCCATGATACCCTATAACCTGAGGTGATGTGAAGCCTTACAGAAGAGACAGAACACTGACAGCTCGTCCTTCTCTCCCTGCTCATCCCTGCTTCCACACCCACAACCCTGAATAGGCTGACGTGACACCTGAAAGGTTAGTATATACAGTTATCACTTCAGCAGTTCTGGTCTTGGATTTCAAATAAGACTAAAGCTACTGCTCTAGTCCCTTTCTAGGCAGAGACAGAGATAGTATAATAGTACTCAACCCCCAAATGAACAGCGCTCAGGCAAAACTGTAAGTTATTTTCTCCTAGCCAAAGCATAATTTGGGCAAAACTGTTAACTGATTTATAGTTTTCGATAGACATGTTGGAGTGGCCTATCAATCTAGCCATTCTGGGTGAGGAAAAGCCAGAGAAAGCTGCTCTAATGACTCTCCTCTCTGATCCTATAATATATTCAATTTCTAGTGTGGTGTCTGTACCAGACGCCAGCCGTTGTGGGGGAGACCACGGGAAAAAATGGATGTCATGGGTGGTTCTGCAATCTCTCCCAGAAATGGCACTCAAAGGAGCCTAGCTTGGTTGCATGCAGTGGAACAGGTGCAATAGTGATAACAGTTCATTTTAACGGTGTTGTCACATGACGCCTTTAGGGGGGGTGAACTCCTTTGGAAGTCCTGATGCTCCTCAGTTCCTTGTTGTTTAAAGCATAAACTTTATTTCACAGTATTAAAAGCGTGCTTAATGTAAATTAAAATTACAGCTCATATGCTTGTATACATAGAATTTACTCTCAGTCCATCTGATCATATCACAGTATTATAGATTCCTACTGCAGATCAATCTATACTGTGTGCATTTGCTGACCATAAAAACTATATCCTCAAAGTGTTGTGAGAGGAACAAAACTACAAGGTGGTTCAAAGATATGGAGACCACTGAGAAAATGGGAAAATATGATTGGAACACTATCCTATGTACGGCATGTTGCTAAGGGAAGAAGGCAAATCTGTGAGGGGCGGTGTCCAACACAACGGCCATTTTAAAAGCCACCATCTTGAAACCAAGCCAATATTTTCAAATGGTAAGGGGGGCATCTGGGATGTTTATCTGATAGAGAATCCAAATTTGTGACATCATTATTGCTGGCAAATCTTATTACTTTTGGACTCTCTGAAGAACCCTTTTTCTGCAATGGGTCTATTTATATGGGTGATTTTTTCCCTCACAGTGATGTTGCTAGATGGAAAAATCACAGCATGTTCTATTTATAAGTCTCACATGAGAGTAGTACATGCAAATGACCGCTTTCCCGCACATCGCACAGCATGTGACTGGGGTGCAATATTCTTGGGTGTGACCTATTTCGCTGTACGTAAATACGGCTTAATAGGCAAATTATGATTTTAATATAAATCTTGCTGTTACAATTTAAAAAAAAATGTAACCAAAACACTGATGTGAACGAGCTCTAAGCTAATTCATTCCATGCAGACCATGAAATAAGTCCTAACATCTATCTGCTCAATATATCTGAATATAAAATATTACTCCACTTTGTAAAGTTCCCACAGATCAAACAAGATGAAGGATTCAGATCTGAAACTCCTGATCCCCAATGTATTTCTCCAGCTGTATACTTTCTATACACTAGTTTCTGTACATGTCCTCAGCCCATCTGTTACACTGTGTGTATCTAGCACAATAATATGTCCCGGATTCTTCAGGTTTCGCTCCAGTGAGTTTGAGATAAACTTCTCCTTTATTTGTGTCTCTTGTTATAGTTATACGTCCCTGAAGAGACTGGGCATAGCTGGTGTCAGCATCATATTCTCCCCAACCATTCTAGGCCTTTCCCATCACATTGTCTGACCCAGTTTACAGCACGCATGTTAGTGCTGTCAGTGAGAGAGGCACCGCTGACTTTACAGGTCTTCTCCAGAGTCTCTGTAGGTTTCACAGTCCCAGGACCAGACACCTCTAGTGAGATCTGTGCAGCGACACCTGGAAATAAACACAAATTACTTCATTCTTTAATAGATCTGAAATCTACAATTATTACTAGAAGTTGTGTGATATTGGCAGGAAATCAGACTCACATTGTAGAGATGATATAACACAGAGTAACCAAAGGAGACTCTTCATGATTGGGCGGAGGAGATAGAACAAGTCAGTTCCAGGTCTGGGTGAACAGTTCCTGATCAGTGGACACTTCTACTTCTCTACTTATACAGGAAGTTATTTACATACATTTACATACATCCTGCAGTGGAGACCCCCGACCTTTATTACCTGGAGCACATTGTAATATAACATTGCTGCTGAGCTACATTGATGGATCATTCACGTCTTTACATATATTCAACCCTTGGTTTTATTTGCCAGAAAAAGAAATCTATCCCAGAACGTCTTCATGTCTGCAATGGGTTTTTATACTATTCTCCCCATAAAAAGGAACAGATTGCAATACAGCCAAGTAAATAAAGTATTAATATAAGAACAGTATTTGAAAGAAACCTGTCACTGACCGGAGGAACTTCTGAGGATCATCAAACATAAAGTGAATCCAAAACACTTAATGTAAAGTAGACAAATTATAAACAATTATTCAAGTAAGTAGTGTAAGCTCCCACCTACGACCTGAAGGTTGCAAGTTCAATTACCGCTTGATTCAGGTAGCCGGCTCAAGGTTGACTCAGCCTTCCATCCTTCCGAGGTCGGCAAAATGAGAACACAGCTTGGTGGGGGGTAATAAATAATAATTACCTGAAAGTGCTGCGGAATAAGTTGGCACTATAAAAATACCAAGTAACCCAAATGCATCAGTCAGAGAATCCACTTCACTTCTACTGATGAACTATTACATATTAGGATATGTCAGTAATCATATGTTGTGTTATAGGAATGAAGAACAGTGATGGTGGATTCCACGTGGGGTAAAAATTGCATGCCTTAGGCTGTTTTGCTGCTCTATACGTTGACGGCAGCAGAAATATCCCCTCCATTGTGCAGATCACGTTTTTTATAGGCATGTAAACATGATGCAGAACCTTCCTCTGCTCCCTCCATAGAAATCTGTTCTATGCTGGTATACAAGATTTTACACCAGCAGCAATATATCCTCTGTAGAATATATGCCCTTGTTAGCCAAAGACCATGTGTTATACAGGCATATACACGTGATGCAGCTTCATTGTCCTGTGCTCAACTGTAAAATTGCCGCTGGTTACACTGCGCCTATGTTATATATGGTTAGGTCATGTGATACGGGTGTCTAATGAAACTATTTCCCATATGCAAGATGGAGGACACATGTCATGACATCAGCAAGGCATCCTGGCTACTGATTGAATGCACACTGACCTCTATCAGGCATTATGGGAAATTTGATTCTCCTGCGACTTTCACCAAAAATCACTTTGAACTTAACTGATTGGATTTTGCAAAAATCTGGATGATTTAATTGCCCTATATAGGAGATGTCCATTTGCGCCTACGGTGCATTGAGTCCACAATGATGCAGGGCTACGAAATTGGTGATGTACCCGGTCATCTACGGTACTTGAGGTCGCCATGTTGCCATGGAACTTCGAGGATATTATACATAGTATGATAATAAATGTAGAGCACTATGAGGAAAGTGTTTAGTAATGATAGAATTTCCAGCTTCTACCAAATCACCCTATGCTTTAAGGCACAGGGATAAGGTATATAATGTTCCAACTATAAAGAAGTAGCAAATAAGCACAAATTTGAAAAAGATGTCATTCAAACTTATCTAATCCCAATGAAATGTGGTCTCACACATTCACACACTAATTAGTCTCTGAGCCAGGTATTAATCCAGTTCAAGAAAAATCCTGCCAGCAAATATACAAGTCTAGAACCTCTAGAACAGGTCCCAAGTAAGACCTTAAAGGGGTTGTCTCGCGAAAGCAAGTGGGGTTAAGTACTTCTGTATGGCCATATTAATGCACTTTGTAATATACATCGTGCATTAAATATGAGCCATACAGAAGTTATTCACTTACCTGCTCCGTTGCTGGCGTCCTCGTCTCCATGGTGCCGTCTAATTTCGGTGTCTTCTTGCTTTTTTAGACGCGCTTGCGCAGATGGTTCTTCTCCCTTCGGCTCAGCTCGGCAGCATCGGTGTTTTGGCTCCGCCCCCTTGAGCGCGTCATCGCGTAGCTCCGCCCCTGTCACATGTGCCGATTCCAGCCTCCTGATTGGCTGGAATCGGCACATGTGACGGGGCGGAGCTACGCGATGACGAGTAGAAGGGGCGGAGCCAAAACACCGATGCTACCGAGCTGAGCCAAAGGGAGAAGAACCATCTGCGCAAGCGCGTCTAAAAAAGCAAGAAGACACCGAAATTAGACGGAGCCATGGAGACGGGGACGCCAGCAACGGAGCAGGTAAGTGAATAACTTCTGTATGGCTCATATTTAATGTACGATGTATATTACAAAGTGCATTAATATGGCCATACAGAAGTATTTAACCCCACTTGCTTTCGCGAGACAACCCCTTTAAGGGTTTGTCCGAGTTAAGGGAAACCTTTTTCACTGGGTCCAACATAGTATAAAATAACAATTGAGCAGTTGCTTACCTCTCCCAGCCCCCCCATTCATCCTCTACCGCTGATGGTGCCCTCCACTGTCTCCGCGGTGACATCCAATAAACCTGCTGTAGCAGCTAGTGACAACATTCAGCAATGTTCACTGAATGCTGTCATTGGCTGCTAAATCTTGTTTGTGGACAGACTCAGCATGCAGAGTGATGTCACAAGGAAATCAGAGTTAGTGGTGTAAAACTAATGGGGGAGTGAGGAGAGGTGAGCCATTGCTTATTTATTATTTTATACCATGGGGGAACTGGTAATGTACTTTTTCTTAGCTGAGACAATTCCTTTAACATGCCAAAGTATAAAAGAAATTGTACCAGCAGCACCAAAAGTTAACCCACGCTGGGTCAGGCCAGAAAATGCAACAGCCAGAAAAGGAGTTCAAACCTAAGGTCGAATCCATGAAAAAAGAATGAAACCGGCAGCGTGTAGGGATGCAATAAAAAATGGTTTATTGCCCTATCACCTTCAGAAGCCTTAAGGCTGAAACATTGCTTCTGAAGGTGATGGGGCAATAAACCATTTTTTTACTGCATCCCTACATGCTGCCGGTTTGACTCTTTTTCTATCAATCTCTTTAACATGATCCATATTTAGCCATTAACGACAAGTTAATTCAACATCCAGGTCCCAATGCTTTTCCTAAATAAATGTGGGTTCACCAGAGAACATATCACTCAAATTGTATTTGATCTGAAGGATATTCTCAATGCTAGGTCCTATATACTTATATACCGTTGTAATATAAACATTATAACAATGTTGTTTTTCACATTTCACATTAGAACTACATTTTTTGAAAATTTGTGCTTGTTTACTACTTCCCTATAGTTGGAGCATGTTTTACCTTGCCCTGCGCCTTAAAATGTAGTGGGTTACATGGAGAGTATGGAGAGTGGAGTCACCCTTGTCAGGGTGATAGCCCTACTTACAGAGGCGTAACTTGAATCTTCTGGGCCCCATGGCAAAACCTGTAACAGGGCCCCCAACTATAATGCTTTATTCATAGTACTAGGCTTCCTATATGGAGAAGAGAGACCTTATGGGCCCCCTAAGGCTCCTGGACCCGGGTGCAACCGCATCCCCAGCATCCTCTATAGTTACGCCCATGCCTACTTAGGTAGCAGCACAACAGGTACATGATAAGGTTTCCCTTACAGAGTATATACAGTATTTTTAGTAGTGATGATATATGTTAGGTTTTATCTATAAAAGGGTGTTCTTTGGTTGCTGTCTATGAACATATTTTTCCTTGGACCCCCAATGTTCATTTGAAGGATGCAAACACCATCATCATGATTGTTTAGTTTCTTCCTATGATTGTTTAGTTTCATTTTTTCTTGAGGCAAGATTACCAAAATCTGGAATTCTGGCACAGTGTTTTATGTTGTTATGAAGTTCACAATGCGGTATAAATAATATGTAGAATTAATTCTGTGGGTCAGTACAATTACATCGCAACTAATTTAGATATGCTAAATTATTTATTTTGGCCACATTTTTAAAATACATATTTTCACGGCATTGACTGTACAGGTTAGACATTCTACTAAGTTTTTCTTACCTGGGTCATTGTAAACATGATGACCTCAAACTTGTGTTTTTTTTCTCCCCTGATTTAAATATTAAGGGGGTAAGGTGGAGTTTTTATTTTTATTTTTTATATTTTTTTTTACTCTTTTGTATTTTGTTTCCACTGTGGGTCTTGAATTTCATACATTGGATTGCCCCTGTAATCTATATATATAAAATTGAATGTATGCGTGTCTGTGTGTCTGTCTGTGTGTCTGTCTGTGTGTTTGTCCTTTATGCACTACTACACCATTCATCCGTTCGCCATGAAACTTTGGGAAGTTGTTGAGTACACTCCTGGGAAGATTATAGGCATAGTACAACTATCCTACGATAAATGGCGCGCGTGCGAGCGTCGTCGACAGTTACGCCCCCCCCCCCCCACGTAGATCGTTCGATTTCCATTACTGCCACTAATTCTCTCACTTCCCAATGTCGAAGAAAGATGAAATTTGGCATGAGCATTGATTATGTCATAAACAGGAAAAGCTAATGGGTCCCAACTCCATTATTCAATTCTATGCGCAAAAGAATTAGCATCCAAATTTTACGTACGGAATCTAATTTTCTCACTTTCCGGTGTCATAGAAACGTGAAATTTGGCACGAGCATTGATTATGTCAAAAATAGGAAAAGCTAATGGGTCCCAATCCGATTATTCAATTCTAGCGCAAAAGAATTGGCGTCGAAATTTTACGTGCGGAGTGTAATTTTCTCACTTTCCGGTGTCATAGAAACGGGAAATTTGGCACGAGCATTAATCTATATATATAAAATTGAATGTATGTCTGCGTGTCTGTCTGTTTGTCCTTTATGCGCTACTACACCATTCATCCGATCGCCATGAAACTTTGGGAAGTTGTTGAGTACACTCCCGGGAAGATTTTAGGCATAGTAGAATTATGCTATGGTAAATGGCGCGCGTGCGAGCGTCGTCGACAGTTACGCCCCCACGTAGATCGTTTGATTTCCATCACTGCCACTAATTTTCTCACTTCGCGATGTTGTAGAAACATGAAATTTGGCATGAGCATTGAATATGTCATAAATAGGAAAATTTAATAGGTCCCAACTCAATTATTCAATTGAAAGCGCCAAAGAATTAGCGTCCAAATTTTACGTATGGAATCTAATTCTCTCACTTCCCAATGTAATAGGAACTTGAAATTTAGAACAAGCATTGATTATGTCATAATTAGGAAAAGATAATGGGTCCCAACTCGATTATTCGATTCTAAGCGCAAAAGAATTAGCGTCCAAATTTTACGTACGGAATCTAATTTTCTCCCTTTCCAATGTCATAGAAACTTGAAATTTGGCATGAGCATTGATTATGTCATAAATAGGAAAAGTTAATGGGTCCCAACTCGATTATTCAATTCTAAGCGCCAAAGAATTAGCGTTCAAATTTTACGTACGGAATGTAATTTTCTCGCTTCCCAATGTCATAGAAACTTGAAATTTGGCACAAGCATTGATTATGTCATAAATAGGTAAAGTTAATGGGTCCCAACTCGATTATTCAATTCTAAGCGCCAAAGAAGTAGCATCCAAATTTTACGTATGGAATCTAATTTTCTCGCTTCCCAATGTCATAGAAACTTGAAATTTGTCATGAGCATTGATTATGTCATAAATAGGAAAAGTTAATGGGTCCCAACTCGATTATTCAATTCTAAGCGCCAAAGAATTAGCGTCCAAATTTTACGTACGGAATGCAATTTTCTCACTTCCCAATGTCATAGAAACTTGAAATTTGACACAAGCATTGATTATGTCATAAATAGGAAAAGGTAATAGCTCCCAACTCGATTATTCAATTCTAAGCGCCAAAGAATTAGCGTCCAAATTTTACGTACAGAATCTAATTTTCTCGCTTCCCAATGTCATAGAAACTTGAAATTTGGCACGAGCATTGATTATGTCATAAATAGGAAAAGTTAATAGGTCCCAACTCAATTATTCAATTCTAAGCGCAAAATAATTAGCGTCCAAATTTTACGTACGGAATCTAATTTTCTCACTTCCTGATGTCATCTATTTATATAAAAAGGAATGTATGTCTGTCTGTCCTTTTTGCACTACTACACCATTCATCTAATCGCTATGAAACTTTGGGAAGTTGTTGAGTACACTCCTGGGATGATTACTGGCATAGTACACCTATCCTGCGAGCATCGTCGACAGTTATGCCCCCCAGACAAAGATCGTTTGATTTCCATCTCAAGCACAAAAGGCATTATGAGCAACGGGATGCGTGTTCAACTACAAAATGATGCATACGACGAACGTTTCGCAAGACAATTGCTGGATATTGAGAATGCTGAGGTAAAATGAAAGCTGTGCTGTGATTGGTTGCAATTTCTTATACTGCTGAAGTAAAATGAAAGCTGTGCTCTGATTGGTTGCTATTTCTTATACTGCTGAGGTAACATGAAAGCTGTGCTGTGATTGGTTGCTATATATTATCCCGCTGAGGTAACATGAAAGCTGTGCTGTGATTGGTTGCTATATATTATACTGCTGAGGTAACATGAAAGCTGCTGTGCTGTGATTGGTTGTTATATATTATACCACTGAGGTAACTTGAAAGCTGCGCTGTGATTGGTTGTTATCTAGATATATAAAAACGAATGTATGTATGTATGTCTGTCTTCGCGGCAACGCGCGACGGGTACGCTAGTTATGTCATAAATAGGAAAAGCTAATGGGTCCCAACTCGATTATTCAATTCTAAGCGCCAAAGAATTAGCGTCCAAATTTTACGTACGGAATCTAATTTTCTCGCTTCCCAATGTCATAGAAACTTGAAATTTGGCACAAGCATTGATTATGTCAAAAATATGAAAAGCTAATGGGTCCCAACTCGATTATTCAATTCTAAGCGCCAAAGAATTAGCGTCCAAATTTTACGTACGGAATCTAATTTTCTCGCTTCCCGATGTCATAGAAACGTGAAATTTGGCACGGGCATTGAATATGTCATAAATAGGAAACGCTAATCGGTCCCAACTCGATTATTCAATTCTATGCGCCAAAGAATTAGCGTCCAAATTTTACGTACGGAATCGAATTCTCTCGCTTCCCAATGTAATAGAAATGTGAAATTTGGCAGGAGCATTGATTATGTCATAAATAGGAGAAGCTAATGGGTCCCAACTCCATTATTCAATTCTATGTGCCAAAGAATTAGCGTCCAAATTTTACGTACGGAATCTAATTTTGTCGCTTTCCAATGTCATAGAAACTTAAAATTTGGCACGAGCATTGATTATGTCATAAATAGGAAAAGCTAATGGGTCCCAACTCGATTATTCAATTCCATGCACAAAAGAATTAGTGTCCAAATTGTACGTATGGAATGTCATTTTCTCACTTTCCGGTGTCATAGAAACGTGAAATTTGGCACGAGCATTGATTATGTCATAAATAGGAAAAGCTAATGAGTCCCAACTTGATTATTCAATTCTATGCGCAAAACAATTAGCGTCCAAATTTTACGTACGGAATCTAATTTTCTCGCTTCCCAATGTCATAGAAACGTGAAATTTGGCACGAGCATTGAATATGTCATAAATAGGAAAAGTTAATGGGGGGTCCCAACTCGATTATTCAATTCCATGCGCAAAAGAATTAGCATCCAAATTTTACGTATGGAATCGAATTCTCTCGCTTCCCAATGTAATAGAAACTCGAAATTTGGCACGAGCATTGAATATGTCATAAATAGGAAAAGTTAATGGGTCCCAACTCAATTATTCAATTCTATGCGCAAAAGAATTGGCGTCCAAATTTTACATATGGAATCTAATTTTCTCGCTTCCCAATGTCATAGAAACTTGAAATTTGGCACGAGCATTGATTATGTCATAAATAGGAAAAGCTAATGGGTCCCAACTCGATTATTCAATTTTATGTCAAAAGAATTAGCGTCCAAATTTTACGTGCGGAATGTAATTTTTTCACTTTCCGGTGTCATAGAAACGTGAAATTTGGCACGAGTATTGATTATGTTATAAATAGGAAAAGTTAATGGGAAGTTGTTGAGTACACTCCTGGGAAGATTACTGGCATAGTACATCTATCCTACGATAGGTGGCACACGCGTGTGCGAGCGTCGTTGACAGTTATGCCCCCCCAGACAAAGATCGTTTGATTTCCATCTCAAGCACAAAAGCAAAAGGCATTATGAGCAACGGGATGTGTGTTCAACTACAAAATGATGCATCCGCCGAACGTATCACAAGACAATTCCTGGATATTGAGAATGCTGAGGTAAAATAAAAGCTGCGCTGTGATTGGTTGCTATATATTATACCGCTGAGGTAAAATGAATGCTGCGCTGTGATTCGTTGCTATTTTTTATATTGCTGAGGCAGAATAAAAGTTGCGCTGTGATTGGTTGTTATTTCTCTTACTGCTGACGTAACATGAAAGCTGCACTGTGATTGGTTGTTATATTTTATACTGCTGAGGTAACATATAAGCTGCGCTGTGATTGGGTGTCATATATTATAAAGCTGAGGTAACATGAAAGCTGCGCTGTGATTGGTTGTTATATATTATACCACTGAGGTAACCTAAAAAAGCTGCGCTGTGATTGGTTGTTATCTAGATATATAAAAACGAATGTATGTCTGTCTGTCTTCGCAGCAACGCGCGACGGGTAAGCTAGAACATTATATAATATAGGTAAAAGCCCTCACTGACTGACAGGCTCGCCACTAATTCTCTAACTTCCCGGTGAAATTTAGCATGACCATTCTTTAGGTCCTACATAGGAAAAGTAAAGGGGTCACAACTTAATTATTCAATGCTAATTACAAAAGTAAGTGCACCCCTATATAATGTAATTTCCCAGTGTTGTACAATCATGAAATTTGGCACAAGCATTCTTTAGGTCCTAAAGAGGAAAAGTAAGGTCAATTATTCAATGCTAATTGCAAAAGTAAGTGCACCCCTATGTAATGTAACTCCCCGTACAAGCGTGAAATTTGGCACAAGCATTCTTTAAGTCCTAAATGAGGAGAGTGGGAGGGGTGGCACATTCTATAGAGGGGCATCGGTGCATGCAGTCTGAGGAGAATCTAACACTCTTCTTTATGTATACATATTTTAATCCTCGGTTACTCTAAAATTGCCTCGACTTCATAAAATTTTCCGTGCGAACAACACGTAACCACCTGTATAAAATTAACTCTGCCAAAGCTAGGTATATTCACTAGTTGTATTGTATTGGCCTATCTAGTCTGCTTATGGCTGAGCCTCATAGATTATTGTAGATGGCTGTGTTGGGGGCTATTTTCAAGCTTGTAGGTGCCACAGCAACCCATTAGCATCCCATAATTATGTAGGTATAAAGAGTGACAGAGGGTTCCTTTTGCATTCGATGTTGCAATGACTGCAGCATGTAATGGGTTAAATAGCTGGCATTGGCAGTTTCTTAAATCTCCTCCTATTGACTCTTAGGCCTCCCACACACAGGTGTTTTGTACAACGCTTAGCACTGTGTTTTCAGAGCTGCACTAAACATTGTACAACGCGCCCTTTCATTTCAATGGGGATGCTCACCCAAGACTGAAAATGCAGCGTCTTCAACGCTGCACTTTGACAGCAGTGCATGTTCTATTTTTTGACGTTTTCAGCCCTGCGTTGCCCATTTAAATGAATGGGCAGTGGTTTCAGCGCTGTTGAAAGCACGGCAAAACTTGGTGTCGCGTTTTTGGCAGTGTTAATAGAACATCAATTCTTGGGAGAGGGCTTGCAATATAAGCCATACCCCGAAAATCAGTCCTAGCTACACTAGATGGGAAAAAAAGCAATATTCACCTAGCAGCTGCGGTCCAGGTCCTGGCCACTGGTCTCTGCTGCTGCTTCAGGCTTCCCTGTACTGACAGATCTACTGCTGTAAGCGAGGTTTGAGAACTCGGCCTCCAGCAATAGATTGCTGTGATTGGTTCTCGGTACTAGCTCAATGACCAATCACAGTCAATCATTGACTGTCTCAGCCAATCAGAGCCGGCAAGCTCTGATTGGCTGAAATAGTCAATGAATGGCTGTGATTGGGTATCAAGCCAGCGCCGAGAACCAATCACAGAAATCTATTGCTGGAGGCCGAGTTCTCAAACCTCACTTACAGCAATAGATCATCTGTCAGTGCAGAGAAAGCCTAGAGCAGCAGCGGCAGAGATCAGCGGCCAGGACCCGGACGGCAGCTGCTAGGTGAGTATTGATTTTTTTTCAGCATCCCTGGCTGCGTTTTGTGCTGTGCTGAAAACGCAGCCAAAATGCTGGCATAAGGAATGTCCGTGCTGCTGAAACCGGGCTGAATCTGCACTAAACGCAGCGCTGAAAAACGCTGTGTTTCTGCAAACACCTGTGTGTGGGAGGTCTTATCGCACTATTGGGTCCTGAGTGACTTTTCTTGCTGTAACATCAAGGCTTCAATACATGTTTTATAATGCTGTACATCCAACAATAACTATCTGGCCTCTTTTGGATCCCAGAGGCACTAAAACGTTCCCTGCAAGAAAAACAAAAAACATATATATATCTACTGTATATTCAGAAGTCTGCTGCCATCTAGTGACACAATGGCATTACAGGGTAAAGCAGCTTCAGTGAGACACCTCTATTATCTGCTGTAAGAGCTGCGGACATCATCAAGTAGTTACCACAAATACAGCAACCTTGTTCAACTACACAAACATTGCGTATACTTAATTATGGGGTAACTTGTCTGTGCATCTTGTCTTTTTGGCATAGGAAGCCATCAGGCTAAAGTGAAAAAGTTGAAAGTGGTGAGAAATTGTAGAAATGCCACAATACAGATAAAAATAAATCTATTCGTCTTCTTTTGGGAAGGTTATTTTATTGGTGCTACTGGATTCCTCATGAGATTCATCCTCACACACAATTATTTCTTTGTTGGCAAAGCAATATTCCTGCAACTCACTGGAACTGCCATGAGCAGTAAAATGGCACTACGATATACCAACCTTTCCATGGCAAAACTGGTAAGGGACTTTCTGGCCTCCTGCCCCAACAAACCACTGGCCTACTTCTGCAACATTGATGACATCACAATCATCTGGACCAACACCGAACAAGAACTAGCAAAATTCTATGAGAGATTCAATGCATTTCAGAATATACAGAAATCTACGTTTTGGACACCACCATAAAAGTTTCAAACAACTCAATACAGACATCCATATACCAAAAACCGATCGATTGGCTCACATACCTCAGATGCGACAGTTTCCAACCTAAACACATCAAAAGGTCCATTTTCTACAGCCAGGTAATCTGATACTACCAGATCTGCTCCAACACAACAGACGAAGGGAAAAATCTTAATCAGGAATACCGTCCACCTCAATTGATGATCAAATCACCAGAGCCACAAGGATATCAAGAAATCAACTATTCCAATACACAGAGAAGGAAAGAAGGAAATGCTCCTGTACCTCTAGTAGCGACCTACAATTTATAGCTACAGATACTAAGGAAAACCACAAAGAAACTCCACCATACCATACCTAAGGATGACCGTCTGAAAACCATATTCCCAGACCTTCTCCTTCTATGTTACAGGCAACCTCCAAACTTGAGGAACTTTATAATCAGGAGTGCATTGCCCTCTGACACACACAAAAAAAAACTTATCCCTGCAATGTAAGGAGCTGTAAGACCTGTTCACATGTACTGACTGCAGACAGGATACAAATCCCCAACACACAGCAGGACTATAAGATCCTTGGGACATTCACATGTTCCACGTCCATGTGGTGTACCTGATCCTGTGCAGTGAATGTCCTGTTGGGGGCCTTTATGTTGGAGAAACTGGACAAAAACTGAATGCGAGGATAAAATCTCATTGCCGCACAATTTAAAAGAGAAATACAGAATTACCTGTGGCTGAACATTTTTATAGCCACGGGCACAATGTAGAACATATGAAAATAACTATATTAAGTGGCAATTTCAAATCTCTACATCATAGAAGTATTTTGGAGTACAAGTTTATAACCACCTTTGACACTTTCAACATAGGCCTACATTTTTCAAGAGGGTTCATGCGTGTCTGGGAAGTATGATAAATCTATAGCTGAGATAACACACTGGCCTGGTGACCCCTAACATCAATTCAGAGACCATAAAACTTTCACATCCTTTTCAGTGGGCTAATTAAATATTTGCTCCTCTACTTTTCCTGTTCTGGTATTTTTTTCTTAGTACAAATTAATCACAGCATGTCTGTATATATTAATGCATGCTTCTTCAGATCTATTCCATAAGCCTGAGGAAGCACTCGATGTAGGTTTGAAAGCTCGTTATAACATCATGTATTTTTGTTAGCCATTAGAACTTGTCAAATCTACAAGATTACTTGGTTTCTATTGCTGAGAACAATCAGATTTCCGATTCCTCCATTCATGCTTTTCTTGATCTGGTGTAAATTATTACATCTCAGGATGGTGGTTCAGTTACATAGATCCAATCTTTTATTTCTTAGGTATATAATGTCACCATAGCACTAGCTGACTCACGATCTATGTTTTCTGGTTTGATGAATCAACAGTAATGATTCCACTTTAATTTGCTTTGAGACTTCTATGACAATATGCAATGATTAGTGTCAAAGTTTAACCATTTCTGTTTTTTTCAGCCCTGAAGTGCAGATAAAAGGGGCATTGCAGGCAATGTGAATGATAACGTTATCTCAAGCAGAATCGTTGTTGGTCATCCAGATTTTGGTTTATCAGAGACAAAACCTGATTCTCAGAATTTGGAAACAAGTTTGACCACTGCACTGTGGGTAATGAGACACCCTGTATTTAAAATTATTGTATAAGGTCACAAATCCTCCAAGTTTTTTAGATTCAATAATAACCTTTTTTGTTACAAAATGCAAAAATGTACACTTTGTTTTTCCTTCTGATGCACATGCAAAAAGGACACTGCCAGGGGTGTAGCTAAAAGCTTATTGACCCTGGTGCAAACATTGAGTCCCCCCCCCCCCTCTTCCCCCACTGAACGCAACTTCTCTTTAGGCTACTTTCAAATGAGTGTATTTTAGCTCAGTATTTGGTCCGTATTTTGTGGACTGTAAATGAAGCAAGTACAACTCTATATATCTATTTCTATGTCTTATCACGTGACCGGGGACCACTCAACAAGGCCCTCGGTCACTGCTCCAGGCTCTCGCTGACCATTAGTATCTGGGAGCAAGGAGATTTTATATTTCCCAGCCCCTTCCTGGCTCGTGCGCATGTGTCTCATATTTTACTGGCGGGCGCATGAGCAGAATCCGGGTAAGGTCCGTGGAGGAGGATCATGTCTAGATTCAAATATGTAGACCTCAGGTAAAGAGTTACATCTCCTCTCACCGCATCAATGAGGGGAGATGAAACGTCAACTTTTGTTTAACTTTTACATTATCCATTGGATAACAGCGCTGTGACCAGGAACCACTCACCGCCGCCCCCATGACATCTCCAGGCTTTCAACTACCTTTGATAGCTAGGAGCAGGGAGATTTTTAATTACCTGGGCAATCCTCGACTTTTGCCCATGTGTCCGCCATTTTGCAGACGGGCACATGCACAGAAGCTGGGGTAAGGTCTGCAGATAAAGTTGGGGACCTTAGTTATGTAGTTTTATCTCCCTTATTGGATACAATCCATAAGGGGAGATGGAACTTTAACCTTTTAAACTTTTTATTAAATTTTTTTTTAACTTTACGTAGTCCCTGTTGTCCGGTGGATAACAATGATCATGTGACCGGGAACCGCATACAGCAGTCCCTGGTCACATCTCCCAGGACTCGGCTTTCTTTGACAGCAAGGTGCAGGCAGATGTTGAATTTGCCGGGCTCTTTGGGCTTCTGTGGATGCGCGCCATATCGGCGTATGCGCAGAAGCCTGTGGCTGGTCCTGATCACTGGGGGACATCACGGAGCACTGGGGTGAGTATTTGCAGCTGCCCCCATGGATCTGATTTATGAGGGCAGCTGAAACTTTAACTTTTTAAAACTTTTTAAAACTTTTCCATGATCGCCATTAACCATTGGATGACAGCTATCACAGGCCAGGGGACCGCTCACCCCAGTCCCCGGTAACATCTCCTGCCTCCCGGCTACCTTCAGAAGCTGGGAATCAGGAGATTTCAAATTATCTGGGGTCCTGGGCCTTCTGCGCATCTGTCTGACATAATAACATCTGGAGTGCATGCACAGAAGACTGACGTTAGATCGTGGAGGACCAGATCACTGTGGGACATCACAGAGGACCGGGGGGGAGTAATCTCAGCTGCCCCCATGAATCTGATCTCTCAGGGCAGCTGAATCTTTAACTTTATTTAACTTTTTATTAACTTTGGTGCGATCGATGCTATCCATGGGATAGCACCGATCACATTACCAGGGGGAACTCCCCGCACTCCCTGATGACAGTTCCATGTTGCCGGCTACCTCTGGTAACTGACAGCATGGAGCTGTCACGTTCACAGCCATTGGGGTTTTAATCCTTAGAGGATGCATGTTTTTATGTCTTCAAGGATTTGAAGCCCACTTTGCTAGGATGTAAAAACAATATGGGGCCGTCACTAAGGGGTTAATGATGCTCCAAAGAATAAAATGTATATCTTGCGCTCCTTCTGGGAAAAATGTCACTCCAGGGGAAGGTTGTTACCTGAATGACCTTTTTCCCAGAAGGAGTGCGGGATATACATTTTATTCTTTGGAGCATCTTTAACCAGTGGGTCCTACTTGCCAGTAGGGCACAGAAATCCATCGGCTCTGCTGATATAGCCCATCAGGATACGTGGGACATAAGGGAATTACCATTGATCGTGTAATATTGAAGCCTACCTGGACGTGGAGGTGATAGTGGAGCTCCTTTACAAGGGCTCCACTATACACCGGCTAAGTCCAGATTTATTTCATTTTGTTAGTCTAAACCTATTTTAACCCACTTAGGGTACTTCTCCACCATAAGGAGCGCTATCCTAATTTACATTTTTTGCATACTAAGGGGTTAATGTCCAGTTAAGTACTTTATGAATGGTTCTTCTTGGCTTTCTCCTACATGCTTCCTGTTGTGAGTGTTGCAACAAACTTTTTGGGCTTGTGTTATTTAATTTCTTATTTAATAGGTAAATACTATATGGTTGTACTTCATTCTCGCTGGCTACTTAGTCACACAATACTGTTTTTTAAGATTTCTGGTCTGAGATGAAACACACTCTAATTTATTTTTAATATGGTGGATTAGCCCTTTAACAAACTAGCCTGGTTGATGGGCCTCTTGGGTTTCCACTATGTTGTTTTGAATTGTTACATGCTAGGATGGGGCTGAATTACTTGTTGCCCCAGCTCTCCAGATTTGGATTTTGCTACTTGTCAGACCCAACATTGAAGTCCCATTTTACATTTACACTTGCCTCATTGTTTTCTCCCTTTGTTTATAGATATGCCCTCTCTCCCTCACAGTGTATATTGCATACATGATCTCATTCAGTCTCTCTTTTGGACAACATGCTGCCTCTCTTTGGAATATATACTGCCTTAGTGCCTACTAAAATTACATCATGTTATACTTGTGTTGCATAAAGTTATGGGGTTTAACTTGCCCATCAAGAAGTATAAGGATTTCTTACAATACCTCAAGCTTAGGCTATATTCAAACAGGTGAACGTGATATCGGGTCAAGAAATCAGACCCGATATCACGCTTGTCAATAAACATTTTCATGCCGATGTGTTTGACTGTCCCACTGAAAGCAATGGGCGATGCATTCCATGGAATGCAAAAAAAGGACGTGTAGCGATTTATTATCTCACAGCATTGTTACGTTGGGAAAAATCACTCATGTGTGACTCAATTCAAAAGAATTGAGTTTATATTCCTGCGAGTTTTGTGCATCTCGCAACACACAAAATTTGTGCAATTTTCATGCTCATGAGCACTTAGCTTTAGACCAGACATTATCTGTCTCCATGAAAACCATTTCTTCAACTCTTCGGCACCTAGGTTCTTTCATTCCCAGTATTCTTATGTTCCCTCTTCCACTGCTCTCAAAAACATCATTTTGGGGTATGTATGACTATTCTGGTAATTTTTTTACAGCGTTTACCAGTATTTTATGGCATGGATTGCTACATTCGCAGAAAACAATTATGTATAGTGTTTAATTTGTATATCTTTTAACTAAGAACTATCGTGTAAGAGAAAAGAAGTCTCTATTGGTTTAACATTTAGTTTGTTAATTTAAATAAAAAGCATAATTAATTCTAGAAGATACATTAGATGAGCAAGTGCTTATTTAATCACTTTTGTGGAAAAAGAAGACCTACACCTGTAACAATCTAAAAAAACAAATATGCTCTATAGTTTATGAGGGGGGAGTTGATAACATGGTTAAAAATCCATGATTCCCTATCCCATGTGGTAATGCTAAGCTTTACAGAAGAGACAGAACACTGACAGATCGTCCTTCTCTCCCTGCTCATCCCTGCTTCCCCATCCACAACCGTGAACAAGCTGAAGTGACACCTGAAAGTTTAGTATATACAGTTACAACTTTAGCAGTTCTGGTCTTGGATTTCAAACAAGACCAAAGCTACAGCTCTAGTCCCTTTCTAGGCAGAAACAGAGATGGTAGAATAGTACCCAAACCCCATATGAACAGCGCTCAGGCAAAACGGTACAGTAATTTTCTCCTAGCCAAAGCATCATTTGGGCAAAACTGTTAACTGATTTATAGCTTTTTATGGATGTGTTAGAGTGGCCTGTCAATCTAGCCATTCTGGATGAGGAGACGCCAGAGGAAGCTGCTGTAAAGACTCTCCTCTATGATCCTGTAATATATTAAACTTCTAGTGTGGCGTCCGAACTAGAGGCCAGCCATTGCGGGAAAGACCACGGGGAAAACATGGATGTCATAGGTGGTTCTGCAATCTCTCCCAGAAATGGCACGCAAAGGCGCCTAGCTGGGTCGCACACAGTGGAATAGGTGCAATAGTGATAACAGTTCATTTTAATGGCGTTGTCACGTGACACTTTTAGGGAGGTGAACTACAGTTGATGGTCTTGAAATAATTGAAAAGAGTCCATGTAGCTTTGTTGCAAACTGAAGGTACACAGTTTACTAAGCTTTTCGTAAAAGGCACATATTAACAGTTACAATTCACAGTGGTGCAGAATTATCTTGCATTTAAGTAAACATTGCTCCGAACACTTGAGTAACACATACAGTTTGACTTCAATGCTCTCCCTCTGGTCTAAGATTACTCAAAGAAGGATTAGCTTAGCAGATGATAGAGTAACTATGATAGGGCTGCTTGCACTTTCCCTGGCTTTGCGTTTTCAGGAGCTCCTACAACTCACTGTTGTGTAGATGGTTCCCAGGTTTGTTTTCCTCCACACTACACTTGATTCTGTAGTTTTTGGTACTCCCACTCTCCAGCAACATTCTCTGCAGCAGTACTGCTATAGTCCTCCTCTCTCTAAATTCCTCCTTCACTTCCTCTTGCTTCTCGCGTGCTCTCTTACTAACCACTCCTCACATCCTGTCTTACTCTACTCATTTCCCGCATCTGCATCTTCTCCTTCTCCCTCTACAAATCAGGGATATTCTATGGCAGCCAATCTGGAACAAGGGGTTATCGGGCAGACTTGTTTAAGCCCATGAAGAAGGATGGGAGACAGGATCTCTCCTCAGTACAGGACTTATGCTTGTGTGGCTATCCTGCAGGACCCTCCGGCCCACTAGAATAGGTAGTCTGGGGACAAAATATTGCTAAATAGAATCGTCCTTTGGAAGTCCTGACGCTCCTCAGTGCCTTGTTGTTTAAAGAATAAACTTTATTTCACTTTATTAAAAGCGTGCTCAATGTAAATTAAAATTATAGCTCATTCTCCTATATACAAATAATTAAATCTCGGTCCGTCCGACCATATCACAGTATTAGAGATTCCTACTGCAGATCAATCTATACTGTGCGCATTTGCTGACCATAAAAACTATTTCCACAAAGTGTTGTGAGACGTACAAAACTAGAGGGTGGTGCAAAGATATGGAGACCACTGAGAAAATGGAAAAAAATGATTGGAACACCATCCTATGCACGGCATGTTACTAAGGGAAGACGGCAAATCTGTGAGGGGCGGTGTCCAACACAAAGGCCATTTTAAAAGCCACCGTCTTGGAACCAAGTCAATATTTACAAATGGTAAGGTGTGCATCTGGGATGTATATCTGACAGACAATTCAAATTTGTGACATATCCTTATTGCTGGCAAATGTATTACCTTTGGATTCCCTGAATAATCCTTTGTTTGTAGTGGGTCTATTTAAATGGGCGATTTCTCCCTCACAGCAATGTTGCTAGATGGAAAAATCACAGCATGTCCTATTTCTGTGCAAGTCTCACATGAGAGCAGTACATGCAAATGTCTGTTTACCAGCACATCGCACAGAACATGAATGGGGTGCAACATTCTTGAGCGTGACTACTTTCAGCGCACGTAAATACGGCTTAATAGACAAATTATGATTTTAATACAAATTTTGCTGTTATAATTTTAAAAACGCAAATCTTTTAAAAATGGAAAACAAAACACTGATGTGAACGAGCTCTAAGCTAATTCATTCCATGCAGACCATGAAATAAGTCCTAACATCCATCTGCTCAATATTACTGAATATAAAATATGACTCCACTTTGTAAAGTTCCCACAGATCAAACAAGATGAAGGATTCAGAACTCAAACTCCTGATCCCCAATGTATTTCTCCAGCTCTATACTTTCTATACACCAGTTTCTGTACATGTCCTCAGCCCATCTGTTACACTGTGTCTCTAGCACAATAATATGTCCCGGATTCTTCAGGTTTCACTCCAGTGAGTTTGAGATAAACTTCTCCTTTATTTGTGTCTCTTGTTATAGTTATACGTCCCTGAAGAGACTGGGCATAGTAGGCGCTGCCACTATACCTAATTAGCCCTAACCACTCCAGGCCTTTCCCATCAGATTGTCTGACCCAGTGTACAGCACGCATGTTAGTGCTGTCAGTGAGGGAGGCACCGCTCACTTTACAGGTCTTCTCCAGAGTCTCTGTAGGTTTCACAGTCCCAGGACCAGACACCTCTAGTGAGATCTGTGCAGCGACACCTGGAAATAAACAGAAATTACTTCATTCTTTAATAGATCTGAAATCTACAAATATTACTAGAAGTTGTGTGATATTGGCAGGAAATCAGACTCACATTGTAGAGATGATATAGCACAGAGTAACCAAAGGAGACTCTTCATGATTGGGCGGAGGAGATAGAACAAGTCAGTTCCAGGTCTGGGTGAACATGTGCTGATCAGTGGACACTTCCACTTCTCTACTTATAGAGGAAGTTATTTACATACATTTACATACATCCTGCAGTGGAGACCCCCGGCCTTTATAACCTGGAGAACATTGTAATATAACATTGGTGCTGAGCTACATTGATTCACATCTTTACATATATTCAACCCTTGGTTTTATTTGCCAGAAAAAGAAATCTATCCCCGAACGTCTTCATTTCTGCAATGGGTTTTTATACTATTCTCCCCATAAAATATGAAGAAATTGCAATACAGCAATGTAAATAAAGTATTAATATAAGAACAGTATTTGAAAGAAATCTATCACTGACCGGAAGAACTTCTGAGGACCATCAAACATAAAGTGAATCCAAAACACTTAATGTAAAGTAGACAGTTATAAACTATTAGTCAAGTAACCCGAATGCATCAGTCAGAGAATCTACTTCACTTCTACTGATGAGCTATTACATATTAGGAAATGTCAGTAATCATATGTTGTATTAAAGGAATGAAGAACAGTGATGGTGGATTCCACGTGGGGTCAATCACATGCCCTAGGCCGTTGTCACAGTGGTGTAAATGTATTTATGCAAGCACTTGCGCCACATATTTGTGTGATGAGCATTGCGTTTTTGTGTGCGCCCATGTTAGTTTTACTGTATATTGTCTGCATGCAAGTCATAAGTATTTGTGTGTGCAAAATCCCCGCCACCATGCCCCATCGGTTTTAAATCTAGTTATCATGTTTTCCAAAAAATAAGACAGTCTTATATAAATTTTTTGTCCAAAAAGAGGCACTGAGTCTTATTTCCAGGGGATGCCTAGCAGGCGCCGTCTGGGTGCCTTCCGCTGCTCTCCGGAGCTCCAATACGCTTACTTGCAGTCCTCAGCCGCTGACAGATGATTGCTTCCTTGTAACTGGGTTCGTAAACCCCGCCTCCAGGAAGTGATGGCTCTGACTGGCTGAGCCGCAGTGCTCGATAACCAACCAATGCAACACTTGAAGAACCAATCACAGACATCTCATTGGTTAATCAAGTGCAGCATTAATAGACTCAGCCACAGCGCTCAAGAACCAATCAGAGCCATCGCTTGCTTGAAGCCGGGTTTACGAACCCTGTTACATGGGAGCGATCGTCTCTCGGCTGCCAAGGTTTGCAAACAAGCGTGCCACAGCTCTGAAGAGCAGCGGGAGGGATCATGACGCTGCCTGCTAGGTAATGCATTGCTTTTTGTTTTAATGTGGTGTAGCTAGGGGTTAGTAAGTCATATGAATTTGTGCGTGTAAAATCCCCGCCACCATGCCCCATTGGTTTTAATGAAAAATCTAGTTATCATGTTTCCCCAAAATATAAGACAGTCTTATATAAATTTTTTGTCCAAAAAGAGGCACTGGGTCTTATTTCCAGGGGATGTCTTATTATACTTACTAGAGATGAGTGAGCACCAAAATGCTCGGGTGCTCATTACTCGGGACAAACTTTTCGCGATGCTCGAGGGTTCGTTTCGAATAACGAACCCCATTGAAGTCAATCGGCGACCCGAGCATTTTTGTATATCGCCGATGCTCGCTAAGGTTTTCATTTGTGAAAATCTGGGCAATTCAAGAAAGTGATGGGAACGACACAGAAACGGATAGGGCAGGCGAGGGGCTACATGTTGGGCTGCATCTCAAGTTCCCAGGTCCCACTATTAAGCCACAATACCGGCAAGAGAGGGGCCCCCCTCCCAACAACTTTTACTTCTGAAAAGCCCTGATTAGCAATGCATACCTTAGCTAAGCACCACACTACCTCCAACAAAGCACAATCACTGCCTGTATGACACTCCGCTGCCACTTCTCCTGGGTTACATGCTGCCCAACCCCCCGCCCCCGCACGACGCAGTGTCCAAGGCGCACACCAAAGTTTCCCTGCGCAGCCTTCAGCTACACTCATGCCACACCACCCTCATGTCTATTTATAAGTGTGTCTGCCAGAGGAAAAGCAGGCACACACTGCAGAGGGTTGGCATGGCTAGGCAGCGACCCCCCCCATAAAAGGGGCGGGGCGATAGTCCACAATGCTGTACAGAAGCAATGAGAAATCCAATCCTGTGCCACCTCCATCTGGAGCTGCACACGTGGGCATAGCAATGGGGAACCTATGTGCCACACACTATTCATTCTGTCAAGGTGTCTGCATGCCCCAGTCAGACCGCGGTTTTTTATATATAGTCACAGGCAGGTACAACTCCGCAATGGGAATTGCGTGTGCACCCACAGCATGGGTGGCTCCCTGGAACCCACCCACTGTACATAAATGTATCCCATTGCATTGCCCATCACACCTGAGGTAATGTCGTGCTTAATGCAGGTGGGCTTCGGCCCACACTGCATGCCCAGTCAGACTGGGGTTCTTTAGAAGTGGACAGATGTAGGTTCAACTCCGTGTGGACCCACAGCATGGGTGGGTGCCAGGAAGCCACCGGCAGTACATAAATATATCCCATTGCATTGCCCATCACAGCTGAAGTAATGTCGTGCTTAATGCAGGTGGGCTTCGGCCCACACTGCATGCCCCAGTCTGACTGGGGTTCTTTACAAGTGGACAGATGTAGTTACAACTCCGTGTGGACCCACAGCATGGGTGGCTCCCTGGAACCCACCGGCGGTACATAAATATATCCCATTGCATTGCCCATCACAGCTGAGGTAATGTCGTGCTTAATGCAGGTGGGCTTCGGCCCACACTGCATGCCCCAGTCAGACTGGGGTTCTTTACAAGTGGACAGATGTAGTTACAACTCCGTGTGGACCCACAGCATGGGTGGGTGCCAGGAAGCCACCGGCGGTACATAAATATATCCCATTGCATTGCCCATCACAGCTGAGGTAATGTCATGCTTAATGCAGGTGGGCTTCGGCCCACACTGCATGCCCCAGTCAGACTAGGGTTCTTTAGAAGTGGACAGATGTAGGTACAACTCCGTGTGGACCCACAGCATGGGTGGCTCCCTGGAACCCACCGGCGGTACATAAATATATCCCATTGCAGTGCCCATCACAGCTGAGGTAATGTCATGCTTAATGCAGGTGGGCTTCGGCCCACACTGCATGCCCCAGTCAGACTGGGGTTCTTTAGAAGTGGACAGATGTAGGTTCAACTCCGTGTGGACCCACAGCATGGGTGGGTGCCAGGAAGCCACCGGCGGTACATAAATATATCCCATTGCATTGCCCATCACAGCTGAGGTAACGTCAGCTGTAATGCAGGTGGGCAAAAAATTAATTGGATTACACTGTAGGCGAGGGCCCCAAAAAATTGGTGTACCAACAGTACTAATGTACCTCAGAAAAATTGCCCATGCCCAACCAAGAGGGCAGGTGAAACCCATTAATCGCTTTGGTTAATGTGGCTTAAGTGGTAACTAGGCCTGGAGGCAGCCCAGTTTAAATAAAAATTGGTTCACGTGGAAGTTTGAACGCTTTAATGAGCATTGAAACGTATAAAAATTGTTTAGAAAAATTATATGACTGAGCCTTGTGGCCCTAAGAAAAATTGCCCGTTCGGCGTGATTACGTGAGGTTTCAGGAGGAGGAGCACGAGGAGGAGGATGAATACTATACACAGCTTGATGAAGCAAAAATGTCCCCGTTTTTGATGGTGATAGAGAACGATGCTTACATCCGCGGGTGCAGCCTACGTATTGCTTAGGTATCGCTGCTGTCCGCTGGTGGAGAAGAGAAGTCTGGGGTAATCCAGGCTTTGTTCATCTTGATGAGTGTAAGCCTGTTGGCACTGTCGGTTGACAGGTGGGTACGCTTATCCGTGATGATTCCCCCAGCCACACTAAACACACTCTCTGACAAGACGCTAGCCGCAGGACAAGCAAGCACCTCCAGGGCATACAGCGCGAGTTCAGGCCACGTGTCCAGCTTTGACACCCAGTAGTTGTAGGGGGCAGGGGCGTCACCGAGGATGGTCGTGCGATTGGCTACGTACTCCCTCACCATCCTTTTACAGTGCTCCCGCCAACTCAGCCTTGACTGGGGACCGGTGACACAGTCTTGCTGGGGAGCCGTAAAGCTGTCAAAGGCCTTAGAGAGTGTTCCCCTGCCTGTGCTGTACATGCTGCCTGATCTCCGCGCCTCCCCTGCTACCTGGCCCTCGGAACTGCGCCTTCTGCCACTAGCGCTGTCGGATGGGAATTTTACCATCAGCTTGTCCGCCAGGGTCCTGTGGTATAGCATCACTCTCGAACCCCTTTCCTCCTCGGGTATGAGAGTGGAAAGGTTCTCCTTATACCGTGGGTCGAGCAGTGTGTACACCCAGTAATCCGTAGTGGCCAGAATGCGTGTAACGCGAGGGTCACGAGAAAGGCATCCTAACATGAAGTCAGCCATGTGTGCCAGGGTACCTGTACGCAACACATGGCTATCCCCACTAGGAAGATCACTTTCAGGATCCTCCTCCTCCTCCTCCTCCTCCTCTGGCCATACACGCTGAAAGGATGACAGGAGAGCAGCATGTGTACCCTCAGCAGTGGGCCAAGCTGTCTCTTCCCCCTCCTCCTCATGCTCCTCCCACTCCTCCTCCTCCTCAACGTGCTGAGATATAGACATGAGGGTGCTCTGACTATCCAGCGACATACTGTCTTCCCCCGCCTCCGTTTCCGAGTGCAAAGCGTCTGCCTTTATGCTTTGCAGGGAACTTCTCAAGAGGCATAGCAGAGGAATGGTGACGCTAATGATTGCAGCATCCCCGCTCAGCATCTGGGTAGACTCCTCAAAGTTTCCAAGGACCTGGCAGATGGCTGCCAACCAGGCCCACTCTTCTGTAAATAATTGAGGAGGCTGACTCCCACTACGCCGCCCATGTTGGAGTTGGTATTCCACAATAGCTCTACACTGCTCATAGAGCCTGGCCAACAAGTGGAGCGTAGAGTTCCACTGTGTGGGCACGTCGCACAGCAATCAGTGCACTGGCAGATGAAACCGATGTTGCAGGGTCCGCAGGGTGGCAGCGTCCGTGTGGGACTTGCGGAAATGTGCGCAGAGCCGGCGCACCTTTCCGAGCAGGTATGACAAGTGTGGGTAGCTTTCAGAAAGCGCTGAACCACCAAATTAAAGACGTGGGCCAGGCATGGCACGTGCGTGAGGCTGCCGAGCTGCAGAGCCGCCACCAGGTTACGGCCGTTGTCACACACGACCATGCCCGGTTGGAGGCTCAGCGGCGCAAGCCAGCGGTCGGTCTGCTCTGTCAGACCCTGCAGCAGTTCGTGGGCCGTGTGCCTCTTCTCTCCTAAGCTGAGTAGTTTCAGCACGGCCTGCTGACGCTTGCCCACCGCTGTGCTGCCATGCCGCGCGACACCGACTGCTGGCACATCTTGATTGCGAGACAGAGGTTGTGTAAGAGGAGGAGGAGGAGGGTGGTTTAGTGGAGGAAGCATACACCGCCGCAGATACCACCACCGAGCTGGGGCACGCAATTCGGGGGGTGGGTAGGACGTGAGCGGTCCCAGGCTCTGACTCGGTCCCAGCCTCCACTAAATTCACCCAATGTGCCGTCAGGGAGATATAGTGGCCCTGCCCGCCTGTGCTTGTCCACGTGTCTGTTGTTAAGTGGACCTTGGTAGTAACCGCGTTGGTGAGGGCGCGTACAGTGTTGCGGGAGACGTGGTCGTGCAGGGCTGGGACGGCACATCGGGAAAAGTAGTGGCAACTGGGAACCGAGTAGCGCGGGGCCGCCGCCATCATGTTTTGGAAAGCCTCCGTTTCCACAAGCCTATACGGCAGCATCTCCAGGCTGATCGATTTAGCAATGTGCACGTTTAACGATTGAGCGTGCGGGTGCGTGGCGGCGTACTTGCGCTCGCGCTCAAACAGTGGCACTAGCGACGTCTGGACGCTGCGCTGAGAGACATTGCTGGATGGGGCCGAGGACAGCGGAGGTGAGGGTGTGGGTGCAGGCCAGGAGACGGTAGTGCCTGTGTCGTGAGAGGTGGGTTGGATCTCAGTGGCAGATGGGGCACAGGGGGAGAGGCAGTGGTGCAAACTGGAGGCGGTGAACGGCCTTCGTCCCACATTGTGGGGTGCTTGGCCATCATATGCCTGCGCATGCTGGTGGTGGTGGCTCCCCAGCTGATCTTGGCGCGACAAAGGTTGCACATCACTGTTCGTCGGTCGTCAGGCGTCTCTGTGAAAAACTGCCACACCGTTGAGCACCTTGACCTCTGCAGGGTGGCATGGCGCGAGGGGGCACTTTGGGAAACATTTGGTGGATTATTCGGTCTGGCCATGCCTCTACCCCTGGCCACCGCACTGGCTCGACCTGTGCCCACACCCTGACTTGGGCCTCCGTGTCCTCGGCCGCGTCCACGTCCTCTAGGCCTACCCCTACCCCTCAGCATGCTGTATTACCAGTAATGCAGAAACAAAACGCTGTAATTAAATGTGCCGCTTATTGGCCTGTGGTTGGAGGCTGACTTCGCTTACGGAACCCCAGGAAATAATTTTGCGCAAGCCTGCTGTAACACTTAGCTGGCTGCGTATGAATTTGGAGAACTACTACACCCAGCAGAGACCCAGAACACTGAGGACAGTCACAGGCAGCCCAAATAGATTTTTTTTCCCCAAATTTTTCTGCAAAGGCCCACTGCGTATATTCAATCAATATGTCTTCTGTCCCTGCCTAAGCGCTTCTGGCCCTGGAGTATGTCAATGAACTGCAGAGTGTTGCACTGTGAACTGCAATACAGCGGTGATTTCACAGCCCAGACAGAGCCAGGAAATAATTTTGCACAAGCCTGCTGTAACACTTAGCTGGCTGCGTATGAATTTGGAGAACTACTACACCCAGGAGACACCCAGAACACTGAGGACAGTCACAGGCAGCCCATATAGATTTTTTTCCCAAAATTTTTCTGCAAAGGCCCACTGCCTATATTCAATCAATATGTCTTCTGTCCCTGCCTAAGCGCTTCTGGCCCTGGAGTATGTCAATGAACTGCAGAGTGTTGCACTGTGAACTGCAATACAGCGGGGATTTCACAGCCCAGACAGAGCCAGGAAATAATTTTGCGCAAGCCTGCTGTAACACTTAGCTGGCTGCGTATGAATTTGGAGAACTACTACACCCAGCAGACACCCAGAACACTGAGGACAGTCACAGGCAGCCCAAATAGATTTTTTTCCCCAAATTTTTCTGCAAAGGCCCACTGCCTATATTCGATCAATATAGCTTCTGTCCCTGCCTCACAATATATGTCTTCTGTCCCTGCCTCACAATATATGTCTTCTGTCCCTGCCTAACCACCACTTCTGGCCCTGGAGTATTACTGCAGGGCGCAATGCTCTGCACGGCCAATATACCAAAAAAAAAAAAGTGCAACACTGCAAAAAGCAGCCTCCACACTACTGCACACGGTTAGATGTGGCCCTAAGAAGGACCGTTGGGGTTCTTCAAGCTTACAATAACTCCTAACACTCTCCCTACAGCAACTCCAGCAAGATAGCACTTTCCCTCCTCTGTCAGAACGCATCTGTGGCGAGCCGCGGGAGGGGCCGATTTTTATACTCGGGTGACACCTGATCTCGCCAGCCACTCACAGCAGGGGGGTGGTATAGGGCTTGAACGTCGCAGGGGGAAGTTGTAATGCCTTCCCTGTCTTTCAATTGGCCAGAAAAGCGCGCTAACGTCTCAGAGATGAAAGTGAAAGTAACCCGAACATCGCGTCGTGCTCGTTACGAGTAACGAGCATCCCGAACACGCTAATATTCGATCGAGCATCAAGCTCGGACGAATACGTTCGCTCATCTCTAATACTTACCTAGCAGGCGCCGTCTGGGTGCCTTCTGCTGCTCTCCAGAGCTCCGGCACGCTTGCTTGAAGTCCTCAGCCGCTGACAGACGATTGCTTCCTGGTAACTGGGTTCGTAAACCCCGCCTCCAGGAAGTGATGGCTCTGATTGGCTGAGCCGCGGTGCTCGATAACCATTCAATGCAGCGCTCGAAGAACAAATCACAGCCATCTCATTGGATAATCAAGTGCTGCATTGATAGACTCAGCCACAGTGCTCAAGAATCAATCAGAGCCATCACTTGCTTGAAGTCGAGTTTACGAACCCTGTTACATGAGAGCGATTGTCTCTCGGCTGCAGAGGTTTGCAAACAAGCACGCCACAGCTCTGGAGAGCAGCGGGAGGGATCATGACGGTGCCTGCTAGGTAAAGCATTGCTTTTTGCTTTAATGTAGTGTAGCTAGGGCTTAGTTTCAGGTTAGGCCTTATATTTCAAGGCCCCCGAAAATCAGAGTATGGCTTATTTTTGGGGTAGGTCTTAATTTCAGAGAAACATGGTAAATGAGTTTAGTATATGCTGTTTGTGTGCAATATGCATGAAAACAAAATATGCCACACATTTGTTTTGTGCAAGCAAAATGGTTGCACAAAATATGCACATGTGAACAAACCCATTGAAAACAATAGGTTCTATTCACTGCGTATTGCAAGCATAAATTTTTGCATATGCAATAGACTGCGCAAATGTGTTCATGTGAACTCGGCCTTACATGTGTATTTTGATGTGGATTTGCCATGAAATTAGCACAGACATGCTGTGGATTCCACTTTTTGCAATGCAAACTGAGTCATCTGCAGCAAATCCGCGCCAAACCCGAACCCAAATCTGCATAAAAATCCACATGTAGGATCTGATTTTTGATGTTGATGTGTTTGTAGCAGATTTTTCCACCACGTGTGACTCTACCCTCGGTGTATGTTCACATCTGTCAGATTTGTCACAGAAGATGTGTTCCAACCATATTAATGGGATTGTTTCTGTAGGAGATGTTGTCACTAGAGATGAGCTCGTTCGATCATTAGGGTGCTCGAGATGCTCGTTACTCAAGACGAGCACCACGCGGTACTCAAGTCAATTGCATTTCCTTCCCTGCATGTTTAGCACCATTTTCTAGCCAATAGACATGCAGGGAAGGTATTACCACTTCCTCCTGTGACGTGCCAGCCCTATCCCACCCCCCTGCAGTGAGTCACTGGCTAGATCAAGTGATCCCTCAGTACTTAAAGCGATCCCGCCCGCGGCTCGCCTCAGACACACCCTGGAAGAGACTAGGGAAAGTGCTGCTGCTGAGATAGGGAAAGTGTTAGTGTAGGATCCTGTCCTCAAGAACCCCAACGGTCCTTCTTAGGGCCACATCTGACCGTGTGCATTACTATTGTGGCTACTGGGAGCAGTTTTGCACCCAATTTTTTTTTTGTCATCTCGGGCTGTGCAGGCTATTACAGCTATAGCGTTCTCAGTCTGCAGTCTATTATACAGAGTATAGGGAAAGTGCTGCTGAGATAGGGACAGTGGTAGTGTAGGATCCTGTCTACAAGAACCCCAATGGTCCTTCTTAGGGCTACCTCTGACCGTGTGCATATTACTGGGTGGCTGCTGGGAGTTGTAGTGCTTCACTATTATGCAGCTAGGCCTGTTTGCAGCCTTCCGTATAATTTTTTTCTGGCTGCAGTTTGCGTTACAATACTGCTGTCAGCGTGAAAGTGTACGCAAATAATTCCATAATTATTTACACCGGTCTGTGCCTGCAATGAATTATACGCACAGCCAAGGCCCAACACAGACACTTTTAGAGGGAAAGTCATATAGACAGTATACAGCCTGTATTATTTTTCAAACACATAAAAACAGCTCCTTCGTTGGGCTGCATCTCACCATCTCCATTTAGCTGGGTGCCTGCTGGGAGTTGTACTGCTTCAGTATTTCACAGCTAGGCCTGTTTGCAGCCTTCCTTATAATTTTTTTCTGTCTGGAGTTTTCGTTAAAATACCGCTTCCAGTGTGAAAGTGTACGCAAATAATTCCATAATTATTTATACAGTTCTCTGTCTGCAGTGAATTAGACCGCGGTCTCACCGCTAAACAGTACTGTAATACTACCGGGGCCACTGCTAAGTATTTCAGCTCAGCCGCTGTGCAGAGCGTCTCACAATACCATTTCCATTGGTGGGGTTGAGATCGCAGCAGTTACCAGCACTATCCACTGGCTTTACCGTCTTTTCCCACTCCACACAGCCTCTATAATCTACAAGTCTCTGCGAGCAGTAAATTACCCCAAGGTATCAGCGCGAGGCAATAGGTTACTTTTTCCTAGTCACAGCATAGAGCCTCCGCTATCTACAAGTCTCTGTGTGCGGTGAATTAATGCCCAGTTGTCAGTGCTGTAGAGTGGGGTAATTTATTTGTCCCCTGCTCTATTCATTATCCGCCATTATGAGGGGTAGGGGTCAAGGATGTGGACGCGGACGAAGACGCGGAGGTCCAAGTGAGGGTGTGGGCACAGGCCGAGTTCCTGGTCCAAGTGAATCACAGCCGGCTGCTGCGGGATTACGAGAGAGGCAAGCTTCTGGGGTCCCCAGCTTCATATCATAATTTATGGGTCCACGTCGTAGACCTTTATTACAAACAGAGCCGTGTAAGCAGGTCCTGTCGTGGATGGCAGAAAGTGCATCCAGCAATGTATCGGCCACCCAGTCTTCTACGCAGTCCACTGCTGCAACTCTGAATCCTCTGACTGCTGCTCCTCCTTCCTCCCAGCCTCCTCACTCCATGAAAATGACATATTCTGAGGAGCAGGCAGACTCCCAGGAACTGTTCTCAGGACTCTGCCTTGAGTTGGAAAAAATGGTTCCTCTCTCACCTGAGGAGTTTGTCGTGACCGATGCCCAACCTTTGGAAAGTTCCTGGGGTCCGGGTGATGAGGCTGGGGACTTCCGGCAACTGTCTCAAGAGCTTCCAGTGGGTGAGGAGGATGATGATGAAGAGACACAGTTGTCTATCAGTGAGGTAATAGTAAGGGCAGTAAGTCCGAGGGAGGAGCGCACAGAGGATTCGGAGGAAGAGCAGCTGGACGATGAGGTGACCGACCCCACCTGGTTTGCTAAGCATACTCAAGACAGGTCTTCAGAGGGAGAGGCAAGTGCAGCAGCAGGACAGGTTGGAAGAGGCAGTGGGGTGGCCAGGGGTAGAGGCAGGGCCAGAGCGAATCCCCTAACTGTTTCCCAAAGCACCCCCTCGCGCCAAGCCTCCATGCAGAGGGCTAGGTGTTCAAAGGTGTGGATGTTTTTCAGTGAGAGCGCGGACGACCGACGAACAGTGGTGTGCAACCTGTGTCGCACCAAGATCAGCCGGGGAGCCACCACGACCAGCCTCACCACCACCAGCATGCGCAGGCATATGATGTCCAAGCACCCCACAAGGTGGGACGAAGGTCATTCACCACCTCCAGGTCGCACCACTGCCTCTTCCCCTGTGCCCCAACCTGCCACTCAGATCCAACCCCCCTCTCAGGACACAGGCAGGAGCGCCTCGCGGCCTGCACCCACACCCTCACCTCCACTGTCCTCGGCCCCATCCAGCAATGTATCTCAGCGCAGCGTTCAGCTGTCGCTTGCGCAAGCGTTGGAGCGAAAGCGCAAATACACTGCCACGCACCCGCACGCACAAGCTTTAAACGTCCACATTGCCAAATTAATCAGCCTGGAGATGCTGCCGTACAGGCTTGTGGAAACGGAGGCTTTCAAAAACATGATGGCGGTGGCGGTCCCGCGCTACTCGGTCCCCAGTCGCCACTATTTTACCCGGTGTGCCGTCCCAGTTCTACACCAGCACGTCTCACGCAATATAAATTGTGCCCTCACCAACGCAGTTACTGCCAAGGTCCACTTAACCACGGACACGTGGACAAGTACTGGTGGGCAGGGCCACTATATCTCCCTGACGGCAGATTGGGTGAATTTGGTGGAGGCTGGGACCGAGTCAGAGCCTGGGACCACTCACGTCCTACCCACACCCAGAATGGCGGGTCCTTCCTCGGTTCTGGTATCTGTGTGAGCAGCACGTTGCCAGAAGTCGGTGTGGCGCGACGAGGCAGCACAGCTGTGGGCAAGTGTCAGCAGGCCATCCTGAAACTACTCACACGGCACCCGAACTGTTGCAGGGTCTGACAGAGTAGACCGACCTCTGGCTTTCGCCGCTGAGTCTCCAACCCGGCATGGTCGTGTGTGACAACGGCCGTAACCTGGTGGCAGCTCTGCAGCTCGGCAGCCTCACACACGTGCCATGCCTGGCCCACGTCTTCAATCTGGTGGTTCAGCGGTTTCTGAAAAACTACCCACACTTATCTGACCTGCTCGGCAAGGTGCGCCGCGTCTGCGCACATTTCCACAAGTCCACCATGGACGCTGCTACCCTGAGGACCCTGCAACATCGGTTTAATCTACCAGAGCACCGACTGCTGTGCAACGTACCCACACGGTGGAATTCTACGCTGCACATGTTGGCCAGGCTCTATGAGCAGAATAGAGCAATAGTGGAATACGAACTCCAACATGGGCAGCGTAGTGGTAGTCAGCCTCCCCAATTCTTTACCGAGGAGTGGGCCTGGATGGCAGACATCTGCCAGGTCCTCGGAAACTTTAAGGAGTCTACCCAGATGGTGAGCGGCATCACTGCAATCATTAGTGTTACCATCCCGCTGCTATGCCTGCTGAGAAGTTCACTGCAAGGCATAAAGGCTGACGCTTTGCGGTTGAAACAAGAGACGGGGGATGACAGTATGTCGCTTGATAGCCAGACCACCCTCATGTCTATATCTCAGCGCGTTTTGGAGGAGGAGGAGGAGGGGGAGGAGCAGGAGGAGGGGGAAGAGACAGCTGGGCACACTGCAGAGGGTACCCATGCTGCTTGCCTCTCATCTGTTCAGTGTGTATGGGCTGTGGAGGAGGAGGAGGAGGAGGATCCTGAAAGTCATCTTCCTAGCAAGGGCAGCCATGTTTTGCGTACTGGCACCCTCGCACACATGGCTGACTTCATGTTAGGCTGCCTTTCTCGTGACCCTCTGGTTAGACGCATTCTGGCCAACACGGATTACTGGATGTCCACCCTTCTCGACCCACGGTACAAGGAGAACCTTTCCACTCTCATTCCCGAAGAGGAAAGGGGTACGAGAGTGATGCAATACCACAGGGCCCTGGTGGACAAAGTAATGCTAAACTTCCCATCTGACAGAGCTAGCGGCAGAGGGCGCAGTTCTGAGGGCCAAGAAGCAGGGGAGGTGCAGAGATCAGGCAGCATGTTCAGCGCAGGCAGAAGAACACTCTCCAAGGTCTTTGCCAGCTTTATGGCTCCCCAGCAAGACTGCGTCACCACTCCCCAGTCAAGGCTGAGTCGGAGGGAGCACTGTAAAAAGATGGTAAAGGAATACGTAGCCGATCATACCACTGTCCTCCGTGATGCCTCTGCTCCATATAACTATTGGGTGTCAAAGCTGGACACGTGGCACGAACTTGCGCTGTACGCCCTGGAGGTACTGGCTTACCCTGCCGCTAGCGTCCTGTTAGAGAGGGTGTTTAGTGCAGCTGGGGGAATCATCACGGACAAGCGTACCTGCCTGTCAACTGCCAGTGTTGACATGCTTACACTTATAAAGATGAACAAAGCCTGGATTTCCCCAGACTTCACTTCTCCACCGGCGGAGAGCAGCGGAAACTAAAGATTCTTTTCGCTGCAACTGCAGATAAAAGCACTCTTCTCTATCACCGTAAAAACAGGGCATTTAGCTTTGTCAATCTGTCTCTGATATTAGCCCTCCTCCTCCTACTCCTCCTCCTGAAACATCTTGTCATCACGCTGAACTGCCAATTTTTCTGCGGCCCAAAAGGCTCATCTAACAATTTTTTTTCCAATTTTTCAAATTTTCAAAAATATTGATACTTTAACATGAACCAATTTTTTAACAGGGCTACCTCCAGGCTGTGTTACAAATTAAGCAACAGCGAGTTGTATCTTTAAACAAATATTTATGGGTTTCACCTGCCCTCTCGGTTGAGCAATTTTTCAGGGGTACATTTGTACTCTTGGTACACTAATTGTTCTGGCCCTCACCTATACAGTTAACTTACTAATTTTTTCGCCCTTCGCCTACAGTCATGGTACCCCAATTTTCAGGGGTTTCGCCTATACTCTTGCTACAGAAATTTTACTGGGGTCTGACTATACTTCTGCTACATAAATGTTACTGGGGTCTGCCTAAACTTCTCCTACATACATGTTACTGGGGTCTGCCTAAACTTCTGCTACATAAATGTAACGGGGGTCTGCCTATACTTCTGCCACATAAATGTTACACGGGTCTGCCTATACTTCTGCCACATAAATGTATCAGGTGTCTGCCTATACTTCTGCCACATAAATGTTACAGGGGTCTGCCTAAACTTCTGCTACATAAATGTAACAGGGGTCTGCCTATACTTCTGCCACATAAATGTTACAGGGGTCTGCCTATACTTCTGCCACATAAATGTAACAGGGGTCTGCCTATACATCTGCCACATAAATGTTACAGGGGTCTGCCTATACTTCTGCCACATAAATGTTACAGAGCTCTGCCTATGCTTCTGCTACAGAAATGTTACAGGGGTCTGCTTATACTGCTGCTTCAAAAATGTTACAGGGGTCTGCCTATACTGCTGCTACAAAAATGTTACAGGGGTCTGCCCATACTGCTGCTTCAGAAATGTTACAGGGGTCTGCCCATACTGCCCCTACAGAAATGTTACAGGGGTCTGCCTATACTGCTGCTACAAAAATGTTACAGGAGTCTGCCTATACTGCTGCTACAAAAATGTTACTGGGGTCTGCCTATACTGTTACTACAGAAATGTTAATGGGGTCTGCCTATACTTCTGCTACAGATATGTTACAGGGGTCTGCCTATACTGCTGCTACAGAAATGTTACTGGGGTTTGTCTGTCTATACGTTTACTACAGAAATGCTACAGGGGTCTGCCTATACTTGTGCTACAGAAATGTTACTGAGGTCTGTCTATACTATGGGTGCACTAAGTCTTCCCATCGCGGTGTTTTACCTATCTGGCACAAATAATACAGTGACTGACTAGGTCAGAATTGTGGGCCGAGGCCAAGTTGCTAGGCGGGGTGAAACTCTCCCATGGTTGTGCACTCTGATTTCTTCCTGTGTAATACTATCTTTGTGCACTTACAGCGTAGGCGAGCCCAAGGAACTCATAGACATCCCCTTGCAGTGTTGAGCTATCTGTGTTGCGACACATGGATTTCCCATTGCTATGTAACTCAGGGCACTTGGGTCACACAAGGGGGAGGCTGGACCAAGCCTGACACTGGGCCCGATAACGTGCTTCCCACACAGATTATAGCAGGTCCTGGTCATGGTGTCTTGGCCTTGTAATGCCACCTCCTCCTCATGCTTGGGGTCAGGGGATCAGCACTGGGCATTATGTATTTTCTCCCGTGTTACCACAGTTATCTGAGACACTGGTTTGGGCCAAAGAAGAGCAGCGTTACTGCATTAATGAGGCGTTCACAGCTGTACTAGCATCGGAGTCCGCTCTATGCCCACAATTGCTGAGGGTGTGTGCAGAGGCCTATGTCCTCGGCGGAGTGAAAGTCTGCCATGTTTGGGCTCGGTCATTTCTTCATGTTTATTACTGTCTTTGAGTTCCTTTAGCTCGCCTATGCTATGGGTGCACAAAGACTTCACATAGTGGTGTTTGACCTGTCTGCCACAAATACACTGACTAACTTGGGTAGGGTGCAGAGTGCAGATGGCTTTCCCCTTGCGGTGTCGATTGAGCTATCTGACACCTACACAGAATAAATAGTGTGTGGGCACATGGATTTTCCCATTACTATGTCAGTCGCGGCACCTTGGGTCACAAAAGGTGTTTGGGGCCGAGCCTGACCAAGGGCCTGCTCACATACTTCCCACACAGGTTACAGCGGGTCCTGGTCATGGTTTCTTGGCCTTGCAAGGCCACCTCCTACTCCTGCTTGGGGTCAGGGGATCAGCACTGGGCATCATGTATTTTCTCTCGTGTTACCACAGTTATCTGAGAAACTCATTTGGGCCAAAGGACGGGAGCGTTACTGCATTAATGAGTTGTTCACAGCTGTACTAGCATCGAAGTCCGCTTCATGCCCGCGTTTGCTGAGGGTGTGGGCTGAGGCCTATGTCCTGGGGGAACTGCAACAGCGCCAGGTTGGGCCTGTGAAACTTCTTCCTCGTTAATGCAGTCTTTGGAGAGGTGAAAGAAAACGTAACTGATTTAATGAGACCTTCACAGCTGGACTAGCATCGGAGTTCGCTTCATGCTCGCGATTGTTGAAGGTGTGGGCTGAGGCCTATGTGCTGGGGGAAATGCAACTGCGCCTGGTTGGGCCTGTGGAACTTCTTCCTGGTTAATCCAGTCTTTGGAGCGGTGAAAGCAACCACAACTAATTTAATGAGACGTTCACAGCTGTACTAGCATCGAAGTCCGCTTTATGCCAACAATTGCTGAGGGTGTGGGCCGAGGTCCTTGGCGGGGTGTAACTTTGCCATGTTCGGGCGCTGTGATTTCTTTATGCATTATACTATCTTTAAGTTTCTGGCGCTTGCCTATGCTGTGGGTGCACAAAGACTTCCTATTGCTGTGTTTTACCTGTTTGACACAAATCCACTGACTGACTAGGGCAGAAAAGTAGGCCGAGGCCCTTCGCAGGGTGAAACTCTGCCATGTTTGGGCACTCTGATTTCCTCATGTGTAATACCATGCTTGAGTTTCTTGGGCTAGCCTATGCTGTGAGTGCACAATAAGTTCCCATTGCGTTGCTTTACCTGTCTGGCACAAATACACTGACTAACTAGGGTAGAAATGTGGGCCGAGGTCCTTGGCGGGGTGAAAGTCTGCCATGTTTGGGTGCTCTGATTTCTTCTTGTGTAATACCATCTTTGTGCACCGACAGCGTCGGCGAGCCCAAGGAACTCAAAGACTTCCCATTGCAGTGTTGAGCTATCTGATACCTACACAGAATGAATTGCGTTGGGACACATAGATTTTCCATTGCTCTGCAACTCGCAGCACCCTGGGTCACACAAGATGGAGGCTGGGACCGAGCCTGACCCTGGGCCCGCTCACGTGCTTCCCACACAGAATATTGCTGCATTGTGGAGATGTGTGGAAGTGCTGGCACCTACAGTAAGTCCCCTTTATGGCCATGTTTGCGGCTCCTGACTATTTTGCGATGGAGGTGGCAGGGATTGGAATGATGATCGTACGTCAATTTATCATCGATTCTCAACTGCATTGTGGGCTATCGCTCCCCCCCCCCCCTTTCAGAGAGGGTCGGTGCCTGGCCCTGCCAACCCTCTGCAGTGTGTGCCTCCGGTTCCTCCTCATCGCAGACGCACTTGGAAATAGACATGAGGGTGGTGTAGCTATGAAGCGAGCGTGTGGCCTGAGAGCAGCTGAAGGCTGCGCAGGGAAACTTTTGTGTGCGCTGTGGATGCAGGGTCGTGCAGGGGGTTGGGCAGCATGTAACCCAGGAGAAGAGGCAGCGGTGTGAGCCCCAGGCAGTGATTGTGCTTGGTTGCAGGTAGTGTGGTGGTTTGCTAAGGTGTGCCTTGCTAATGAGGGTTTGTCCGAAGTAAAAATTCTAAGGGGGGGGGGGCCCACTCTTGCCACTATTGTGGCTTAATAGTGGGACCTGGGAACCTGAGATGCAGCCCTGCATGCTGCCCCTGCCCTGCCCTATCCGTTTCTGTGGTGTTTCCATGGATTTCAGATGTTTTCTCGTTTTTCTCAAGTGAAAATTTATTCGGAGCATCGGTCATATACAAAAATGCTCGAGTCCTCCATTGACTTCAATGGGGTTCGTTACTCGAAACAAGCTCTCGAGCATCGCGGAAAGTTTGACTCGAGCAACGAGCACCCGAGCATTTTGGTGCTCGCTCATCTCTAGTTGTCACATTTACATTTATAGGACAGTCATAGAAATGATATCACTCATCAAAAATGATTGGCTACTTGCCCCACAATACCAAATATCTTGACAAAGATCTGAGGATCGAAATGTCGCTTTCATTGTATTGAGGAATAAAGATGACTTTTACTTAAAAGAAACAACTCCTGAGTGCTGGCCTGGCTACATCTATACGGATTACTGCTTTTCTGATCCTAGGGTCTGGATCACCAACTGGGATCGTGCACCATTGGCTGTTATATGCCTGGATTTAAATCAACTGGTAGTGCTGCTTTTCCTACCTAATTCTTTCTGTTTCACAATACCGAATATCATCATTGATAAAGGTTGTCTAATAATTAACTTTTATTATTATAGCTAATATAACTGATAAATAACACATATATGTTGCAGGTCTAGATGAATGCCGGCCACTAAAATACATATCAGCTGAACAAGGAGGTCATGTACTAATATTATACATCAAACAAAGGGATAAGAATCCTTACCAAGTCCCCGAATGTGATAACAGCTGTCCGTGGATTCACCCCAGAAAGAATCACCGCCTATTGGCTATTGGTAAGTACATGGTATACCAGGCAGAGAGGCGGAGCTTTCAGCTATAACTGAGGAAGGGGCGTTGGCCTAAAACTTTTTTTGTATGCTGGTTTAAAATAAAAAGGATAAGCTGAGCTTACTTCCTGTATTGTACTGAACTTTATATTTCGGTCAGCTGTGCCTACACTCATCACATTTTTCTCTTCACTAAGTAATTTGTATGTCTATAAAAAGGTGTTTTTTCTCTTGCTGTGTATAAAAGTATTTTTCCTTGGACCCCAACGTTAATTTGAAGGATGCAAAAACCATTTTCAGGATTCTGGAATTCTGGCGCGGTGTTTTATGTTTTTATGGAGTTCACAATGCAGTATAAATAATATGTAAAATTACACCCCTATGTAATGTAACTTTCTGGTATTGTAAAAATGTAACATTTGGCACAAGCATTCTTTAGATCCTAAATAGGAAAAGTAAGGGGGTCACAACTCAATTATTCAATGCTAATTGCAAAAGTAAGTGCACCCCTATGTAATGTAACTTCCTGATGTCTTACAAGTGTGAAATTTAGTAAAAGCATTCTTTAGGTCCTAAATGAGGGGAGTGTGAGGGGTGGCACATTCTGCAGAGGGACATTGGTACATGCAGCCTGAGGAGAATATAACGCTCCTTTATATGTATACATATTTTATTCCTCTGTTACTCTAAAGTTGCCTTGACGTCATAAAATGTTCCATGCGAACAACACATAAACACCTGTATCAAATTAACTTGGTCGAAGCTGGGTATATCCGCTAGTTGTATTATATTGGACTATTAGACTGCCTATGGCTGAGCCTCATAGATCACTGTAGATGGCTGTGTCGGGGGCCATTTTCAAGCTCCTAGGTGCCACAGCAACTCATTAGCATCCCACAATTACGTGGGTATAGAGAGTTACAGAGGGTGCCTTTTGCATTCATAGTTGCAATGACTGCAGCATGTAAAGGGTTAAACAGCTGACTTTGGCAGTTTCTCAATTCTTGACCATTAGAGCTAGAGCTTGTCTTTCATCAGACAGCCGAGCCCCTGCTTTTTTAATCATGGTAAACCAGTGTTGGCCTTATTTTGATGCATCCTTAAAAGGTGTATTGATTGGACTGAGTGCCACTAGTGACTCTTATCGCACTATTGGGTCCTGAGTGACTATTCTTGCTGTGACATCAAGGCTCCCAGACATGTTTTATAATGCTGCACATCCAACAATAACTTTCTGGCCTCTATTGGATCCCAGAGTCTCTCAGTGCAAGTGTTTTGGTTTTCACAAGGCCCTAAAACCTTCAGTGTGAAAAAAAAAAAACATATATATATATATATATATATATATATATATATATATATATATATATATATACAGAACTTTGCTGCCATCTAGTGACATATAGGCATTACAGGATATAACAGCTTCAGTGATAAACATCTATTATCTGCTGTATGAGCTGTGGACATCATCAAATACAGCAACCTTGTTCAACTACACAAACATTGCATTTACTTAATTATGGGGTAACTTGTCTGTGCATCTTGCCTTTTTGGCATAGGAAGCCATCAGGCGAAAGTGAAAGAGTTGAAAGTGGTAAGAAATTGTAGGAATGCCACAACACGGATAAAAATAAATCTATGTATCTTCTTTTGGGAAGGTTATTTTAATGGTGCTACTGGATTCCTCATGAGATTCATCCTCACACATAATTATTTCTTTGCTGGCAAAGAGGTATTCCTGCAACTCACCGGAAACGCCATGAGCAGTAAAATGGCACCACAATATGCCAACCTTTCCATGGCAAGACTGGAGAGTGACTTTCTGGCCTCCTGCCCCAACAAACCATTGGCCTACTTCTGCTACATTGATGACATCACAATCATTTGGACCAACACAGATCAAGAACTATGAGAGATTCAATGCATTTAACCCCTTCATAAACCTGACATTAAGCTACTTATATACTAAAAATCCACTTTTTGGACACACCACCATAAAAGTTTCAAACAACTCAATACAGACATCCTTTTACCGAAAACCAATTGATCGGCTCACATACCTTAGACAGGACAGTTTCCAACCTAAACACATTAAAAGGTCCATTTTCTACAACCAGGCCATCAGATACAACCAGATCTGCTCCAACCCAATAGACAAAGAGCCTCATCTAAATTAGGACTACCATTCCACCTCAAGTGATGATCAAATCACCAGAACCACAAGAATACCCAGAAATCAACTATTCCAATACACAGAGAAGAAAGGAAATGATCATGTACCTCTAGTAGTGACCTACAATATACAGCTAGAGGTACTAGGGGAAACTGCAAAAAGACTTTATCATACCCTACACAAGAATGACCATCTGAAAACCATATTCCCACACACTCTCCTTCTATATTACAGGCAATCTCCTAATTTGAGGAACTTTATAATCAGGAGTGCATTGCCCTCTGACACACAAAAAGGAACATATCCCTGTAATGTGAGAAGTTGTAAGACCTGCTCACATGTACTGACTGCAGACAGGATACAAATCCCCAACACACAGCAGGACTACAAGATCCTGGGACATTCACATGTTCCACGTCCAATGCTGTGTACCTGATCCAGTGCATTGAATGTCCTGTTCGGGGGCTTTATGTTGGAGAACCTGGACAAAAACTGAATGCAAGGATGAGTTCTCATTGCCGCACAATTAAAGAGAGAAAGACAGAATTACCTGTGGCTGAGCATTTTTATAGCCACAGGCACAATGTAGAACATATGAAAGTCACTATTTTAAAAGGCAATTTGAAATTTCTACATCATAGAAGAATTTGGGAGTACAAGTTTATAACCATCCTTGACACTTTCAACAGAGGCCTGGTGACCCCCTAACATCAATTCAGAGACCATAAAACTCTCACATCCTTATCAGTGGGCAAATTAAATATTTGCTCCTCTACTCATCCTGTTCTGGTATTTTTTTCTTAGTACAAATTAATCACAGCATGTCTGTATATATTAATGCATGCTCCTACAGATCTATTCCATAAGCCTGAGGAAGAACCCAATGTAGGTTTGAAAGCTCGCTATAACATCATGTATTTTTGTTAGCCATTAGAACTTGTCAAATCTACAAGATTACTTGGTTTCTATTGCTGAGAACAATCAGATTTCCGATTCCTCCATTCATGCTTTTCTTGATCTGGTGTAAATTATTACATTTCAGGATGGTGGTTCATTTACATAGATCCAATCTTTTATTTCTTAGGTATGATGTCACCATAGCACTAGCTGACTCACAATCTATGTTTTCTGGTTTGATGAATCAACAGTAATGATTCCAGTTTAACTTGCTTTGAGACTTCTATGACATTGTGAAAGGATTAGTGTCAAAGTTTAACCATTTCTGTTTTTTTCAGCCCTGAAGTGCAGATAAAAGATCCAGGGTGTCTGAAAAGTTCAGAAACATCCATACAAAATGAAAACGGTTTGGCAGACAGAGATCCAATTTTGCATTCAAGGGGAAGGGTCATTGCAGGCAATGTGAATGGGCGTTCTTACAAGCAGAATGGTTTTTGGTCATCCAGATTTTGGTTTATCAACGACAAAACCTGATTCTCAGAATTTGGAAACAAGTTTGACCACTGCACTGTGGGTAATGAGACATCCTGTATTTAAAACTATTATACAAGGTCACAAATCCCCCAAGTTTTTTAGATTCAATAATAACTTTTTTTGTTACAAAATGCAAAAATGTACAATTTGTTTTTCCTTCTGATGCACATGCAAAAAGGACACTGCCAGGGGTGTAGCTAAAAGCTTATTGACCCTGGTGCAAAAGTTGAGTCCCCCCCCCCCCCACACACACACACTCCACGCAACTTCTCCTTAGGCCATTTTCAAATGAGTATATTTCAGCTCCATATTTGGTCCGTATTTTGTGGACTGTAAACGAAGCAAGTACAACTCTATATGGCCTCCTTCCCACGAGCGTGACGGGCTCCGCCGCGTAATATTACGCAGTGAAGCCCGTCACGGCGCCCCCGAGAGCCCCTATACTTACCTGCGGGAGATAGCGTGAAAACGCTTCCCCGCCCACCGCCGTCGCGTCGTGTGACACGCCCACCGCGTCACGTGACGCGGCCGGCAGTGTCACGTGATGCGCCGGCCGCGTCAAATGACGCTGCGGCGGTAGGTGGGGAAGCGTTTTTTCACGCTATCTCCCTCTGGTTACGGCGTAAATCCGTTCGTGGGAAGGAGGGCTAAATCTATTCCTATGTCTTTTTTTTTTTTAAACGAAGCATTACTTATTTTTTGCATATTTTCCTCCGTATTACTACTCTTTTCTATTAGGCAAATACAGATCAATATACAGATGAAATACTGATGACAAATGGTTGTAATGTCAACCATGAACATGTCTATAATTTGGATCCGTATTACGAATGTGTTTCCATACGCTCTTCTGAACCTAGCCTCAGGTGGCAGATTCATATAGCTGTATGTATGCTACACTATTTATATAAGATATGGCTGGACCATTGTACAAAACAAAACTTGTACCTCGTGTCACTCCTAAAAATGATGTGGTTACTTTATTCTGTAGGTTAGTACACTCATGGCATTTTAGAGTAGGAGGAACCAGAGAGGATGAGACGCTGGAATAGAGCAGACAGAAGAAGATGATTGAAGATATTGTAAAGCCTGGCAGCTACACAGCAGAAAGGAAGAATAGTTTTTGAATGAATGTAAGCAAAGCAGAAGGAAAAAAATTACGATTTTAATTTATTTGACAATCATGTCATTTTAAAAAAACATTTTTTTTTGTACAGCACACATATGAATGAAGAATTGCACCCCAAAATGGAACCCCCTGTTTTTCATGTGTTTAGAAACATACCCATTGTGGCCCTAATATTATGCCTGTATTAACGGGGCAAAACTGAAAGGAGCAACCGGTGGCTTTCAGAACACACATTATGCTGGAAAGTTATTTAGGCCCAATTGCACACTTGTAAAGCCCTTGAGTGGCCAAAACAATGGAGAATCCCCACAAATGACCACATTTTCCAAACTAGACCCCTGAACAAATTCATCTAGGGGTCTACTGCATATTTTGACCCCACAGTTTTTGAATGAATATAAGCAAAGCCATTTTTTTGGCAATTGTGTCATTTTAAAAACAGTTTTTTTTGTACAGCATACATTTGAATGAAGATTTTCACCCCAAAATAGATCCCCCTATTTGTTCCGTGTTCAGAAATATACCCATTGTGGCCCTAATCTACTTATAGGACACAAGGCTAGGTCTATAATGGAGGGAACACCCGTTGGATTTCTGGGCAAAACTGATCAAACTCCAGGCCCCATTGCTCAGTTGTGCGGAAACAAAATTGACTCCCGAACCCCCCCTCCCTCCGCGCCCTTTTTGGCATTCCCTAAATCTTACATAAAAGTAATAATCTAAACTGTGTGGTATTTCTGAAGACAGTGGTACTTACAGAGTCCCGGTTGGGATGGGCACATGGGGCAATAAAACCGGATATCCCTCCTCCCATGCTTTTTTGGGGGGGTATTTCCTGACCTCAGTGGCGGGGATGGGGTGTAAAAAGTGGCACTCTGTGATTCTTCCTATGCTTGCTGAGGTGTGGCGGTGTCATACACAGAAGGGACTCAACAAGCTGCTCCTGAAACTACAGGAAGGGGAGCATTCCAGAGATCTTCTTGTAAATTACGTATTACAGGTATGGCTGTATGTAGAATCCGCTTGTGAAGGCCTGCAGCGGATCCCAACTGTGAGCCCAGCTTAGCGCTGTGTACGGCCGCGTGATGTACTGCTCATAACTGTGTGCTCAGACAGGTCGTCATGCGCAGTATATCTTTTTAGTTTGTCGGTAAGCGATTGCACGAGTACCCGCAGCCCGTACACAATGTAGTTGCATATGAGCTGCGGGTATATCCGAGACCATGGAGCACAATGGGCTCTATTTTGCGGATATCTCGGTAAAATAGAACATGCTGCATTCTGTTTTCTGCGAGTCAGTTACGTAATTCCGACCCGCTAATGTGAGTAGTATTGTGTAATCCAGTGCATTTGTATTACCGCGGATCAGATGCATGCAGAATCCGTAATTCCTATCCGGTCATATGAGACTAGCCTAAGGCAGATCACTACCTTTTAATCTCGTTACCGGGGACCGCTCAACAAGGCCCTCGGTCACTGCTCCAGGCTCTCGCTGACCATTAGTATCCGGGAGCAAGGAGATTTTATATTTCCCAGGCCCTTCCTGGCTCGTGCGCATGTGTCTCATATTTTACTGGCGGGCGCATGAGCAGAATCCGGGTAAGGTCCGTGGAAGAGGATCATGTCGGGGTTCAAATATGGAGACCTCAGGTAAAGAGTTATATCTCCTCTCACCGCATCGATGAGGGGAGATGAAACTTCAACTTTTTTTTAGTTTTACATTATCCATTAGATAACAGCGATCATGTGACCAGGAACCACTCACCTGTGACCAGGAACCACTCCAGGCTCTTAACTTCCATTGATAGCTAGGAGAAGGGAGATTTTTAATTACCTGGGCAATTCTTGACTTTTGCGCATGTGTCTGCCATTTTGCAGACGGGAGCATGCCCAGAAGCTGGGGTAAATTCCGCAGATAAAGTTGGGGTCCTTAGTTATGTAGTTTCTAGAGATGAGCGAATGTACTCGTCCGAGCTTGATGCTCGTTCGAGTATTAGGGTGTTCGAGATGCTCGTTACTAGAGACGAGCACCACGCGATGTTCGAGTTACTTTCATTTTCATCTCTGAGACATTAGCACGCTTTTCTGGCCAATAGAAAGACAGGGAAGGCATTACAACTTCCTCCTGTGATGTTCCAGCCCTATACCACCCCCCTGCAGTGAGTGGCTGGGAAGATCAGGTGTCACCTGAGTATTTAAATCTGCCCCGCCCACGGCTCACCACAGATGCATTCTGACATAGATCAGGGAAAGTGCTGCTGATGCTGCTGCTATAGGGAGAGCGTTAGGAGTTATTTTAGGCTTGAAGAACCCCAACGGTCCTTCTTAGGGTGTTGCACATTTTTTTTTTGTATATTGGGCGTGCAGAGCATTGCATCCTCAGTCTGTAGTCATTGTACATAGTATAGGGCCAGTACTGGTGAGGCAGGGACAGTGGGAAAGGTGAAAGAGATATACTGTCTATATAGGCAGTGGGCTTTTTCAAACAAATTTGGGAAAAATACTATATTTGGGCTGTCTGTGACCGTCTTCAGTGTACTGCGTGTCTGCTGGGGGTAATAGTCCTAATTAATACGCAGCTAAGTGTTACAGCAGGCTTGCGCAAAATTGTTTCCTGGCTCCGCGTTGCCCGTTACATCACCGCCGTCATCCCGTCCAGAGGGAAACAGTATACATATAAACGTTGCCTACAGTATCTGTCTGCTGTCTCAGCTCAGCCTTTCAAAAAATTGAAGCAAAATACTTAAGGCCTACTAGTGGCGTTTGGCCACTTGACTGCTTCTGCGCTGTGAATTCCAATAGCTCAGTCATACGCACCTACGTCTCACAACAGGCTTGCGCAAAATTCTTTCCTGGCTCTGCTGTGCGTTCCGTAAGCGAAGTCAGCCTCAAACCACAGGCCAATAAGCGGCACATTTAATTACAGCGTTCTGTTTCTGCACTACTGGTAATACACCATGCTGAGGGGTAGGGGTAGGCCTAGAGGACGTGGACCTGGGCGAGGATGCGGAGGCCCAAGTCAGGGTGTGGGCACAGGCCGAGCTCCTGATGCAGGTGTATCGCAGCCGACTGCTGCGGGATTAGGAGAGAGGCACGTTTCTGGCGTCCCCAGATTCATCTCACAATTAATGGGTGCACGCGGTAGACCTTTATTAGAAAATGAGCAGTGTGAGCAGGTCCTGTCGTGGATGGCAGAAAGTGCATCAAGCAATCTATCGACCACCCAGAGTTCTCCGCCGTCCACTGCTGCAACTCTGAATTCTCTAGCTGCTGCTCCTCCTTCCTCCCAGCCTCCTCACTCCATTACAATGACACATTCTGAGGAGCAGGCAGACTCCCAGGAACTGTTCTCGGGCCCCTGCCCAGAATGGGCAGCAATGGTTCCTATCCCACCGGAGGAGTTTGTTGTGACCGATGCCCAACCTTTGGGAAGTTCCCGGGGTCCGGGGGATGAGGCTGCGGACTTCCGGCAACTGTCTCAAGAGCTTTCAGTGGATGAGGAGGACGACGACGATGAGACACAGTTGTCTATCACCCAGGTAGTAGTAATTGCAGTAAGTCCGAGGGTGGAGCGCACAGAGGATTTGGAGGAAGAGCAGCAGGACGATGAGGTGACTGACCCCACCTGGTTTGCTAAGCCTACTGAGGACAGGTCTTCAGAGGGGGAGGCAAGTGCAGCAGCAGGGCAGGTTGGAGGAGGCAGTGCGGTGGCCAGGGGTAGAGGCAGGGCCAGACCGAATAATCCACCAACTGTTTCCCAAAGCTCCCCCTCGCGCCATGCCACCCTGCAGAGGCCGAGGTGCTCAAAGGTGTGGCAGTTTTTCAGTGAGAGTGCAGACGACCGACGAACAGTGGTGTGCAACCTTTGGCGCGCCAAGATCAGCCGGGGAGCCACCACCACCAGCATGCGCAGGCATATGATGGCCAAGCACCCCACAAGGTGGGACGAAGGCCGTTCACCGCCTTGGTTTGCACCACTGCCTCTCCCCCTGTGCCCCAACCTGCCACTGAGATACAACCCCCCTCTCAGGACACAGGCACGACCGTCTCCCGGCCTGCACCCACACCCTCACCTCTGCTGTCCTCAGCCCCATCCACCAATGTCTCTCAGCGCACCGTCCAGCCGTCGCTAGCGCAAGTGTTTGAGCGCAAGCGCAAGTACGCTGCCACGCACCCGCACGCTCAAGCGTTAAACGTGCGCATAGCCAAATTGATCAGCCTGGAGATGCTGCCGTATAGGCTTGTGGAAACGGAGGCTTTCAAAAACATGATGGCGTCGGCGGCCCCGCGCTATTCGGTTCCCAGTCGCCACTACTTTTCCCGATGTGCCGTCCCAGCCCTGCACGACCACGTCTCCCGCAACATTGTACGCGCCCTCACCAACGTGGTTACTGCCAAGGTCCACTTAACAACGGACACGTTGACAAGCACAGGCGAGCAGGGCCACTATATCTCCCTGACGGCACATTGGGTGAATTTAGTGGAGGCTGGGACCGAGTCAGAGCCTGGGACCGCTCACGTCCTACCCACCCCCCAGAATTGCGGGCCCCAGCTCGGTGCTGGTGTATGCTTCCTCCACTAAACCACCCTCCTCCTCCTACGCAACCTCTGTCTCGCAATCAAGATGTGTCAGCAGCAGCACGTCGCCAGCAGTCGGTGTCGCGCGGCGTGGCAGCACAGCGGTAGCCAAGCATTAGCAGGCCGTGCTGAAACTACTCAGCTTAGGAGAGAAGAGGCACACGGCCCACGAACTGCTGCAGGGTCTGACAGAGCAGACCGACCGCTGGCTTTCGCCGCTGAGCCTCCAACCCGGCATGGTCGTGTGTGACAACGGCCGTAACCTGGTGGCGGCTCTGCAGCTCGGCAGCCTCATGCAAGTGCCATGCCTGGCCCACGTCTTTAATTTGGTGGTTCAGCGCTTTCTGAAAAGCTACCCACGCTTGTCAGACCTGCTCGGAAAGGTGCGCCGGCTCAGCGCACATTTCCGCAAGTCCAAGACGGACACTGCCACCCTGCGGACCCTGCAACATCAGTTTAATCTGCCAGTGCACCGACGGCTGTGCGACGTGCCAACGCGGTGGAACTCTATGCTCCACATGTTGGCCAGGCTCTATGAGCAGCGAAGAGCTATAGTGGAATACCAACTCCAACATGGGCAGCGTAGTGGGAGTCAGCCTCCTCAATTCTTTACAGAAGAGTGGGCCTGGTTGGCAGACATCTGCCAGGTCCTTGGAAACTTTGAGGAGTCTACCCAGATGGTGAGCGGGGATGCTGCAATCATTAGCGTCACCATTCCTCTGCTATGCCTCTTGAGAAGTTCCCTGCAAAGCATAAAGGCAGACGCTTTGCGCTCGGAAACGGAGGCGGGGGAAGACAGTATGTCGCTGGATAGTCAGAGCACCCTCATGTCTATATTTCAGCGCGTTGAGGAGGAGGAAGAGGAGGGGGAGGAGCATGAGGAGGAGGGGGAAGAGACAGCTTGGCCCACTGCTGAGGGTACCCATGCTGCTTGCCTGTCATCCTTTCAGCGTGTATGGCCTGAGGAGGAGGAGGAGCAGGATCCTGTAAGTGATCTTCCGAGTGAGGACAGCCATGTGTTGCGTACAGGTACCCTGGCACACATGGCTGACTTCATGTTAGGATGCCTTTCTCGTGACCCTCGCGTTACACGCATTCTGGCCACTACGGATTACTGGGTGTACACACTGCTCGACCCACGGTATGAGGAGAACCTTTCCACTCTCATACCCGAAGAGGAAAGGTGTTCGAGAGTGATGCTATACCACAGGACCCTGGCAGACAAACTGATGGTAAAATTCCCATCCGACAGCGCTAGTGGCAGAAGGCGCAGTTCCGAGGGCCAGGTAGCAGAGGAGGCGCGGAGATCAGGCAGCATGTACAGCACAGGCAGGGGAACACTCTCCAAGGCCTTTGACAGCTTTATGGCTCCCCAGCAAGACTGTGTCACCGCTCCACAGTCAAGGCTGAGTCGGCGGGAGCACTGTAAAAGGATGGTGAGGGAGTACGTAGTCGATCACACGACCATCCTCCGTGACGCCTCTGCCCCCTACAACTACTGGGTGTCGAAGCTGGACACGTGGCCTGAACTCGCGCTGTATGCCCTGGAGGTGCTTGCTTGTCCTGCGGCTAGCGTTTTGTCAGAGAGGGTGTTTAGTGCGGCTGGGGGAATCATCACGGATAAGCGTACCCGCCTGTCAACCGACAGTGCCGACAGGCTTACAATCATAAAGATGAACAAAGCCTGGATTTCCCCAGAGTTCTCTTCTCCACCAGCGGACAGCAGCGATACCTAAACAATACGTAGGCTGCACCCGCGGATGGAAGCATCGTTCTCTATCACCATAAAAAACGGGGACCTTTTAGCTTCATCAATCTGTGTATTATATTCATCCTCCTCCTCCTGCTCCTCCTCCTGAAACCTGACGTAATCACGCCGAACGGGCAATTTTTCTTAGGCCCACAAGGCTCAGTCATATAACTTTTGTAAACAATGTTTATACGTTTCAATTTTTAATTCAATAAAGCGTTGAAACTTGCAACTGAACCAATTTTTATTTTAGCTGGGCCGCCTACAGGCCTAGTTACAAATCAAGCCACATTAACCAAAGCGATTAATGGGTTTCACCTGCCCTCTTGGTTGGGCATGGGCAATTTTTCTGAAGTACATTTGTACTGTTGGTGCACCACTTTTTTTGGACCCTCGCCTACATTGTAATCCTAGTAATTTTTAGCCCACCTGCATTAAAGCTGATGTTACCTCAGCTGTGCTGGGCACTGCAATGGGATATATTTATGTACCGCTGGTGGCTTCCTGGGACCCACCCATGCTGTCAGTCCACACGGAGTTGTAACTGCATGTGTACACTTCTAAAGAACCCCAGTCTGACTGGGGCATGCAGTGTGGGCCGAAGCCCACCTGCATTAAACCTGACGTTACCTCAGCTGTGATGGGCAATGCAAAGAGATTTATTTATGTACAGCCGGTGGGTTCCAGGGAGCCACCCATGGTGTGGGTGCACATGGAATTCCCATTGCGGAGTTGTACCTGGCTGTGACTATTTATAAAAAACCCCGGTCTGACTGGGGCATGCAGACACCTTGACAGAATGAATAGTGTGTGGCACATGGGTTCCCCAGTGCTATGCCCACATGTGCAGCTCCTGATGGAGGTGGCACAGGATTGGATTTCTCATTGCTTCTGTACAGCATTATGGGCTATCGCCCCGCCCCTTTTAAAGAGGGTTGCTGCCTGGCCGTGCCAACCCTCTGCAGTGTGTGCCTGCGGTTCCTCCTCATGGCAGACGCACTTATAAATAGACATGAGGGTGGTGTGGCTATGAGGCCAGCGTGTGGCATGAGGGCAGCTGAAGGCTGCACAGGGACACTTTGATGTGCGCTGTGGACACTGGGTCGTGCGGGGGGGTTGGGCAGCATGTTACCCAGGAGAAGTGGCAGGGGAGTTTCATGCAGGCAGTGTTTGTGCTTTGTTGGAGGTAGTGTGGTGCTTAGCTAAGGTATGCCTTGCTAATGAGGGTTTTTCAGAAGTAAAAATTGTTGGGAGGGGGGGGGGGGGCGCACTCTTGCCGCTATTGTGGCTTACTAGTGGGACCTGGGAACTTGAGATGCAGCCCAAAAATGTAGCCCCTCGCCTGCCCTATCTGTTGCTGTGTCGTTCCCATCACTTTCTTGAATTGCCCAGATTTTCACAAATGAAAACCTTAGCGAGCATCGGCAATATACAAAAATGCTCGAGTTGCCCATTGACTTCAATGGGGTTCGTTACTCGAAACGAACCCTCGAGCATCGCGAAAATATTGTCTCGAGTAACGAGCACCCGAGCATTTTGGTGCTCGCCCATCTCTAGTAGTTTCATCTCCCTTAATGGATACGATCCGTAAGGGGAGATGGAACTTTAACTTTTTATTCTAATTTTTTTTAACTTTACATAATCACTGTTGTCCGGTGGATAACAGTGATCTTGTGACCGGGAACTGCATACAGCCATCCCCGGTCACAGCTCCCAGGACTAGGCTATCTTTGACAGCCAGGTGCAGGCAGATGTTAAATTTTCCGCGCTCTTCTGGTTTCTGCACATGCGCACCACATCGGCATATGAGTAGAAGCCCGTGGCCGGTCCTGATCACTGGGGGACATCACGGAGGACTGGGGTGAGTATTTGCAGCTGCCCCCATGGATCTGATCCATGAGGGCAACTGAAACTTTAACTTTTTAAAACTTTTTTTAACTTTTCCATGATCGCCATTAACCATTGGATGACAGCTATCACAGGCCAGGGGACCGCTCACCCCAGTCCCCGGTAACATATCCTGCCTCCCGGTTATCTTCTGAAGCTGGGAATCAGGAGATTTAAAGTTTTCTGGGGGCCCTGGGCCTTCTGTGCATCTGTCTGACATAATGACATCTGGAGTGCATGCACAGAAGACTGACGTCAGATCATGGAGGACCAGATCACCGTGGGCATTGCAGAGGATCGGGGAGAGTAATCTCAGCTGCCCCCATGGATCTGATCTCTCAGGGCAGCTGAATCTTTAACTTTATTCAACTTTTTATTAACTTTAATGCGATCGGTGCAATCCATGGGATAGCACCGATCGCATTACAGGGGGGGGGGGGGGGCTCCCCGGGCTACCTGATGACGGCTCCATGTTGCCGGCTACCTCTGGTAACAGACAGCATGGAGCTGTCACGTTCACAGCCAATGGGGTTTTAATCCTTAGAGGATGCATGTTTTTATGTCTTCAAGGATTAAAGCCCACTTTGCTAGGACGTAAAAACACTATAGGGCCGTCACTAAGAGGTTAATGTCCAGTTAAGTCCTTTCTGAATGGTTCTTCTTGGCTCCGGAGGGTTTCTCCTACATGCTTCCTGTTGTGACTGTTGCCACAAACTCTCTGGACTTGTGTTTACCACTTATTTAATTTCTTATTTAATAGGTAAATACCATACGGCTGTGCTTCATTTGTTTTTTAAGATTTCTGGTCTGATATGAAACATACTCTAATTTTTTTTCTTATATGGTGGATTAGCCCTTCAACAAACTAGCCTGGTCGATGGGCCTCTTGGGTTTCCACTATGTTGTTTTCAATTGTTACATGCTAGGATGGGGCTGAATTACTTGTTGCCCCAGCTCTCCAGATTTGGATTCTGCTACTTGTCAGACCCAACATTGTACTCCTATTTTTACATTTACACTTGCCTCATTGTTTCCCCCCTTTGTTTATAGATATGCCCTCACTCCCTCGCAGTTTATATTGTATATATCATCTCATTCAGTCTCTCTTTTGGACAACATGCTGTCTCTCTTTGGGATATATACTGCCTTAGTGCCTACTAAAATTACATCATGTTACACTTCTTTTTTTTTTAAACAATATCTTTTTATTGAAAAGGTAACAATATCACGGGTGGTCCAATGCCTTTCAGCCACGCAGGGCCGTCTGATGGTACAGATTGCAATTATCGCATTGTAGTAAAGACAATTAATTCTATGCAATAGTGAAGCAATTCTGACATTGGCGACAAGTGAAAACAACGGGTAATGGGAGGGGGGGGGGGTATTTGGTTGGGACATGGGGGCTGGGGAACAGGGGTAATAACATACAGCAAGGTATACCCTATATGGGCGAAAACGTGAGGCGAGGCATAGCAGAGCTTTGGTCTTTATCATAGGTAAGCAAATTTTTATTTAAGAATCTGAGTTTTCTCTGTCATTCTGGAAATGGACCCAGGGCGCCCAGAAGGTGACAAAGTCATCTCTTGAGCCATTTTCCCAGGCTAGCATCTCTTCGAATCTGTAAATTTGAGATATCCTCTCCAGCCATTGCGTGATTTTTGGGGTGTCCGTTTTCAACCAGAAAAGAGGAATCAGTAGTTTGGCTGCTGTGAGAAGGCTAGTCATTAGATTTTTATGTGATGGCTTGAATTGTTTCGAGGGTAGCCAGATGAGAACCTCCCCCGGTTCGAGAGCGATTTTTGTGTGACAAATTTTATTGATCAAGTTATTAACTGATTGCCAAAAAGGTTTAATTTTGGTGCATTGCCACCAAATGTGTAAAGTAGTTCCTCTCTCCTCCCCGCATCTCCAGCAGGTGTCTGGCGATCCCGGGTTCATCTTGGAGGTAATGACAGGAGTTCTGTGCCATCGTGTTAAAATCTTGTATGAGTTTTCTTGCACTCTTACACACCTAGAGAATCCGTGTGAGTTTTTTAAGACTCTGTGGGTCTCTTCTCTACTCAAGTTTATGTTCAATTCTCTCTCCCATTCTCTGAGGAACCAGGGTTTATCTGTGGCGGATTGTAAGAGGAGGCTTTTATATAGTTGGGTGACTAGCTTCCTCGGGCGGGAAGGGAGTGTGGTGTAGGTCTCAAACCAAAGTGGGTCTCTCAGATCCCCTGGGAGAGTTGACTGAAATCGCTTCAGAGCAGAAAAGAGGCTTGCCCTTTTCAGGAAGTCCAGGGAGAGCTGTGGTAGGAGAGTGTCCAGTTGCGTCTGACTGGTTAATTTGGGACCTTTAAGGATATCGTGGATTGTGAGGCCACTTAACTTATCCCATACCCCTTCCGCTTTGATTGGTTTATTTGCTAAAATGGCCGGTATCAGGTTGGCCGGGGTCATTGGAGAGGGGGAGTAGCCTTCTGGTGTCTCTGATCTCAAAGATCTTAGAATTTTTATCGTACATTTTGTGATCGGGCTCAGGTTTGTGTGTTTGTTGAGAGGTGGCCCATTTATCCAGAGCAGAGCCTGGTTGTCCCTTCCTAGTATCTCTTTCTCCATGTCTAGTGAGGGTGTGTTTGCTCCTTTATCTAACAGGAGGAGCCATCTGGCGATGTGAATCGCCCTGTGATAGAGCTGGGGGTCCGGAAGCCCCATGCCTCCCTGGGGGCGTTTTTGGGTTAGAATCGGGAACGCCAGTCTTGATTTATGCTTATCCCATATAAATTCCCTAAAGAGCTTGTGTAAGTGTTTGAAAAAGGAGTTCGGTATTTCTATTGGGACCGAGTGCAGTATGTAAATTATCTGGGGCAGTATATAGGTAGAGATGAAATTCTTTCTGCCCAGCCATGAGATCATTGGTATATTGAATTGTGTGAGTTGAGTCTTCACTTTCTTAATCAGTTGGGTAAAATTGGCCTCGTAGAGCTGGGAGGGTTTGGCTGTTAATGTGATTCCTAGATACTTGATCTTAGATGTCAGCCATTTAAAAGCATATTGGTCTTTCAAATTTTTAACAACCTGGGGCGGGGCAGAGACGTTCAGTGCTTCTGATTTGTCGTAGTTTATTTTAAAATTAGATATGCCTCCGAAGAGGTCAAACGTGCCCATAAGCGCCGCCAGTGCTTTGGTCGGGTTGGTGACAAACACAAGGAGATCGTCAGCAAAGGCCGCCGTGGTGTGCGTCATGTTCCCTATCTTAAGGCCTATAATTTCTGGTCTTTGCCTAATTTCTTGGAGGAGGGTTTCCATTGTTAATATAAAAAGCGTTGGAGATAGTGGACAGCCCTGCCTGGTGCCGTTTTTTATAGCGAAGGGTTTGGAGAATGTGCCATTTATTTGAACTTTGGCTGTTGGCTCTGTATAGAGAGATAGGATAGCTTTAATAAATGTGGGCGGGAAGCCAAACTTGGTTAGTGTGGCTTCCATGTAGCTCCATTTTACTCTATCGAAAGCTTTTTCAGCATCCGTAGAGAGCAAAACTAGAGGAATTTTGTTTAATTTGGCGTAGTGAATTGCGTGTATTACTCTAGTGGTGTTATATTTACCCTCCCTACCCGGGACAAAACCGACCTGGTCGGGGTTAATTAGTTTAGTGAGGAGAGGGGATATTCTTTTAGCTAATAGTTTTGCCCATATTTTAATGTCCGCATTTAGAAGCGAGATTGGCCTGTAGTTGCTACACAAATTTGGGTCTTTTCCTTCCTTGGGGATAAGTGTGATATGGGCTTCTAATGATTGCTTAGGAAGGGGTGATCCCGAGAGTAGAGAGTTACAGAGTTTAGTTAAGTATGGGGTAAGTATGTTAGCAAATTTTTTGTAATATAGAGTGGGGAGTCCATCCGGTCCAGGGCTTTTTCCGTTGGGGGTGGAGTTCAAGACCTCCGTCACCTCGTCGTCCGTAACCGGGCTTAGGAGTAAGGAAGCGTCCTCTTCTGATAAACCGGGTAGATTTAAGTTTTTTTTAGAAATTATGCGTTGCATTTTGTGAATTCTCATTGTCGCAGTCTATATTATATAGGTCCGTATAATATTTTTCAAATTCTAGGGTAATTTCTTCAGTTGATGTCGCCCATTTTCCTGTAGGAATCTTTATTTGGGAGATAAAGGCCTTCTCTCTTTGTTTTTGAATAAGTCGTGTCATTGTTTTTGATCCTTTGTCGCCGTGTGCATAGATTTTGTATTTGGTGGAGAGCAGGGTCTTTGCTGATTTTATGTTTAATACGTTTTTGAGTTTGTCTCTCAGGCTTGTGAGTTCTTTTAGGGTTTCATCCACGGGGTTGTTTTTATGAGAGGATTCTTTATTTGAGATTTGGGCTAGGAGAGAGCTAATTTCTTCATTTCTCTGGCGTTTAATTCTGGCCCCCAGTGAAATCAATTCCCCTCTCATAAAAGCTTTGTGTGCCTCCCAGATAATTGGGGCCGAGACTTCATGGGTATCATTAATTGAGAAAAACTCCTCCAATTTCTCTGTGAGGTTGGAGAGGTTTTCCCTCCCATTTATCAGCGTGCAATTAAGGCGCCAATTCCATTCCCTCCTCGGCAGGCTGTCCACTATCAGTGAGAGGCTGACCGGGGCATGATCTGATAAGGTAATTTGGCCTATGTCAGCCGCAGTGACAGAGTGTAAGAATTTACCTGAGATGAGAAGATAATCAATTCTATGGTATGTCCTGTGAATATGTGAGAAATACGTATATTCCCTTATGTTAGGATTTTTTAATCTCCAGGCATCTCGTAAGTTCAGCTCCGTCAGTATGCTCTTTAGTCTACGGGTTTGTCTATAAGGGACTGAAGTGGAATTTGAGGTTGTGTCGATTGCGTGTTCAAAAGCTAGGTTAAAATCGCCACCGACCACCTGTAGCCCTTCTGCAAATTCTCCAAATTTGGTTAAGGCCCATACGAGCCACTGAGCCTGATTTTTATTTGGGGCGTACAGGTTAGCCAGTGATATTTGCCTGTGTGCTATTGTGCCTTTTAGAAATAAATATCTCCCCCTTGGATCTTGTTCCGCCCCCGTTAGTGTGAAGGGGACATTTTTATGTAATGCGATAGTGACTCCTCTGGAGGCCGTGGAGAATGTGCTGTGGTACCATTGGGAATATGTATACGTTGGGAGCTTCGGTATGTGTTTGTGGCGGAAGTGGGTTTCCTGAAGAAATAGTATTTCCGGGGGATGTTTTCTCATAAGGTTTAAGGTCTGGGATCTTTTTTGGGGATTGTTCCAGCCTCTTACATTAAGTGAGGTCACCTTAATCTCAGCCATAATCTGCGTCTGAGGGGTTGACACTGATGTTTGGTTCTGCTCTGCCTCTGTGTAGTAGATAGAATATAGACTTGCTGTTTAAACCTGGGTTAACAAACAGATGTAACAAATAAAACTCCACGTAATGTGGATAATAGAGGAAACATATCCAGCACGAATATAAGGGAGGGCCATACCCAAAGGGGCCCTGGGTCTGTTCCTCAGTCAGTCCCCAGGGTGGGGAAATATCCCCTTGGCTTCTCCCCTTCTCCGTGGGTTGGGGGGGTTGGACGCACACCCTTTTAAATTGGGTGCGACCCCCGGGTACCATGCGAACTTCAGTTCTCAATCTTATCGGGTATAAAATAGCAAACACAGAAAATGTGTAAAAATGTATAACGTAAGAGGTCAATCGACCTATTAGCCGCGTAGGAGGATTAGTTCTTGTGAATCCCCGCCGCATGTTAGGTGCCTCCACCTTGGAGTCCAGCAGGTATAGTGCTGTTGAGTCTTGGGTGGCTGATGGAATTGTGTCTGTACAGCATATGTGGGGGGGGGGGGGAATGCCGGGTGGTCCAGGGAGACCCATCTGAGTGGGGGGGGGGTATGGAGGGGGGGGGCTAGGGGAGTGGGAAGGGAGAGGGGTCCGAGTCCCACCCGGCATCCCGGATGCGCTGCACAGGGTAGTAACCCCCCATCCGACGTCTGTTACCTGCTTTAGAGTCCCTTCGAGTCAGCGAAGTACCTGGTGGGGTTTTCTCTCTGGCAGTCCACCTCTCTCTTCCTCTCGCTGCTGATGCGGTCGGGCTCGAGGTATAGGTGGAAGGTAAGACGAAAGATGGTTAAGTTGTGGAGGTAGGGAAGTGGGTTGAGTTGTAGTAAACGTAGAGGTGGCTTAGGTCTCATCGTCATCCGGCAGAGATTGGGAGGGAACATCTCCAATCTTATCTAGGTCTCAGTTTGTATTCTTTTTTTTGTGTCTAGGAGTCTTGGGGACTTTATTGATTGTCCAGTCTTCGGGTGTCTTCAGCTGTGGTAATGGAGTTTTTGTCTGGCAGGGTAACCAAGATGGTATTTCAATAGGGGGGATTCCAAGTCTATCCCACGCCTTCCCGAGGTCATTTGGTGTTCTGATGACTATCTGTTGGCCGTCCTTGAAAGTTGCAAGTCCGAACGGAAAGAGCCATCTCACAGGTAGCCTCTTTGCTCGAAGTGCCTCTGTCAGGGGCTTTAGTATGCGCCTTTTGGCCAGAGTGCTGGTGGCAATGTCCTGAAATAAAAGGATTTTTTCTCCTTCGTAGAGAACCTCGTTCAATTCTCTGGCTTTCTGGAGGACTGCCGAGGTGTCGAGATAATTCAATAAACCGCAGATGACATCTCTTGGTGGCTCCTGTGGTGTAGGTTTTGGTCTCAGGGCTCTATGGATTCTTTCTATCACTATTTTATCCGCTTTGTCTTCTCCAAGGAGCGATTGGAATATTTGTGAAGCGGCTGCGTTTAATGCCTCCGGGGCGATGGATTCTGGAAGGCCTCTTATTCTAATGTTTTTTCTCCGGCTTCGATTTTCCTGGTCCTCGATTAGGAGCATTGCTTGATTCATCTGGTCTTGTTGTTCTGACACAGTAGCTTGAAGGGCTAGGTTATGTTGGATCAATTCTTGCTGCGTTGTTTCTAAATCTTCTACCCTGTGGCCTATCTGTTTCACCTCGGTTTTTATGTCGGCAAGTTCTTTCAAAACTGGGGAAATGGCCTGGGTAAGAATTTCTCTTAGGAAGGAGCGAGATATTGGGTCTCTATCCCGTTCTTCATTATGTTCTGATGTGGCTGAGATGCTCTCTTCATCTGAGTCCTCTGAAGGCGGGTCTGCAGCAGTTTCCCGCGGGGGTCTCTGTTTTGTTGCTGCCGGGGAGTTATGTTTCTTCTTTAGATATTTTTCCATCTCCGCTTGGTTCTTATTGACTTTAGGGGTTTCGGTTTGGGTTTTGCTTTTATCTCTCCCGATCTTTACCATTTTGCGGTAGATGGTTTGCGTGTTGCTATGGGTTGCTAATTCAGAATTATGCGGCCTTGTATTGTAACTCCGTGTCTGCTATTGGTGTTCGCATGTGTCTCAGGGGTCTGTCAACGCATTGTAGTGGATTATATGCCCATTCTGGTTTCTCTTCGTCCCTTTAGTCCCGGGGCACGAATCTTTGGGTTAGGCTTCCGCAACCGGGGTGAGGCCTGATCTTTGATCTTGCACCTGGGTGGGTGGTGAGGAAGAGTGAGGTGCGGATTGTGGAGAGCGAATTATAGAGGCAGCCTCTCTCAACAGTAGGAAGCACTGTGAAGTACTCGATGGCATTTGCTGTCGGGGTAGTGCATGCAGGCAGGAGGCTTATATAGTGGTGACTTATTTGGGCTTCCACACCTGTTTACCCTGTCTGATAGGTCCTGGTTTTCTTGATTAGAGGTTCTGTGGTGGCTGTGGCTGTTTGCCAGCTTAACATTTAAAGTCTCTTGTGGACTCAAAAAGTCCTCCAACCTTCCCCAGATGCAAGTGAGGGAAGTGAGGGGGCCTATTCCTGAAGTACCAGGTAGGGATGGGGGTCTGTGTTCTTATACTATTTTCTCCTCCTCTGTCTTTTTGCTTCTCAGGAGGCGACCAGAGGTTGTTGATGTGAGAGGGGTGCAGGGGAGGGGGGGGGGGCGAGAGGGCTGCCTTCTCCGTGCTATCCCTTCCCGCTGCTGCAGACCCCGGTGTCACGGAGGGGGAGGGGGGGGCGCGGGTGGACCCGTCCGCGGTCCCTCCTGCTTATCCCTGTCAGCGTTCGCTGTCCCCTACCTCCGGTTGCGCGACCGCCGCCTGGGTCTTTTCACGCCGGCCGCCGGCGCCCGGGAATCGAGGCCGAGGCTGCGGCCCTCAGTATAGGCCCCGATCGCTGTTGCCACCGCGGCGGACCGGAGCGGTCACAAAATGCTCCCTAGCTGGTCGGGAGGTTAGCGGTGAGGTGCTCCTCGGCGTTCGGGACTCTGGTGAGGCGTTCTGGGCTAGTTTCTGGGCCTAGTTGCCGGAGTTCGGCTGACTGCGTCCTCTTTCCTCCGCGGCTGGCTCCGCCCCCATCATGTTACACTTCTGTTCCATAAAGTTATGGGGTTTAACTTGCCCATCAAGAAGTATAAGGATTTATTACAATACCTAAAATTTAGGCTAAGTTCATACAGGTGAGCGTGATATCGGGTCAAGAAACCAGACCCAATATCACACTTGTCAATAAACGTTTTCATGCCGATGTGTTTGACTGTCCCATTGAAAGCAATGGGCGATGCATTTCATGGAATGCAAAAAAAAGGACATGCAGCAATTTATTATCAGCATTGTTACGTTGGGAAAATCGCTCATATGTGACTGAATTCAATAATATTGAGTTTATATTCATATGAGTTTTGTGCATCTCGCAACACACAAAATGTGTGCAATTTTTGTGCTCATGAGCATTAGCTTTAGACCAGACATTATCTGTCTCCATGAGAACCATTTCTCCAACTCTTCGGCACCTAGGTTCTTTCATTCCCAGTATTCTTAAGTTCCCTCTTCCACTGCTCTCAAAAACATCATTTTGGGGTATGTTTGACTATTCAGGCAATTTTTTTGCAGTGTTTACCAGTATTTTATGGCATGGATTGCTACATTCACAGAAAACAAGTATGTATAGTGTTTAATTTGTATATCTTTTAACTAAGAACTATCATGTAACAGAAAATAAGTTTCTATTGGTTTAACATTTAGTTTGTTAATTTAAATAAAAAGCATAATTAATTCTAGAAGATACATTAGATGAGCAAGTGCTTATTTAATCACTTTTGTGGGAAAAGAAGACCTACACTTATAACAATCTAAAAAAACAAATATGCACTATAGTTTATGAGGGGGGAGTTGGTAACATGGTTAAAAATCCATGATACCCTATCCCATGTGATGATACAAAGCCTTATAGAAGAGACAGAACACTGACAGCTCGTCCTTCTCTCCCTGATCATCCCTGCTTCCCCATCCACAACCCTGAACAGGCTGAAGTGACACCTGAAAGTTTAGTATATACAGTTACCACTTTAGCAGTTCTGGTCTTGGATTTCAAACAAGACTAAAGCTACAGCTCTAGTACCTTTTTAGGCAGAAACAGAGATGGTAGAATAGTACCCAACCCCCATATGAACAGCGCTCAGGCAAAACGGTACAGTAATTTTCTCCTAGCCAAAGCATCATTTGGACAAAACTGTTAACTGATTTACAGCTTTTTATGGATGCGTTGGAGTGGCCTGTCAATCTAGCCATTCTGGGTGAGGAGAAGCCAGAGGAAGCTGCTGTAAAGACTCTCCTCTCTGATCCTATAATATATTAAACTTCTAGTGTGGTGTCCGAACTAGAGGCCCGCTGTTGCTGGGGAAGACCACGGGGAAAACATGGATGTCATAGGTGGCTCTGCATCTCTCCCAGAAATGGCAGAAATGGAGCCTAACTTGGTTGCACGCAGTGGAACATGTGCAATAGAGATAACCGTTCATTTTAATGGTGTTATCATGTGATGCCTTTAGTGAGGGTGAACTTCAGTTGATGGTCTTGAAATAATTGAAAAATGTCCACGTAGCTTTGTTGCAAACCGAAGGTACGCAGTTTACTAAGCTTTTTGTAAAAGGCACATCTTAACAGTTACAATTGACAGTGGTGCAGAGTTATCTTGCATTTAAAGGGGTTCTGTCACTAAAAAAGAAAAATGCTCTACTTATCTATGCCTCCCCCATCAGTCTACTTACCAGATCTTCACCTCCCTTATCTTCTCCTGTCTCCTGCAGTCCAGGGGCTCACTTCACCTCCACTTGCCTGATTCTGCTCCTTCCTGTGAGGTTACGTACATTAGGTTGGCAGTCTGCCAATGTACGTTATGTCACAGCTCACAGGCCAGCAGGAGAACTGCCTATCTTCTTCAGAGATTGCTCATGCCAGCTGTCATTGAAATAGATTATAATTCCTTCCTAGGCAGTGAAGCTACAGCACAGGGATGTGACCTTCAGTGACCCAGCAGGAAGGAGTTTGTGATGAGCAGCCTTCATAACAAGCTGGGCTCAGCCTATAGTGAGCTGATCTGGGGCACTGGAGAAGCTCAACCAGGAGAAGATGTGATAAGGAGACAGACAAGGAAGGAATAGGTACGTTTAGATATTTTTTTTTTATGAAAAAAACCCTTTAAGTAAACATTGCTTCGAACACCTGAGTAACACATACAGTTCCACGTCAATGCTCTCCCTCTGGTCTAAGATTACTCAAAGAAGGATTAGCTTAGTAGATAATGGAGTAACTATAATAGGGCTGCTTGCACTTTCCCTGGCTTTGCGTTTTCAGGAGCTCGTACAACTCACTGTTGTGTAGATGGTTCCCAGGTTTGTTTTCCTCCACACTACATGTGATTCTGTAGTTTTTGGTACTCCCACTCTCCACTCCAGCAACATTCTCTGCAGCAGCACCGCTATAGACCTCCTCTCTCTAAATTCCTCCTTTACTTACTCTTGCTTCTCGCGTGCTCTCTTACTAACCACACCTCACATCCTGTCTTACCCTCCTCATTTTCCTGCATCTGTATCCTCTCCTTCTCCCTCTACAAATCAGTGATATTCTATGGCAGCAGCTAATCTGGAGCAAGCTGTTACCAGGCAGAATAGTTTAAGCCCATGAAGAAGGGTGGGAGACAGGGTCTCTCCTCAGTATGATACCTTCTATGTCTCCCTACGGGGACTTATGCTTGTGTGGCTATCCTGTAGGACCCTCCGGGCCACAAGACTTGGTAGTCTGGGGCCAGAATATTGCTAAATAGAATCGTCCTTTGGAAGTCCTGGCGCTCCTCAGTTCCTCGTTGTTTAAAGCATAAACTTTATATCACTTTATTAAAAGTGTGCCTAATGTAAATTAAAGCTGCAACTCATATGCCTGTATACATATAATTCAATCTCAGTCCATCCGACTATATCCCAGTATAATAGATTCCTACTGCAGATCAATCTATACTGTGCGCATTTGCGGACCATAAAAACTATATCCGCAACGTGTTGTGAGACGTACAAAACTAGAGGGTGGTGCAAAGATATGGAGACAACTGAGAAAATGGAAAAAAAAATGATTGGAACACCATCCTATGTACGGCATGTTACTAAGGGAAGAAGGCAAATCTGTGAGGGGCGGTGTCCAACACAACTGCTATTTTAAAAAGCCACCATCTTGGAAGCAAGCCAATATTTTCAAATGGTAAGGGGCGCATCTGGGATGTTTATATGATAGAGATTCCAAATTTGTGACATATCCTTATTGCTGGCAAAAGTTATTACCTTTGGACTCCCTAAAGAACCCTCTTTTTGCAGTGGGTCTATTTACAAGGGCGATTTCTCCCTCACAGCGATGTTGCTAGATGGAAAAATCACAGCATGTCCAATTTCTAAGTCTCACATGAGAGCAGTACATGCAAATGACCGTTTACCCGCACATAGGCAAATTATGATTTAATACAAATTTTGCTGTTATAATTTTAAAAATGTGAATCTTTTAAAAATGGAAAACAAAACACTTATGTGAGCGAGCTCTAAGCTAATTCATTCCATGCAGACCATGAAATAAGTCCTAACATCTATCTGCTCAATATATCTGAATATAAAATATTACTCCACTTTGTAAAGTTCCCACAGATCAAACAAGATGAAGGATTCAGTTCTCAAACTCCTGATCCCCAATGTATTTCTCCAGCTGTATACTTTCTATACACCAGTTTCTGTACATGTCCTCAGCCCATCTGTTACACTGTGACTGTCTAGCACAATAATATGTCCCGGATTCTTCAGGTTTCACTCCAGTGAGTTTTAAATAAACTTCTCCTTTATTTGTGTCTCTTGTTATAGTTATACGTCCCTGAAGAGACGGGACATATTTGGTGTAAGCATCATACCATATTAGCCCCAACCACTCCAGGCCTTTCCCATCACATTGTCTGACCCAGAATACAGCATGCATGTTAGTGCTGTCAGTGAGGGAGGCACCGCTCACTTTACAGGTCTTCTCCAGAGTCTCTGTAGGTTTCACAGTCCCAGGACCAGACACCACTAGTGAGATCTGTGCAGCGACACCTGGAAATAAACAGAAATTACTTCATTCTTTAATAGATCTGAAATCTACAATTATTACTAGAAGTTGTGTGATATTGGCAGGAAATCAGACTCACATTGTAGAGATGATATAACACAGAGTAACCAAAGGAGACTCTTCATGATTGGGCGGAGATAGAACAAGTCAGTTCCAGGTTTGGGTGAACAGTACCTGATCAGTGGACACTTCTACTTCTCTACTTATACAGGAAGTTCTTTACATACATTTACATACATCCTGCAGTGGAGACCCCCGACCTTTATTACCTGGAGCACATTGTAATATAACATTGCTGCTGAGCTACATTCATTCACGTCTTTACATATATTCAACCCTTCGTTTTATTTGCCAGAAAAAGAAATCTATCCTAGAACGTCTTCAAGTCTGCAATGGGTTTTTCTACTATTCTCTCCATAAAAAGAAACAGATCGCAATACAGCAAAGTAAATAAAGTATTAATATAAGAACAGTATTTGAAACAAATCTATCACTGACCAGAGGAACTTCTGAGGATCATTAAACATAAAGTGAATCCAAAACACTTAATGTAAAGTAGACAAATTATAAACAATTAGTCAAGTAACCCGAATGCATCAGTCAGAGACTGTACTTCACTTCTACTGATGAGCTATTACATATCAGGAAATGTCAGTAATCATATGTTGTGTTATAGGAATGAAGAACAGTGATGGCGAATTCCACTAGGGGTAAAAATCACATGCCTTAGGTCGTTGTCACAGTGATGTAAATGTATTTACGCAAGCACTTACGCCACATATTTGTGTGATGAGCATTGCGTTTTTGTGTGCGCCCATGTTAGTTTTACTGTATTTTTTCTGCATGCAAGTCATATGCATCTGTGCGTATAAAATCCCCGCCACCATGCCCCATCGATTTTAATGAACAATCTAGTCATCATGTTTCCCCAAAAATAAGACAGTCTTATATAAATTTTTTGCCCAAAAAGAAGCACTGGGTCTTATTTCCAGGGGATGTCTTATTATACTTACCTAGAAGGCGCCGTCTGGGTGCCTTCCGCTGCTCTCCGGAGCTCCGGCACGCTTACTTGCAGTCCTCAGCCGCTGACAGACGATTGCTTCCTGGTAACTGGGTTCGTAAACCCCGCCTCCAGGAAGTGATGGCTCTGATTGGCTGAGCCGCGGTGCTCAATAACCATTCAATGCAGCGCTTTAAGAACAAATCACAGCCATCTCATTGGATAATCAAGTGCTGCATTGATAGACTCAACCACAGCGCTCAAGAACCAATCAGAGCCATCGCTTGCTTGAAGCCGGGTTTACGAACCCTGATACACGAGAGCGATTGTCTCTCGGCTGCCGAGGTTTGCAAACAAGATCTGGAGAGCAGCGGGAGGGATCGTGACGCTGCCTGCTAGGTAAAGCATTGCTTTTTGTTTTAATGTAGTGTAGCTAGGGCTTAGTTTCAGGGTAGGCCTTATATTTCAAGGCCCCCGAAAATCAGGGCATGGCTTATTTTTGGGGTAGATCTTAATTTTAGGGAAACGTGGTAAATAAGTTTAGTATATGCTGTTTCTGTGCAATATGCATGAAAACAAAACATGCAGCACATTTGTTTTGCGCAAGCAAAATGGTTACACAAAACACGCACATGTGAACAAACCTGTTGAAAACAATAGGTTCTATTCACTGCGTATTGTAAGCATAAATTTTTGCATATGTAATACTCTGTGGAAATGTGTTCAAGTGAACCCGCCCTTACAGTTGTATTTTGGCGTGGATTTGCCATAAAATTAGCACAGACATGCTGTGGATTCCACTCTTTACAATGCAAATTGAGTCATCGGCAGCAAATCCTCGGCAAACCCGAACCAAAATCTGCATAAAAATCCACATGTAGATTCTGAGTTTTCATGTTGATGTGTTTGTAGCAGATTTTTCCGCCACGTGTGACTCTACCCTCGGTGTATGTTCACATCTGTCAGATTAGTTACAGAAGATATGTCCCAAACATATGAAGGGGATTGTTTCTGTAGGAGATGTTGTCACATTTACATTTATGGGACAGTCACAGAAATAATATCACTCATCAAAAATGATTGACTACTTGTCCCACAATACCGAATATCACTGGTAAAGGTTGTCTAATAATTATCTTTTATTATTATAGTTAGTGTTGTAGCTGATAAATAACACATAGATGTTGCAGGTCTAGATGAATGCCGGCCACTAAAATACATATCAGGTAAACAAGGAGGTCATGTACCAATATTATACATCAAAGGATAAGAATCCTTACCAAGTCCCCGAAAGGGATAACACCTATCCCTGGATTCACCCCAGAAGGAATCGCTGCCTATAGTCTATTGGTAAGTGCCAGGTGTACCAGGCAGGGAGGCGGAGCTTTCAGCTATGACTGAGGAAGGGGAGTTGGCCTGAAACTTTTTTTTGTATGCTGGTTTAAAATAAAACGGAGAAGCTGAACTTCCTTCCTGTATTGTACTGAACTTTATATTTCGCTCAGCTGCGCCTACACCCATCACATTTTTCTCTTCACTAAGTAATTTGTATGTCTATAAAAGGGTGTTCTTTCTCTTGCTGTGTATAAAAATATTATTCATAGTACCCCTATGTTCATTTGAAGAATGCAAACACCATTATCATGATTGTTTAGTTTCTTCCTATGATTGTTTAGTTTCTTCCTATGATTGTTTAGTTTCATTTTTTCTAGAGGTAAAATTAACAAAATCTGGAATTCTGGCATGGTGTTTTATGTTGTTATGGAGTTCACAATGCAGTATAAATAATATGTAGAATTAATTCTGTGGGTCAGTACAATTACATCGGACCTAATTTAGATATGCAAAATTATTTATTTTGGGCACATTTTATTCAATAGCAGCATTGACTGTGCAAGTTAGATAGTCTACTAAGTTTTTTTACCTGGGTCATTATGAAAATGATGACATCAAACTTGTGATTTTTTTCTTCCCTGTTATAAATATTAATGGGGTAAGGTGGAGTTTTTATTTTGTATATATATATATATATTTTTTTTAAAATCAATTTTACTTGGATTTTATTATATAACATGTACACAGTCACACAACGAAGAGCCCGAATGAGTACAAGTCAGCTTTGAGTTACATAAATTTGCTCCTGGTTGCGCGTCAACAAATCGCTTTGGGTTAGCTGAAGTCACATTCAAGGTGGGGCTGGGAAACATACACTCTAAGTTAAATCCTTGTGTGAGCCCCGCAAAAGAGTACAGTCAATATGACAAATATAGAACAAACATTGGTAAAACAATATCATGAACACTGGGGGGGAGTATGAAGGTGCTGGGGGAGGGGGGAGGAGGGGGTAGGAGGAGTGGGTATCCTTTTATATCAGCATGGTTGTCGTCTAGAAGAGTAGAAAAGAGAAGAGGGACTCACCGTCCTAGAAGGGGGAAAGGATGGGAGACCTCCGCTCACCGGGTCCAAACGTCCGAGTCACTTATGGCTTTCCATGGGTACCACGTCAGCAGGAATTTATCATATGTGTTATTGAACCAGCTATGCAGTTCCTCTAAATTGTAGAGGAGGTCTGCCCTGTCCTTCCATTGTTTCAGTGTGGGTGGTGTGTTTTGTTGCCAGAGAGGGGGAATCAAGGCTTTAGCGATATCAATCAGAGATGCCAGCAGCTTGTTCTTCTGCGGGTGAAAGGACCTGGAGGGTCTCCATAGGAAGACTATGTCCGGAGTGAGAGCAAAATCAGGGGAGATTTTCTGGAGAATCTTTTCTACTCCTTTCCAAAAAGGCATGATGGATGGGCACGCCCACCAAATATGGAGGTAGGAGCCTACATCGCTTTTGCACCTCCAGCAGAGGTTCTGGGTGGTCAGATTGTGGTCAGACAGGCACTGAGGGGTCCTGTACCACCTAGCTAATAAATTATAATGGGATTCCTGGGCAAGGATGCAGGGCGACCGCCCGAAGGAAGTTTTGAGTATCAGGGAGGATTCGTGTGGGGTGAGCGTGATGCCTAACTCTTTCTCCCACGAGGATAGAAATGCCGGTTTGTAGTCGGTGGGAGGGGTGATGAAGTTTTTGCGGAGGAACGCAATTTTTCTTAGGCAGGGTTTGTTTTCCAGGAAAGTTTTTTCAAAGGGCGATGCCTGTCTGGATGCTTGGTAAGAGTTGAAGAATTCCTCAACAGTGTTTTTAATTTGGGCTTTGTGTAAGAAGGAGAGGTTATCGGCAAAGCCCAATGCCTGAACAATGGATTCCGGGGGAAAGTGTGCTAAAGATTGTAGGTTCGAAATTGTCAAAGATCCGGCTCTCCTCCAAATCGAGGCGGAGCATGGATCGGAAGGATGTTTTAATAATCTGCCTATGGAACGTAGAGGGAGGATAGGAGAGGGGTCCGGTGCTAGTATGGGTCTCAGCATTTTCCACACCTTGCAGGGGCCTCTGAGCAGGGGATTAAAGCCTCGACCCTTAAGGTGAGTCTTTGATGGGAACCACAGGTTCGCATCCAGAGAGTCTCCGTCGCAACCCTCCGCAAGGATTCGGGGTAATCCGTCTTTAGAGGGTTTAACTAGACATATCCAATATCCCAGCTGAGAGGCCTGATAAAATTCGTAGAGATTCGGAAGGTCGATCCCGCCCTCCGCCCTCTTCCTTATCAGCAGGCTTGGGGCCAGTCTCGGCCTCCTCCGCCTCCACACGAACCCCGAGAAGGCAGAGCTGAGACATTTAAAAAAGCTTTTTGGCAGGTGAATGGGAAGCATTCGTATTTTATAGATTATGATTGGCAAGATGTATGATTTAATGATGTTTTTTCTGGCAAACCATGAGGCGAAGGGAATATCATAAGACCTTAGCAAGTTCTTCACTTGACTAATCAAGGGGGCAAAGTTGGCATTATATAGGTCCTCTGCTTTCTTTGTGAGTTTAATACCCAAATAGTCGATAGAAGTGTTTGACCAAGAAAAGGGCGAGTTAGTCCGGAGTGCGTCATAGAGGCCAAGGGAATGGAGATATTCAAAATTGTTGATTTTGAAAAATTAATTTTATTTTGTATATTTTTAACTTTTTTTTTACATTTTTATATTTTGTTTCCACTGTGGGTCTTGAATTTTACAACACTAGATTGTTTCTATAATACACGGCAGTACTTCAGCATTGTACCTATGTATGTAAAAAGTGAAATCCTTCACTGACTGACTTACTGACTGACTGACTCGCCACTAAGTCTCTAACTTCCTGATGTCGTACAAACATGAAATTTGGCATGACTATTCTTTAGGTCCTATGGAGCAAAAGTAAAGGGGTTACAACACAATTTTTCAATGCTAAGTGCAAAACTATTGACACCCCTTTGCAATGTACCTAATCTAATTCTCTAACTTCCCGGTGTCGTACAAACATGAAATTTAGCACAATCGTTCTTTAGGTCCTAAATAGGAAAAGTAAGGTGGCCACAACTCGATTATTCAATGCTAATAACAAAAATAAGTGCACCACTATGTATTGTAACTTCCCAGTGTTGTAAAAATGTGAAATTTGGCATAAGCATTCTTTAGATCCTAAATAGGAAAAGTAAGGTCCTAAATAGGAAAAGTAAGGGGGTCACAACTCAATTATTCAATGCTAATTGCAAAAGTAAGTGCACCCCTATGTAATGTAACTTTCTGATGTCATACAAGCGTGAAATTTAGCACAAGCATTCTTTAGGTCCTAAATGAGGAGAGTGGGAGGGGTGGCACATTCTGAAGAGGGACATTGGTACATGCAGCCTGAGGAGAATCTAACGCTCCTTTATATGCATGCATATTTTATTCCTCTGTTATTCTAAAGTTGCCTTGACGTCATAAAATTTTCCATGTGAACAACACAAACACCTGTATCAAATTAACCCGGGCGAAGCCGGGTATATCCGCTAGTTGTACCGTATTATATTGGACTATTAGTCTGCCTATGGCTGAGCCTCATAGATCACTGCAGATGGCTGTGTCGGGGGCTATTTTCAAGCTCTTAGGTGCCACAGCAACTCATTAGCATCCCACAATTACGTGGGTATAGAGAGTTACAGAAGGTGCCTTTTGCATTCATAGTTGCAATGACTGCAGCATGTAAAGGGTTAAACAGCTGACCTTGGCAGTTTCTCAATTCCGGCCATTATAGCTAGAGCTTGTCTTTCATCAGACAGCTGAGCCCCTGCTTTTTTAATCATGGTAAACCAGTGTTGACCTTATTTTGGTGCATCCTATAAAGGTGTATTGATTGGACTGAGTACCCATAGTGACTCTTATCGCACTATTGGGTCCTGAGTGACTATTCTTGCTGTGACATCAAGGCTCCCAGACATGTTTTATAATGCTACACATCCAACAATAACTTTCTGGCCTCTTTTGGATCCCAGAGCCTCTCAGAGCAAATGTTTTGGTTTTCACAAGGCACTAAAACTTTCCCTGTAAAAAAAAAAAAACCATATATATATTTATCTATATACAGAACTTTGCTGCCATCTAGTGACATATTGGATTACAGGATATAATAGATGTTTATCGCTGAAGCTGTTATCTGCTGTATTAGCTGCGGACATCATCAAGTATTTACCACAAATACAACAACCCTGTTCAACTACACAAACATTGCCTATACTTAAAGGGGTTGTCCCGCGAAAGCAAGTGGGTCTATACACTTCTGTATGGCCATATTAATGCACTTTGTAATGTACATTGTGCATTAATTATGAGCCATACAGAAGTTATCAAAAGTTATTCACTTACCTGTTCCGTTGCTAGCGTCCTCGTCTCCATGGTGCCGTCTAATTTTCAGCGTCTAATCGCCAGATTAGACGCGCTTGCGCAGTCCAGGTCTTCTTCTTTTCTGAATGGGGCCGCTCGTGCCGGAGAGCGGCTCCGTGTAGCTCCGCCCCGTCACGTGCCGATTCCAGCCAATCAGGAGGCTGGAATCGGCAATGGACCGCACAGAAGCCCTGCGGTCCACCGAGGGAGAAGATCCCGGCGGCCATCTTCACCAGGTAAGTATGAAGACGCCGGACCGCGGGGATTCAGGTAAGCGCTGTGCGGTTTTTTTTTTTAAGTCCCTGCATCGGGTTTGTCTCGCGCCGAACGGGCTGTTGAAAAAAAAAAAAAAACCCGTTTCGGCACGGGACAACCCCTTTAATTATGGGGTAACTTGTCTGTGCATCTTGCCTTTTTGGGATAGGAAGCCATCAGGCGAAAGTGAAAAAGTTGAAAGTGGTGAGAAATTGTAGGAATGCCACAACACAGATAAAAATAAATCCATTTGTCTTCTTTTGGGAAGGTTATTTTATTGGTGCTACTGGATTCCTCATGAGATTCATCCTCACACACAATTATTTCTTTGTTGGCAAAGAGGTATTCCTGCAACTCACCGGAAACGCCATGAGCAGTAAAATGGCACTGCGATATGCCAACCCTTCCACTACAAAACTGGAGAGTGACTTTCTGGCCTCCTGCCCCAACAAACCATTGGCCTACTTCTGCTACATTGATGACAGCACAATCATTTGGACCAACACTGATCAAGAACTAGCAAAATTCTAGAGATTCAATGCATTTAACTAGAGATGAGCGAGCACCAAGATGTTCGGGTGCTCGTTGCTCGAGTCGAACTTTTCGCGATGCTCGAGAGTTCATTTCGAGTAACGAACCCCATTGAAGTCAATGGACGACTCGAGCATTTTTGTATATGACCCATGCTCCGCTAAGGTTTTCATTTGTGAAAATCTGGAAAATGCAAGAAAGTGATGGAAACAACACAGAAACGGATAGGGCAGGTGAGGGGCAACATGCAGGGCTGCATCTCAGGTTCCCAGGTCCCACTATTAAGCCACAATAGCGGCAAGAGTGCCCCCCCCCAACAATTTTTACTTCGGACAAACCCTCATTAGCAAGGCACACCTTAGCTAAGCACCACACTACCTCCAACCAAGCACAATCACTGCCTGCGGGACACACCGCTGCCTCTTCTCCTAGGTGACATGCTGCCCAACCCCCCCTAGCGTCCGCAGCACACACAAAAGTGTCCCTGCACAGCCTTCAGCTGCCCTCATGCCACACGCTCACTTCATAGCCACACCACCCTCATGTCTATTTATAAGTGCGTCTGAGATGAGGAGGAACCACAGGCACACACTGCAGAGGGTTGGCAGGGCCAGGTCGCGACCCTCTTTAAAAGGGGGAGCGATAGCCCACAATGCAATTGAGAATCAATGAGAAATTGACGTTCGATCTTCATTCCAATAAAGTGCCACCTCCGTCAGGAGCTGCAAACGTGGGCATGAGTTACATAGCTATGGGGAATCCATGTGCCCACACAGTATTAATTCCGTCTAGGTGTCAGATAGCTCAATCGACACCGCAAGAGGAAAGCCATCTGCACTCTGCCTCTTACCCAAGTCAGTCAGTGTCTTTGTGCCAGACAGGTCAGACACCGCGATGAAAAGTCTGTGTGCACCAACAGCATAGGTGGGTCCAACACAACCCAAGACATGAACAATAAAGAAATCAGAGTGGCCAAACATTGCAGACTTACACTGCGCCGACGACATAGGCCTCGGGCCACAGCTTTAGCAATCGTAGGCAGGAAGCGGACTTCGATGCTAGTACACCTGTGAAGGTTTCAGTAAATCCATTACGTTTTCTTTCACCGCTCCAAAGACTGCATTAGCCAGGAAAAAGTTCCACAGGTCCAACCTGGCGCCATTGCAATTCCCCCGGGACATAGGCCTCGGCCAACAGCTTCAGCAATCGTAGGCAGGAAGCGGACTTCGATGCTAGTACATCTGTGAAGGTCTCATTAATGCAGTTACGCTCCTCTCCTGTGGCTCAAATGAGTTTCTCAGATAACTGTGGTAACACGAGAGAAAATACATGATGCGCAATGCTGACCCCCTGACCCCAAGCAGTAGGAGGAGGTGGCCTCACAAGGCCAAGAAACCATGACCAGGACCCGCTGTAGCCTGTGCTGAAAGGATGTGAGCGGGCCCTTGGCCAGGCTCGGTCCCGGTAAGCAGCTTGTGTAGCCCAAGGTGCTGCGAGTGACATAGCAATGGGTAATCTATGTGTCCACACACTACTTATTCTGTTTGGGTGTCGGATACCTCATCGACAACGCAATGGGTAAACCATCTGCACTCTGCACCCTACCCGAGTCTGTTAGTCTTTTGAAGACAGACAGGTAAAACACCTCTATGGGAAGTCTGTGAGCACCCACAGCATGGGTGGGCCCAAGGAACTTAAAGACAGTACACAAAAAGAAATCAGAGTGCCCAAACATGGCAGATTTTCACTGCGTCCAGGACATAGGCCTCTGCACAAACCCTCAGCAATTGCGGGCATAGAGCGGACTCCGATGCTAGCGTAGCTGTGAACATCTCATTAGCACTGTATCGCTCCTCTTGTTTGTCCCAATGCAGTGCCCCGGATAGCTGTGGTAATGTGAGAGAAAATGCATGTTGGCTTCGGCCCACACTGCATGCCCTAGTCAGTCTGTTTTTTTTTTTTAAGTGCCAGGAAGGTACAACTCCGCTCTGAGAAGTCTGTGTGCACCCACAGCATGGGTGGGTCCCAGGAACCCAGAGAAGGTACATAAAGAAATCTCATTGCAGTGCCATGATAGCTGTGGTAACGTGAGAGAAAATACATGTTGGCTTCAGCCCACACTCCATGCCCTAGTCAGTCAGTGGTTTTTTGGGGGCCAGATAGGTAGAACACCGCAATGGGAAAACTTAGTGCACCCATAGTATGCACAGACCCCTGTAATATTCCTGTAGCAAAGGTATAAGCTGAACCCAGTAACAGATGTTGCAGAAGTCTAGGGAGACCCCAGTAACATTTCAGTAGTAACAGTATAGACAGACCCCAGTAACATTTGTGTAGCAGCAGTATAGGCAGACCCCTGTAACATTTTTGTAGCTGCAGTATAGGCAGACCCCAGTACCATTTCTGTAGTAGAAGTATTGGCAGACCCCAGTAACATTTCTCTAGCAGCAGTATACGCAGACCCCAGTAACATTTCTCTAGCAGCAGTATAGGCAGACATCTGTAGCATTTATGTAGCAGAAGTATAGACCGACCCCAGTACCATTTTTGTAGCAGCAGTATAGGCAGACCCCAGTACCATTTCTGTAGTGAAAGTATAGGCAGACCCCAGTAACATTTCTCTAGCAGCAGTATACGCAGACCCCTGTAACATTTCTGTATCAGCAGACCCCTGTAAAAGTTATGTAGCAGAAGCATATGCAGACCCCAGTACCATTTTTGTAGCAGCAGTATAGGCTGTGAGGAAGGAGGAGCAGCAGCCAGAGGATTCAGAGTTTCAGCAGTGTAATGCTTAGAAGACTGGGTGCCAGATACATTGCTGGGTGCATTTTCTGCCATCCACGACAAGAACTGCTCACACTGCTCTGTATACAATAAAGGTCTACCATGTGGACCCATAATATGTGATATGAAGCTGGGGGCCCCAGAAACTTGCCTCTCTCCTAATCCCGCAGCAGCCGGCTGGGACACACCTGGACCAGGAACTAGGCCTGTGCCCACATCCTCGCTTGGAACTCCGCATCCTCGCCCGCGTCAACATCCTCGACCCCTACCCCTCAGCATGGTGAATTACGAATAGAGCAGACACAGACCGCTGTAAATAATTATAGAATTATATGCGTACACTTTCACGCAGAGAGCGGAATGGTAACGCTAACTCCAGGCAGAAAAAAATGGAAGGACGGCCGCAAACAGGCCTAGCAATGCAATAGTGATGCACCAAAACTCCCACCAGGCACCCAGTAAAATGCAGACGGTCAGAGGTAGCCCAACGAAGGAGCTTTTTTTTTAAAAAAAAAAAAAAAAAAAACAGGCTATATACTGTGTATATCACTTTCCCTCTATAAGTACCTGTGTTGGCCATATGCTGTGCGTCTCTAATTCACTGCAGACACAGGCCGGTGTAAATAATCTTGGAATTATGTGCGTAGACTGTCGCTGAGAGCGTTATAGTAAGGCAAACTCCAGGCAGAAAAAAAGTCAGGAAGGCCGCACACAGGCCTAAGTGTGATAGTGTGGGACTACAACTCCCATCAGACAACCTGTAAAATGCACACGGTCACAGGTAGCCCAAATAAGGAGCTTTGGGGTTCTTGTACACAGGATCCTACACTACCACTCTCCCTATCTCAGCAACGCTGTCCCTATACTATGTAGTACAGACTGCAGCCTGAGAACACTATAGCTGTAATGGGATGCACGCCCAATATACAAAAAAAAATTTGCAAAACTGCTACCAGCAGCCACAACAGTAATGCACATGGTCAGATGTGGCCCTAAGAAGGACCGTTGGGGTTCTTGTACACAGGATCCTACACTAACACTTTCCCTATAGCAGTACCAGCACTGTCCCTGATCTCAATACAGACATTCTTTTACTGAAAACCAATTGATCGGCTCACATACCTTAGACGGGACAGTTTCCAACCTAAATAGAGATGAGCGAGCACCAAAATGCTCGGGTGCTCGTTATTCGGGACGAAATTATCGCGATGCTCGAGGGTTCGTTTCGAATAACGAACCCCATTGAAGTCAATGGGCGACCCGAGCATTTTTGTATTTCGCCGATGCTCGCTAAGGTTTCCATGTGTGAAAATCTGGGCAATTCAAGAAAGTGATGGGAACGACACAGCAACGGATAGGGCAGGCGAGGGGCTACGTGTTGGGCTGCATCTCAAGTTTACAGGTCCCACTATTAAGCCACAATAGCGGCAAGAGTGGCCCCCCCCCCCTCCCAAAAACTTTTACTTCTGAAAAGCCCTCATTAGCATGGCATACCTTAGCTAAGCACCACACTACCTCCAACAAAGCACAATCACTGCCTGGATGACACTCCGCTGCCACTTCTCCTGGGTTACATGCTGCCCAACCCCCCCCCCCCCCCCCCCCCGCACGATGCAGTGTCCACAGCGCACAACAAACTGTCCCTGCGCAGCCTTCAGCTGCCCTCATGCCACACCACCCTCATGTCTATTTATAAGTGCGTCTGCCATGAGGAGGAACCGCAGGCACACACTGCAGAGGGGTTGGCACGGCTAGGCAGCGACCCTCTTTAAAAGTGGTGGGGCGATAGCCCACAATGCTGTACAGAAGCAATGAGAAATAGAATCCTGTGGCACCGCCATCAGGAGCTGCACACATGGGCATAGCAATGGGGAACCTATGTGCCACACACTATTCATTCTGTAAAGGTGTCTGCATGCCCCAGTCAGACTGGTAATATGTACCTTAACAGTAACCGCGTTGGTGGTAATGTGGTGGTGACTGCGGACCTAGTAGCGCGGTTTTATTTTGTTGGTTTTCGGAATGTGGCCAGGATTAAGTGGGCCGTGGCGGGGGGATGGTGGGGGGGCTCTCTTGTAGTGTAGGTAAAGGTGAAATTCTTGGACTGCCACCAGACGAACCAATGCAAAGGCATTTGCCAAGAATGTTTTCATTGTTGGAGGAGGAGAGGGATGTTTTTGAGGCACTACGTGTCCTCTCCACGTGCCCGTGGTTATATGCATCTTAACAGTAACCGCGTTGGTGGGAAATGGCCTCGCCGCCATCATGTCTTTGGGAAGCCTCTGTTTCCACACCCCAGAGACATACCATTAGCAGCGGTATAGGCAGAGCCCATAATTCGTAACATTTCAGCCGTAGCATTAGGACAGGCCCCACTAACATATCACTAGCAGCATTATAGGAGGAGCGCAGTCTTCGTTCCATGTCAGTAATAGTAGCACTCAAGACAGGCCCCAGTAACAATTCCGAAGCAGCAGTATAGTGGGAGCGCAGTCTTCGTTCCATGTCAGTAATAGTAGAACTCAAGACAGGCCCCAGTAACAATTCTGAAGCAGCAGTATAGTGGGAGCGCAGTCTTCGTTCCACGTCAGTAATAGTAGCACTCAAGACAGGCCCCAGTAACAATTCCGAAGCAGCAGTATAGGGGGAGCGCAGTTTTCGTTCCATGTCAGCAATAGTAGCACTCAAGACAGGCCCCAGTAACAATTCCGAAGCAGCAGTATAGTGGGAGCGCAGTCTTCGTTCCATGTCAGTAATAGTAGCACTCAAGACAGGCCCCAGTAACAATTCCGAAACAGCAGTATAGTGGGAGCGCAGTCTTAGTTCCATTTCAGTAGCTGCAGTATAGCCAAGGCCCAAGTTACATTTATGTAGCTAAAGTGTAGGCCAACCCCACACATACTTCTGTACCATGAGTGCAGGCGAAGAACATACAAATTGCTATGATTACACTGTAGGTGAGGGCCCCAAAAAATTGGTGTACCAACAGTACTAATGTACCTCAGTAAAAATTGGCCATGCCCAACCAAGATGGCAGGTGAAACCCATTAATCGCTTTGGTTAATGTGGCTTAAGTGGTAACTAGGCCTGGAGGCAGCCCAGTTTAACGAAAAATTGGTTCAAGTTAAAGTTTCAACTCTTTTAAGAGCATTGAAACATATAAAAATTATTTAGAAAAATTAGATGAGTGAGCCTTGTGGCCCTAAGAAAAATTGCCCGTTCAGCGTGATTACGTGAGGTTTCAGGAGGAGGAGCAGGAGGAGGAGGAGGAATATTAGACACAGATTGATGAAGCAGAAATGTCCCCGTTTTGGATGGTGAGAGAGAACGTAGCTTCCATCCGCGGGTGCAGCTTACGTATTGCTTACGTATCGCTGCTGTCCGCTGGTGGAGAAGAGAAGTCTGGGGAAATCCAGGCTTTGCTCATCTTGATGAGTGTTAGCCTGTCTGCACTGTCGGTTGACAGGCGGGTACGCTTATCTGTGATGATTCCCCCAGCCGCACTAAACACCCTCTCTGACAAGACGCTAGCCGCAGGACAAGCAAGCACCTCCAGGGCATACAGCGCTAGTTCAGGCCACGTGTCCAGCTTCGACACCCAGTAGTTGTAGGTGGCAGAGGCGTCACGGAGGACGGTCGTGCGATCGGCTACGTACTCCCTCACCATCCTTTTACAGTGCTCCCGCCGACTCAGCCTTGACTGGGGAGCGGTGACACAGTCTTGCTGGGGAGCCATAAAGCTGTCCAGGCCCTTAAAGACTGTTGCACTGCCTGGGCTGTACATGCTGCTCGATCTCCGCACCTCCCCTGCTACATGGCCCTCGGAACTGCGCCTTCTGCCACTAGCGCTGTCGGATGGGAATTTTACCATCAGCTTGTCCACCAGGGTCCTGTGGTATATCATCACTCTCGAACCCCTTTCCTCTTCGGGAATGAGAGTGGGAAGGTTCTCCTTATAGCGTGGGTCGAGCAGTGTGTACACCCAGTAATCCGTAGTGGCCAGAATGCGTGCAACGCGAGGGTCACGAGAAAGGCATCCTAACATGAAGTCAGCCATGTGTGCCAGGGTACCTGTACGCAACACATGGCTGTCTTCACTAGGAAGATCACTTTCAGGATCTTCCTCCTCCTCCTCCTCATCCTCCTCAGGCCATACACGCTGAAAGGATGACAGGCAAGCAGCAGGGGCACCGTCAGCAGTGGGCCAAGCTGTCTCTTCCCCCTCCTCCTCATCCTCCTCATGCTCCTCCTCCTCCTCCTCCTCCTGAATGCGCTGAGATATAGACAGGAGGGTGCTCTGACTATCCAGCGACATACTGTCTTCCCCCGCCTCCGTTTCCGAGCGCAAAGCATCTGCCTTTATGCTTTGCAGGGAACTTCTCAAGATGCATAGCAGAGGAATGGTGACGCTAATGATTGCAGCATCGCCGCTCACCACCTGAGTAGACTGCTCAAAGTTTCCAAGGACCTGGCAGATGTCTGCCAACCTGGCCCACTCTTCTGAAAATAATTGAGGAGGCTGACTCCCACTGCGCCGCCCATGTTGGAGTTGGTATTCCACGATAGCTCTACGCCCGCTCATAGAGCCTGGCCAACATGTGGAGCGTAGAGTTCCACCGTGTGGGCACGTCGCACAGCAGTCGGTGCACTGGCAGATTAAAGCGATGTTGCAGGGTGCGCAGGGTGGCAGCGTCCGTGTGGGACTTGCGGAAATGTGCGCAGAGCCAGCGCACCTTTACGAGCAGGTCTGACAAGCGTGGGTAGCTTTTCAGAAAGCGCTGAACCACCAAATTAAAGACGTGGGCCAGGCATGGCACGTGCGTGAGGCTGCCGAGCTGCAGAGCCGCCACCAGGTTACGGCCGTTGTCACACACGACCATGCCCGGTTGGAGGCTCAGCGGTGCAAGCCAGCGGTCGGTCTGCTGTGTCAGACCCTGCAGCAGTTCGTGGGCCGTGTGCCTCTTATCTCCTAAGCTGAGTAGTTTCAGCACGGCTTGCTGACGCTTGCCCACCGCTGTGCTGCCACGCCGCGCGACACCGACTGCTGGCGACGTGCTGCTGCTGCTGACACATCTTGATTGCGAGACAGAGGTTGCGGAGGAGGAGGAGGAGGGTGCTTTAGTGGAGGAAGCATACACCGCCGCAGATACCAGCACCGAGCTGGGGCCCGCAATTCTGGGGGTGGGTAGGACGTGAGCGGTCCCAGGCTCTGACTCTGTCCCAGCCTCCACTAAATTCACCCAATGTGCCGTCAGGGAGATGTAGTGGCCCTGCCCGCCTGTGCTTGTCCACGTGTCCGTTGTTAAGTGGACCTTGGCAGTAACCGCGTTGGTGAGGGCGCGTACAATGTTGCGGGAAATGTGGTCGTGCAGGGCTGGGACGGCACATCGGGAAAAGTAGTGGCGACTGGGAACTGAGTAGCGCGGGGCCGCCGCCGCCATCATAGCTTTGAAAGCCTCCGTTTCCACAACCCTATACGGCAGCATCTCAAGGCTGATAAATTTGGCTATGTGGACGGTTAACGATTGAGCGTGCGGGTGCGTGGCGGCGTACTTGCGCTTGCGCTCCAACAGTTGCGCTAGCGACGGCTGGACGGTGCGCTGAACTACACTGGTGGATGGGGCCGAGGACAGCGGAGGTGAGGGTGTGGGTGCAGGCCATGAGACGGTAGTGCCTGTGTCCTGAGAGGGGGGTTGTATCTCAGTGGCAGGTTGGGGCACAGGGGGAGAGGCAGCGGTGCAAACCGGAGGCAGTGAACGGCCTTCGTCCCACCTTGTGGGGTGCTTGGCCATCATATGTCTGCGCATGCTGGTGGTGGTGAGGCTGTTGGTGGTGGCTCCCCGGCTGATCTTGGCGCGACAAAGGTTGCACACCACTGTTCATCGGTCGTCAGGCGTCTCTGTGAAAAACTGCCAGACCTTAGAGCACCTCGGCCTCTGCAGGGTGGCATGGCGCGAGGGTGCGCTTTGGGAAACAGTTGGTGGATTATTCGGTCTGGCCCTGCCTCTACCCCTGGCCACCGCACTGCCTCTTGCAACCTGCCCTGCTGCTGCCCTTGCCTCCCCCTCTGAAGACCTGTCCTGAGTAGGCGTTGCAAACCAGGTGGGGTCAGTCACCTCATCGTCCTGCTGCTCTTCCTCCGAATCCTCTGTGCGCTCCTCCCTCGGACTTACAGCCCTCACTACTACATGACTGCAAGACAACTGTGTCTCATCGTCATCGTCCTCCTCACCCACAGAAAGTTCTTGAGACAGTTGGCGGAAGTCCCCAGCCTCATCCCCCGGACCCCGGGAACTTTGCAATGGTTGTGCATCAGTGACGATAAACTCCTCTGGTGGGAGAGGAACCACTGCTGCCCAATCTGAGCAGGGGCCCGAGAACAGTTCCTGGGAGTCTTCCCGCTCCTGATCAGGTGTCATTGTAGTGGAGTGAGGAGGCTGGGAGGAAGGAGGAGCAGCAGACAGAGGATTCGGATTTGCAGCAGTGGACGGCGCAGAACTGTGGCTGGATGATAGGTTGCTCGAAGCACTTTCTGCCATCCAGGACAGGACCAGGAATTGTGCGATGAATGTCGGTACGCCAGAAACGTGCCTCTCTCCTAATCGCGCAGCAGTCGGCTGCGATACACCTGTATCAGGAGTTCGGCCTGTGCCCACACCCTGACTTGGCCCTCCGCGTCCTCGGCCGCGTCCACGTCCTCTAGGCCTACCCCTACCCCTCAGCGTGCTGTATTACCAGTGATTTGATTTCACAGGCAGGAAATAAATTGGCGCAAGCCAGCAGGCCAAATATAATTTTTTAACTTTTTTTAAAAAGGAAAGGCCCACTGCCTCTAGTGAATGAATAATAAGTTTAATAACTGTGTTGCGGCCCTGCAAATGTGTCACAGAACTTTACTGTTGCAGAGTTATTAACTGTGGCAGAGCAGGTATTTCCCAGGCAGGAAACAAATTGGCGCAAGCCTGCAGTAAACCGTAGCTGGTTGCGTCAGATTTTTTTACGTTCTCCACGCAGCACACACGTACACAGAGCCCTGATGACTGTCAGAGGCAGGGCAAATATACTTTTTTCCCTTTTGTTTAAAAGGAAAGGCCCACTGTGCCTATTTAATGAATAATAACTGTGTTGTGGCCCTGCAAATGTGTCACAGAACTTTAGTGTAGCAGAGTTATTAACTCTGGCAAATCAGGTATTTCCCAGTCAGGAAAGAAAATGGCGCAAACCTGCAGTAAACCGTAGCTGGCTGCGTCTGATTTTTTTACGCTCTCCACGCAGCACACACGTACCCAGAGCCCTTAGGACTGACACAGCAGGCCAAATATACTTTTTTCACTTTTTTTTAAAAGGAAAGGCCCACTGCCTCTAGTGAATGAATAATAAGTTTAATAACTGTGGTGTGGCCCTGCAAATGTGTCACAGAACTTTAGTGTAGCAGAGTTATTAACTCTGGCAAAGCAGGTATTTCCCAGTCAGGAAAGAAAATGGCGCAAGCCTGCAGTAAACTGTAGCTGGTTGCGTCTGATTTTTTTACGCTCTCCACGCAGCACACACGTACCCAGAGCCCTTAGGACTGACACAGGCAGACCAAATATACTTTTTTCACTTTTTTTTTTAAAGGAAAGGCCCACTGCCTCTAGTGAATGAATAATACGTTTAATAACTGTGGTGTGGCCCTGCAAATGTGTCACAGAACTTTAGTGTAGCAGAGTTATTAACTCTGGCAAAGCAGGTATTTCCCAGTCAGGAAAGAAAATGGCGCAAGCCTGCAGTAAACCGTAGCTGGCTGCGTCTGATTTTTTTACGCTCTCCACGCAGCACACACGTACCCAGAGCCCTTAGGACTGACACAGGCAGGCCAAATATACTTTTTTCACTTTTTTTTAAAAGGAAAGGCCCACTGCCTCTAGTGAGTGAATAATACGTTTAATAACTGTGGTGTGGCCCTGCAAATGTGTCACAGAACTTTAGTGTAGCAGAGTTATTAACTCTGGCAAAGCAGGTATTTCCCAGTCAGGAAAGAAAATGGCGCAAGCCTGCAGTAAACCGTAGCTGGCTGCGTCTGATTTTTTTACGCTCTCCACGCAGCACACACGTACCCAGAGCCCTTAGGACTGACACAGGCAGGCCAAATATACTTTTTTCACTTTTTTTAAAAGGAAAGGCCCACTGCGTATATTCAATGAATAATAACTGTGTTGTGGCCCTGCCTACACAATTCTGTGCCTGTAGTATCAATGGAGGGTGCGATGCTCTGCACAGCCGATTTTGAGAAGAAAAAAAAAATGCAACACAGCAACAGCAGCCTGCACAGTACTGCACACGGTTAAATTTGGCCCTAGAAAGGACCGTTGAGGTTCTTGAAGGCTACACTCACTCCTAACACTCTCCCTGCCTAAGCACCACTTCTGTCCCTAATGCCGGGTGCAATGCTCTGCACTGCAGATTTTGAGAAAAAAAAAACAAAACACTGCTAACAGCAGCCTGCACACAGGTAGATGTGGCCCTAAGAAGGACCTTTGGGGTTCTTGAAGCCTACACTAACTACAAACACTCTCCCTACAGCAACTCCAATACAACAGCACTGTCCCTCAGCTAACTAACAAGGCATCTGAGGCGAGCCGCGGGAGGGGCCGACTTTTATACTCGGGTGACATCTGATCTCCCCAGCCACTCACAGCAGGGGGGTGGTATAGGGCTTGAACGTCGCAGGGGGAAGTTGTAATGCCTTCCCTGTCTTTCAATTGGCAAGAAAAGCGCGCTAACGTCTCAGAGATGAAAGTGAAAGTAACCCGAACATTGCGTGGTACTCGTTACGAGTAACGAGCATCCCGAACACCCTAATATTCGCCCGAGCATCGAGCTCGGACGAGTATGTTCGCTCATCTCTAAACCTAAACACATCAGAAGGTCAATTTTCTACAGCCAGGCCATCTGATACAACCAGATCTGCTCCAACCCAACAGACAAAGAGCAACATCTAAATTAGGACTGCCATTCCACCTCAATTTATGATCAAATCACCAGAGCCACAAGCATACCCAGAAATCAACTATTCCAATACATGGAGAAGGAAGGAAACAATCCTGTACCTCTAGTTGTGACCTACAATTTACAGCTAGAGGTACTAGGGAAAAAAACTTTATCATACCCTACACAAGGATGACCATCTGAATTCCATATTCCCACACACTCTCCTTCTATATTACAGGCAACCTCCTAATTTGAGGAACTTTATAATCAGGAGTGCATTGCCCTCTGACACACAAAAAGGAACATATTCCTGTAAGGTAAGGAGCTGTAAGACCTGCTTACATATACTGACTGCGGATAGAATACAGATCCCCAACACACAGCAGGACTATAAGATCCCAGGGACACGCACATGTTCCACGTCCAATGCTGTGTACCTGATCCAATGCAGTGAATGTCCTGTTGGGGGCCTTTATGTTGGAGAAACTGGACAAAAACTGAGAGGCAGGATGAGATCTCATCACCGCCCAATCAAAGAGAGAAAGACAGAATTACCTGTGGCTGGGCACTTTTGTAGCTACGGGCACAATGTAGAACATATGAAAGTCACTATATTTAACCCCTTAATGACATGGCCTATTTTGGCGTTGAGGACCAAGCGATTTTTTGGTATTTTTCCATCTCCATTTTTCAAAAGCCATAACTTTTTTATTTTTCCGTGGACGCGGCCGTATAAGGGCTTGTTTTTTGCGTGGCGATCTGTAGTTTTTATCGATGCCACTTTTGGGTATATAGACAATATCATAAAATTTTTTTTTTTTTTAATGATAACAGGGAGAGAAAACGCATCAATTCTGCCATAGATTTTTTTTTTTTTTTTACAGCGTTAATCATGCAGCATAAATGACACACTAAATTTTTTCTGCGGGTCGGTATGGTTACAACGATACCAAAATTGTTATATTTTTTTTAGGTTTTTACACTTTTTTGCAATAAAACCCCCTTTTTTTTGGATATCTTTTTTTTTTCTCTATAGCTGCATTCAAAGTCATGTAACTTTTTTATTTTTCTATGTACGGAGCTCTTTAAGGGCTTATTTTTTGCGAGACGAGCTGTAGTTTTTATTGGTACCATTTTGGGGAATGTACGGCTTTTTTGATCACTTTTATTGCATTTTTTGTGAGGCAAAATGCTAAAAATTAGCATTTTGCCTCTGTTTTTTAGCGGGTTTTTTTACGCTTTTTGTCGTACAAAATAAAAAGCGTGTTCAACTTTTTGTACACGTCGTTACGGAAGCGTCAATATCCAATATGTGGGGTTTTAGTTTTTTTTCCCTTTTTTTATGCTAATATTAGAAAAAGCATAAAAAAGGGGTTTTTTTACAATTTTTTTTTTACATTTTTCTTTTTTTTACACTTTTCTTTTCTTTTTTTTATACTATTTGAGTCCCTCTGAGGGACTTGCAGCACTGTGCCTATGATCGCTGTCATAAGGCATGGCAGAGCTACTGCTCTGCCATGCCTTATCGCTTGTACAGCGATTATAGGCACAGGCAATACAGGACGCCAGTGTCTGGCGTCCTGTTGCCATGGTGACAGGCCGGGCTCTCTCGATAACATCGCGAGTTCCGGCCGGAGACACACAGGGATCGCGATCCCTCTGTGAACTCTTTCCCTGCAGCGATCTACTTAGATCGCGGCAGGGAAGGGGTTAACAGCGGCGGGCGCATCTCCGATGTCCCCCCGCTGTTGGAGCGGGACGCCGGTTGTGACTGACAGCCGGCTCCCGCTGCGGGATAGCGCGGGATCTTATGTGATCCCGTGCTATCTCCAGGACGTACCGGTACGTCCTTTTGCGGGAAGTACCAGGCTCCCGGGACGTAACGGTACGTCCTGGAGCGGGAAGGGGTTAAAGGCAATTTCAAATCTCTACGTCATAGAAGAATTTGAGAGTACAAGTTTATAACCGCCTTTGACACTTTCAACAGAGGCCTACATTTTTAAAGAGGGTTCATGCGTGTATGGTAAGTATGAGAAATCTATAGCTAAGATAACACACTGGCCCGGTGACCCCTAACATCAATTCAGAGACCATAAAACTTGCACATCCTTATCAGTGGGCTAATTAAATATTTGCTCCTCTACTCATCCTGCTCTGGTATTTTTTTCTTAGTGCAAATGAATCACAGCATGTCTGTATATATTAATGCATGCTCCTACAGATCTATTCCATAAGCCTGAGGAAGAACCCAATGTAGGTTTGAAAGCTCGCTATAACATCATGTATTTTTGTTAGCCATTAGAACTTGTCAAATCTACAAGATTAGGGGGCGTGGCCTAACCACCATACTGAGAAGCCGCACTGAGAGAGAGCCCGCTGGAGAACACCCTAAAAACTAAGTTTGGGGACATCCTCTCCACTCATCTAAGGCTCCTCAAGCTTTAAGAAGTCCTCCCGGAGACATCGGGAGCGTCGAGACCGGAGCGGGGATTCCGCAGAAGCCGCTTTGAGCTACGGCAGCTGAGGCCTAGCTGACAGGCCGGAGCCGGGGGCTAGATTTCCGGCCGCAAGAGACCGCGGCCTGCACGCCGGCGAGCGAAAGCAACCGGAGCATTCTGCAAAGGCAAAGGAAGCTTCCTTGCCCTGCCACATACACCGGTGGAGCCGGAGCTGACACAGCATAGGCATAAGGAGCTCCGTGACGGCGGCGGGCGCGGGAACCATAACGGTAAGCCGGCACCTGCAAACCACACATAAGGCTGTCACACATAAGCCTTAAAGGGACAGGAGCCCCCGCTTACCTCTCCGTTCCCAGCAAAGGAGGCCAGTGCCTTCCACAGGAGGAGACAGTGCTCACCCATAAGCACAGCAGGATTCCAGCCCAGAACTGAGGCAGACATCCAGCCGACAGTCACAACTAGAGGGCACTCTGTACCACACATAGAGTGCTTCTCATAGACAGTACTGACCTGCACAGACTCTCTTCCTGCAGAGGTGGCCCACGTCCCCCACCTCCCAAAACCACCTACCTCCTTATCTCCCCATCTCTATTAAAGAAACAGGAGTGTGCCCCAAATACTCTTCCCCCTATAAAAAAAAAAATAAAAAAAAAAAAAAAAAAGGGGAAAGCAGTAGAATGACCATGTTCTAAAAAAAAAAACTCATATTAAACCGTGCCCTACGCAAGAGTCTTAGCCTTAGCTATCTCCAAAATGGTAAAGACAAAAGATAAAGCAGTTTCTACGCCCGGACAGCAGATAAATTCCAAGAACCAACCCGACTTACAGCGCTTTTTAAAGAAACGTAGCGCTCAATCTCCAGCAGGCCCTTCCAAGAAAAACCCACCGCCGGTTACAGAAGACGATAATATGTCGGCTTCTGATATTGACAGCGACAATGATACAGAATGTAGCAGTGCACATAGATCGAGTATAACCAAGAACTTTCTCAAAAAAGCGCTAGCGCAGGCGCTACATCCTATACTGAAAGAACTGACAGAAATAAAAACAGAAATCCACCAAATAGGTAACAGAGTTGAAGATCTGGAGAATACGTACACTGATCTCATCGCGCAAACAAACGATCTGACCGACCATGTAGATACACAAAGAGACCAGATTGACAGAGCCTTAGTCTTAATTGAGGATCAAGAAAATAGAAGCCGTAGACGAAACATTAGACTTAAGGGTATTCCGGAGTCTATTTCAACTGATGCCTTGAGAAGTGCTGCCGCAACCATATTCACCGACCTCTTAGGCGAAGAACGAGCCAGCCAGATCATCATTGAGAGAATTCACAGAGCCCTAAGACCCAAACCAAAAACCGGAGATCCTCCGAGAGACATAATTTGCGGCCTACTCTCTTTCAATGATACCCATGCAATATTAACAGCATCTAGAGACAGAAGCCAATTAAAGTATCAGGACGTTGTCTTCCAAATATACCAAGATCTGGCTCCTTCTACCCTCGCAAAGAGAAGGCAACTTAAACCCCTCCTTGAGGCACTTAGAGCAAAGAACTTACAGTACGCATGGCTCTTTCCTTTCGGCCTGGCGATTCAGAAAGACGGTAAACGGATCACCATACACACTCCGGCTGATCTAGAGAAAGCTTGGAATGTACTGGGGATCTCGCCAATCCAGATCACCTCATGGATGCCTCTGGGGGGGAGAGATGGGGACCGGAGACTAGAGAAGCAGACCCCTTGGAAGACCGTCTCACGCTCCAAATCCCCCAAAAATAGGAGATCCAGAGCCAGGCTCGACTTCCAGCAGGCACAGAGTACTGAGACCCCCATACTGCAAGATGGTTGAGAAACCGAATGGTGTCAGAGCTGAAGCAGAAGATGCAGCTCACCTGACTGACATAGACCTGTCGTCCTTTGGAACTATCATATCCAGAATGTGTATGACTTAAACTAACTTCAATTTATCTCTGGTTCCCCGGTCCCCTGTGTTTTTTCTTTCCCCTTCCTTCTTTTCAACCCCTTCATACGCAGTAGAGGACCCGTTCGAGACACGCTTGCAGCGAACCCGAATTCGCCTTGGAGGGAAAGACAAAGCTAGAACAAGAGACTTGATCTACCTCTGATAAGTACCGCCATGCACCACCACCTGTTTAATTACACTTAATTTTTGTGGCGCCCTTTCGGAGACTAGTCACCACAAGGCTATGATATGACATAAAGGTGAAGGTGTTGTCTGGTCTCGGAAATGTGACACTCTCCGATTGGCCCGTTTCTTATATTTGAGACGGGCCCGACCCAGCGGACGTTAGAACCTGTCTTCTGCCTTTTTACTTCTTTTCGCCTCCTGGCGATGATGCGAGCCGAGGCCCATCCGGCGAACCTTCCGAAGAGTTGACTTGCTGTTTTCATATATGCATTGTTGGGTTGTGTCTGGCCTCCTCCCCGCTCCTCCCTCCACACGTCGTGTGTCTGGGGGGGCCGGGTGGCGGTCACGCGCATACCTACAGTGTCAGTTGGTATTTTGGAGTTAATTGATACTTGACACAATGTTTTACGCACAGACAAAATTACGCTCGCTTGTTATATTTGAGATGGGCCCGGCCCAGTTGGCGCTGGAGCCTTTCTTCTTCTCTTTTTTTTGCTCCTTTTCGCCTCCTGGCGACTCTGCGAGTCGAGGCCCCTTCGGCGACCCTTCGGAAGATTTACCTTATTGGTTCAATGTATGCATTGGTGGGCTGCGCCTGGCCTCCTTCCCGCCCCTCCTCCCGCGCGGCGTATATCTGGGGGGGCCGGGTGGTGGTCACGCGCACACCTGCAATGTTAGTTTGTATTTTGGAGATACTTGATACTTGACATGATGTTTTATGCACAGACATAATCACGCTCGCCTGTTATATTTGAGATGGGCCCGGCCCAGTTGGCGCTGGAGCCTTTCTTCTTCTTTTTTTTGCTCCTTTTCGCCTCCTGGCGACACTGTGAGTCGAGGCCCCTTCGGCGACCCTTCGGAAGATTTACCTTATTGGTTCAATGTACGCATTGGTGGTTGCGCCTGGCCTCCTTCCCGCCCCTCCTCCCCCGCGGCGTGTATCGGGGGGGCCGGGTGGTGGTCACGCGCACACCTGCAATGTTAGTTTGTATTTTGGAGATACTTGATACTTGACATGATGTTTTTATGCACAGACATAACTATGCAAGAATTTAGCATGCTAAGAAAATTTCATGTTGTTTATTAGCACTTGTATGCATTAAGTAGGGCACGTTCCACCTACAACACTTAATACACTTAGTTTTACGATCCTTTTCGTCGTTTTGAGAAGGATTGTTTTTCTATCTTACTCCCGGACTCCACTGGGAACACTCTCATAGAATTCCTTGTTTTTTTTTTTTTCAATTCAATCAATTTTTTTTTTCTCTCTCTCTCCCTTTCCCTGTCTCTCTTTCCCCTCTCTTTCCTCCCTCAGACTCCTTCTTTCCCCCCTCCCCTTCTATTACCCCACTCGAAGACCACACCTAACCCAGCCAAAATAATACGTTTGGCTGTTTTGGTACTTGTAGCATAAACGTATTCACCCGCACCTCAACCCATAATGGCGGAAGAATACAAAATCACAACCCTAAACGTAAAAGGTATGAACTCACCTCAAAAGAGAAGTAGAATAAGGTGGCTCCTTAAAAAATTAAAATCCTCAATAGTCTTCTTACAGGAGACTCACATCAAAGGTGAAAATACCCCAAAACTTTCTAAAAAAGAATTTGATAAATGGCACTTTAACAATCACCCCTCAAGCGCGTCCAAAGGAGTTGCTATAGCACTTCACTCCTCGGTTCCGTTCATCCTTGAGAAAAAATTATCAGACACAGAAGGGAGAATGCTCTTCCTAAAGGGTAAAATTCACTCCGAAACATATACTCTGGTAAATCTCTATACTCCTAATCAAAATCAGATTGCATGGCTGCTGGAAGCTTTAAACAAACTCAAATTATTTGCAGAGGGCAAGATAATAATAGGAGCTGATCTTAACCTCACCATAAACCCCCTTCTAGATTCATCCTCAGGGAAATCCCAGATATCTCAGAAAGCGCGGAAAAAATTAATTAGCTCACTCCAAAACCTTCAAGTCATTGATGTTTGGAGAACCCTTAACCCGACAGTTAAAGACTACTCATTCTATTCCCAAGTACATAAATCGCATCAAAGAATTGATTATATCTTTATCTCCTCAGCCTCAATGCACCAAATAAAAAACCCGAATATAGGAAACATAACAATCTCTGATCACGCACCTGTAACAGTCTCTCTTACCAAACCGAGCTCAGTGAGCAAAAACTGGTCATGGAGACTAAACGAATCTCTGCTGGAAAACCAGGAAATAGCGGAAAAAATAGCTAAAAATTTGGACCTTTTCTTTAAAGAGAACGTTCAAACTCAAGACAAACAACCGCTGGTCTGGGAGACTCACAAAGCGGTGATCAGAGGTATATTCATAGCCCTAGGAGCAACTCAGAAAAAACGTAATCAAAAGGAGATTGACGACATACTTTCACAGATTTCTATACTAGAACGGATAGCAAAACAAAAAAAAGCACAAGAAGCCCAACCTAAATTAACAGCGCTTAGAGAAAAACTCAAAGACATTTTAAATAATAAATTCGCTAAATCCCTACTATACTTTAAACACCAGTTATATGCACACGGCAATAAGGGAGGTAGACTCATGACCTCATACATCAAAAAAGCGAGGAGTAAAACATACATCCCCACAATTGCTGACGGAGCGGGAAAATTACATCACAGTTCCATAAAAATAGCTCAAGCTTTTCGAGAGTTCTACACAGACCTATATAATTTGAACAAACTAGACAACACTGAACTAGAAGATAAAAAGAAAAAAATTGAGGACCTACTTGCCCCATTAGCTCTCCCAAAACTGAACGAGGAAGAGGCCTGCGACTTAACAAAACCAGTAACTTTAGAGGAACTCACATCTGTCTTAAACAGCTTCGCACAACATAAAAGCCCTGGGCCAGACGGCCTCCCACTGGCCTATTATAAAAAATACCAGGGAATTATCTTACCTCAATTGGTTTCCTCCTTCAACGCCCTGCTAGAGGGAGCACAACTACCAAAACAAGCCCAAGAAGCTTACGTTACCCTTATACATAAGGAGGGGAAGGACCCCCATTTGTGCAGTAGCTACCGACCCATTTCGCTTCTAAATTTAGACGTCAAAATATGGGCCAAACTAATTTCTAGAAGAATTAATAAAATAATACCGAGGCTAATTAACGAAGAACAATCTGGGTTTGTGGCTGGTCGAGAGGGGAAAGACAACTCTGCGCGCCTTCTTCACATTATGAGATACGCCAAGAATAAAAAACTACCCCTAGCCCTGCTAGGTATTGATGCTGAAAAAGCATTTGATAGAGTAAATTGGACCTTTATGCGAGCTGTATTAGATAAATTTAATTTCCCTCCCTCCCTCACACGAGCTATTTTCTCACTATATTCGAACCCGCACGCAAAAATAAAAGTCAATGACATATTCTCCCCACCTTTTTCAATCTCAAATGGAACAAGGCAAGGCTGCCCCCTATCCCCTACTCTTTTCATCCTCTCAATAGAAATTCTGCTGCAGATGGTTAGACAAAGCAAAGATATACAAGGCCTAAAATTAGACCAACATCAAATAAAAACTCTAGCTTTCGCAGACGACATATTATTCATTCTAACAAATCCCGAAAAGAGCCTGAACAAAATCAATGAATTATTGCAATTGTATGGTACAGTCTCAAACTTCAAAATAAATGCCGCCAAATCTACTGTATTAAACATCACACTCCCTGTAACAGCCGTAAAAACAATACAGGCATCCTCACCCTTCAGCTGGGCCAAAACTTACATCGACTATTTAGGGATACGGATTACAAAAAACTTAGAGAATCTGTATAATAAAAATTTCGCTCCTCTTCTAGAAGAAGTGATGATGTTACTTAAAACATACAACTTACCATTCTTAACCTGGTTTGGCAGGAAAAACCTGATCCAAACATATATTGTACCAAAAATTCTATATAAACTCCAAATGATTCCAATTCGCCTACCAAACTCATTCTTCAAATGCATTAAGTCAAACTTCTCTAAATTCCTCTGGAATAATAAGCGTCCTCGCCTTTCACATAAATTGCTAACACAGAAAAGGGAGAGAGGAGGAATAAACCTACCAGATATCGAAAAATATTATAAAGCTATTCAGCTCAACAGATGGCTTGAATTAGTGAATCCATCTAAAAACCAAGTCGTAAGCTCTCTGGCACATGCCTCATATGGAACAACCTTCTCAAAGGACTTATGGTGCCCCTTAGGCAAAATTTACAAAAAAGCTACAAATGACCCACTTATAAGCGGTGCCTGCGAGATTTGGGACCTTCTACAAGAAGAATTAGCTCCTTTCCCCTCTCCTATAACACCCTTAACTCTTGTTCCAGGGATTTTAAACATAAAGCTGGATAAACATACAGAAAAACTTTGGACCCTTCTAAACAAACTTACAATAAACGACTTGTGGTTTCATCGGGCATCCAGAGATACACAACTCACTGAAAAACTACTAGCTCTGGTCCCGCATCCCCCTCTCGACCATCTACAGACCTTGCATTTATCAAAAACCCTTGATAGGTTCAATAGAACATTTTCATCCTCCCGCCCGCTGACGGATTTTGAAAGAGTGGCCACAGCCAGACAGACACACAACAGGAAACTCTCAACTCTCAAAAAGAAATTCATCGATCGGCAGGATATTACCAGACCCACATTTATTAGATCCTGGGAAGCAGAACTTAAGATTAATTTGTCAGATAAAGAGGTTAAAACTATCTTAGAAAACGCTCATGGACACTCCAGGTGCATCAGATTGCAAGAAAATCATTATAAGTTACTAACACGCTGGTACAAATCTCCAGAATGGCTTTTCGCCTACAAACTCGCGAACTCCAATACATGCTGGCGGTGCAGTGAACACATCGGCTCTCTGGTGCACATCTGGTGGTCCTGCCCGCGAATAAAACCCTTCTGGGATCAAGTTGAGACAAAGATACGAGACATAACTAGCAGCGACTTTAGCCTCCTCCCGGAGCATGTCTTTCTTGCTAAACCGTCTGCAAACTTCAAGCCCTCCAAAATAAACTTGATCACGCACCTTCTAGCAGCAGCAAAAACTCTTATTCCCTTAAACTGGCTTCAACCCCAAGCTCCCACCTTCTCGCAGTGGCTGTCAAAAGTCAACGAAATCCGTAGATTTGAGGAATTGTCGAGCTGGGCAAACAGAACGCATACACAATTTAGGGAAACTTGGAGTTCTTGGACTAACTCTTAGACTTAGCTGTAGGGTTTGGAATAGCCTATTATCTTAGGTTGACACAGCCGATTAAGACGTAAGCTGATTACTGACACGTTTCATACCTCTTTCTCATAAATGTTACACCGCCGGAGATGCAAGAGGTGCCTACCCCCTATCCCCCCCCCTCCCCCCCCCCCCTTCCTTTTCACCGCCCTCTATCCTCTCTTGCCCTCCCCACCTCTCCTGCACCCCACAACTCTAACTCTATTATTACTTTCTTTCTACTTTTCTTGTTAAAAAAAAATAATAAAGGAAAATCGATCTCGTTTCTGGATTTTGTTCAGCTAAGATTATATGCAACTATTATTACCTGTAATGTTACGAATTGTTGTTCATATTTGACTTCCTTCAATAAACAAAGAATAAACAAAAAAAAAATCTACAAGATTACTTGGTTTCTATTGCTGAGAACAATCAGATTTCCGATTCCTCCATTCATGCTTTTCTTGATCTGGTGTAAATTATTACATTTCAGGATGGTGGTTCATTTACATAGATCCAATCTTTTATTTCTTAGGTATGATGTCATCATAGCACTAGCTGACTCACGATCTATGTTTTCTGGTTTGATGAATCAACAGTAATGATTCCAGTTTAACTTGCTTTGAGACTTCTATGACATTGTGAAAGGATTAGTGTCAAAGTTTAACCATTTATGCTTTTTTCAGCCCTGAAGTGCAGATAAAAGATCCAGGGTGTCTGAAAAGTTCAGAAACATCCATACAAAATGAAAACGGTTTGGCAGACAGAGATCCAATTTTGCATTCAAGGGGAAGGGGCATTGCAGGCAATGTAAATGATGGCGTTCTCACAAGCAGAATGGTTTTTGGTCATCCAGATTTTGGTTTATCAACGACAAAACCTGATTCTCAGAATTTGGAAACAAGTTTGACCACTGCACTGTGGGTAATGAGACACCCTGTATTTAAAATTATTATATAAGCTCACAAATCCCCCAAGTTTTTTAGATTCAATAATAACTTTTTTTGTTACAAAATGCAAAAATGTACAATTTGTTTTTCCTTCTGATGCACATGCAAAAAGGACACTGCCAGGGGTGTAGCTAAAAGCTTATTGACCCTGGTGCAAAAGTTGAGTCCGCCCCTGCACTCCACGCAACTTCTCCTTAGGCCATTTTCAAATTAGTATATTTCAGCTCCATATTTGGTCCGTATTTTGTGGACTGTAAACGAAGCAAGTACAACTCTATATATCTATTCCTATGTCTTTTTTTTTTAAACGAAGCATTACTTTTTTTTTGCATATTTGCCTCCGTATTACTACTCTTTTCTATTAGGCAAATACAGATCAATATACAGATGAAATACTGATGACAAATGGTTGTAATGTCAACCATGAACATGTCTGTAATATGGATCTGCATTACGAATGTGTTTCCATACGCTCTTCTGAACCTAGCCTCAGGTGGCAGATTCATATAGCTGTATGTATGCTACACTATTTATATAAGAGATGGCTGGACCATTGAACAAAACAAAACTTGTACCTCGTGTCACTCCTAAAAATGATGTGGTTATTTTATTCTGTAGGTTAGTACACTCATGGCATTTTAGAGTAGGAGGAACCAGAGAGGATGAGACGCTGGAATAGAGCAGACAGAAGAAGATGATTGAAGATATTGTAAAGCCTGGCAGCTACACAGCAGAAAGGAAGAATAGTTTTTGAATGAATGTAAGCAAAGCAGAAAGAAAAAAATTACGATTTTAATTTATTTGACAATCATGTCATTTAAAAAAAACAGTTTTTTTTGGTACAGCACACATATGAATGAAGAATTGCACCCCAAAATGGAACCCCCTGTTTGTCATGTGTTCAGAAACATACCCATTGTGGCCCTAATATTATGCCTGTATTAACGGGGCAAAACTGAAAGGAGCAACCGGTGGCTTTCAGAACACACATTATGCTGGAAAGTTATTTAGGCCCAATTGCACACTTGTAAAGCCCTTGAGTGGCCAAAACAATGGAGAACCCCCACAAATGACCACATTTTCCAAACTAGACCCCTTAACAAATTCATCTAGGGGTCTACTGCATATTTTGACCCCACAGTTTTTGAATGAATATAAGCAAAGCCATTTTTTGGCAATTGTGTCATTTTAAAAACAGTTTTTTTTGTACAGCATACATTTGAATGAAGATTTTCACCCCAAAATGGATCCCCCTGTTTGCTCCGTGTTCAGAAATATACCCTTTGTGGCCCTAATCTACTTATAGGACACAAGGCTAGGCCAATAATGGAGGGAACACTCATTGGATTTCTGGGCACAACTGAATAAACTCCAGGCCCCATTGCTCAGTTGTGTGGAAAAAAAATTGACTCCCGACACCCCCCCCCCCTGCGCCCTTTTTGACATTCCCTAAATCTTACATAAAAGTAATAATTTAAACTGTGTGGTATTTCTGAAGACAGGGGTACTTACAGAGTCCCGGTTGGGATGGGCACATGGGGCAATAAAACTGAGAATCCCTCCTCCCATGCTTTTTTGGGGGGGTATTTCCTGACCTCAGTGGCGGGGATGGGGTGTAAAAAGTGGCACTCTGTGATTCTTCCTATGCTTGCTGAGGTGTGGCGGTGTCATACACAGAAGGGACTCAACAAGCTGCTCCTGAAACTACAGGAAGGGGAGCATTCCAGAGATCTTCTTGTAAATTACGTATTACAGGTAGGGCTCTGACTAACGCCAGGTTCACATGGCTGTATGTAGAATCCGCTTGTGAAGGCCTTCAGCGGATCCCAGCTGTGAGCCCAGCTTAGCGCTGTGTACGGCCACATGATGTACTGCTCATAACTGTGTGCTCACACAGGTGGCCATGCGCAGTATATCTTTTTAGTTTGTATTTCCTATGCCATCGGTTAGCGATTGCATGAGTACCCGCAGCCCGTACACAATGTAGTTGCATATGAGCTGTGGGTATATCCGAGACCATGGAGCACAATGGGCTCTATTTTGCGGATATCTCGGTAAAATAGAACATGCTGCATTCTGTTTTCTGTGAGTCGATTACATAAATCCGACCTGCTAATGTGAGTGGTATTGTGTAATCGAGTGCATTTGTATTACCGCGGATCAGATGCATGCAGAATCCGTAATTCCTATCCGGTCATATGAAACTAGCCTAAGGCAGATCACTACCTTTTAATCTCGTGACCGGGGACCGCTCAACAAGGCCCTCGGTCACTGCTCCAGGCTCTCGCTGACCATTAGTATCCGGGAGCAAGAAGATTTTATATTTCCCAGGCCCTTCCTGGCTCGTGCGCATGTGTCTCATATTTTACTGGCGGGCGCATGAGCAGAATCCGGGTAAGGTCCATGGAGGAGGATCATTTTGGGGTTCAAACATGGAGACCTCAGGTAAAGAGTTATATCTCCTCTCACCGCATCGATGAGGGGAGATAAAACTTCAACTTTTTTTTAGTTTTACATTATCCATTAGATAACAGCGATCATGTGACCAGGAACCACTGACCTGTGACCAGGAACCACTCCAGGCTCTTAACTTCCATTGATAGCTAGGAGAAGGGAGATTTTCAATTACCTGGGCAATCCTTGACTTTTGCGCATGTGTCCGCCATTTTGCAGACGGGCGCATGCCCAGAAGCTGGGGTAAGTTCTGCAGATAAAGTTGGGGTCCTTAGTTATGTAGTTTCATCTCCCTTAATGGATACAATCCATAAGGGGAGATGGAACTTTAATAGAGATGAGCGAACGTGTTCTTAACGAACACTTACGCACCCAGACACCGGCTTTAGCGAGGACTTCAGTGTCCGCGCGTAAAGATTCGGCCGGCGCCGGGGGGCGGGGAGAGGCGCGGCGGCGCGGGCGGCAGCAGCGGGGAACAGGGGGGAGCCCTCTCTCTCTCCCTCTCCCCCCCACTCCCCGCCGCACCCCCCCGCGCTGCCACGGCGACCCCCGAACTTTTTTCGCCCGAGCACGGAATTGCTCGCAAAGTTCGGTGCTCGGGCGAAAAGGGGCGGAGCCGAACACGTTCGCTCATCTCTAAACTTTAACTTTTTATTCAAATTTTTTTTAACTTTACATAATCACTGTTGTCCGGTGGATAACAGTGATCTTGTGACCGGGAACTGCATACAGCCATCCCCGGTCACAGCTCCCAGGACTAGGCTATCTTTGACAGCCAGGTGCAGGCAGATGTTAAATTTGCCGCGCTCTTTTGGTTTCTGCACATGCGCGTCACATCGGCATATGAGTAGAAGCCCGTGGCCGGTCCTGATCACTGGGGGACATCACGGAGGACTGGGGTGAGTATTTGCAGCTGCCCCCATGGATCTGATCCATGAGGGCAACTGAAACTTTAACTTTTTAAAACTTTTTTTAACTTTTCCATGATCGCCATTAACCATTGGATTACAGCTATTGTCACGGAACCTTCCTTTGCGGAACCACGGCTTACTCAATTTGGAATGTTTACACCCTTCCATATTAATTCTGAATTGATAATGCGCATAAGAAGTTTTCACACTGACACGAGGTTCAGCATGCATAGCTTCCTCAATTCTAACTTTAATGATCGGCGTGTAGCCTATTTTAAGAGTTTAACACATCCGCCCATCTGGGCAGGTCAAAGATTACATAGATACAACGTATTGTTTAATTATTGGATAAGCATCTTGCAATTCTTCCATCCTCCGGTCATCTGTGATTGGCCATCAGGTGGTGGATGAAATGAGTGGGTTGTCTTGGAGCCACGTGTGGTTCCTTCGATATGATTGGATGTTACATCATGAGTTAATAATAGCATAGACCTCCCATGTTATTCGCGTCTGTTTCCAGTAAAGTCGCTGGGGAAATTTTCGCGGTAACTTGAAAGCGGAAGCTTGTCTCAGATTCGGTTCATTGTCTACTTCCTAGTTCCTTTAATCACCCATGCAACCGGACAAACAGATATATTTATATCTTGGTTGCGTGCTAAATTCCATCCAGCAGAGTTTATAAAACAGATATTTCATATAAGCGGAAGTACCTATTGCATAACTGTAAGAACATTATATTTGTAGCAAGACAGAAAGCAAATATGTATACAGAATGTTAAATTGACAACTGTCTACTGCCAAGGCCCACCGATCCATATAGATATATACTGGGCTTCCACCACAGACCCCCCTTGAAACTATCTGTTTCACTAAACTCGCCCTGCTCCGTCCCACCCCCACCGCTGACCCTAGACTCGCATTGTGTTGTACACTGGAGCTATTGCTGCCATGGGGGTATAGGATGGTTCGACATCATCGTATTCTGGATCCATGATGACGACGTTTGCGCTGACAGTGGGCTTTTTGTTGGACATCGTAGTGAGACAGGTGGACCAGGTAGTCATCAGGGTCGGAATACACTGTATGCAACAACAAACAGAAATTAGGATGACTATAAAGGTGACAAATATAATCAGATTAGGAGAGGTGCGACTTTCACTATTCCAGGTAAACACTGCATAACTTGTATAGAACCCCGCCTTCTTGACGTTACCTCGATTCATCAACAAGAGTGCAAAATCAGAACTATCTAATTACTGATCAATATGACTGAACCCCTGTCTCATTAGTGAGTGCATGATCATATATATTAGTCTGGAAGGAAAGAGCTACAAGCTGATTATTCCCACTTCCCTTTTCCAGAGGCGGCAAGGTAACAGGACCAGGGGTGTTGTAACATCGGCATGTTGCGTGGACATAAGCAGAGTGCACTGCAGATAAAATAAAGCAAAATCTTAGCGAAAACCTATCACAGTGTTCTAAATACACAATGTTTTAAAACTTATTTTTCTATATTTTTCCCTTCTCCTGTTAGGTACCTAACCGAGGAAAACAGACTAAGGTTAGCTCTTTTTAGTTAGTGCAGTCAGCTTCTTAATGGCAACTGCGTTTTTACCTGCGGGTCACGTTTTGTCTGGAATGTAGGTACAAGTCTCCCCTATCATCTTACAGACACTCCCTTTTTTGGCTAAAATCTTACCTAGTGCCATTCTATTTTGAAAAGTCGTAGTCGAGGTAGGTCCTATTGGTCGACTAGTCCCTATAAGGCGTCTCTAGTATAATTTATAAACCGCTGTTAATTATAATAAACATAATTAATCCAGTCAACATTTATTTACCCTAATCATCGGGAAAATGGACTTGAATCTAGTTTTAACTTGGTCTCTAATTTTTAAAACTTGTCAGGTACCCCCCTTGGCTATCCTATGATGTCAATGTATACGTGTAGATCAAAACTACCACCAGGGGTCTCTCTTCTCACTCTAATGTGCTGTACTAGAAGTACATACTAGTAGTGTGCACAGGTACGCACGGCGTGGGACTCCCTAATCTTCACCCACACCATTGTCCCTCCTGGAGATAGTCCTAATGGTGAACACGGCCAGGTCGCCTCACCCTTGCGTCAGGGTTTTCCCACTGCCCGTAAGTCCCTACTCCTAGGAGGGGGGGGGATCCCTACCTCACCTCAGAGGGAGGCCATGGATTCCCTGGGCTCATTTCCGGGCATCCATACCCTCTATCTGTACAAGTTAACACCCCACAGGGTGTGCCCTCGCCGGAACCTAAGGTCTTCTGCACTATCCCTTGGCAAATGGGAATTCCACTGACAATCCATCTTAGGAGATCGGGCCAGGCACAGTACTAGTACATTTCTCCTTTTCTTTGGTAGCGTATGTGGTTGGCATTATCGGAACTGGCTCTTCATCTTTTTCAAACAAGGGAAACATTGGTCACATTAAAGGGAGAATACACGTACAGGAAATTACATACCCCACCTCTTTCTGCGAAAATCATATCCACGGCCACTCTATTTTGGAACGCCATGGATGCAGTGGGCCCTAACTGGTTAGCTAACCCTTGCAAAGCATCTCTGGTGTAGTTTACAAACCTCTGCTGATTGTAAGAGATATAATTCATCCAATCTACATTATTATTAACAGTGACAAAAGCAAATAAGGACTCAAAACCTGCTTTAACCCGATCTCTAGAATTAAATTAATCTCGCTCCCCCCTTGGCACTCCTATTACATCTATGTGTACATGTGGATCAAAGTTACCACCTGGAGCGTCAACGTCTCTCTTAGCACGATGCAGTGTTAGATTCTCACCCTCAGTGTAGGCTTCATATTGCACATTTGATTGTATCAATTTGTTCTGAAACAGGGGGCTAGTGTACAGTAGTCAAAGGTGTGTGTTAGAGGAATTGTACCACATTATAGCATGTAAAGGATATGCAGGATCATTAGTTTTTTTCAGTGCGAAGTGTGGATCCAAGTGGGCTTTCCTTTGAGCTTGACTGCAGTTGGGGTGGTGAACAACATCTGGTAGGGACATTCAAACAGGGTTTCTCTCTTAAACTTTTCCACATAGACCCTGTCACCTGGTTTTAGATTGTGACACTCATCTGTAGGACCTGGGGAAAAGCAGAGACTGCAGAATGCATTACTAACAATTCCTTGGAGAGGCCTATGACAAAATTAACAAGAAAATCATTCCCCAAATTCAGCTACTGTGGCATGTACCCTCCTGGGAAAAAGAAAAACTAATGAAAGACACTCAATTCAAAATTTACCCATTTTCTCTATTGCCTTTTGTATCTACTTTCCCACTACTCTGTGGATGGTAGGGTGTGTGAAAAGCCTGAAATATACCCAAAACAGACATGATGTGTTGCATTATTTCACCTGTGAAGTGTGTACCTTTGTTTGACTCAATCACTTCTGGTACCCCATATCTGCAGATTACCTCATTCATGAATTTCTGTGTGGTTATCTGCTCATTTACCTTAGTATCAGGGTGGGCCTCCAACCTGAAAAAGACTCGAGCAACAACAAGCACATGTTCATACTCCCCAACAGGTGTGAGCTGAATTTGGTCAAATTGGCAATCTCTGAAATGGGTAGAGTGGTCAAGGCAATTGTTATATGGCCACCCTACTTCTGTCCGGACTCGCATATGGCAAAGATCATGCTAATTGGACAAATGATGCAGCAGCTACAGAGAACCTAGGTGTCACCCATTCTTGTTCAGTGTCGCCGTCATCGCTGCTTTTGATTCTGTGTACCAGTTGGGCCATCATGGGGGACAGGGACCTCTGTAGGCAAGTTCTGTTGATTGTTCGCCATACGCCGTCCTGTTCTGTCGCTCCCGTCTTTTAGCCCATCTGCTTTCTTTCCTCGTTGACTTGTAACTGTAAAGTCCTTGACATATCAAAGTCCAAAGGTTTTATTAAAGTCCAAAGGTTTTATTAAAGTCCAAAGGTTTTATCAAAGTCCAAAGGTTTTATCAAAGTCCAAAGTTTTTATCACTGACTCATGCTGTCAGTATCTATTCTTCTTTCTTCCACGGCTTGAGGGCCGCTGCCTTTGCTGTGTTGTCGGCGAGGGTGTCATCTCTCGCTTCTCCATTGTAGAAATCGGTGTGGATTCTCCATTGCCAGTAGTAGTAGTAGTAGTAGGGTTTCCATGAGACTCTGCACCGCTGCACCATTCTTAATTGGCTGTCCTACTGAGATAACAAGCTGTCTGGCCTTCCATATTGGGCCATAATCATGAGCTATGCCAAATGCATTCCAGGAGTCAGTGTAAAGAGTTGCCGACTTACCTTCTACCACTCCACACGCCTCAGTGAGGGCCTCCGGTTCCGCTTCTTGCCCTGAGACATGCGGAGGCAGAGCTTCTGCGTTTAGGACATCTTGTTGTGTGACCTCTGCATATCTGGTTCGGAATCATCAATCCTCACCCTGATACCATCTACAAAAGAAAACTCAAAATATGCATCATTAACAGTGTGTACATCACCACAATAATGTCAGAATCTTGTTGCACAGAATTTTAAACAATTTTAAAAAATAGCTGATCTGCCATACTCAAATCACCTATGCCTCCCCTCCCCCCAGGAATACCTGATTAAGAGAAGAGTAGCCGGGTTCAAGGTATTACAACATTGGGAAGCAATATTGGGGGAGGCATGGAAAGAGCACATTGTAGCCGGATCTAATAGGCCAGAGATAAGTGCTTGGGTTGCACTTGCATGAGTATGTTCTGGGTGTCATTTGGGCGTGTGGACCACTAGGGGGTAGTCCAATACCAACTTTGAAGATTTGTCAGCCATTGCCTGTACTGCTGCCACCGCACAAGCAGATGAGGGAGCTTCTCGAGTCACTGGATCTAACCTCATCTGCTGTGGTTGTCCTCCGTGCTTTTGTGTCAATACTGTCATATGGGCGGCAGTATGAAACAAGGCCCAGAAAGGTGCGGAATTTGGCAACGGGTGTATGTACAGGTATGGCCTGCAGAACTTGGTTAGTCTTTGGAGGCCTCCAGTCCTTACAGCCTTCTGCAAGAGAAATTAACAGTGAAATTGTGGCCGGTTGGCAGTTTTTCCAAAGCATCAGCACACAGCACCTAACATGTGTGGCTGACCCTTCACCCCCCCCTTTTTTTTTTTTTTTTTAAACTAGGGGGGTGGGGGGATACTGTTTGACCCAGGGGTGAGTATCTGGGTCTCGTATATATTATCATGGTCGGTACATTCAAATTCCCTATGCCTGTCTTGTGGGTGTCCCATAATTTGTCAGGAACCGTGGAAAGCTGAGTTTGGGACAGGAGAAAAAAACCAAAACTTTTTCTTCTGGCTATCTATGATTCTTACCCCCTCCTTGGATAAGAGACGTGTTCTTGCATCATCTAGCTCCACCCCTCTGAATCAGGCTAATCCCTTACTTCCTTATTCTCTCATTCAAGTTTGGCAGTCCTTGTGTACACATCACAACCCAATAAAGATAAAGTCTTATGCATCACACAATTCACATTTTACAAATTACGGGTCAATCTGCCCCGTTCCTCCTGTGGATACCTGGCCTTATCGTTACCTGCTTGTTTCCTATTCCTTGGCTTCTCTACCGTTTCTCTACAGTTTCTCTTACTCCCTGTAGTTTATTTATTTATTTTATATTGTCTGTGAATATACGTTACTTGTGCTGGGACTACAGGGCAAGTAACTTCCTCTTTTTAAGTCTCTCGCTCATGTGACAGCCCAGCGACAGGATTATAAGGGAGATAACGGGAGAACGTGGCTAATTTTTACTTTTACAACAGTTTTTGTCCCAGACTTCTGGCGACCGGCCAGATGCAGTCTTAGATGCCAGGCATCTCCATCTGATTGGTAATGTACTGCAATTCTCTCTATTCACTAAACCGTTATATTGACCGCTGGTGTCTTTGGCGTGTATTAATACAGACGCCATTTCAACCCACCTTCTCTTCCTCTTTTTAAGTCTCTTAGGGAAATTCTAACGTCTAATGCATAAATCTTATGTTGTAACCTCACGGTCACAGCGGTGACCACCTAACATTGTATGTGGTTACAATTGAATTGGGGGCTGCTAACATGTACGCTGTTTGGGACTTGGCAAACATAGACGTATTTTCTTGTGGGCATGGTGGGCTACGCAGTCTGTTACAGTTTGTATTCTTAAGAGCCCCCTCAGGATGTGAGTGGCATATAACTTTTTACATTTATGTGACGGGCGTATAACAAAGATTAGAGATTACATAACAAAACATACGAGTAGTTTTAACATCCAACATTAGTTAAATAACTAACAAATGTTACAGCACAAGAATTGCTTTGCTTCTATTAAGAGCTCCACTTCCTCTTTTTAAATGAAGTTAGCAGCTTTTTTTTTTTTTTCCTCTAAACACATTCAGTTAACCCTTTTTATACATTCACTTACGGGCACAAGCCTATACTTTCAACGTTTAACAATTCAACAGCAACAGAGTCTAGTAGTCTGTCTTTTACTAGAAGGGATCCAAAAATGCAACCTATGAAGTCCAAACCCACAGCGCACCGCTGTGTACAGTGCATTATCTTGGCTATAACCCAGCCAATGCATTGCTCATTGCTCATTGCTAACAATCCCTTCTTACAGTTGAGCAGGACTGATACTAATTCTATATAACAACTCAGCAGGATTAGCTCTACACAACAGACAAGCACACTAACTTTATATAAAGGACAGGTAGGACGTTTTAAACACACAGAAAGATTGCTTGATTAATCAATGATAACTTGACCCTCCACCCCTTCCACACTTTCTGGAGGGTGTAAGAATTAACCTCGGTACAATGTTCGCTGCCTTTCAATTTCAATCATGGCTGCCAGATTCATGATTATAAAAGTCTCCTCAGACGCCGGACATAATATGCCCCGCCCTAGAGTCTCTAGCATTTCTGTCGCTACACAGTTTATCAATCTACCCTCAGACGGAGGGATCTACTTGTGGACATTCAAACGATAAACAAATATTTGTGGACACACACAAATAGACAGAGCACCAGTACGGCTGGCTTAGTCTCACTGCCCCTCGGGATACGTGTCTGACAGCTCCCTTCTCCCGGACCCTACAAGCAGGCCTAGCAGGAGCGGAAATCCCATATCAGACTTTTCTCTGGCAGTCTCTCCCTCCCTGGGCCCTACAAACAGGCCTCAGGACTGCTGAGTCTCTGCGACAGGCCACCTCAACGGCTCCCTCCTCCCTCAGGAGTGGAAACACCCCGTACAGGCCCTCCCGGGGGCAGCTATTGATGTCACCAATTAACTAGTACTCTCAAGACAACAGGCATGTAAACATTCCTTTATATCTTATGACAGGTTCTTATCGAGTGATCGAGACTTAAAGAAGTACCTGTCGTCGTGCGGATCCAAATCGTTCGGCCTTGACACGGCACATAGGCGAGCCTGAACTTAGCCACACAGGTATAGATAATTAATTTATCTTACCGTGTTCTGATGATATTTTGGGCCCACCAAGTCCAAGGTCGCATATGTCCGTGTCTTCTGTCCGAATTCTATGGAACCTGTCGATCACTCCCCGTACGGGCCACCAGCTGTCGCGGAACCTTCCTTTGCGGAACCATGGCTTACTCAATTTGGAATGTTTACACCCTTCCATATTAATTCTGAATTGATAATGCGCATAAGAAGTTTTCACACTGACACGAGGTTCAGCATGCATAGCTTCCTCAATTCTAACTTTAATGATCGGCGTGTAGCCTATTTTAAGAGTTTAACACATCCGCCCATCTGGGCAGGTCAAAGATTACATAGATACAACGTATTGTTTAATTATTGGATAAGCATCTTGCAATTCTTCCATCCTCCGGTCATCTGTGATTGGCCATCAGGTGGTGGATGAAATGAGTGGGTTGTCTTGGAGCCACGTGTGGTTCCTTCGATATGATTGGATGTTACATCATGAGTTAATAATAGCATAGACCTCCCATGTTATTCGCGTTTGTTTCCAGTAAAGTCGCTGGGGAAATTTTCGCGGTAACTTGAAAGCGGAAGCTTGTCTCAGATTCGGTTCATTGTCTACTTCCTAGTTCCTTTAATCACCCATGCAACCGGACAAACAGATATATTTATATCTTGGTTGCGTGCTAAATTCCATCCAGCAGAGTTTATAAAACAGATATTTCATATAAGCGGAAGTACCTATTGCATAACTGTAAGAACATTATATTTGTAGCAAGACAGAAAGCAAATATGTATACAGAATGTTAAATTGACAACTGTCTACTGCCAAGGCCCACCGATCCATATAGATATATACTGGGCTTCCACCACAGAATCACAGGCCAGGGGACCGCTCACCCCAGTCCCCGGTAACATTTCCTGCCTCCCGGTTATCTTCAGAAGCTGGGAATCAGGAGATTTAAAATTTTCTGGGGGCCCTGGGCCTTCTGTGCATCTGTCTGACATAATGTGATCGTTCTCAGCAAGAGAAACGACGTAATCTTGTAGATATGATACCTTTTAATGGCTAACAAAAATACATGATGTAATAATGGCGAGCTTGCGAACCAACGCAGGGTTCTTCTTCAGGCTTATGGATTGGATCTGAAGAGGCATGGATATTTATACACACTTATAACATACATACTTATGACAAGGCACAGATATAGATGTGATTGTTTCGCACTTAAAAGGAATTCTGCAACAGCAAACAAACTTTTTTTGTCTAGGCACTGATAGCGGAGTGAAAGTTTTATGGTCCCTAAATTACTGTTGGAGGTAATGACATCTGGAGTGCATGCACAGAAGATTGACGTCAGATCATGGAGGACCAGATCACCGTGGGCATTGCAGAGGACCGGGGAGAGTAATCTCAGCTGCCCCCATGGATCTGATCTCTCAGGGCAGCTGAATCTTTAACTTTATTCAACTTTTTATTAACTTTAATGCGATCGGTGCTATCCATGGGATAGCACCGATCGCATTACCAGGGGGGGGGGGGGGCTCCCCAGGCTCCCTGATGACACCTCCATGTTGCCGGCTACCTCTGGTAACGGACAGCATGGAGCTGTCACGTTCACAGCCAATGGGGTTTTAATCCTTAGAGGATGCATGTTTTTATGTCATCAAGGATTAAAGCCCACTTTGCTAGGACGTAAAAACACTATAGGGCCGTCACTAAGAGGTTAATGTCCAGTTAAGTACTTTCTGAATGGTTCTTCTTGGCTCCGGAGGGTTTCTCCTACATGCTTCCTGTTGTGACTGTTGCCACAAACTCTCTGGACTTGTGTTTACTACTTATTTAATTTCTTATTTAATAGGTAAATACCATACGGCTGTGCTTCATTCTTGCTGGCTACTTAGTCACACAATACTGTTATTTAAGATTTCTGGTCTGATATGAAACACACTCTAATTTTTTTTTTTTTATATGGTGGATTAGCCCTTCAACAAACTAGCCTGGTCGATGGGCCTCTTGGGTTTCCACTATGTTGTTTTGAATTGTTACATGCTAGGATGGGGCTGAATTACTTGTTGCCCCAGCTCTCCAGATTTGGATTCTGCTACTTGTCAGACCCAACATTGCAGTACTATTTTTACATTTACATTTTCTTCATTGTTTCCCCCCTTTGTTTATAGATATGCCCTCACTACCTCACAGTTTATATTGTATACATCATCTCATTCAGTCTCTCTTTTGGACAACATGCTGTCTCTCTTTGGGATGTATACTGCCTTAGTGCCTACTAAAATTACATCATGTTACACTTCTGTTCCATAAAGTTATGGGGTTTAACTTGCCCATCAAGAAGTATAAGGATTTATTACAATACCTAAAATTTAGGCTAAGTTCATACAGGTGAGCGTGATATCGAGTCAAGAAACCAGACCCAATATCACACTTGTCAATAAACGTTTTCATGCCGATGTGTTTGACTGTCCCATTGAAAGCAATGGGCGATGCATTTCATGGAATGCAAAAAAAAAGGACATGTAGCGATTTATTATCAGCATTGTTACGCTCATATGTCACTGAATTCAATAGAATTGAGTTTATATTCATGTGAGTTTTGTGCGTCTCGCAACACACAAAATGTGTGCAATTTTTGTGCTCATGCGCATTAGCTTTAGACCAGACATTATCTGTCTCCATGAGAACCATTTCTCCAACTTTTCGGCACCTAGGTTCTTTCATTCCCAGTATTCTTAGGTTCCCTCTTCCACTGCTCTCAAAAACATCATTTTGGGTATGTTTGACTATTCAGGCAATTTTTTTGCAGTGTTTACCAGTATTTTATGGCATGGATTGCTGCATTTACAGAAAATAAGTATGTATAGTGTTTAATTTGTATATCTTTTAACTAAGAACTATCGTGTAACAGAAAAGAAGTTTCTATTGGTTTAACATTTAGTTTGTTAATTTAAATAAAAAGCATAATTAATTCTAGAAGATACATTAGATGAGCAAGTGCTTATTTAATCACTTTTGTGGGAAAAGAAGACCTACACCTGTGACAACCTAAAAAAAACAATATGCACTACAGTTTATGAGGGGGATTCGATAACATGGTTAAAAATCCATGATACCCTATCCCATGTGGTGATACAAAGCCTTATAGAAGAGACAGAACACTGACAGCTCGTCCTTCTCTCCCTGCTCATCCTTGCTTCCTCATCCACAACCCTGAACGGGCTGAAGTGACACCTGAAAGTTTAGTATATACAATTACCACTTCAGCAGTTCTGGTCTTGGATTTCAAACAAGACCAAAGCTACTGCTCTAGTCCCTTTCTAGGCAGAAACAGAGATGGTATAATAATACCCAACCCCTATATGAACAGCGCTCAGGCAAAACGGTACAGTAATTTTCTCCTAGCCAAAGCATCATTTGGGCAAAACTGTTAACTGATTTATAGCTTTTGATAGACGTGTTGGAGTGTCCGGTCAATCTAGCCATTGTGGGTGAGAAGAAGCCAGAGGAAGCTGCTGTAAAGACTCTCCTCTCTGATCCTATAATATATTAAACTTCTAGTGCAGTGTCCGAACTAGAGGCCCGCTGTTGCTGGGGAAGACCATGGGGAAAACATGGATGTCATAGTTGGCTCTGCAATCTCTCCCAGAAATGGCAGAAATGGAGCCTAGCTTGGTCGCACGCAGTGGAACAGGTGCAATAGTGATAACAGTTCATTTTAATGGTGTTATCATGTGACGCCTTTAGTGAGGGTGAACTTCAGTTGATGGTCTTGAAATAATTGAAAAATGTCCATGTAGCTTTGTTGCAAACCGAAGGTACACAGTTTACTAAGCTTTTCGTAAAAGGCACATGTTAACAATTACAATTCACAGTGGTGCAGAGTTATCTTGCATTTAAAGGGGTTCTGTCACTAAAAAAGAAAAATGCTCTACTTATCTATGCCTCCCCCATCAGTCTACTTACCAGATCTTCACCTCCCTTATCTTCTCCTGTCTCCTGCAGTCCAGGGGCTCACTTCACCTCCACTTGCCTGATTCTGCTCCTTCCTGTGAGGTTACGTACATTAGGTTGGCAGTCTGCCAATGTACGTTATGTCACAGCTCACAGGCCAGCAGGAGAACTGCCTATCTTCTTCAGAGATTGCTCATGCCAGCTGTCATTGAAATAGATTATAATTCCTTCCTAGGCAGTGAAGCTACAGCACAGGGATGTGACCTTCACTGACCCAGCAGGAAGGAGTTTGTGATGAGCAGCCTTCATAACAAGCTGGGCCCAGCCTGCAGTGAGCTGATCTGGGGCACTGGAGAAGCTCAACCAGGAGAAGACGTGATAAGGAGACAGACAAGGAAGGAATAGGTAAAGTTAGATATTTTTTTTTTAATGACAAAACCCCTTTAAGTAAACATTGCTCCGAACACCTGAGTAACACATACAGTTCCACTTCAATGCTCTCCCTCTGGTCTAAGATTACTCAAAGAAGGATTAGCTTAGTAGATAATGGAGTAACTATAATAGGGCTGCTTGCACTTTCCCTGGCTTTGCGTTTTCAGGAGCTCGTACATTTCACTGTTGTGTAGATGGTTCCTAGGTTTGTTTTCCTCCACACTACATGTGATTCTGTAGCTTTTGGTACTCCCACTCTCCACTTTAGCAACGTTCACTTCAGCAGCACTGCTACAGACCTCCTCTCTCTAAATTCCCCCTGCTTCTCGCACGCTTACTTACTAACCACACCTCACATCCTGTCTTACCCTCCTCATTTTCCTGCATCTGTATCTTCTCCTCCTCCCTCTACAAATAGTGATATTCTATGGCAGCAGCTAATCTGGAGCAAGCTGTTACCGGGCAGAATAGTTTAAGCCCATGAAGAAGGGTGGGAGAGAGGGTCTCTCCTCAGTATGATACCTTCTATGTCTCCCTACGGGGACTTATGCTTGTGTGGCTATCCTGTAGGACCCTCCGGGCCACAAGACTTGGTAGTCTGGGGCCAGAATATTGCTAAATAGAATCGTCCTTTGGAAGTCCTGCCGCTCCTCAGTTCCTCGTTGTTTAAAGCATAAACTTTATTTCACTTTATTAAAAGTGTGCCTAATGTAAATTAAAGCTGCAACTCATATGCCTGTATACATATAATTCAATCTCAGTCCATCCGACTATATCCCAGTATTATAGATTCCTACTGCAGATCAATCTATAATGTGCGCATTTGCGGACCATAAAAACTATATCCGCAAAGTGTTGTGAGACGTACAAAACTACAGGGTGGTGCAAAGATATGGAGACAACTGAGAAAATGGAAAAAAATGATTTGAACACCATCCTATGTATGGCATGTTACTAGGGGAAGAAGGCAAATCTGCGAGGGGCGGTGTCCAACACAACTGCTATTTTAAAAAGCCACCATCTTGGAACCAAGCCAATATTTTCAAATGGTAAGGGGCGCATCTGGGATGTTTATATGATAGAGATTACAAATTTGTGACATATCCTTATTGCTGGCAAAAGTTCTTGCCTTTGGACTCCCTAAAGAACCCTCTTTTTGCAGTGGGTCTATTTACAAGGGTGATTTCTCCTTCACAGTGATGTTGCTAGATGGAAAAATCACAGCATGTCCAATTTCTAAGTCTCACATGAGAGTAGTACATGCAAATGACCGTTTACCTGCACATAGGCAAATTATGATTTTAATACAAATTTTGCTGTTATAATTTTAAAAATGCGAATCTTTTAAAAATGGAAAACAAAACACTGATGTGAACGAGCTCTAAGCTAATTCATTCCATGCAGACCATTAAATTCTTCTGAATATAAAATATTACTCCACTTTGTAAAGTTCCCACAGATCAAACAAGATGAAGGATTCAGAACTCAAACTCCTGATCCCCAATGTATTTCTCCAGCTGTATACTTTCTATAAACCAGTTTCTGTACATGTCCTCAGTCCATCTGTTACACTGTGTGTGTCTAGCACAATAATATGTCCCGGATTCATCAGGTTTCGCTCCAGTGAGTTTTAAATAAACTTCTCCTTTATTTGTGTCTCTTGTTATAGTTATACGTCCCTGAAGAGACTGGGCATAGCTGGTGCTGGCATCATGCCATATTAGCCCCAACCACTCCAGGCCTTTCCCTTCAGGTTGTCTGACCCAGTGTACACCATACATGTTAGTGCTGTCAGTGAGGGAGGCACCGCTCACTTTACAGGTCTTCTCCAGAGTCTCTGTAGGTTTCACAGTCCCAGGACCAGACACCTCTAGTGAGATCTGTGCAGCGACACCTGGAAATAAACAGAAATTACTTCATTCTTTAATAGATCTGAAATCTACAATTATTACTAGAAGTTGTGTGATATTGGCAGGAAATCAGACTCACATTGTAGAGATGATATAACACAGAGTAACCAAAGGAGACTCTTCATGATTGGGCGGAGGAGATAGAACAAGTCAGTTCCAGGTCTGGGTGAACAGTTCTTGATCAGTGGACACTTCTACTTCTCTACTTATACAGGAAGTTCTTTACATACATTTACATACATCCTGCAGTGGAGACCCCCGACATTTATTACCTGGAGCACATTGTAATATAACATTGGTGCTGAACTACATTGATGGATCATTCACGTCTTTACATATATTTAACCCTTGGTTTTATTTGCCAGAAAAAGAAATCTATCCCAGAACGTCTTCAAGTCTGCAATGGATTTTTATACTATTCTCCCCATAAAAAGGAACAGATCGCAATACAGCAAAGTAAATAAAGTATTAATATAAGAACAGTATTTGAAAGAAATCTATCACTGACCGGAGGAACTTCTGAGGATCATTAAACATAAAGTGAATCCAAAACACTTAATGTAAAGTAGACAAATTATAAACAATTAGTCAAATAACCCGAATGCATCAGTCAGAGAATCTACTTCACTTCTACTGATGAGCTATTACATATTAGGAAATGTCAGTAATCATATGTTGTGTTATAGGAATGAAGAACAGTGATAGCGAATTCAACTTGGGGTAAAAATCACATGCCTTAGGTCGTTGTCACAGTGATGTAAATGTATTTACGCAAGCACTTACGCCACATATTTGTGTGATGAGCATTGCCTTTTTGTGTGCGCCCATGTTAGTTTTACTGTATTTTTTCTGCATGCAAGTCATATGCATCTGTGCGTATAAAATCCCCGCCACCATGCCCCATCGGTTTTAATGAAAAATCTAGTTATCATGTTTCCCCAAAAATAAGACAGTCTTATATAAATGTTTTGCCCAAAAAGAAGCATTGGGTCTTATTTCCAGGGGATGTCTTATTATACTTACCTAGCAGGCGCCATCTGGGTGCCTTCCACTGCTCTCCGGAGCTCCGGCACGCTTACTTGCAGTCCTCACCTGCTGACAGACGATTGCTTCCTGGTAACTGGGTTCGTAATCCCAGCCTCCAGGAAGCGATGGCTCTGATTGGCTGAGCCGCAGTGCTCAATAACCATTTAATGCAGTGCTCGAAGAACAAATCACAGCCATCTCATTGGATAATCAAGTGCTGCATTGATAGACTCAACCACAGCGCTCAAGAACCAATCAGAGCCATCGCTTGCTTGAAGCCGGGTTTACGAACCCTGTTACATGGGAGCGATCGTCTCTCGGCTGCCGAGGTTTGCAAACAAGCACGCCACAGATCTGGAGAGCAGCGGGAGGGATCGTGACGATGCCTGCAAAGTAAAACATTGCTTTTTGTTTTAATGTAGTGTAGCTAGGGCTTAGTTTCAGGGTAGGCCTTATATTTCAAGGCCCCCGAAATTCAGAGTATGGCTTATTTTTGGGGTAGGTCTTAATTTCAGGGAGACGTGGTAAATGAGTTTAGTATATGCTGTTTGTGTGCAATATGCATGAAAACAAAACATGCAGCACATTTGTTTTGCGCAAGCAAAATAGGTGCACAAAATACGCACGTGAACAAACCCGTTGAAAACAATAGGTTCTATTCACTGCGTATTGTAAGCATACATTTTTGCATATGGAATAGACTGCGCAAATGTGTTCATGTGAATCCGGCCTTACATGTGTATTTTGGTGTGGATTTGCCATAAAATTAGCACAGACATGCTGTGGATTCCGCTCTTTACAATGCAGACAGAGTCATCTGCAGCAAATCCACAGCAAACCTGAACCAAAATCTGCATAAAAATCCACATGTAGGATCTGAGTTTTCATGTTGATGTGTTTGCAGCAGATTTTTCCACCACGTGTGACTCTACCCTCGGTGTATGTTCACATCTGTCAGATTAGTTACAGAAGATGTGTCCCAAACATATGAAGGGGATTGTTTCTGTAGATGTTGTCACATTTACATTTATGGGACAGTCACAGAAATTATATCACTCATCAAAAATGATTGACTACTTGTCCCACAATACTGAATATCACTGATAAAGGTTGTCTAATAATTATCTTTTATTATAGTTAGTGTTATACTGAGGAAGGGGCGTTGGCCTGAAACTTTTATTTTATGCTGGTTTAAAATAAACGGAGAAGCTGAGCTTACCTCCTGTATTGTGCTGAACTTTATATTTGACTTTGAATGACGTCTGAGGCTACAAACAGAACTGAAATATTCCCCGTGCCAAAGTGTATCTTGTTTGTCTATGTTGCTGCTCTATATGTTGACGGCAGCAGAAATATCCCCTCTCCCAATGTACAGACCACATTTTCTATAGGTATATAAACATGATGCAGCACCTTCCTCTGCTCCCTCCATAGAAACCTGTTCTATGCTGGTATACAAGATTTTACACCAGCAGCAATATATCCTCTGTAGAATATATGCCCTTGTTAGCCAAAGACCATGTGTTATACAGGCATATACACGTGATGCAGCTTCATTGTCCTGTGCTCAACTATAAAATTATCGCTGGTTACACTGCGCCTATGTTATATATGGTTAGGTCATGTGATACGGGCGTCTAATGAAACTATTTCCCTTATGCAAGATGGAGGACACATTTACTGACATCAGCAAGGCATCCTGGCTGCTGATTGAATGCACACTGACATATAGCAGGCATTATGGGAAATTTGATTCTCCTGCGATTTTCACCAAAAATCACTTTGAACTTAACTGATTGGATTTTACAAAAATCAGGATGATTTAATTGCCCTATATAGGAGATGTCCTTTTGCGCCTACGGTGCATTGAGTCTACAATGATGCAGGACTACAAAATTGGTGATGTACCCTGTCATCTACGGTACTTGAGGTCGCCATGTTGCCATGGAACTTTGAGGATATAATACATAGTATGAAGTATGATAATAAATGTAGAGCACTATGCGGAAGGTGTTTAGTAATGATAGAATTTCCAGCTTCTACCAAATCTCCTTATGCTTTAAGGTACAGGGATAAGGTATATAATGTTCCAACTATAAAGAAGTAGCAAATAAGCACAAATTTGAAAAAGATGTAACTCAAACTTGTCCAATCCCAATGAAATGTGGTCTCACACATTCACACACTAATCAGTCTCTGAGCCAGATATTAATCCAGTTCAAGAAAAATCCTGCCAGCACGTCTATATATCGCACTAGCTCGATGACCAATCACAGTCAATCAATGACTGTCTCAGCCAATCAGAGTTGGCAAGCTCTGATTGGCTAAAATAGTCAATGAATGGCTGTGATTGGGAACCAAGCCAGCGCCGAGAACCAATCACAGCAATCTATTGCTGGAGGTGGGGTTCTCAAACCTCACTTACAGCAATAGATCACCTGTCAGTGCAGAGGAAGCCCAGAGCAGCGGCAGAGATCAGCGGCAGGGACCTGGACCGCAGCTGCTAGGAGAGTATTGATTTTTTTTCAGCATCCCTGGCTGCGCTTTGTGCTGTGCTGAAAACGCAGCCAAAATGGTGGCATAAGGAATGTCCGTGCTGCTGAAACCGGGCTGAATCTGCACTAAACGCAGCGCTGAAAAATGCTGTGTTTCTGCAAACACCTGTGTGTGAGAGGTCTTATCGCACTAGTGGGTCCTGAGTGACTTTTCTCGCTGTGACATCAAGGCTTCAATACATGTTTTATAATGCTACACATCCAACAATAACTATCTGGCCTCTTTTGTATCCCAGAGACACTAAAACGTTCCCTGCAAAAAAAACCAAAAAACCATATATATATATATATATATATATATATATATATATATATATATATATATATATATATATATATATATATATATACTGTATATGCAGAACTCTGCTGCCATCTAGTGCCATAATGGCATTTCACGGTACAATAGCTTTAGTGAGAAACCTCTATTATCTGCTGTATGAGCTGTGGACATCATCAAGTAGTTACCACAAATACAGCAACCTTGTTCAAATACACAAACATTGCGTATACTTAATTATGGGGGAACTTGTCTGTGCATCTTGCCTTTTTGGCATAGAAAGCCATCAGGCGAAAATGAAAGAGTTGAAAGTGGTGAGAAATTGTAGGAATGTCACAACACAGATAAAAATAAATCTATTTGTCTTCTTTTGGGAAGGTTATTTTAATGGTGCAACTCAATACAGACATCCCTATACCAAAAAACGATTGATCGGCTCACATACCTCAGATGCGACAGTTTCCAACCTAAACACATAAAAAGGTCCATTTTCTACAGCCAGGCCTTTAGATACAACCAAATCTTAATCACGGCTACCGTCCCACCTTAATTGATGATCAAATCACCAGAGCCACAAGGATATCCAAAAATCAACTACTGCAATACACAGAGAGGAAAGAAAGCAAACGATCCTGTACCTCTAGTAGTGATCTACAATTTACAGATAGAGATACTAAGGAAAACCGCCTAGAAACTCCACCATACCCTACACAAGGATGACCGTCTGAAAACCATATTCCCAGACCTTCTCCTTCTATGTTGCAGGCAACCTCCAAACTTGAGGAACCTTATAATCAGGAGTGCATTGCCTTCTGACACACAAAAAAAGAACTTATCCCTGCAATGTAAGAAGCTGTAAGACCTGCTCACATGTACTGACTGCAGACAGGATACAAATCCCCGACACACAGCAGGACTATAAGATCCCAGGGACATTCACATGTTCCACGTCCATGTGGTGTACCTGATCCTGTGCAGTGAATGTCCTGTTGGGGGCCTTTATGTTGGAGAAACTGGACAAAAACTGAACGCAAGGATGAGATCTCATTGCCGCACAATTAAAGAGAGAAATACAGAATTACCTGTGGCTGAGCATTTTTGCAGCTACGGGCACAATGTACAACATATGAAAGTCACTATATTACAAGGCAATTTCAAATCTCTACATCATAGAAGAATTTGAGAGTACAAGTTTATAACCACCTTTGACACTTTCAACAGAGGCCTACATTTTTCAAGAGGGTTCATGCGTGTCTGGGAAGTATGAGAAATCTATAGCTGAGATAACACACTGGCCTGGTGACCCCCTAACATCAATTCAGAGACCATAAAACTTTCACATCCTTATCGGTGGGCTAATTAAATATTTGCTCCTCTACTCAGCCTGTTCTGGTATTTTTTTCTTAGTGCAAATTAATCACAGCATGTCTGTATATATTAATGCATGCTTCTTCAGATCTATTCCACAGCCTGAGGAAGAACGCAATGTAGGTTTGAAAGCTCGCTATAACATCATGTATTTTTGTTAGCCATTAAAACGTGTCAAATCTACAAGATTACTTGGTTTCTCTTCCTGAGAACAATCAGGTTTCCGATTCCTCCATTCATGCTTTTCTTGATCTGGTGTAAATTATTACATTTCAGGATGGTGGTTCAGTTACATAGATCCAATCTTTTATTTCTTAGGTATGATGTCATCATAGCACTAGCTGACTCACAATCTATGTTTTCTGGTTTGATGAATCAACAGTAATGATTCCAGTTTAACTTGCTTTGAGACCTCTATGACATTGTGAAAGGATTAGTGTCAAAGTTTAACCTCTTATGGTTTTTTCAGCCCTGAAGTGCAGATAAAAGATCCAGGGTGTCTGAAAAGTTCAGAAACATCCATACAAAATGAAAACGGTTTGGCAGACAGAGATCCAATTTTGCATCCAAGAGGAAGGGGCATTGCAGGCAATGTGAATGATGGCGTTATCTCAAGCAGAATGGTTTTTGGTCATCCAGATTTTAGTTTATCAATGACAGAACCTAATTCTTAGAATTTGGAAACAAGTTTGACCACTGCACTGTGGGTAATGAGACACCGTGTATTTAAAATTATTATATAAGCTCACAAATGCCCCAAGTTTTTTAGATTCAACAATAACTTTTTTTGTTTTCCTTCTGATGCACATGCAAAAAGGACACTGCCAGGGGTGTAGCTAAGAGCTTATTGACCCTGGTGCAAAAGTTGAGTCCGCCCCCCCCCCCCCCCACTCCAAGCAACTTCTCTTTAGGCCACCTTCAATTGAGTGTATTTTAGCTCAGTATTTGGTCCATATTTTGTGGACTGTAAACAAAGCAAGTACAACTCTATATATCTATTGCCAAGTCTATTCTTTTCTATTAGGCAAACACAGATCTGTATTTGTCCAGTAGAAATTGACATATATTGGGAAAAACAGAACAAATACAGAGGAAATACTGATGACAAAAAGGTTGTAATTAGAGATGAGCGAGCACCAAAATGCTCGGGTGCTCGTTCCTCGAGTCGAACTTTCCGCGATGCTCGAGAGTTCGTTTCGAGTAACGAACCCCATTGAAGTCAATGGGCGACCCGAGCATTTTTGTAAATCGTCCATGCTTCGCTAAGGTTTTCATTGGTGAAAATCTGCAAAACCCAAGAAAGTGATAGAAATGACACAGAAACGGATAGGGCAGGCGAGGGGCAACATGCTGGGCTGCATTTCAGGTTCCCAGGTCCCACTATTAAGCCACAATAGCGGTAAGAGTGGGCCCCCCTTCCCCTAACAATTTTTACTTCGGACAAACCCTCATTAGTAAGCCACACCTTAGCTAAGCACCACACTACCTCCAACAAAGCACAATCACTGCCTGTGGGACACACCCCTGCCTCTTCTCCTGGGTTACATGCTACCCAACCCCCCCCCCTTCCCCCCGCACGACCCAGTGTCCACAGCGCACACCAAAGTGTCCCTGCGCAGCCTTCAGCTGCCCTCATGCCACACGCTGGCCTCACAGCCACACCACCCTCATGTCTATTTATAAGTGCGTCAGCCATGAGGAGGAATCGGAGGCACACACTGCAGAGGGTTGGCAGCGCCAGGCAGCGACCCTCTTTAAAAGGGGTGGGGTGATAGCCCACAATGCTGCACAGGAGCAATGAGACATCCAATCCTGTGTCACCTCCGTCAGGAGCTGCAAACGTAAGCATAGCAATGGGGAATTCATGTGCCACACAGTGTTCATTCTGTCAAGGTGTCGCATAGCTCAACCCACACTGCAAGGGCAAAGCCGTCAGCGCTCTGCCCTCTACCCAAGTCAGTCAGTGCCTTTGTGCCAGACAGGTCAAACACCGCGATGGGAACTAAGTTTGCACCAACAGCATAGGTGGGTCCTAGGAAGCCCAAGACATGAACAAAAATTGATCTGAACGGCCAAACATGGCAGACTTGCACCGCGCCCACGGCATAGGCCTCGGCCCACAGATTCAGCAATCCTAGGCTGGAAGCGGACTTTCACTGCACCCAGGACATAGGCCTCTGCACAAACCCTCAGCAATCACGTGCCTGCAGCGGACTCCATTGCTAGCGTAGCTGTGCACGTCTCATTAGCGCTGTATTGCTCCTGTAGTTTGTCCCAATGCAGTGCCCCGGATAGTAGAGCTAACGTCAGATTAAATACAGGTGGGCTTCAGCCCACACTGCATGCCCCAGTCTGACCGGGGTTTTTTATAAATAGTCACAGGCAGGTACAACTCCGCAATGGGAATTCCGTGTGCACCCACAGCATGGGTGGCTCCCTGGAACCCACCGGCGGTACACAAATATATCCCATTGCAGAGCCCTGCACAGCAGAGCTAACGTCAGATTAAATGCAGGTGGGCTTCGGCCCACACTGAATGCCCCAGTCAGACTGGGGTTTTTTTATAAGTAGACACAGGCAGGCCACGCAGGGACATGCACTGGGTAACCGTTAGCCGTAAAAAGGAATTTTTTTTAAAATCTCCTTATTTTACTCTGCAATGCAGGCTGAGGCTAGGCAGTGTGTATTGCACTTTCAATCTATGGGCGTCGGGCAGACCGTGAACGTCAGTGAGGCTACGCGAAGTGCGGACAGAAAAATATTTATAAATGAAGGCTGCACGCTGGCTAGGCTGTGCAATGCAGAGGTACTACAACTCCCAGCAACCACGGAGTTAAATGCACACGGTCGCAGGTTGCCCTAAGAAGAACCGTTGGGGTACTTGTAGACAGCATTCTACACTACCACTGTCCCTGCCTGACCAATAGTGCCCCTATACTAAAGTACAGACTGCAGCCTGAGAACGCTATAGCCTGCATACCCAATATACATAAAAAAAAAGAAAATTGTGCAAAACTGCTCACAGCAGCCACAACAGTAATGCACTAGGTGAGCTGTGGCCCTAAGAAGGGCCGTTGTGGTTCTTGAAGACGCTAACACTGTCCCTATAGCATCAGCAGCACTGTCCCTGATCTCTATTAGCGTGTCTGTGGCGAGCCGCGGGCGGGGCAGATTTAAATACTCGGGGGTCACTTGATCTCGCCAGCCACTCATTGCAGGGGGGTGGGATTGGGCTGGAATGTCACAGGAGGAAGTTGTAATGCCTTCCCTGTGTTTCTATTGGCCAGAAAAGGGCGCAAATTTCTCAGGGAAGGAAATGTAATGGAGTCGAGTGCCGCGTGGTGCTCGCCTCGAGTAATGAGCATCTCGAACACCCTAATACTCGAACGAGCATCAAGCTCGGACGAGTGCGCTCGCTCATCTCTAGTTGTAATGTCAACCATGAACACGTCTGTAATATAGATCCGTATTACGAATGTGTTTCCATATGCTCTTTGTAACCTAGCCTCAGGCTGCAGATTCATACAGCTGTATGTATACTACACTAGTTACCGTATTTTGCGTTCTATAAGACGCATCGGAATATAGGACGCACCCCCGTTTTAGAGCGGGAAAATAGGTACAAAATATTTCAAACTCACCCAGTACAGTGCAGGGTTATTGCCAGGCGACTGGGCAGAAGAAGCAGCAGGGGCCAGGAAAAACAGCTCTCCATGTCACAGCAGCGATTGCAGGAGGAAGGGAAGAAGCCGTTTGGTGGAGACGGGGAGGAGCAGCAGCTCACCAACAATCAGCGGTACGTAGGGGCGGCAGTGGGGAGGAGAGAACTTCTGACTGATCGCACATTTGTTTGTGCGACCGCGAGTTTAACGCGCGATCACGCTCACTAAATCGCGGTCGCGCATTTAATTTACTTTGGAGGGGAAAAAAGTGCATCTTGTAGAGCGAAAAATACAGTATATAAGAGATGGCTGGACCATTGTACAAAACAAACACTTGTACCTCGTGTCATTCCTAAAAATGATGTGGTTATTTTATTCTGTAGGTTAGTACAATCTTGGCATTTCAAAATAGGAGGAACCAGAGAGGATGAGACGCTGGAGTAGAGCAGACAGAAGAAGATGATTGAAGATATTGTACAGCCTGGCAGCTACACAGCAGGAAGGAAGAAAAGTTTTTGAATGAATCTAAGCAAAGCAGAAAGAAAAAAATTAGTATTTAAATTTATTTGACAATCATGTCATTTAAAAAAAATGTTTTTTTGTACAGCACACATATGAATGAAGAATTGCACCCCCAAATGGAACCCCCTGTTTGTATGGGTTCAGAAACATACCCATTGTGGCCCTAAGATTATGTCTGTATTTACGGGGCCCAAACTGAAAGGAGCAACGGGTGGTTTTCAGAACAGACATTTTGTTTGAAAGTTATTTAGGCCATATTGCACACTTGTAGAGCCCTTAAGTGGCCAAAACGATAGAGAACCCCCACAAATGACCACATTTTCAAAACTAGACCCCTTAACAAATTCATCTAGGGGTCTACTGCATATTTTGACCCCACAGTTTTTGAATGAATATAAGCAAAGTCTTTTTTTGGCAATTGTGTCATTTTAAAAACAGTTTTTTTTTGCACAGCATACATATGAATGAAGATTTTCACCCCAAAATGGATCCCCCTGTTTGTCCCGTGTTCAGAAATATACCCATTGTGGCCCTAATCAACTTATAGGACACATAGCTAGGCCTATAATGGAGGGAACAGCCGTTGGATTTCTGGGTACAACTGAATAAATTCCAGGCCCCATTGCTCAGTCGTGCGGAAAAAAAAATGACTCCCTAAAAAAATCCCCCTCTCCGCACCCTTTTTGGCATTCCCTAAATCTATATATATAAAATTGAATGTATGCGTGTCTGTCTGTCTGTGTGTCTGTCTGTCTGTGTGTTTGTCCTTTATGCGCTACTACACCATTCATCCGATCGCCATGAAACTTTGGGAAGTTGTTGAGTACACTCCTGGGAAGATTATAGGCATAGTACAAATATTCTATGATAAATGGCGCGTGCGCGAGCGTCGTCGACAGTTACGACCCCCCCATGTAGATCGTTCGATTTCCATCATTGCCACTAATTCTCTCACTTCCCGATGTTGTAGAAACATGAAATTTAGCACGAGCATTGATTATGTCATAAATAGGAAAAGGTAATGGGTCCCAACTCGATTATTCAATTCTAAGCGCCAAAGAATTAGCGTCCAAATTTTACGTACGGAATCTAATTTTCTCGCTTCCCAATGTCATGGAAACTTGAAATCTGGCACAAGCATTGATTATGTCATAAATAGGAAAAGCTAATGGGTCCCAACTCAATTATTCAATTGTAAGCGCCAAAGAATTAGCGTCCAAATTTTACGTACGGAATGTAATTCTCCCACTTTCCGGTGTCATAGAAACTTGAAATTTGGCACGAGCATTGATTATGTCAAAAATAGGAAAAGCTAATGGGTCCCAACTCAATTATTCAATTGTATGCGCAAAAGAATTAGCGTCCAAATTTTACGTACGGAATGTAATTTTCTCACATAGAAACTTGAAATTTGGCACAAGCATTGATTATGTCATAAATAGGAAAAGTTAATGGGTCCCAACTCGATTATTCAATTGTAAGCCCCAAAGAATTAGCGTCCAAATTTTATGTACGGCATGTAATTTTCTCGCTTCCCAATGTCATAGAAAATTGAAATTTGGCACGAGCATTGAGTATGTCAAAAATAGGAAAAGCTAATGGGTCCCAACTCGATTATTCAATTCTATGCGCCAAAGAATTAGCGTCCAAATTTTACGTACGGATTCTACGGCCGCGTGATGTACTGCTCATAACTATGTGCTCACACAGGTGGTAATGCGGAGTACACCTTTTTAGTTTGTATTTCCTGCGCCGTCGCTTAGCGTTTGCACGGGTACCCGCAGCCCGTACACAATGTAGTTGCATATGAGCTGCGGGTATATCCGAGACCATGGAGCACAATGGGCTGTATGTTGTGGATATCTCGGTAAAATAGAACATGCTGCATTCTGTTTTCTGCGAGTCGGTTACGTAATTCCAACCCGCTAATGTGAGTGGTATTGTGTAATCCAGTGCATTTGTATTACCGCAGATCTGATGCATGCAGAATCCGTAATTCCTATCTGGTCATATGAGACTGGCCTAAGGCAGATCACTACCTTTTAATCTCGTGACCGGGGACCGCTCAACAAGGCCCTTGGTCACTGCTCCAGGCTCTCGCTGACCATTAGTATCCGGGAGCAGGAAGATTTTATATTTCCCAGGCCCTTCCTGGCTCCTGCACATGTGTCTCATATTTTACTGGCAGGCGCATGAGCAGAATCCGGGTAAGGTCTGTGGAGGAGGATCATGTCTGGGTTCCAATATGGAGACATCAGGTAAAGAGTCATATCTCCTCTCACCGCATCGATGAGGGGAGATGAAACTTCAGCTTTTTTTTTTCTTTTACATTATCCATAGGATAACAGCGATCATGTGACCAGGAACCACTCACCGCAGCCCCCGTGACATCTCCAGGCTCTCAACTACCTTTGATAGCCAGGAGCAGGGAGATTTTTAATTACATGGTCAATTCTCAATTTTTGCGCATGCGTCCGCCATTTTGCAGACGGGCACATGCACAGAAGCTGGGGTAAGGTCCACAGATAAAGTTGGAGACCTTAGTTATGTAGTTTCATCTCCCTTAATGGATACGATCCGTAAGGGGAGATGAAACTTTAACTTTTTAAACTTTTCATTCTAACTTTTTTTAACTTTACATAATCACTGTTGTCCGGTGGATAACAGTGATCATGTGACCGGGAACCGCATACAGCGGTCCCCGGTCACATCTCCCAGGACTAGGCTATCTTTGATAGCCAGGTGCAGGCAGATGTTAAATTTACCGGGCTCCTTGAGCTTCTGCGCATGCCCACCACCTCGGCGTATGCGCAGAAGCCCGTGGCCCGTCCTCATCACTGGGTGACATCACGGAGGACTGGTGTGATCTAACCCATGAGGGCAGCTGAAACTTTAACTTTTTAAAACTTTTTTTTTATCTTTTCCATGATCGCCATTAACCATTGGATAACAGCTAGCACAGGCTGGGGGACCGCTCACCGCAGTCCCCGGTAACATCTCCTGCCTCCCGGCTACCTTCAGGAGCTGGGAATCAGGAGATTTAAAATTTTCTGGGGCCCTGGGCCTTCTGCGCATCTGTCTGACATAATGACATCTGGAGTGCATGCGCAGAAGACTGACGTCAGATCATGGAGGACCAGATCACCGTGGGACATCATGGAGGACTGGGGTGAGTAATCTCAGCTGCCACCATGGATCTGATCTCTCAGGGCAGCTAAATCTTTAACTTTATTTAAGTTTTTATTAACTTTATTGCGATGGGTGCTATCCATGGTCTGGATCTTTGTGGCTGGATCTTCTTTCTTCGGCCCGGCGGATGTGCTCGGCACGCCGGCAGCATGCTGCGTGCATGCGCCAGGCACTCCATTTTTTTTAACTCCTGCTCTCCCAAGCTCCTGCGCACGGAGAGCAGAAATTCAGGTGCGGGTGTCCGTGGATCCGGACGGCTTCCATAGGCTTCAACAGAAGCCTGCGGGAGCCGTCCCCGTGGGATACCCGCAGTAAAATGGAGCATGTTGCGTTTTTTTATCCACACACGCAATCCGCGCCTGAAGGGGAAAATGACATACGCAGGTATTTAACTACCTGCGGGTGTCCAATGCATCCCTATGGGGCGCAGATCTGCATACGGGGAAAACGCTGCAGATTTTAAATTACAATTATCCCGTGGACATTAGGCCTAAAGCCACTGCTCTAGTCCCTTTCTAGGCAGAAACAGAGATGATAGAATAGTACCCAAACCCCATATGAACAGCGCTCAGGCAAAATGGTACAGTAATTTTCGCCTAGCCAAAGCATTATTTCGGCCAAACTGTTAACTGATTCATAGCTTTTGATTGACATGTTGGAGTGGCCTGTCAATCTAGCCACTCTGGGTGAGGAGAAGCCAGGGGAAGCTGCTGTAAAGACTCTCCTCTATGATCCTGTAATATATTAAACTTCTAGTGTGGCGTCTGAAATAGAGGACAGCCGTTGCGGGGAAGACCATGGGAAAAACATGGATGTCATAGGTGGTTCTGCAATCTCTCCCAGAAATGGAACGCAAAGGAGCCTAGCTTGGTCGCACACAGTGGAACAGGTGCAATAGTGATAACAGTTCATTTTAATGGTGTTATCATGTGACGCCTTTAGGGAGGGTGAACTCCGGTTGATGGTCTTGAAATAATTGAAATGATTCCACGTAGCTTTGTTGCAAACCGAAGGTACGCAGTTTACTAAGCTTTTCGCAAAAGGCACGTATTAACAGTTACAATTCACAGTGGTGCAGAGTTATCTTGTATTTAAGTAAACATTGCTCCGAACACTTGAGTAACACATACAGTTCCACTTCAATGCTCTCCCTCTGGACTAAGGTTACTCAAAGAAGGATTAGCTGAGCAGATAATAGAGTAACTATGATAGGGCTGCTTGCACTTTCCCTGGCTTTGCGTTTTCAGGAGCTCGTACAACTCACTGTTGTGTAGATGGTTCGCAGGTTTGGTTTCCTCCACACTACACTTGATTCTGTAGTTTTTGGTACTCCCACTCTCCACTCCAGCAACATTCTCTGCAGCAGCACCGCTATAGACCTCCTTTCTCTAAATTCCTCCTTTACTTCCTCCTGCTTCCCGCGCACTCTCTTACTAACCACTCCTCACATCCTGTCTCACCCTCCTCATTTCCTGCATCTGTATCCTCTCCTCCTCCCTCTACAAATCAGGGATATTCTATGGCAGCAGCCAATCTGGAGCAAGCTGTTACCGGGCAGACTAGAAGAAGGATGGGTGATAGGGTCTCTCGTCAGTACAATACCTTCTATGTCTCCATAGGGGGACTTATGCTTGTGTGGCTATCCTGTAGGACCCTCCGTGTCACTACACTAGGTAGTCTGGTGCCAGAATATTGCTAAATAGAATCGTGCTTTGGAAGTCCTGCCGCTCCTCAGTGCCTCGTTGTTTAAAGCATAAACTTTATTTCACTTTATTAAAAGCAGACTCAATGTAAATTAAAGCTGCAACTCATATGCCTGTATACTTATAATTCAATCTCAGTCCATCCGACTATATCCCAGTATTACAGATTCCTACTGCAGATCAATCTATACTGTGCGTATTTGCTGACCATAAAAACTATATCCACAAAGCGTTGTGAGAGGAACAAAACTAGAGGGTGGTGCAAAGATATGGAGATAACTGAGAAAATGGAAAAAAATGATTGGAACACCATCCTAAGTACGGCATGTTGCTAAGGGAAGAAGGCAAATCTGTGAGGGGCGGTGTCCAACACAAAGGCCATTTTAAAAGCCACCATCTTGAAACCAAGACAATATTTTCAAATAATAACGGGTGCATCTGAGATGTGTATCTGATAGAGAATCAAAATTTGTGACATATCATTATTGCTGGCAAAAGTTATTACCTTTGGACTCCCTGAAGAACCCTCTTTTTGCAGTGGGTCTATTTACAAGGGCGATTTTCCCCTCACAGCGATGTTGCTAGATTGAAAAATCACAGTATGTCCTATTTCTGTGCAAGTCTGACATGAGAGCAGTACATGCAAATGACCGTTTACCAGCACATCGCACAGAACATGAATGGGGGGCAACATTCTTGGGTGTGACTTCTTTCAGCGCACGTAAATACGGCTTCATAGGCAAATTATGATTTTAATACAAATTTTGCTGTTATAAGTTTAAAAACGCGAATCTTTTAAAAACAGAAACCAAAACACTGATGTGAACGAGCTCTAAGCTAATTCATTCCATGCAGATCATGAAATAAGTCCTAACATCTATCTGCTCAATATATCTGAATATAAAATATTACTCCACTTTGTAAAGTTCCCACATATCAAACAAGATGAAGGATTCAGAACTCAAACTCCTGATCCCCAATGTATTTCTCCAGCTCTATACTTTCTATACACCAGTTTCTGTACATGTCCTCAGCCCATCTGTTACACTGTGTGTATCTAGCACAATAATATGTCCCGGATTCATCAGGTTTCGCTCCAGTGAGTTTTAAATAAACTTCTCCTTTATTTGTGTCTCTTGTTATAATTATACGTCCCTGAAGAGACTGGGCATAGCTGGTGTCAGCATCATACCATATTAGCCCCAACCACTCCAGGCCTTTCCCATCAGGTTGTCTGACCCAGTGTACACCATACATGTTAGTGCTGTCAGTGAGGGAGGCACCGCTCACTTTACAGGTCTTCTCCAGAGTCTCTGTAGGTTTCACAGTCCCAGGACCAGACACCTCTAGTGAGATCTGTGCAGCGACACCTGGAAATAAGCAGAAATTACTTCATTCTTTAATAGATCTGAAATCTACAATTATTACTAGAAGTTGTGTGATATTGGCAGGAAATCAGACTCACATTGTAGAGATGATATAACACAGAGTAACCAAAGGAGACTCTTCATGATTGGGCGGAGGAGATAGAACAAGTCAGTTCCAGGTCTGGGTGAACAGTTCCTGATCAGTGGACACTTCTACTTCTCTATTTATACAGGAAGTTATTTACATACATTTACATACATCCTGCAGTGGAGACCCCTGACCTTTATTACCTGGGGAACATTGTAATATAACATTGGTGCTGAGCTACTTTGATTCACATCTTTACATATAGTCAACCCTTGGTTTTATTTGCCAGAAAAAAGAAATCTATCCCAGAACGTCTTCAAGTCTGCAATGGGTTTTTATACTATTCTCCCCATAAAAAGGAACAGATTGCAATACAGCAAAGTAAATAAAGTATTAATATTAGAACAGTATTTGCAAGACACCTGTCACTGACCGGAGGAACTTCTGAGGATCATCAAACATAAAGTGAATCCAAAACACTTAATGTAAAGTAGACAAATTATAAACAATTAGTCAAGTAACCCGAATGCATCAGTCAGATAATCTACTTCACTTCTGCTAATGAGCTATTACATATCAGGAAATGTCAGTAATCATATGTTGTGTTATAGGAATGAAGAACAGTGATGGTGGATTCCACGTGGGGTTAAAACCGCATGCCTTAGGCCATTGTCACAGTGATGTAAATGTATTTACACAAGCATTTGCGCCACATATTTGTGTGATGAGCATTGCGTTTTTGTGTGCGCCCATGTGAGTTTTACTGTATATTGTCTGCATGCAAGTCATATATATTTATGTGTATAAAATCCCCGCCACCATGCCCCATCGATTTTAATGAAAAATCTAGTTATCATGTTTCCCAAAAAATAAGACAGTCCTATGTAAATTTTTTGACCAAAAAGAGTCACTGGGTCTTATTTCCAGGGGATGTCTTATTATACTTACCTAGAAGGCGCCGTCTGGGTGCCTTCCGCTGCTCTCCGGAGCTCCGGCACGCTTGCTTGCAGTCCTTAGCCGCTGAAAGATTATTGCTTCATGGTAGCTGGGTTCGTAATCCCAGCCTCCAGGAAGCGATGGCTCTGATTGGGTGAGCCGCGGTGCTCGATAACCAATCAATGCAGCGCTCGAAGAACCGATCAGAGCTATCTCATTGGTAATCAAGTGCTGCATTGGTTGGCTCTTCAGCGCTGTGGCTGAGTCTATCAGAGCCATCGCTTGCTTGAAGCCAGGTTTACCAACCCTGTTACATGGGAGCGATCGTCTCTCAGCTGCAAACAAGCACTCCACAGCTCTGAAGAGCAGCGGGAGGAGTCGTGATGGTGCCTGCTAGGTAATGCATTGCTTTTTGTTTTAATGTAGTGTAGCCAGGGCTTAGTTTCAGGGTAGGCCTTATATTTCAATGCCCCCAAAAATCAGAGTATGGCTTATTTTTGGGGTAGATCTTAATTTTAGGGAAACGTGGTAAATGAGTTTAGTGTATGCTGTTTGTGTGCAATATGCATGAAAACAAAACATGCAGCACATTTGTTTTGCGCAAGCAAAATGGGTGCACAAAATACGCACATGTGAACAAACCCGTTGAAAACAATAGGTTCTATTCACTGCGTATTGTAGCATAAATTTTGGCATATGGAATACACTGCGGAAATGTGTTCATGTGAACCCGCCCTTACCTGTGTATTTTGGTGTGGATTTGCCATAAAATTAGCACAGACATGCTGTGGATTCCACTCTTTACAATGCAGACGGAGTCATCTGCAGCAAATCCGCGGCAAACCGGAACCAAAATCTGCATTAAAATCCACATGTAATATCTGAGTTTTCATGTTGATGTGTTTGTAGCAGATTTTTCCGCCACGTGTGACTCTACCCTCGGTGTATGTTCACATCTGTCAGATTACTTACAGAAGATGTGTTCCAAACATATGAATGGGATTGTTTCTGTAGGAGATGTTGTCACATTTACATTTATGGGACAATCACAGAAATTATATCACTCATCAAAAATGATTGACTACTTGTCCCACAAAACCGAATATCACTGATAAAGGTTGTCTAATAATTATCTTTATTATTATAGGTAGTGTTATACTGAGGAAGGGGCGTTGGCCTGAAACTTTTTTTTTATGCTGGTTTAAAATAAAACGGAGAAGCTGAGCTTACTTCCTGTATTGTACAGAACTTTATATTTGGCTTTAAATGACGGCTGAGGCTACAAACAGAACTGAAATATTCCCCGTGCCAAAGTGTATCTTGTTTGTCTATGTTGCTGCTCTATACGTTGACGGCAGCAGAAATATCCCCTCTCCCAATGTACAGACCACATTTTTTATAGGTATATAAACATGATGCAGCACCTTCCTCTGCTCCCTCCATAGAAACCTGTTCTATGCTGGTATACAAGATTTTACACCAGCAGCAATATATCCTCTGTAGAATATCTGCCCCTATTAGCCAAAGACCATGTGTTATACAGGCATATACACGTGATGCAGCTTCATTGTCCTGTGCTCAACTGTAAAATTGCCGCTGGTTACACTGCGCCTATGTCATATATGGTTAGGTCATGTGATACGGGCGTCTAATGAAACTATTTCCCATATGCAAGATGGAGGACACATGTAATGACATCAGCAAGGCATCCTGGCTACTGATTGAATGCACACTGACCTCTGTCAGGCATTATGGGAAATTTGATTCTCCTGCGATTTTCACCAAAAATCACTTTGAACTTAGCTGATTGGATTTTACAAAAATCAGGATGATTTAATCACCCTATATAGGAGATGTACTTTTGCGCCTACGGTGCATTGAGTCTACAATGATGCAGGACTACAAAATTGGTGATGTACCCGGTCATCTACGGTACTTGAGGTCGCCATGTTGCCATGGAACTTTGAGGATATAATACATAGTATGATAATAAATGTGGAGCACTATGAGGAAAGTGTTTAGTAATGATAGAATTTCCAGCTTCTACCAAATCTCCTTATGCTTTAAGGCCCAAGGATAAGGTATATAATGTTCCAACTATAAAGAAGTAGCAAATAAGCACAAATTTGAAAAAGATGTAACTCAAACTTGTCCAATCCCAATGAAATGTGTTCTCACACATGCACACACTAATTAGTCTCTGAGCCAGATACTAATCCAGTTCAAGAAAAATCCTGCCAGCACGTCTATATAACACACTAGCTCAATGACCAATCACAGTCAATCAATGACTGTCTCAGCCAATCAGATATGGCAAGCTCTGATTGGCTGAAATAGTCAATGAATGGCTGTGATTGGGAACCAAGCCAGAGCCGAGAACCAATCACAGCAATCTACTGTTGAAGATGGGGTTCTCTAACGTCGCTTACAGCAATAGATCACCTGTCAGTGCAGAGGAAGCCCAGAGCAGCGGCAGAGATCAGCGGCCAGGACCCGGACGGCAGCTGCTAGGTGAGTATTGATTTTTTTTCAGCATCCCTGGCTGCGTTTTGTGCTGTGCTGAAAACGCAGCCAAAACGCTGGCATAAGGAATGTCAGCACTGCAGAAACCGGGCTGAATCTGCACTATATGCAGAACTCTGCTGCCATCTAGTGACACAATGGCATTACAGGGTAAAACAGCTTCAGTGAGACACCTCTATTATCTGCTGTATGAGCTGCGGACATCATCAAGTAGTTACCACAAATACAACAACCTTGTTCAACTACACAAACATTGCATATACTTAATTATGGGGTAACTTGTCCGTGCATCTTGCCTTTTTGGATTAGGAAGCCATCAGGCGAAAGTGAAAGAGTTGAAAGTGGTGAGAAATTGTAGGAATGCCACAACACAGATAAAAATAAATCTATTTGTCTTCTTTTGGGAAGGTTATTTTATTGGTGCTACTGGATTCCTCATGAGATTCATCCTCGCACACAATTATTCCTTTGTTGGCAAAGCGATATTCCTGCAACTCACCATGGGCAGTAAAATGGCACCGCAATATGCCAACCTTTCCATGGCAAAACAGGTGAGGGACTTTCTGGCCTCCTGCCCCAACAAACCATTGGCCTACTTTTGCTACATTAATGACATCACAATCATTTGGACCAACACCGAACAAGAACTAGCAAAACTCTATGAGAGGTTCAATGCATTTCAGAATATACAGAAATCTACTTTTTGGACACCACCATAAAAGTTTCAAACAACTCAATACAGACATCCCTATACCAAAAACCGATTGATTAGCTCACATACCTCAGATGCGGCAGTTTCCAACCTAAACACATCAAAAGGTCCATTTTCTACAGCCGGGCCATCAGATACAACCAAATCTTAATCAGGGCTACCGTCCCACCTCAATTGATGATCAAATCACCAGAGCCACAAGGATATCCAAAAATCAACTACTGCAATACACAGAGAAGGAAAGAAACGATCCTGTACCTCTAGTAGTGACCTACAATTTACAGATAGAGATACTAGGGAAAACCGCAAAGAAACTCCATCATACACTACGCAAGGATGACCGTCTGAAAACCATATTCCCAGACCTTCTCCTTCTATTTTGCAGGCAACCTTCCAACTTGAGTAACTTTATAATCAGGAGTGCATTGCCTCTGACACACAAAAAAGAACTTATCCCTGTAAGGTAAGGAGCTGCAAGACCTGTTCACATGTACTGACTGCGGACAAGATACAAATCCCCGACACACAGCAGGACTATTAGATCCTTGGGACATTCACATGTTCCACGTCCAATGCTGTGTACCTGATCCTGTGCAGTGAATGTGCTGTTGGGGACCTTTATGTTGGAGAAACTGGACAAAAACTGAATGCGGGGATGAGATCTCATCGCCGCATAATTTAAGAGAGAAATACAGAATTACCTGTGGCTGAGCATTTTTGTAGCCGGGTAAGGTCTGTGGAGGAGGATCATGTCGGGGTTTAAATATGGAGACCTCAGGTAAAGAGTTACATCTCTTCTCACCGCATCGATGAGGGGGAGAAGAAACTTCAACTTTTTTTTTCTTTTACATTATCCATTGGATAACAGCGATCATGTGACCAGGAACCACTCACCGCAGCCCCCATGACATCTTCAGGCTCTTAACTACCTTTGATAGCCAGGAGCAGGGAGATTTTTAATTACCTGGGCAATCCTCGACTTTTGCGCATGTGTTCGGCATTTTGCAGGCGGGCACATGCACAGAAGCTGGGGTAAGGTCTGCAGATAAGGTTGGGGACCTTAGTTATGTAGTTTCATCTCCCTTAATGGATACGATCTGTAAGAGGAGATGAAAATTTAACTTTTAAAACTTTTATTCTAATTTTGTTTAACTTTTCATAATCACTGTTGTCCGGTGGATAACAGTGATCATGTGACCGGGAACCACATACAGCGGTCCCCGGTCATATCTCCTAGGACTAGGCTATCTTTGTCAGCCAGGTGCAGGCAGATGTTAAATTTGCTGGGCCCTTTGGGCTTCTGCGCATGCGCACGACATTGGCGCATGCGCAGAAGCCCTTGGCTGGTCCTGATCACTGGGGGACATCACGGAGGACTGGTGTGAGTATTTGCAGCTGCCTCCATGGATCTGATCCATGAGGGCAGCTGAAACTTTATCTTTTTTAAACTTTTTTAAAAACTTTTCCATGATCGCCATTAACCATTGGATAACAGCTATCACAGGCCAGGGGACCGCTCACTGCAGTCTCCGATAACATCTCCTGCCTCCCGGCTACCTTCAGAAGCTGGGAATCAGGAGATTTAAAAGTTTCTGGGGCCCTGGGCCTTCTGCGCATCTGTCTGACATAATGACATCTGGAGTGCATGCACAGAAGACTGACGTCAGATCATGGAGGACCAGATCACCGTGGGCATTGCAGAGGACCGGGGGGAGTAATCTCAGCTGCCCCCATGAATCTGATCTCTCAGGGCAGCTGAATCTTTAACTTTATTTAAGTTTTTATTAACTTTAATGCGATCGGTGGGATAGCACCGATCGCATTACCAGGGGGAACTCCCCACACTCCCTGATGGCAACTCCACGTTGCCGGCTACCTCTGGTAACTGACAGCATGGAGCTGTCACTTTCACAGCCAATGGGGTTTTAATCCTTAGAGGATGCATGTTTTTATGTCTTTAAGGATTAAAGCCCACTTTGCTAGGACGTAAAACACTATGGGGCCATCACTAAGGGGGTTAATGTCCAGTTAAGTACTTTCTGAATGGTTCTTCTTGGCTCCGGAGGGTTTCTCCCACATGCTTCCTGTTGTGACTGTTGCCCCAAACTCTTTGGACTTGTGTGTACCACTTATTTAATTTCTTATTTAATAGGTAAATACCCTATGGTTGTGCTTCTTTCTCGCTGGCTACTTAGTCACACAATACTGTTTTTTAAGATTTCTGATCTCAGACAAAACACACTCTAAATTTGTTTTTTTTTTATATGGTGGATTAGCCTTTCGACAAACGATGGGCCTCTTGGGTTTCCACTATGTTGTTTTGAATTGTTACATGCTAGCATGGGGCTGAGTTACTTGTTGCCCCAGCTCTCCAGATTTGGATTCTGCTACTTGTCAGAACCAACATCGCAGTCCTATTTTTTTACATTTGCTTCATTGTTTCCCCCCTTTGTTTATAGATATGCCCTCACTCCCTCACAGTTTATATTGTATACATGATCTCATTCAGTCTCTCTTTTGGACAACATGCTGTCTCTCTTTGGGATATATGCTACCTTAATGCCTACTAAAATTACATCATGTTACACTTCTGTTCCACAAAGTTCTTGGGTTTAACTTGCCCATCAAGAAGTATAAGGATTTCTTACAATACCTCAAACTTAGGCTATAGTCATATAGGCGAGCGTGATATCAAGTCAAGAAATCAGACCCGATATCGCGCTTGTCAATAAACGTTTTTATGCCGATGTGTTTGACTGTCCCATTGAAAGCTATGGGCGATGCATTTCATGGAATGCAAAAAAAGGACGTGTAGCGATTTATTATCTCACAGCATTGTTACATTGGGAAAAATCGCTCATGTGTGACTCAATTCAAAAGAATTGAATTTATATTCATGTGAGTTTTGTGCATCTCGCAACACACAAAACGTGTGCAATTTTTGTGCTCATGAGCATTAGCTTTAGACCAGACATTATCTGTCACCATTTCTCCAACTCTTCAGCACCTAGGTTCTTTCATTCCCAGTATTCTTAGGTTCCCTCTCCCACTGCTCTCAAAAACATCATTTTGGGGTATGTATGACTATTCTGGTAATTTTTTTGCAGCGTTTACCAGTATTTTATGGCATGGATTGCTACATTCACAGAAAACAATTATGTATAGTGTTTAATTTGTATATCTTTTAACTAAGAACTATCATGTAACAGAAAAGAAGTTTCTATTAGTTTAACATTTAGTTTGTTAATTTAAATAAAAAGCATAATTAATTCTAGAAGATACATTAGATGAGCAAGTGCTTATTTAATCACTTTTGTGGGAAAAGAAGACCTACACCTATAACAATCTAAAAAAACAAATATGCTCTATAGTTTATGAGGGGGGAGTTGATAACATGGTTACAAAATCCATGATACCCTATCCCATATGGTGATGCGAAGCCTTACAGAAGAGACAGAACACTGACAGATCGTCCTTCTCTCCCTGCTCATCCCTGCTTCCCCATCCACAACCCTGAACAGGCTGAAGTGACACCTGAAAGTTTAGTATATACAGTTACCACTTTAGCAGTCCTGGTCTTGGATTTCAAACAAGACCAAAGCTACAGCTCTAGTCCCTTTCTAGGCAGAAACAGAGTTGGTAGAATAGTACCCAACCCCTATATGAACAGCGCTCAGGCAAAACGGTACAGTAATTTTCTCCTAGCCAAAGCATCATTTGGGCAAAACTGTTAACTGATTTATAGCTTTTGATAGATCAGAGATATTCTATGGCAGCAGCCGATCTGGAGCAAGCTGTTACCAGGCAGAATGGTTTAAAGGGGTTGTCCCGCGCCGAAACGTTTTTGTTTTTTTTTCAACCCGCCCCCCGTTCGGCGCGAGACAACCCCGATGCAGGGGTTAAAAAAGCAAACCGCACAGCGCTTACCTTAATCCCCGCGCTCCGGTGACTTCTTACTTACCTGCTGAAGATGGCCGACGGGATCTTCTCCCTCGGTGGACCGCAGGGCTTCTGTGCGGTCCATTGCCGATTCCAGCCTCCTGATTGGCTGGAATCGGCACGGGGCGGAGCTACACGGAGCCAGCATCCTGCACGAGCAGCCCCATTGAGAAAAGAAGAAGACCCGGACTGCGCAAGCGCGGCTAATTTGGCCATTAGACGCCGAAAATTAGTCGCCTCCATGGAAACGAGGACGCTAGCAACGGAGCAGGTAAGTGAAAAACTTCTTATAACTTCTGTATGGCTCATAATTAATGCACAATGTACATTACAAAGTGCATTAATATGGCCATACAGAAGTGTATAGACCCACTTGCTGCCGCGGGACAACCCCTTTAAGCCCATGAAGAAGGGGGGGAGACAGGGTCTCTTCTCAGTACAATAACTTCTATGTCTCCGTAGAGGGACTTATGCTTGTGTGGCTATCCTGTAGGACCCTCCACCCCACTACACTAGGTAGTCTGGGGCCAAAATATTGCTAAATAGAATCGTCCTTTGGAAGTCCTGACCTCCTCAGTGCCTTGTTATTTAAAGCATAAACTTTTTTTCACTTAATTAAAAGCGTGCTCAATGTAAATTAAAGCTACAGCTTATATGCTTGTATACATATAATTTAATCTCGGTCCATCCGATCATATCACAGTATTATAAATTCCTACTGCAGATCAATCTATACTGTGCGCATTTGCTGACCATAAAAACTATATCCACAAAATGTTGTGAGATGAAGAAAACTACAGGGTGGTGCAAAGATATGGAGACCACTGAGAAAATGGAAAAAAATGATTTGAACACCATCCTATGTATGGCATGTTACTAAGGGAAGAAGGCAAATCTGTGAGGGGCGGTGTCCAACACAACGACCATTTTAAAAGCCACCTCTCTGAACCAAGACAATAATTTCAAATGGTAAGGGGCGCATCTGGGATGTTTATCTGGTATATCCTTATTGCTGGCAAAAGTTCTTGCCTTTGGAATCCCTGAAGAACCCTTTTTTTGCAATGAGTCTATATACATGGGCGATTTCTCCCTCACACCGATGTTGCTAGATGGAAAAATCACAGCATGTCCTATTTCTGTGCAAGTCTCACATGAGAGCAGTACATGCAAATGACTGTTTTCCTGCACATTGCACAGAACATGAATAGGGTGCAACATTCATGAGCGTGACTTCTTTCAGCGCACGTAAATACGGCTTAATAGGCAAATTATGATTTTAGTACAAATTTTGCTGTTATAATTTTAAAAATGCGAATCTTTTGAAAATGGAAACCAAAACACTGATGTGAACGAGCTCTAAGCTAATTCATTCCATGCAGACCATGATATATTTCTGAATATTAAATATTACTCCACTTTGTAAAGTTCCCACAGATCAAACAAGATGAAGGATTCAGTTCTCAAACTCCTGATCCCCAATGTATTTCTCCAGCTGTATACTTTCTATAAACCAGTTTCTGTACATGTCCTCAGTCCATCTGTTACACTGTGCGGCTCTAGCACAATAATATGTCCCGGATTCATTATTCTTCGCTCCAGTGAGTTTGAGATAAACTTCTCCTTTATTTGTGTCTCTTGTTATAGTTATACGTCCCTGAAGAGACTGGGCATAGTAGGTGTCAGCATCATACCGCATTCTCCCCAACCACTCCAGGCCTTTCCCATCAGATTGTCTGACCCAGCTTACACCCCATATGTTAGTGCTGTCAGTGAGGGAGGCACCACTCACTTTATAGGTCTTCTCCAGAGTCTCTGTAGGTTTCACAGTCCCAGGACCAGACACCACTAGTGAGATCTGTGCAGCGACACCTGGAAATAAACAGAAATTACTTCATTCTTTAATAGATCTGAAATCTACAATTATTACTAGAAGTTCTGTGATATTGGCAGGAAATCAGACTCACATTGTAGAGATGATATAACACAGAGTAACCAAAGGAGACTCTTCATGATTGGGCGGAGGAGATAGAACAAGTCAGTTCCAGGTCTGGGTGAACAGTTCCTGATCAGTGGACACTTCTACTTCTCTACTTATACAGGAAGTTATTTACATACATTTACATACATCCTGCAGTGGAGACCCCCGGCCTTTATTACCTGGAGAACATTGTAATATAACATTGGTGCTGAGCTACACTGAAGGTTCATTCACATCTTTACATATATTCAACCCTTGGTTTTATTTGCCAGAAAATGAAATCTATCCCAGAACGTCTTCAAGTCTGCAATAGGTTTTTATACTATTCTCCCCTTAGAAAAGGAACAGATTGTAATACAGCAAAGTAAATAAAATATTAATATTAGAACAGTATTTGCAAGACACCTGTCACTGACCGTAGGAACTTCTGAGGATCATCAAACATAAAGTGAATCCAAAACACTTAATGTAAAGTAGAAAAATTATAAACAATTAGTCAAGTAACCCGAATGCATCAGTCAGAGAATCTACTTCACTTCTGCTGATAAGCTATTACATATTAGGAAATGTCAGAAATCATATGTTGTGTTATAGGAATGAAGAACAGTGATGGTGGATTCCACGTGGGGTTAAAATCGCATGCCCTAGGCCATTGTCACACTGATGTAAATGTATTTTACACAAGCATTTGCGCCACATACTTGTGTGATGAGCATTGCGTTTTTGTGTGCGCCCATGTTAGTTTTACTGTATATTGTCTGCATGCAAGTCATATATATTTGTGCGTGTAAATTCCCCGCCACCATGCCCCATCGGTTTTAATGAAAAATCTAGTTATCATGTTTCCCAAAAAATAAGACAGTCCTATGTAAATTTTTTTGACCAAAAAGAGTCACTGGGTCTTATTTCCAGGGGATGTCTTATTATACTTACCTAGCAGGCGCCGTCTGGGTGCCTTCTGCTGCTCTCCAGAGCTCCGGCACGCTTGCTTGCAGTCCTCAGCCGCTGACAGATGATTGCTTCATGGTAGCTGGGTTCGTAAACCCAGTATCCAGGAAGCAAAAGCTCTGATTGGGTGAGCTGCGGTGCTCGATAACCATTCAATGCAGCGCTCGAAGAACCAATCAGAGCCATCTCATTGGTAATCAAGTGCTGCATTGATTGGCTCTTCAGCGCTGTGGCTGAGTCTATCAGAGCCATCGCTTGCTTGAAGCCGGGTTTGCGAACCCTGTTACATGGGAGCGATCGTCTCTTGGCTGCAAACAAGTGTGCCACAGCTCTGAAGAGCAGCGGGAGGAATCGTGATGCTGCCTGCTAGGTAATGCATTGCTTTTTGTTTTAATGTAGTGTAGCTAGGGCTTAGTTTCAGGGTAGGCCTTATATTTCAATGCCCCCAAAAATCAGAGTATGGCTTATTTTTGGGGTAGATCTTAATTTTAAGGAAACATGATAAATGAGTTTAGTATATGCTGTTTGTGTGCAATATGCATGAAAACAAAACATGCAGCACATTTGTTTTGCGCAAGCAAAATGGGTGCACAAAATACGCACACGTGAACAAACCTGTTGAAAACAATAGGTTCTATTCACTGCGTATTGTAGCATAAATTTTTGCATATGGAATACACTGCAGGAATGTGTTCATGTGAACCCGCCCTTACCTGTGTATTTTGGTGTGGATTTGCCATAAAATTAGCACAGACATGATGTGGATTCCTCTTTACAATACAGACGGAGTCATCTGCAGCAAATCCGCAGCAAACCGGAACCATAACCTGTACCCAAATCCACATGTAGGATCTGAGTTTTCATGTTGATGTGTTTGTAGCAGATTTTTCCACCACGTGTGACTCTACCCTCGGTGTATGTTCACATCTGTCAGATTAGTCACAGAAGATGTGTCCCAAACATATGAAGGGGATTGTTTCTGTAGGAGATGTTGTCACATTTACATTTATGGGACAGTCACAGAAATAATATCACTCATCAAAAATGATTGACTACTTGTCCCACAATACTGAATATCACTGATAAAGGTTGTCTAATAATTATCTTTATTATTATAGGTAGTGTTATACTGAGGAAGGGGCGTTGGCCTGAAACTTTTATTTTATGCTGGTTTAAAATAAAACGGAGAAGCTGAGCTTACTTCCTGTATTGTACAGAACTTTATATTTGGCTTTGAATGACGGCTGAGGCTACAAACAGAACTGAAATATTCCCCGTGCCAAAGTGTATCTTGTTTGTCTATTTTGCTGCTCTATACGTTGACGACAGCAGAAATATCCCCTCTCCCAATGTACAGACCACATTTTCTATAGGTATATAAACATGATGCAGCACCTTCCTCTGCTCCCTCCATAGAAACCTGTTCTATGCTGGTATACAAGATTTTACACCAGCAGCAATATATCCTCTGTAGAATATCTGCCCCTATTAGCCAAAGACCATGTGTTATACAGGCATATACACGTGATGCAGCTTCATTGTCCTGTGCTCAACTGTAAAATTGCCGCTGGTTACACTGTGCCTATGTTATATATGGTTAGGTCATGTGATACAGGCGTCTAATGAAACTATTTCCCTTATGCAAGATGGAGGACACATTTAATGACATCAGCAAGGCATCCTGGCTGCTGATTGAAGGCATCCTGGCTGCTGATTGAATGCACACTGACATATAGCAGGCATTATGGGAAATTTGATTCTCCTGCGATTTTCACCAAAAATTACTTTGAACTTAGCTGATTGGATTTTGCAAAAATCAGGATGATTTAATTGCCCCATATAGGAGATGTCCTTTTGTGCCTACGGTGCATTGAGTCCACAATGATGCAGGACTACAAAATTGGTGATGTACCCTGTCACCTACGGTACTTGAGGTCGCCATGTTGCCATGGAACTTCAAGGATATAATACATAGTATGATGATAAATGTAGAGCATTACGAAGAAAGTGTTTAGTAATGATAGAATTTCCAGCTTCTACCAAATCACCCTATGCTTTAAGGCACAGGGATAAGGTATATAATGTTCCAACTATAAAGAAGTAGCAAATAAGCACAAACTTGAAAAAGATATATCCCAATGAAATGTGGTCTCACACATTCACACACTAATTAGTCTCTGAGCCAGATATTAATCCAGTTCAAGAAAAATCCTGCCAGCACGTCTATATATCACACTAGCTCGATGACCAATCACAGTCAATCAATGACTGTCTCAGCCAATCAGAGTTGGCAAGCTCTGATTGGCTGAAATAGTCAATGAATGGCTGTGATTGGGTATCAAGCCAGCGCCGAGAACCAATCACAGCAATCTACTGTTGAAGATGGGGTTCTCAAACCTCACTTACAGCAATAGATCACCTGTCAGTGCAGAGGAAGCCCAGAGCAGCGGTAGAGATCAGCGGCAGGGACCTGGACCGCAGCTGCTAGGTGAGTATTGATTTTTTTTCAGCATCCCTGGCTTCGTTTTGTGCTGTGCTGAAAACGCAGCCAAAATGGTGGCATAAGGAATGTCAGCGCTGCAGAAACCGGGCTGAATCTGCACTAAACGCAGCGCTGAAAAACGCTGTGTTTTTGCAAACACCTGTGTGTTGTTGGTCTTATCGCACTATTGGGTCCTGAGTGACTCTTCTCGCTGTGACATCAAGGCTCCCATACATGTTTTATAATGCTGTACATCCAACAATAACTATCTGGCCTTTTTTTTGGATCCCAGGGACCCTAAAACGTTCCCTGCAAAAAAAACCAAACCACACACACACACACACACACATATATATATATATATATATATATATATATATATATATATATCTATATATATAAAATTGAATGTATGTCTGTCTGCGTGCGTGCGTGCGTGTCTGCGTGCGTGCGTGTCTGCGTGCGTGTCTGTTTGTCCTTTATGCGCTACTACACCATTCATCCGATCGCCATGAAACTTTGGGAAGTTGTTAAGTACACTCCTGGGAAGATTATAGGCATAGTACAAATATCCTACGATAAATGGCGCGCGAGCGTCGTCGAAAGTTACGCCCCCCCCCCCACGTAGATCGAGTAAGTAAGCCACCTGCTATTGTGATGTCATCACTGATGTCATCAACATCGGACGCCCTTGAACATGCCCCAACATGTTCTATAAAGCTGCATTGTGATGTCATTAAGGCTGTATTATGACACGTACAGCTTGGAACCACTAGAGCACGCCAGCCAATTACCATTGGAGTTGGAAGTGGGTAAACAAGTACTAGGATATCTTCCTAAGAAGCCACAGCAGCCGGATCAATTGTATGTTCCACCCAACGGCTATTTTATTCAGCCCGCAAGGGGGAAGCAGCGGCCTACAAAATCTCATTCAGGTAGGTAGGTTCAGTTCTTGGAGGTTGGGGAATGCTTATGGGCAAGGCCTTATGTCTCATCCCAACTTAATTCTCTCACTTCCCAATGTCATAGAAACTTAAAATTTGGCTCGAGCATTGATTATGTCATAAATAGGAAAAGTTAATGGGTCCCAACTCGATTATTCAATTCAAAGCGCCAAAGAATTAGCGTTCAAATTTTACGTACGGAATCTAATTCTCTCATTTCCTGATGTCATAGATAGATAGATAGATAGATAGATAGATAGATAGATAGATAGATAGATAGACTGTATGCAATAACCCTGATAGATAGATAGATAGACTATATGCAATAACCCTGATAGATAGATAGATAGATAGATAGATAGATAGATAGATAGATAGATAGACTGTATGCAATAACCCTGATAGATAGATAGATAGATAGATAGATAGATAGATAGATAGATAGACTGTATGCAATGACACGTACAGCTTGAAACCATAAATACTAGAGCACGCCAGCCATTTACAGTCAGTCTCCATTGGAGTTGGAAGTGGGCAAACATGTACTAGGATATCTTCCCAAGAAGCCACAGCAGCCGGATAAATTGGATGTTCCACACAACGGCTATTTTATTCAGCCTGCAAGGGGGAAGCAGCGGCCTACAAAACCTCAGTGGTCGCTGCTGCCGTCATCTAGATATATAAAAACGAATGTATGTATGTATGTCTGTCTTCGCAGCAACGCGCGACGGGTATGCTAGTATATATATATATATATATATATCTATATATATAAAATTGAATGTATGTCTGTCTGCGTGCGTGCGTGTCTGCGTGCGTGTCTGTTTGTCCTTTATGCGCTACTACACCATTCATCCGATCGCCATGAAACTTTGGGAAGTTGTTAAGTACACTCCTGGGAAGATTATAGGCATAGTACAAATATCCTACGATAAATGGCGCGCGAGCGTCGTCGAAAGTTACGCCCCCCCCCCCACGTAGATCGAATAAGTAAGCCACCTGCTATTGTGATGTCATCACTGATGTCATCAACATCGGACGCCCTTGAACATGCCCCAACATGTTCTATAAAGCTGCATTGTGATGTCATTAAGGCTCTATTATGACACGTACAGCTTGGAACCACTAGAGCACGCCAGCCAATTACCATTGGAGTTGGAAGTGGGTAAACAAGTACTAGGATATCTTCCTAAGAAGCCACAGCAGCCGGATAAATTGTATGTTCCACCCAACGGCTATTTTATTCAGCCCGCAAGGGGGAAGCAGCGGCCTACAAAATCTAATTCTCTCATTTCCTGATGTCATAGATAGATAGATAGATAGATAGATAGATAGATAGATAGATAGATAGACTGTATGCAATAACCCTGATCGATAGATAGATAGATAGATAGATAGATAGATAGATAGATAGACTGTATGCAATGACACGTACAGCTTGAAACCATAAATACTAGAGCACGCCAGCCATTTACAGTCAGTCTCCATTGGAGTTGGAAGTGGGCAAACATGTACTAGGCCAGTGATGGCGAACCTTTTAGGGACCGAGTGCCCAAACTACAACCCAAAACCCACTTATGTATCGCAAAGTGCCAACACGTCAGGGGGCGGGGCTTATCACAACGTATGATTTTACCCCCGTCGTTCTAAAAAGGACAAGGCTGTTTCAGAATAGACCGGGTGCAGATTCTGACTGCTTTTTGGACGCGGAAATACTGCAGAATGTCCTCAGCGGAGATTTCTGTGGAAAATTCTGCAGCATTTCCGCATCTAAAAAGCAGTCAAAATCTGCACCCGGTCTATTCTGAAAGAGCCCTGCCCATTTCTGCCACATGTACACATACCCCAGCGGTAATAGTGACACCTTCACCCCAGCGATAATAGTGACATCCCACAGCAGTAATAATAGTGACACTCCCCCCATTAGTAAGTTAGTAATAAGAGTGACATACCCCAGCGGTAAACCTCAGTGGTCGCTGCTGCCGTCATCTAGATATATAAAAACGTAGTATGTATGTATGTCTGTCTTCGCAGCAACGCGCGAGCATGCCCCAACATGTTCTCTAAAGCTGCATTGTGATGTCATTAAGGCTCTATTATGACACGTACAGCTTGGAACCACTAGAGCACGCCAGCCAATTACCATTGGAGTTGGAAGTGGGTAAACAAGTACTAGGATATCTTCCTAAGAAGCCACAGCAGCCGGATAAATTGTATGTTCCACCCAACGGCTATTTTATTCAGCCCGCAAGGGGGAAGCAGCGGCCTACAAAATCTCATTCAGGTAGGTAGGTTCAGTTCTTGGAGGTTGGGGAATGCTTATGGGCAAGGCCTTATGTCTCATCCCAACTCGATTATTCAATTCTAAGCGCAAAAGAATTAGCGTCCAAATTTTATGTACGGAATTTAATTCTCTCACTTCCCAATGTCATAGAAACTTGAAATTTGGCTCGAGCATTGATTATGTCATAAATAGGAAAAGTTAATGGGTCCCAACTCGATTATTCAATTCAAAGCGCCAAAGAATTAGCGTTCAAATTTTACGTACGGAATCTAATTCTCTCATTTCCTGATGTCATAGATAGATAGATAGATAGATAGATAGATAGATAGATAGATAGATAGATAGATAGATAGATAGATAGACTGTATGCAATGACACGTACAGCTTGGAACCATAAATACTAGAGCACGCCAGCCATTTACAGTCAGTCTCCATTGGAGTTGGAAGTGGGCAAACATGTACTAGGCTATCTTCCCAAGAAGCCACAGCAGCCGGATAAATTGGATGTTCCACACAACGGCTATTTTATTCAGCCTGCAAGGGGGAAGCAGCGGCCTACAAAACCTCAGTGGTCGCTGCTGCCGTCATCTAGATATATAAAAACGAATGTATGTATGTCTGTCTGTCTTCGCAGCAACGCGCGACGGGTACGCTAGTATATATATAAATGAATGTATGTCTGTGTGCGTGCGTGCGTGTCTGTCTGTCTGTCTGTCTGTCTGTTTGTCCTTTATGCGTTACTACACGATTCATCCGATCGCCATGAAACTTTGGGAAGTTGTTAAGTACACTCCTGGGAAGATTATAGGCATAGTACAACTATCCTACGATAAATGGCGCGTGCGCGCACGTCGTCGAAAGTTACGACCCCCCCCCCACGCAGATCGAATAAGTAAGCCACCTGCTATTGTTGACTGATGTCATCAACATCGGACGCCCTTCAACATGCCCCAACATGTTCTATAAAGCTGCATTGTGAGACCTCCTGCTGATATACTAATATATTACACAGACGACCGCCTCCTCATATACTAATATATTACACAGACGACCTCCTCCTCATATACTAATTCTATGCGCAAAAGAATTAGCGTCCAAATTTTACGTACGGAATCTAATTTTCTCGCTTCCCGATGTCATACAAACGTGAAATTTGGCACGGACATTGAATGTCATAAATAGGAAACGCTAATGGGTCCCAACTCGATTATTCAATTCTATGCGCAAAAGAAATAGCGTCCAAATTTTACGTACGGAATCTAATTTTCTCGCTTCCCAATGTCATAGAAACGTGAAATTTGGCACGGGCATTGAATATGTCATAAATAGGAAACGCTAATGGGTCCCAACTCGATTATTCAATTCTATGCGCAAAAGAATTAGCGTCCAAATTTTACGAACGGAATCGAATTTTCTCGCTTCCCAATGTAATAGAAACTCGAAATTTGGCACGAGCATTGAATATGTCACAAATAGGAAACGCTAATGGGTAACAACTCCATTATTCAATTCTATGCGCAAAAGAATTAGCGTCCAGATTTTACGTACGGAATGTAATTTTCTCACTTTCCGGATGCCATGGAAACGTGAAATTTGGCACGAGCATTGATTATGTCATAAATAGGAAAAGTTAATGGGTCCCAACTCGATTATTCAATTCTATGCGCAAAAGAATTAGCGTCCAAATATTACGTACGGAATCGAATTCACTCGCTTCCCAATGTAATAGAAACGTGAAATTTGGCACGGGCATCGATTATGTCATAAATAGGAAAAGCTAATGGGTCCCAACTCCATTATTCAATTCTATGCGCCAAAGAATTAGCGTCCAAATTTTACGTACGGATTCTAATTTTCTCGCTTCCCAATGTCATAGAAACTTAAGATTTGGCACGAGCATTGATTATGTCATAAATAGGAAACGCTAATGGGTCCCAACTCGATTATTCAATTCTATGCGCAAAAGAATTAGCGTCCAAATTTTGCATACGGAATGTAATTTTCTCACATAGAAACTTGAAATTTGGCACGAGCATTGAATATGTCACAAATAGGAAACACTAATGGGTCCCAACTCGATTATTCAATTCTATGCGCAAAAGAATTAGCGTCCAAATTTTACGTACGGAATCGAATTTTCTCGCTTCCCAATGTCATAGAAACTCGAAATTTGGCGCGAGCATTGAATATGTCATAAATAGGAAAAGCTAATCGGTCCCAACTCGATTATTCAATTCTATGGCTGTCTGTCTTCGCAGTAACGCGCGACGGGTAAGCTAGTATATATATATATATATATATATATATACTGTATATGCAGAACTCTGCTGCCATCTAGTGACACAATGGCATTACAGGGTAAAACAGCTTCAGTGAGAAACCTCTATTATCTGCTGTATGAGCTGCAGACATCATCAAGTAGTTACCACAAATACAACAACCTTGTTCAACTACACAAACATTGCCTATACTTAATTATGGGGTAACTTGTCTGTGCATCTTGCCTTTTTGGCATAGGAAGCCATCAGGCGAAAGTGAAAGAGTTGAAAGTGGTGAGAAATTGTAGGAATGCCACAACACAGATAAAAATAAATCTATTTGTCTTCTTTTGGGAAGGTTATTTTATTGGTGCTACTGGATTCCTCATGAGATTCATCCTCACACACAATTATTATTTTTTTGGCAAAGCAATATTCCTGGAACTCAGCAGAACTGCCATGAGCAGTAAAATGACACCGCGATATGCCAACCTTTCAATGGCAAAACTGGTGAGGGACTTTCTGGCCTCCTGCCCCAACAAACCACTTGCCTACTTCTGCTACATTGATGACATCACAATCATCTGGACCAACACAGATCAAGAACTAGCAAAGTTCTATGAGAGATTCAATGCATTTCAGAATATACAGAAATCTTCTTTTTGGACACCACCATAAAAGTTTCAAACAACTCAATACAGACATCCATATACCAAAAACCGATTGATCGTCCCACATACCTCAGATGTGACAGTTTCCAACCTAAACACATCAAAAGGTCCATTTTCTACAGCCAGGCCATTAGATACAACCAAATCTTAATCAGGGCTACCATCCCACCTTAATTGATGATCAAATCACCAGAGCCACAAGGATATCCAAAAATCAACTACTGCAATACACAGAGAGGGAAGAAAGGAAACGATCCTGTACCGCTAGTAGTGACCTACAATTTACAGATAGAGATACTAAGGAAAACCGCAAAGAAACTCCACCATATCCTACACAAGGATGACCATCTGAAAACCATATTCCCAGACCTTCTCCTTCTATGTTACAGGCAACCTCCAAACTTGAGGAACTTTATAATCAGGAGTGCATTGCCCTCTGACACACAAAAAAGAACTTATCCCTGCAATGTAAGGAGCTGTAAGACCTGCTCACATGTACTGACTGCAGACAGGATACAAATCCCCGACACACAGCAGGACTATTAGATCCTTGGGACATTCACAAGTTCCACGTCCAATGCTGTGTACCTGATCCTGTGCAGTGAATGTCCTGTTGGAGGCCTTTATGTTGGAGAAACTGGACAAAAACTGAATGCAAGGATGAGATCTCATTGCCGCACAATTAAAGAGAGAAAGACAGAATTACCTGTGGCTGAGCATTTTTGTAGCCACGGGCACAATGTACAACATATGAAAGTAACTATATTAAAAGGCAATTAAATCTCTACATCATAGAAGAATTTGGTAGTACAAGTTTATAACCACCTTTGACACTTTCAACAGAGGCCTAAATTTTTCAAGAGGGTTCATGCGTGTCTGGGAAGTATGAGAAATCTATAGCTGAGATAACACACTGGCCTGGTGACCCCTAACATCAATTCAGAGACCATAAAACTTTCACATCCTTATTGGTGGGCTAATTAAATATTTGCTCCTCTACTCATCCTGTTCTGATATTTTTTTCTTAGTGCAAATTAATCACAGCATGTCTGTATATATTAATGCATGTTTCTTCAGATCTATTCCACAAGCCTGAGGAAGAACGCGATGTAGGTTTGAAAGCTCGCTATAACATTATGTATTTTTGTTAGCCATTAAAACGTGTCAAATCTACTTGGTTTCTCTTCCTGAGAACAATCAGGTTTCCGATTCCTCCATTCATGCTTTTCTTGATCTGGTGTAAATTATTACATTTCAGGATGGTGGTTCATTTACATAGATCCAATCTTTTATTTCTTAGGTATGATGTCCCCATAGCACTAGCTGACTCATGATCTATGTTTCCTGGTTTGATGAATCAACATCAATGATTCCAGTTTAACTTGCTTTGAGACATTGTGAAAGGATTAGTGTCTATTTATGGTCTTTTCAGCCCTGAAGTGCAGATAAAAGATCCAGGGTGTCTGAAAAGTTCAGAAACATCCATACAAAATGAAAATGGTTTGGCAGACAGAGATCCAATTTTGCATTCAAGGGGTAGGGTCATTGCAGGCAATGTGAATGATGGCGTTATCTCAAGCAGAATGGTTTTTGGTCATCCAGATTTTAGTTTATCAATGACAGAACCTAATTCTTAGAATTTGGAAACAAGTGTGACCACTGCACTGTGGGTAATGGGACACCGTGTATTCAAAATTATTATATAAGCTCACAAATCCCCCAAGTTTTTTAGATTCAATAATAACTTTTTTTGTTACAAAATGCAAAAATGTACACTTTGTTTTCCTTCTGATGCACATGCAAAAAGGACACTGCCAGGGGAGTAGCTAAAATCCTATTGACCCTGGTGCAAAAGTTGAGTTACCCCCCCTCCACTCCAGGCAACTTCTCTTTTAAATGCAGCATTACTTATTTTTTTGCATATTGACCTCCATATTACTATTCTTTTCTATTAGGCAAACACAGATCTGTATTTGTCCAGTAGAAATTGACATATATTGGGAAAAACAGAACAAATACAGAGGAAATACTGATGACAAAAAGGTTGTAATTAGAGATGAGTGAGCACCAAAATGCTCGGGTGCTCGTTCCTCGAGTCGAACTTTCCGCGATGCTCGAGAGTTCGTTTCGAGTAACGAACCCCATTGAAGTCAATGGGCGAATCAAGCATTTTTGTATATCGCTGATGCTCCGCTAAGGTTTTCATTGGTGAAAATCTCCAAAACCCAAGAAAGTGATAGAAACGACACAGAAACGGATAGGGCAGGCGAGGGGCAACATGCTGGGCTGCATTTCAGGTTCCCAGGTCAAACTATTAAGCCACAATAGCGGCAAGAGTGCTCCCCCCCCCTAACAATTTTTACTTCGGACAAACCCTCATTAGTAAGCCACACCTTAGCTAAGCACCACACTACCTCCAACAAAGCACAATCACTGCCTGCGGGACACACCCCTGCCTCTTCTCCTGGGTTACATGCTGCCCAACCCCCCCCCCCCCTGCACGACCCAGTGTCCACAGAGCACACCAAAGTGTCCCTGCGCAGCCTTCAGCTGCCCTCATGCCACACGCTGGCCTCATAGCCACACCACCCTCATGTCTATTTATAAGTGCATCTGCCATGAGGAGGAACCGGAGACACACACTGCAGAGGGTTGGCAGGGCCAGGTAGCGACCCTCTTTAAAAGGGGCGGGGCGATAGCCCACAATGCTGTACAGGAGCAATGAGACATCCAATCCTGTGCCACCTCCATCAGGAGCTGCAAACGTGGGCATAGCAATGGGGAATCCATGTGCCCACACAGTATTCATTCTGTCAAGGTGTCGCATAGCTCAATCCACACTGCAAGGGGAAAGCCGTCAGCGCTCTGCCCTCTACCCAAGTCAGTCAGTGCCTTTGTGCCAGACAGGTCAAACACCGCAATGGGAACTAAGTTTGCACCAACAGCATAGGTGGGTCCTAGGAAGCCCAAGACATGAACAAAAAATTGATCTGAGCGGCCAAACATGGCAGACTTGCACCGCGCCCACGGCATAGGCCTCGGCACAGATTCAGCAATCCTAGGCTGGAAGCGGACTTTCACTGCACCCAGGACATAGGCCTCTGCACAAACCCTCAGCAATCGCGGGCCTCCAGCGGACTCCAATGCTAGCGTAGCTGTGCACGTCTCATTAGCACTGTATTGCTCCTGTAGTTTGTCCCAATGCAGTGCCCTGGACAGCAGAGCTAACGTCAGATGAAATACAGGTGGGCTTCGGACCACACTGCATGCCCTAGTCTGACCGGGGTTTTTTATAAATAGTCACAGGCAGGTACAACTCCGCAATGGGAATTCCGTGTGCACCCACAGCATGGGTGGCTCCCTGGAACCCACCGGCGGTACATAAATACATCCCATTGCAGTGCCCTGCACAGCAGAGCTAACGTCAGATTAAATGCAGGTGGGTTTCGGCCCACACTGCATGCCCCAGTCAGACCGGGGTTTTTTATAAGTAGACATAAGCAGGCCACGCAGGCATATGCACTGGGTAAGCGTTAGCCGTAAAAAGGATTTTTTTTTTAAATCTCCTTATTTTACTCTGCAATGCAGGATGAGGCTAGGCAGTGTGTATTGCACTTTCAATCTATGGGCGTCGGGCAGACCGTGAACGTCTGAGACAGCACACGTATAACAGAGCGTTGTAGGAAATGTGTGGTTTCTTGGCGTACACTTAGAGGCACACTGCAGTGAGGCTACGTGAAGTGCTGACAGAAAAATATTTATAAATGAAGGCTGCACGCAGGCTAGGCTGTGCAATGCAGAGGTACTACAACTCCCAGCAACCACAGAGTTAAATGCACACGGTCGCAGGTTGCCCTAAGAAGAACCGTTGGGGTACTTGTAGACAGGATTATACACTACCACTGTCCCTGCCTGACCAATAGTGCCCCGATACTGAAGTACAGACTGCAGCCTGAGAACGCTATAGCCTGCATGCCTGATATACATGAAAAAAAAAATTGTGCAAAACTGCTCACAGCAGCCACAACAGTAATGCACTAGGTGAGCTGTGGCCCTAAGAAGGGCCGTTGTGGTTCTTGAAGACGCTAACACTGCCCCTATAGCAGCAGCAGCATCAGCAGCACTGTCCCTGATCTCTCTTAGCGTGTGTCTGTGGCGAGCCGCGGGCGGGGCAGATTTAAATACTCGGGGGTCACTTGATCTCGCCAGCCACTCACTGCAGGGAGGTGGGATAGGGTTGGAACATAACAGGAGGAAGTTGTAATGCCTTCCCTGTGTTTCTATTGGCCAGAAAAGGGTGCAAATTTCTCAGGGAAGGAAATGTAATGGAGTCGAGTGCCGCGTGGTGCTCGCCTTGAGTAACGAGCATCTCGAACACCCTAATACTCGAACGAGCATCAAGCTCGGACGAGTGCGCTCGCTCATCTCTAGTTGTAATGTCAACCATGAACCATTGTACAAAACAAACACTTGTACCTCGTGTCACTCCTAAAAATGATGTGCTTATTTTATTCTGTAGGTTAGTACAATCATGGCATTTCAAAATAGGAGGAACCAGAGAGTATGAGACGCTGGAGTGGAGCAGACAGAAGAAGATGATTGAAGATATTGTAAAGCCTGGCAGCTACACAGCAGGAAGGAAGAATAGTTTTTGAATGAATCTAAGCAAAGCAGAAGGAAAAAAATTACGATTTTAATTTATTTGACAATCATATCATTTAAAAAAGCACACATACGAATGAAGAATTGCACCCCAAAATGGAACCCCCTGTTTGTCATGTGTTCAGAAACATACCCATTGTGGCCCTAATATTGTGTCTGTATTTACGGGGCCCAAACTGAAAGGAGCAACGGGTGGCTTTCAGAACAGACATTTTGTTTGAAAGTTATTTAGGCCCCATTGCACACTTGTAGAGCCCTTGAGTGGCCAAAACAATGGAGAACCCCCACAAATGACCACATTTTCCAAACTAGACCCCTTAACAAATTCATCTAGGGGTCTACTGCATATTTTGACCCCACAGTTTTTGAATGAATATAACCAAAGCCCTTTTTTTGGCAATTGTGTCATTTTAAAAACAGTTTTTTTTGCACAGCATACATTTGAATGAAGATTTTCACCCCAAAATGGATCCCCCTGTTTGTTCCGTGTTCAGAAATATACCCATTGTGGCCCTAATCTACTTATAGGACACAAGGCTAGGCCAATAATGGAGGGAACACTCGTTGGATTTCTGGGCACAACTGAATAAATTCCAGGCCCCATTGCTCAGTTGTGCGGGAAAAAAATTGACTCCCTAAAAAATCCCAATCTCCGCATCCTTTTTGGCATTCCCTAAATCTTACATAAAAGTAATAATGTAAACTCTGTGGTATTTCTGAAGACAGGGGTACTAACAGAGTCCCGGTTGGGATGGGCACATGGGGCAATAAAACCGGGTATTCCTCCTCCCATGCTTTTTTGGGGGGTATTTCCTGACCTCAGTGGCGGGGGTGGGGTGTAAAAAGTGGCACTCTGTGAGTCTTCGTATACTTGCTGAGGTGTGGCGGTGTCACACACAGAAGGCACTCAACAAGCTGCTCCTGAAACTACAGGAAGGGGAGCATTCCAGGGATCTTCTTGTAAATTACGTATTACAGGTAGGCCTCTGACTAACGCCAGGTTCACATGGCTGTATGTAGAATCCGCTTGTGGAGGCCTGCAGCGGATCCCAGCTGTGAGCCCAACTTAGCGCTGTGTACGGCCGCGTGATGTACTGCCCATAACTGTGTGCTCACACATGTGGTAATGCGCAGTACACCTTTTTAGTTTGTATTTCCTGCGCCGTCGCTTAGCGGTTACACGGGTACCCGCAGCCCGTAAACAATGTAGTTCCATATGAGCTGCAGGTATATCCGAGACCATGGAGCACAATGGGCTGTATGTTGTGGATATCTCGGTAAAATAGAACATGCTGCATTCTGTTTTCTGCGAGTCGGTTACGTAATTCCGACCCGCTAATGTGAGTGGTATTGTGTAATCCAGTGCATTTGTATTACCGCAGATCTGATGCATGCAGAATCCGTAATTCCTATCCGGTCATATGAGACTGGCCTAAGGCAGATCACTACCTTTTTATCACGTGACCGGGGACCGCTCAACAAGGCCACTCGGCGCTCCAGGCGCTGGCTGACCATTAGTATCCGGGAGCAAGGAGATTTTATATTTCCCAGGCCCTTCCTGGCACCTGCACATCTCATATTTTACTGGTGGGCGCATGAGCAGAATCCGGGTAAGGTCTGTGGAGGAGGATCATGTTTGGGTTCAAATATGGAGACATCAGGTAAAGAGTTATATCTCCTCTCACCGCATTGATGAGGGGAGATGAAACTTCAACTTTTTTTTTCTTTTACATTATCCATAGGATAACAGCGATCATGTGACCAGGAACCACTCACCGCAGCCCCCGTGACATCTCCAGGCTCTCAACTACCTTTGATAGCCAGGAGCAGGGAGATTTTTAATTACATGGTCAATTCTCAACTTTTGCGCATGTGTCCGCCATTTTGCAGACGGGCACATGCACAGAAGCTGGGGTAAGGTCCGCAGATAAAGTTGGGGACCTTAGTTATGTAGTTTCATCTCCCTTAATGGATACGATCCGTAAGGGAAGATTAAACTTTAACTTTTTAAACTTTTCATTCTAACTTTTTTTAACTTTACATAATCACTGTTGTCCGGTGGATAACTGTGATCATGTGACCGGGAACCGCATACAGCGGTCCCCGGTCACATCTCCCTGGACTAGGCTATTTTTGATAGCCAGGTGCAGGCAGATGTTAAATTTACCGGGCTCCTTGAGCTTCTGCGCATGCCCACCACCTCGGCGTATGCGCAGAAGTCCGTGGCCGGTCCTCATCACTGGGTGACATCACGGAGGACTGGTGTGATCTAACCCATGAGGGCAGCTGAAACTTTAACTTTTTAGAACTTTTTTTTATCTTTTCCATGATCGCCATTAACCATTGGATAACAGCTAGCACAGGCCGGGGGACCACTCACCGCAGTCCCCGGTAACATCTCCTGCCTCCCGGCTACCTTCAGGAGCTGGGAATCAGGAGATTTCAAATTTTCTGGGGCCCTGGGCCTTCTGCGCATCTGTCTGACATAATGAAATCTGGAGTGCATGCGCAGAAGACTGACGTCAGATCATGGAGGACCAGACCACCGTGGGACATCATGGAGGACCGGGGTGAGTAATCTCAGCTGCCCCCATGGATCTGATCTCTCAGGGCAGCTAAATCTTTAACTTTATTTAACTTTTTATTAACTTTATTGCGATGGGTGCTATCCATGGGCTGGATCATCGCGGCTGGATCTTCCTTCTTTGGCCCGGTGAATGTGCTCGGCACGCCGGCAACGTGCTGCGAGCATGCGCCAGGCACTCCATTTTTTTTAACTTCTGCTCTCCCATGCTCCCGCGCACGGAGAGCAGAAATTCAGATGCGGGTGTCCGTGGATCCGGACGGCTTCCATAGGCTTCAATAGAAGCCTGCGGGAGCCGTCCCCGTGGGACACCCGCACTAAAATGGAGCATGTGCGTTTTTTTCCCACACATGCAATCCGCGCCTGAAGGGGAAAATGACATACGCAGGTATTTAACTTATTTAACTTATCCCTATGGGGCGCGGATCCGCATGCGGGGAAAACGCTGCAGATTTTAAATGACAATTATCCCGTGGACATGAGGCCTAAAGCCACAGCTCTAGTCCCTTTCTAGGCAGAAACAGAGATGATAGAATAGTACCCAAACCCCATATGAACAGCGCTCAGGCAAAACGGTACAGTAATTTTCTCCTAGCCAAAGCATTATTTCGGCAAAACTGTTAACTGATTTATAGTTCTTGATTGACATGTTGGAGTGGCCTGTCAATCTAGCCATTCTGGGTGAGAAGAAGCCAGAGAAAGCTGCTGTAAAGACTCTCCTCTCTGATCCTATAATATATTAAACTTCTAGTGTGGCGTCTGAACTAGAGGCCAGCCGTTGCGGGGAAGACCACGGGGAAAACATGGATGTCATAGGCGGTTCTGCAATCTCTCCCAGAAATGGCAGAAATGGAGCCTAGCTTGGTCGCACGCAGTGGAACAGGTGCAATAGAGATAACAGATCATTTTAATGATGTTGTCATGTGACGCCTTTAGGGAGGGTGAACTCCGGTTGATGATCTTGAAATAATTGAAATGATTCCACGTAGCTTTGTTGCAAACCGAAGGTACGCAGTTTACTAAGCTTTTCGTAAAAGGCATGTATTAACAGTTACAATTCACAGTAGTACAGAGTTATCTTGCATTTAAGTAAACATTGCTCTGAACACCTGAGTAACACATACAGTTCCACTTCAATGCTCTCCCTCTGGTCTAAGATTACTCAAAGAAGGATTAGTTTAGCAGATAATGGAGTAACTATGATAGGGCTGCTTGCACTTTCCCTGCCTTTGCGTTTTCAGGAGCTCGTACAACTCATTGTTGTGTAGATGGTTCCCAGGTTTGTTTTCCTCCACACTACATGTGATTCTGTAGCTTTTGGTACTCCTACTCTCCACTCCAGCGACATTCACTTCAGCAGCACTGCTACAGACCTCCTCTCTCTAAATTCCTCCTTCACTTTCTCCCGCTTCTCGCGTGCTCTCTTACTAACCACTCCTCACATCCTGTCTTACTCTACTCATTTCCCGCATCTGTATCCTCTCCTCCTCCCTCTACCAATCAGAGATATTCTATGGCAGCCAATCTGGAGCAAGCTGTTACCGGGCAGAATAGTTTAAGCCCATGAAGAAGGATGGGTGACAGGGTCTCTTCTCAGTACAATAACTTCTATGTCTCCATAGGGGGACTTATGCTTGTGTGGCTATCCTGTAGGACACTCCACCCCACTACACTCGGTAGCCTGGGGCCAAAAATTTGCTAAATAGAATCGTCCTTTGGAAGTCCTGGCGCTCCTCAGTGCCTTGTTGTTTAAAGCATAAACTTTATTTCACTTAATTAAAAGCGTGCTCAATGTAAATTAAAGCTACAGCTTATATGCTTGTATACATATAATTCAATCTCGGTCCATCCGACCATATCACAGTATTATAGATTCCTACTGCAGATCAATCTATACTGTGCGCATTTGCTGACCATAAAAACTATATCCACAAAGTATTGTGAGAGGAACAAAACTACAGGGTGGTCCAAAGATATGAAGACCACTGAGAAAATGGAAAAAAAATGATTTTAACACCATCCTATGTATGGCATGTTACTAAGGGAAGAAGGCAAATCTGTGAGGGGCGGTGTCCAACACAACGGCCATTTTAAAAGCCACCTCTCTGAACCAAGACAATAATTTCAAATGGTAAGGGGCGCATCTGGGATGTTTATCTGGTATATCCTTATTGCTGGCAAAAGTTCTTGCCTTTGGAATCCCTGAAGAACCCTTTTTTTGCAATGGGTCTATATACATGGGTGATTTCTCTCTCACACCGATGTTGCTAGATGGAAAAATCACAGCAGGTCCTATTTCTGTGCAAGTCTCACATAAGAGGAGTACATGTAAATGACCGTTTTCCTGCACATCGCACAGAACATGAATGGGGTGCAACATTCATGAGCGTGACTTCTTTCAGCGCACGTAAATACGGCTTAATAGGCAAAATATGATTTTAATACAAATGTTGCTGTTATAATTTTAAAAATGCGAATCTTTTGAAAATGGAAACCAAAACACTGATGTGGACGAGCTCTAAGCTAATTCATTCCATGCAGAATGAAATAAGTCCTAACATCTATCTGCTCAATATATCTGAATATAAAATATTACTCCACTTTGTAAAGTTCTCACAGATCAAACAAGATGAAGGATTCAGAACTCAAACTCCTGATCGCCAATGTATTTCTCCAGCTGTATACTTTCTATAAACCAGTTTCTGTACATGTCCTCAGTCCATCTGTTACACTGTGGCTCTCTAGCACAATAATATGTCCCGGATTCATCATTCTTCGCTCCAGTGAGTTTAAGATAAACTTCTCCTTTATTTGTGTCTCTTGTTATAGTTATACGTCCCTGAAGAGACTGGGCATAGTTGGTGTTGGCATTATAATATATTAGCCCCAACCACTCCAGGCCTTTCCCTTCAGGTTGTCTGACCCAGTGTACAGCAAACATGTTAGTGCTGTCAGTGAGGGAGGCACCGCTCACTTTACAGGTCTTCTCCAGAGTCTCTGTAGGTTTCACAGTCCCAGGACCAGACACCTCTAGTGAGATCTGTGCAGCGACACCTGGAAATAAACAGAAATTACTTCATTCTTTAATAGATCTGAAATCTACAATTATTACTAGAAGTTGTGTGATATTGGCAGGAAATCAGACTCACATTGTAGAGATGATATAACACAGAGTAACCAAAGGAGACTCTTCATGATTGGGTGGAGGAGATAGAACAAGTCAGTTCCAGGTCTGGGTGAACAGTTCCTGATCAGTGGACACTTCTACTTCTCTACTTATACAGGAAGTTATTTACATACATTTACATACATCCTGCAGTGGAGACCCCAGACCTTTATTACCTGGAGCACATTGTAATATAGCATTGGTGCTGAGCTACATTGAAGGTTCATTCACATCTTTACATATATTCAACCCTTGGTTTTATTTGCCAGAAAAAAGAAATCTATCCCAGAACGTCTTCAAGTCTGCAATGGGTTTTTATACTATTCTCCCCATAAAATAGGAACAAATTGCAATACAGCAAAGTAAATAAAATGTTAATATTAGAACAGTATTTGCAAGACACCTGTCACTGACCATAGGAACTTCTGAGGATCATCAAACATAAAGTGAATCCAAAACACTTAATGTAAAGTAGAAAAATTATAAACAATTAGTCAAGTAACCCGAATGCATCAGTCAGAGAATCTACTTCACTTCTACTGATGAGCTATTACATATTAGGATATGTCAGTAATCATATGTTGTGTTATAGGAATGAAGAACAGTGATGGCGGATTCCACGTGGGGTTAAAATCGCATGCCCAAGGCCGTTGTCACAGTGATGTAAATGTATTTACACAAGCATTTGCGCCACATACTTGTGTGACTGATGAGCATTGCGTTTTTGTGTGCGCCCATGTTAGTTTTACTGTATATTGTCTGCATACAAGTCATATATATTTATGTGTATAAAATCCCCACCACCATGCCCCATCGGTTTTAATGAAAAATCTAGTTATCATGTTTCCCAAAAAATAAGACAGTTCTATATAAATTTTTTGCCCAAAAAGAGTCACTGGGTCTTATTTCCAGGGGATGTCCTATTATACTTACCTAGCAGCCACCGTCTGGGTGCCTTCCGCTGCTCTCCGGAGCTCCGGCACGCTTGCTTGCAGTCCTCAGCCGCTGACAGATGATTGCTTCATGGTAGCTGGGTTCGTAAACCCAGCCTCCAGGAAGCGATGGCTCTGACTGGGTGAGCCGCGGTGCTCGATAACCAATCAATGCAGCGCTCAAAGAACAAATCAGAGCCATCTCATTGGTAATCAAGTGCTTCATTGATTGGCTCTTCAGCGCTGTGGCTGAGTCTATCAGAGCCTTTGCTTGCTTGAAGCGGGTTTTACCAACCCTGTTACATGGGAGCGATCGTCTCTCGGCTGCAAACAAGCACGCCACAGCTCTGAAGAGCAGCGGGAGGAATCGGGATGGTGCCTGCTAGGTAATGCATTGCTTTTTGTTTTAATGTAGTGTAGCTAGGGCTTAGTTTCAGGGTAGGCCTTATATTTCAAGGCCCCGAAATTCAGAGTATGGCTTATTTTTGGGGTAGGTCTTAATTGCAGGGAGACGTGGTAAATCAGTTTAGTATATGCTGTTTGTGTGCAATATGCATGAAAACAAAACATGCAGCACATTTGTTTTGCGCAAGCCGAATGGGTGCACAAAACACGCACATGTGAACAAACCCGTTGAAAACAATAGGTTCTATTCACTGCGTATTGCAAGCATAAATTTTTCAATATGCAAAACACTGCGGAAATGTGTTCATGTGAATCCGGCCTTACCTGTGTATTTTGGTGTGGATTTGCCATAAAATTAGCACAGACATGCTGTGGATTCCACTATTTACAATGCAGACAAAGTCATCTACAGCAAATCCGCGGTGAACCGGAACCATAACCTGTACCCAAATCCACATGTAATATCTGAGTTTTCATGTTGATGTGTTTGCAGCAGATTTTTCCGCCACGTGTGACTCTACCCTCGGTGTATGTTCACATCTGTCAGATTAGTTACAGAAGATGTGTCCCAAACATATGAATGGGATTGTTTCTGTAGATGTTGTCACATTTACATTTATGGGACAGTCACAGAAATAATATCACTCATCAAAAGTGATTGACTACTTGTCCCACAATACTGAATATCACTGATAAAGGTTGTCTAATAATTATCTTTATTATTATAGGTAGTGTTATACTGAGGAAGGGGCGTTGGCCTGAAACTTTTATTTTATGCTGGTTTAAAATAAAACGGAGAAGCTGAGCTTACTTCCTGTATTGTACAGAACTTTATATTTGGCTTTGAATGATGTCTGAGGCTACAAACAGAACTGAAAAATTCCCCATGCCAAAGTGTATCTTGTTTGTCTATTTTGCAGCTCTATACGTTGACCACAGCAGAAATATCCCCTCTCCCAATGTAGACCACGTCTTTTATAGGTATATAAACATGATGCAGAACCTTCCTCTGCTCCCGCCATAGAAACCTGTTCTATGCTGGTATACAAGCTTTTACACCAGCAGCAATATAACCTCTGTAGAATATATGCCCTTGTTAGCCAAAGACCATGTGTTATACAGGCATATAGAAGTGATGCAGCTTCATTGTCCTGTGCTCAAGTGTAAAATTGCCGCTGGTTACACTGTGCCTATGTTATATATGGTTAGGTCATGTGATACGGGTGTCTAATGAAACTATATCCCATATGCAAGATGGAGGACACATTTACTGACATCAGCAAGGCATCCTGGCTGCTGATCGCCTGCACACTGACCTCTATCAGGCATTATGGGAAATTTGATTCTCCTGCGATTTTCACCAAAAATCACTTTGAACTTAGCTGATTGGATTTTACAAAAATCAGGATGATTTAATCACCCTATATAGGAGATGTTCTTTTGTGCCTACGGTGCATTGAGTCCACAATGATGCAGGACTACAAAATTGGTGATGTACCCGGTCATCTACGGTACTTGAGGTCGCCATGTTGCCATGGAACTTTGAGGATATAATACATAGTATGATAATAAATGAATTTCCAGCTTCTACCAAATCACCCTATGCTTTAAGGCCCAAGGATAAGGTATATAATGTTCCAACTATAAAGAAGTAGCAAATAAGCACAAATTTGAAAAATATATATCCCAATGAAATGTGGTCTCACACATTCACACACTAATTAGTCTCTGAGCCAGGTATTAATCCAGTTCAAGAAAAATACTGCCAGCATGTCTATATATCACACTAGCTCGATGGCCAATCACAGTCAATCAATGACTGTCTCAGCCAATCAGAGTTGGCAAGCTCTGATTGGCTGAAATAGTCAATGAATGGCTGTGATTGGGAACCAAGCCAGCGCCGAGAACCAGCCACAGCAATCTATTGCTGCAGATGGGGTTCTCTAACCTCGCTTACAGCAATAGATCACCTGTCAGTGCAGAGGAAGCCCAGAGCAGCAGCAGAGATCAGCGGCCAGGACCTGGACCGCAGCTGCTAGGTGAGTATTGATTTTTTTTCAGCATCCCTGGCTGCGTTTTGTGCTGTGCTGAAAACGCAGCCAAAACGCTGGTATAAGGAATGTCAGCGCTGCTGAAACCGGGCTGAATCTGCACTATATGCAGAACTCTGCTGCCATCTAGTGACACAATGGCATTACAGGGTAAAACAGCTTCAGTGAGACACCTCTATTATCTGCTGTAAGAGCTGCGGACATCATCAAGAAGTTACCACAAATACAACAACCTTGTTCAACTACACAAACATTGCATGTACTTAATTATGGGGTAACTTGTCTGTGCATCTTGCCTTTTTGGCATAGGAAGCCAGCAGGCTAAAGTGAAAGAGTTAAAAGTGGTGAGAAATTGTAGGAATGCCACAACACAGATAAAAATAAATCTATTTGTCTTCTTTTGGGAAGGTTATTTTATTGGAGCTACTGGATTCCTCATGAGATTCATCCTCACACACAATTATTTCTTTGTTGGTAAAGCGATATTCCTGCAACTCACCGGAACTGCCATGGGCAGTAAAATGGCACCGTGATATGCCAACCTTTCCATGGCAAAACTGGTGAGGGACTTTCTGGCCTCCTGCCCCAACAAACCATTGGCCTACTTCTGCTACATTAATGACATCACAATCATCTGGACCAACACCGAACAAGAACTAGCAAAACTCTATGAGAGATTCAATGCATTTCAGAATATACAGAAATCTACTTTTTGGACACCACCATAAAAGTTTCAAACAACTCAATACAGACATCCATGTACCAAAAACCGATTGATTGGCTCACATACCTCAGATGTGACAGTTTCCAACCTAAACACATCAAAAGGTCCATTTTCTACAGCCGAGCCATCAGATACAACCAAATCTTAATCAGGGCTACCATCCCACCTCAATTGATGATCAAATCACCAGAGCCTCAAGGATATCCAAAAATCAACTACTGCAATACACAGAGAGGGAAGAAAGGAAACGATCCTGTACCTCTAGTAGTGACCTACAATTTACAGATAGAGATACTAAGGAAAACCGCAAAGAAACTCCATCATACCCTACACAAGGATGACCGTCTGAAAACCATATTCCCAGACCCTCTCCTTCTATTTTGCAGGCAACCTTCCAACTTGAGGAACTTTATAATCAGGAGTGCATTACCTCTGACACACAAAAAAAGAACAAATCCCTGCAATGTAAGGAGCTGTAAGACCTGCTCACATGTACTGACTGCAGACAGGATACAAATCCCTGACACACAGCAGGACTATTAGATCCTTGGGACATTTACATGTTCCACGTCCAATGCTGTGTACCTGATCCAGTGCAGTGAATGTCCTGTTGGGGGCCTTTATGTTGGAGAAACTGGACAAAAACTGAATGCGGGGATGAGATCTCATTGCCGCATAATTTAAGAGAGAAATACAGAATTATCTGTGGCTGAGCATTTTTGTAGCCGGGTAAGGTCTGTGGAGCAGGATCATGTTGGGGTTTAAATATGGAGACCTCAGGTAAAGAGTTACATCTCCTCTCACCGCATCGATGAGGGGGAGAAGAAACTTCAACTTTTTTTTTCTTTTACATTATCCATTGGATAACAGCGATCATGTGACCAGGAACCACTCACCGCAGCCCCCATGACATCCCCAGGCTCTTAACTACCTTTGATAGCCAGTAGCAGGGAGATTTTTAATTACCTGGGCAATCCTCGACTTTTGCGCATGTGTTCGGCATTTTGCAGGCGGGCACATGCACAGAAGCTGGGGTAAGGTCCGCAGATAAGGTTGGGGACCTTAGTTATGTAGTTTCATCTCCCTTAATGGATACGATCCGTAAGGGGTGATGAAACTTTATCTTTTAAAACTTTTTATTCCAATTTTTTTTTAACTTTTCATAATCACTGTTGTCCGGTGGATAACAGTGATCATGTGACCGGGAACCGCATACAGTCACATGTCACGGTCCCCAGTCACATCTCCTAGGACTAGGCTATCTTTGTCAGCCAGATGCAGGCAGATGTTAAATTTGCTGGGCTCTTTGGGCTTCTGCGCATGCGCGCCACATTGGCGTATGCGCAGAAGCCCGTGGCTGGTCCTGATCACTGGGGGACATCACGGAGGACTGGTGTGAGTATTTGCAGCTGCCTCCATGGATCTGATCCATGAGGGCTGCTGAAACTTTATCTTTTTTAAACTTTTTTAAAAACTTTTCCATGATCGCCATTAACCATTGGATTACAGCTATCACAGGCCAGGGGACCGCTCACCACAGTCCCGGTAACATCTCCTGCCTCCCGGCTACCTTCAGAAGGAGTCCACGTAGCTTTGTTGCAAACTGAAGGTACACAGTTTACTAAGCTTTTCGTAAAAGGCACGTATTACCAGTTACAATTCACAGTGGTGCAGAATTATCTTGCATTTAAGTAAACATTGCTCTGAACACTTTAGTAACACATACAGTTCCACTTCAATGCTCTCCCTCTGGTCTAAGATTACTCAAAGAAGGAATAGTTTAGCAGATAATGGAGTAACTATGATAGGGCTGCTTGCACTTTCCCTGGCTTTGCGTTTTCAGGAGCTCGTACAACTCACTGTTGTGTAGATGGTTTCCAGGTTTGTTTTCCTCCACACTACACTTGGATTCTGTAGTTTTTGGTACTCCCACTCTCCACTCCAGCGACATTCACTTCAGCAGCACTGCTACAGAACTCCTCTCTCTAAATTCCTCCTTCACTTTCTCCTGCTTCTCGCGCGCTCTCTTACTAACCACACCTCACATCCTGTCTCACCCTCCTCATTTCCCACATCTGTATCCTCTCCTCCTCCCTCTACCTATCAGAGATATTCTATGGCAGCAGCCGATCTGGAGCAAGCTGTTACCAGGCAGAATAGTTTAAGCCCATGAATAATGATGGGAGACAGGGTCTCTTCTCAGTACAATAACTTCTACGTCTCCGTAGGGGGACTTATGCTTGTGTGGCTATCCTGTAGGACCCTCCACCCCACTACACTAGGTAGTCTGGGGCCAAAATATTGCTAAATAGAATCGTCCTTTGGAAGTCCTGGCCGTCCTCAGTGCCTTCTTGTTTAAAGCATAAACTTTATTTCACTTTATTAAAAGCGTGCTCAATGTAAATTAAAGCTACAGCTTATATGCCTGTATACATATAATTCACTCTCAGTCCATCCGACCATATCACAGTATTATAGATTCCTACTGCAGACCAATCTATACTGTGCGCATTTCCTGACCATAAAAACTATATCCACAAAGTGTTGTGAGACGTACAAAACTAGAGGGTGGTGCAAAGATATGGAGACCACTGAGAAAATGGAAAAAAATGATTTGAACACCATCCTATGTACGGCATGTTACTAAGGGAAGAAGGCAAATCTGTGAGGGGCGGTGTCCAACACAACGGCCATTTTAAAAGCCACCAACTTGGAACCAAGACAATAATTTCAAATGGTAAGGGGCGCATCTGGGATGTTTATCTGATATATCCTTATTGCTGGCAAAAGTTCTTGCCTTTGGAATCCCTGAAGAACCCTTTTTTTGCAATGGGTCTATATACATGGGCGATTTCTCCTTCACAGCGATGTTGCTAGATGGAAAAATCACAGCAGGTCCTATTTCTGTGCAAGTCTCACATAAGAGCAGTACATGTAAATGACCGTTTTCCTTCACATCGCACAGAACATGAATAGGGTGCAACATTCTTGAGCGTGACTACTTTCAGCGCACGTAAATACGGCTTCATAGGCAAAATATGATTTTAATACAAATGTTGCTGTTATAATTTTAAAAATGCGAATCTTTTGAAAATGGAAAACAAAACACTGATGTGAACGAGGTCTAAGCTAATTCATTCCATGCAGACCATGAAATATTTCTGAATATTAAATATGACTCCACTTTGTAAAGTTCCCACAGATCAAACAAGATGAAGGATTCAGAACTCAAACTCCTGATCCCCAAGGTATTTCTCCAGCTGTATACTTTCTATAAACCAGTTTCTGTACATGTCCTCAGCCCATCTGTTACACTGTGTATCTAGCACAATAATATGTCCCGGATTCTTCATTCTTCGCTCCAGTGAGTTTTAAATAAACTTCTCCTTTATTTGTGTCTCTTGTTATAGTTATACGTCCCTGAAGAGACTGGGCATAGTAGGTGTCTTCATCATAATATATTGCCCCCAACCACTCTAGGCCTTTCCCTTCAGGTTGTCTGACCCAGTGTACACCATACATGTTAGTGATGTCAGTGAGGGAGGCACCGCTCACTTTACAGGTCTTCTCCAGAGTCTCTGTAGGTTTCACAGTCCCAGGACCAGACACCTCTAGTGAGATCTCTGCAGCGACACCTGGAAATAAACAGAAATTACTTCATTCTTTAATAGATCTGAAATCTACAATTATTCCTAGAAGTTGTGTGATATTGGCAGGAAATCAGACTCACATTGTAGAGATGATATAACACAGAGTAACCAAAGGAGACTCTTCATGATTGGGCGGAGGAGATAGAACAAGTCAGTTCCAGGTCTGGGTGAACAGTTCCTGATCAGTGGACACTTCTACTTCTCTACTTATACAGGAAGTTATTTACATACATTTACATACATCCTGCAGTGGAGACCCCCGACCTTTATTACATGGAGGACATTGTAATATAACATTGGTGCTGAGCTACAATGATGGATCATTCACATCTTTACATATATTCAACCCTTGGTTTTATTTGCCAGAAAATGAAATCTATCCCAGAACGTCTTCATGTCTGCAATGGTTTTTTATACTATTCTCCCCATAAAATAGGAACAAATCGCAATACAGCAAAGTAAATAAAGTATTAATATAAAAACAGTATTTGCAAGACACCAGTCACTGACCAGAAGAACTTCTGAGGATCATCAAACATAAAGTGAATCCAAAACACTTAATGTAAAGTAGACAAATTATAAACAATTAGTCAAGTAACCCGAATGCATCAGTCAGAGAATCTACTTCATTTTTACTGATGAGCTTTTACATATCAGGAAATGTCAGTAATCATATGTTGTGTTATAGCAATGAAGAACAGTGATGATGGATTTCACGTGGGGTAAATCACATGCCTTAGGCCATTGTCACAGTGATGTGAATGTATTTTTGTGTGATGAGCAATGTGTTTTTGTGTGCGCCCATGTTAGTTTTACTGTATATTGTCTGCATGCAAGTCATATATATTTGTGTGTGCAAAATCCCCGCCACCATGCCCCATCTGTTTTAAATCTAGTTATCATGTTTTCCAAAAAATAAGACAGTCTTATATTAATTTTTTGTCCAAAAAGAGGCACTGAGTCTTATTTCCAGGGGATGCCTAGCAGCCACCGTCTGGGTGCCTTCCGCTGCTCTCCGGAGCTCCAGCACGCTTACCTGCAGTCCTTAGCCGCTGACAGATGATTGCTTCCTGGTAACTGGGTTCGTAAACCCCGCCTCCAGGAAGTGATGGCTCTGATTGGCTGAGCCGCAGTGCTCAATAACCAACCAATGCAACGCTTGAAGAACCAATTACAGCCATCTCATTGGTAATCAAGTGCTGCATTAATAGACTCAGCCACAGCGCTCAAGAACCAATCAGAGCCATCGCTTGCTTGAAGCCGGGTTTACGAACCCTGTTACATGGGAGCGATCGTCTCTCGGCTGCCAAGGTTTGCAAACAAGCGTGCCACAGCTCTGAAGAGCAGCGGGAGGGATCATGACGCTGCCTGCTAGGTAATGCATTGCTTTTTGTTTTAATGTGGTGTAGCTAGGGGTTAGTTAAGGGTAGGCCTTATATTTCAAGGCCCCCGAAAATCAGAGTTTGGCTTATTTTTGGGGTAGGTCTTAACTTCAGGGAAACGTGGTAAATGAGTTTAGTATATGCTGTTTCTGTGCAATATGCATGAAAACAAAACATGCAGCACATTTGTTTTGCGCAAGCAAAATGGGTGCACAAAATACGCACATGTGAACAAACCCGTTGAAAACAATAGGTTCTATTCACTGCGTATTGCAAGCATAAATTTTTGCATATGCAATACTCTGCGGAAATGTGTTTATGTGAACCCGGCCTTACATTTGTATTTTGGTGTGGATTTGCCATGAAATTAGCGCAGACATGCTGTGGATTCCACTCTTTACAATGCAGACGGAGTCATCTGCAGCAAATCCGCGGCAAACCCGAACTGACATCTGCATAATAATCCACATGTAGATTCTGAGTTTTCATGTTGATGTGTTTGTAGCAGATTTTTCCGCCATGTGTGACTCTACCCTCGGTGTATGTTCACATCTGTCAGATTTGTTATAGAAGATGTGTCCTAAACATATGAAGAGGATTGTTTCTGTAGGAGATGTTGTCACATTTACATTTATGGGACAATCACAGAAATAATATCACTCATCAAAAGTGATTGTCCCACAATACTGAATATCACTGATAAAGGTTGTCTAATAATTATCTTTATTATTATAGTTAGTGTTGTAGCTGATAAATAACACATAGATGTTGCAGATCCAAAAGAGTGCCGGCCACTAAAATGCATATCAGGTAAACAAGGAGGTCATGTACCAATATTATACATCAAACAAAGGGATAAGAATCCTTACCAAGTCCCTGAAAGTGATAACAGCTGTCCGTGGATTCACCTCAGGAAGAATCGCTGCCTATAGTCTACTGGTAAGTGCATGGTGTACCAGGCAGGGAGGCGGAGCTTTCAGCTATGACTGAGGAAGGGGCGTTGGCCTGAAACTTTTTTTTTGTATGCTGGTTTAAAATAAAACGGAGAAGCTGAGCTTACTTCCTGTATTGTACAGAACTTTATATTTCGGTCAGCTGCGCCTACACCCATCACGTTTTTCTCTTCACTAAGTAATTTGTATGTTTATAAAAGGGTGTTCTTTCTCTTGCTGTGTATAAAAGTATTATTCATAGTACCCCTATGTTCATTTGAAGAATGCAAACACCATCATCACGATTGTTTAGTTTCTTACTATGATTGTTTAGTTTCATTTTTTCTAGAGGCAAGATTAACAAAATCTGGAATTCTGGCGCGGTGTTTTATGTTTTTATGGAGTTCACAATGAGGTATTAATAATAATATGTAGAATTAATTCTGTGGGTCAGTACAATTACATCGCAACTAATTTAGATATGCAAAATTATTTATTTTGGCCACATTTTATTCAAAATATATTTTCACAGCATTGACTGTGCAGGTTAGATATTCTACTAAGTTTTTTTTTACCTGGGTCATTATGAAAATGATGACATCAAACTTGGGATTTTTTTCTTCCCTGTTATAAATATTAATGGGTAAGGTGGAGTTTTTATTTTTATTTTCTATATTTTTAATTTTTTTTTTACAGTTTTGTATTTTGATTCCACTGTGGGGCTTGAATTTTATAACACTAAATGGTATCTATATATGTAAAAGTGAAAGCCTTCACTGACTGACTGACTGACTCACTCACTGACTCGCCACTAGTTCTGTAACTTCCCAGTGTCGTACAAACATGAATTTTGGCACGACTATTCTTTAGGTCCTACATAGGAAAAGTAAAGGGGTCACAACACAATTATTCAATGCTAAGTGCAAAACTATTGACACCCCTATGTAATGTACCTAATCTAATTCTCTAACTTCCCAGTGTCGTACAAACATGAAATTTAGCACAATCATTCTTTAGGTCCTAAATATGAAAAGTAAGGCGGGCACAACTCGATTATTCAATGCTAATGGCAAAAGCAAGTGCACTCCTATGTAATGTAACTTCCTGATGTCGTACAAGCGTGAAATTTAGCACGGGCATTCTTTAGGTCCTAAATGAGGAGAGTGGGAGGGGTGGGACATTCTGCAGAGGGACATTGGTACATGCAGCCTGAGGAGAATCTAACGCTCCTGTATATCTATAAATATTTTATTCCTCTGTTACTCTAAAGTTTCCTTGACGTCATAAAATTTTCCATGCAAACAACACATAAACACCTGTATCAAATTAACTTGGGCGAAGCCGAGTATATCCGCTAGTTGTATTATATTGGACTATTAGCCTGCGTATGGCTGAGCCTAATAGATCACTCTAGATGGCTGTGCCGGGGGCTATTTTCAAGCTCCTAGGTGCCACAGCAACTCATTAGCATGCCACAATTACGTAGGTATAAAGAGTAACAGAGGGTGCCTTTTGCATTCATAGTCGCAATGACTGCAGCATGTAAAGGGTTAAACAGCTGGCATTGGCAGTTTCTCAAATTCTCAGCCATTAGAGTTAGAGCTCAGCTTTCATCAGACAGCTGAGCCCCTGCTTTTTTAATCATGGTAAACCAGGGTTGGCCTTATTTTGATGCATCCTAAAAAGGTGTATTGATTGGACTGAGTGCCACTAGTGACTCTTATCGCACTATTGGGTCCTGAGTGACTTTTCTTGCTGTGACATCAAGGCTCCCAGATACTTTTTATAATGCTGCACATCCAACAATAACTTTCTGGCCTCTTTTGGATCCCAGAGTCTCTCAGTGCAAGTGTCTTGGTTTTCACGGGGCCCTAAAACCTTCCCTATAAAAAAAACAAAACATATATTTATCTATATACAGAACTTTGCTGCCATCTAGTGACATAATGGCAATACAGGATATAACGGCTTCAGTGAGTAACATCTTTTATCTGCTGTATGAGCTGCGGACATCATCAAGTAGTTACCACAAATACAACAACCTTGTTCAACTACACAAACATTGCTTATACTTAATTATGGGGTAACTCGTCTGTGCATCTTGCCTTTTTGGCATAGGAAGCCATCAGTTGAAAGTGAAAGAGTTGAAAGTGGTAAGAAATTGTAGGAATGCAACAACACAGATAAAAATAAATCTATTTGTCTTCTTTTGGGAAGGTTATTTTAATGGCGCTACTGGATTCCTCATGAGATTCTTCCTCACACACAATTATTTCTTTGTTGGCAAAGCAATATTCCTGCAACTCATCGGGACCGCCATGGGTAGTAAAATGGCACCGCAATATGCCAACCTTTCCATGGCAAACCTGGTGAGGGACTTTCTGGCCTCCTGCCCCAATAAATCATATGCCTACTTCTGCTACATTGATGACATCACAATCATTTGGACCAACACCGAACAAGAACTAGCAAAATTCTAGAGATGTAATGCATGTAACCCCTCCATAAACCTGACATTAAGCTACTTATATACTAAAGATCTACTTTTCGGACACACCACCATAAAAGTTTCAAACAACTCAATACAGACATCCTTTTACTGAAAACCGATTGATCGTCCCACATACCTCAGATGGGACAGTTTCCAACCTAAACACATTAAAAGGTCCATTTTCTACAGCCAGGCCATCTGATACAACCAGATCTGCTCCAACCCAACAGACAAAGAGCAACATCTAAATTAGGACTACCATTCCACCTCAATTGATGATCAAATCACCAGAGCCACAAGAATACCCAGAAATCAACTATTCCAATACACAGAGAAGGAAGGAAATGATCATGTACCTCTAGTAGTGACCTAAAATATACAGTTAGAGGTACTAGGGGAAACTGCAAAAAGACTTTATCATACCCTACACAAGAATGACCATCTGAAAACCATATTCCCACACACTCTCCTTCTATATTACAGGCAACCTCCTAATTTGAGGAACTTTATAATCAGGAGTGCATTGCCCTCTGACACACAAAAAGGAACATATCCCTGTAATGTGAGGTTTTATAAGACCTGCTCACATGTACTGACTGCAGACAGGATACAAATCCCCAACACACAGCAGGACTATAAGATCCTTGGGACATGCACATGTTCCACGTCCAATGTTGTGTACCTGATCCTGTGCAGTAAATGTCCTGTTGGGGGCCTTTATGTTGGAGAAACAGGACAAAAACTGAATGCAAGGATGAGATCTCATCGCCGCACAATTAAAGAGAGAAAGACAGAATTACCTGTGGCTGAGCATTTTTGTAGCCACAGGCACAATGTAGAACATATGAAAGTTACTATATTAAAAGCAAATTTCAAATCTCTACATCATAGAAGAATTTGCGAGTACAAGTTTATAACCACCTTTGACACTTTCAACAGAGGCCTAAATTTTTCAAGAGAGTTTATGCGTGTCTGGGAAGTATGAGAAATCTATAGCTGAGATAACACACTGGCCTGGTGACCCCCTAACATCAATTCAGAGACCATAAAAAACTTCCACATTCTTATTAGTGGGCTAATTAAATATTTGCTCCTCTACTTTTCTTGTTCTGGTATTTTTTTTCTTAGTGCAAATTAATCACAGCATGTCTGTATATATTAATGCATGTTTCTTCAGATCTATTCCATATGCCTGAGGAAAAATGCGATGCAGCTTTGAAAACTCGCTATACCATCATGTATTTTTGTTAGCCATTAAAACGTGTCAAAACTACAAGATTACTTGGTTTCTCTTCCTGAGAACAATCAGATTTTGAATTCCTCCATTCATGCTTTTTTTGATCTGGTGTAAATTATTACATTTCAGGATGGTGGTTCAGTTACATAGATCCAATCTTTTATTTCTTAGGTATGATGTCATCATAGCACTAGCTGACTCATGATCTATGTTTCCTGGTTTGATGAATCAACATCAATGATTCCAGTTTAACTTGCTTTGAGACATTGTGAAAGGATTAGTGTCAATTTTTGGTCTTTTCAGCCCTGAAGTGCAGATAACAGATCCATGGTGCCTGAAAAGTTCAGAAACATCCATACAAAATGAAAATGGTTTGGCAGACAGTGATCCAATTTTGCATTCAAGGAGAAAGGTCATTGCAGGCAATGTGAATGATGGCGTTATCTCAAGCCGAATGGTTTTTGGTCATCCAGATTTTGGTTTATCAACGACAGAACCTGATTCTTAGAATTTGGAAACAAGTGTGACCACTGCACTGTGTGTAATGGGACACCCTGTATTCAAAATTATTGTATAAGCTCACAAATCCCCCAAGTTTTTCAGATTCAATAATACCTTTTTCTTTTTACAAAATGCAAAAATGTACACTTTGTTTTCCTTCTGATGCACATGCAAAAAGGACACTGCCAGGGTGTAGCTAAAAGCTTATTGACCCTGGTGCAAACATTGAGTCTGCCCCCAACTCTACACAACTTCTCTTTAGGCCACTTTCAGATGAGTGTATTTTAGCTCAGTATTTGGTCTGTATTTTGTGGACTGTAAATGAAGCAAGTACAACTCTATATATCTATTCCTATGTCTGTTTTTAATAATGCAGCATTACTTATTTTTTGCATATTTGCCTCCGTATTACTATTCTCTTCTATTAGGCAAACACAGATCAGTATTTGTCCAGTAGAAATTGACATATATTGGCAAAAAATGAACAAATATAGATGAAATACTGATGACAAATGGTTGTAATTAGAGGTGAGCGAGCATACTCGCTAAAGCAAAGTACTCGAGCGAGTAGTGCCTTATGCGAGTACCTGCCCGCTCGACTCAAAAGATTCGGGTGCTGGCGCACCTGAACCTAGCCTCAGGTGGCAGATTCATACAGCTGTATGTATACTACACTATTTATATAAGAGCTGGCTGGACCATTGTACAAAACAAACACTTGTACCTCATGTCACTCCTAAAAATGATGTGGTTACTTTATTCTGTAGGTTAGTACAATCATGGTATTTCCAAGTAGGAGGAACCAGAGAGGATGAGACGCTGGAGTAGAGCAGACAGAAGAAGAAGATTGAAGATATTGTACAGCCTGGCAGCTACACAGCAGGAAGGAAGGAACAGTTTTTGAATGAATCTAAGCAAAGCAGAAGGAACAAAATTACGATTTTAATTCATTTGAAAATCACGTCATTTAAAAAAAATGGTTTTTTTGTACAGCACACATATGAATGAAGAATTGCACCCCAAAATGGAACCCCCTGTTTGTCCTGTGTTCAGAGACACACCCGCTGTGGCCTTTATATTATGTCTGTATGCATAACGGGGCCCAAACTGAAAGGAGCAACCGGTGTATTTCAGAACAGACATTTTGCTTGAAGGTTATTTAGGTCCCACTGCACAATTGTTGAGCCCTTGAGTGGCCAAAATAATAGAGAACCCCCACAGATGACCCTATTTTGAAAACTAGACCCCTTAATGAATTTATCTAGAGGTCTACTGAATATTTTAACCCCACAGTTCTTGAATGAATCTAAGCGAAGCAGAAGGAAATAAAATAGGATTTTTATTTTTTTGGCAATTGAGTCATTTTAAAAACAGTTTTTTTGTACAACAGACACATGAATGAAAACTTGCGCCCCAAAATGGATCTCCCTGTTTATACTGTGTTCAGAGACATGCCCATCGTGGCCCTAATCTTATTTCTGTATGCGCAACGGGGCCCAAACCAAAAGGAGCATTACATCTCAACTGTTTTTAACGTTTACGTGATCGCCGTTATCTGTTTGATAACGGCAATCGTGTGACTGGGGACCGCTCACCGCGGTCAAATTTATCTACCCATTGGAACGTGGCGGTCTCCTGGTAGAGATGCATAGGTATCTTTCTAATCTGCGCTGGAACAGAAAGAAAACTGCAGAGTTTCCATGATGAACTCAATGGGATCCACCAAGAACTTCAGTTTACGTTGAAACATTCCACTGTGAGCATTGAGTTCCTTGATGCATTGGTTTGTCGAAAGGATGATGGTTTTGATATGGATTTATTTGTCAAAAGCATGGGTTGGAGCCATTTCCTGAGAGTGCAACGTATTACAAATGACCACAAATTGGATGAGCAGTTAGCTCGGATGTGTGACAAATTTCTGGATAGGGGTTATCCCAGAACTTTGGTCACTGATGCGGCTTAGAGGGCTACACAAATTGATAGGGAGACACTTTTGGTGCCTAAACAGAAGAAAGAGACCCTTAAACGGATACCATTCATGTCCTCCTATAGCCCAGTTAGCAGACGAGTATCAGCTATCCTTAAAAAACATTGGTCACTTTTGGGATTAACGAGTAATGTTGATGAAATTCTGAGTCCACCGATTATGCCCTACAGGCAGTGTCCTAGCCTGCGGGATAAATTGGTGCACTCGCTATTTGAGACGGGAACAACTTCCAGATAGGGGACGTTCATGCCCCGCAAGACGAGTGATTACCCATGTTTGGGTTGCTGATGTTGTGGGAAAATAGAGAAGGGAGACAAATTTTACCATTCCCAAACAGTTGCTACATGTCAGATTAAAAATCGCTATACCTGCTCCTTATATTATGTAATATATTTGATAACATGTCCATGTGGACTACAGTACGTGAGGGAAACCACCATGAAGGTGAGGAGCAGGATAGTTTAGCTCAAAAGCAATGTTAAAACCAAACATCTAGATCTACCAATCCAACGTCATTTATATGATAAGGGCCATTCGGTTTCCCAACTTAAGTTTCGATTGATTGATGGGGTTTTTTATCTGGAAGAGGGGGGATAGGATTAAGGTTCTAAAGAAAAAGGAACTCTAGTGGATATTCCTTTTGGGTACAATGACCCCTAAGGGTCTAAACCATGAATATAATGCTTCAACATATTTATAAATGATAGGCGTATCTGTTAGTGTACTGCATCACTTAGTGCACTTATGTGCAATGTTATTTAAACTTGCCTTGTTTTTAATTTAATTACAGGCTACACTAGTTGTCGTCATGGTGAGAATTCTCCGTTTCGCGATGGTGCAATATCCTTACTGGTTTATACCCAGGCATCGTGCACATGCCCCGCACATACATAGAGATTTTAGAGCAAGATGCTGTGAAATTTATCCCTTAATGACGTAGCCCCCTTTTTTTTCTATTTTCGTTTTTTCCTCCCCCCTTTAAAAAAAATCGTAACTCCTTTATTTATCCATCAACGTCGCTGTATGAAGGCTTGTTTTTTGCGGAACGTGTTGTATTTTTCTTTTTTTTTTTGTAAATCAGATTTTATTGCATTTTTTGAAACAGATAATAACAACAAAGACATATATGGAACAGAGATGGGTTACAGACTGCTTCTTAAATATATTCGGAAACATTTGACATAGCCTTCGGGTACAGGGATGCCCCACCGATGTCCCATGAAGATCAGATTACTGCTGGTTGAGGTAGTCAGCCTCTAAACAGTGAGGCCAGCTCTTCACCGGGGCGGGAAGCATCAGCACTCCGAGGCTTACAACTAGGCAGACCTCTCAATCAGCTATAAAAGGGAGAGGGGGGAAGGTAGATGGGAGACAGGGAAGAACCAGGGTAGGAAGGCAAGGGGGGTCTTGGGTATCCCTAGGTGTTGTTAAGTCATAAGGATCTAGAATCTAGAATAAGAGATCGGAGACAGGTCCTGTAAGATAAAGCTCTCCCAAGGGGAACAGCGCAGATAAGATTCTTACACACCGACACCCATGCTGCTATTTGTAAATGAGTCTGTAAAACTTGAGAATGCCTAACTGCTTAGAGGCTCCAAGTCCCTTTGAACTTGTTGCCACACAATCGCACGCCATGGAGTCCACGTGTCTGTAAATTTATCATGTGTCCCTCTGGACTAGGCCGAAAGCTCCTCTAGGTTTGCTAGGGTATCCACCCTATCTCTCCATTGAGTTAATGTAGGTGGGTCTCTCTGCTTCCACATCAATGGGATAAGGGCTTTTGCCGAGTCTATCAATAGGGCGGTCAATTTATTCCGTAACGGATGGAATGCAGAAGTCGGTCTCCAGAGGAGGACCAATCCAGGGGAGAGAGTTATCTCTGGAGAGATTTGCCCCAATACTCCCTCCACCTCTCTCCAAAATCGAGTCAGAACTGGGCAGTCCCACCATATATGGAGGAAGGAGCCAGTTGCCCCCTCGCATCTCCAACATAAATCTTGCGTAGTTAATTTATGATCGTGCAGCCACTGAGGGGTCCTGTACCACCTTGCCAAAAGTTTGTAGTGAGATTCCTGCGAGGTGACGCACGGGGAAAGACCGAATGCGGTCTTCAAGATAAGCTTGGTCTCGGTTGGGGATAAAGAGATGTGAAGCTCTCTCTCCCACGAAACGAGGAAGGCAGGGCTCGTGTCTACTGGCGGGGAGATAAAGTGTTTCCGTATATGGGAAACCTTTCTGGTTTCAACGTTGTCTCCAGCTATTGATGTCTCGAACGCTGTCAGAGGCCTGGTGTTTTTGTGATTTTTCAGAAAGTCATTTATAACTTTTAATAGGTGGGCTGAGGTGAGGAGAGGAAGAGGATAGTTAGGTAGAAGATCCTCCAATGAAGAAAGGGGGTATTTATGTGCCAGGTCCACCACATCTTGAATCTTTTTGTCTGCCAACGGCTTCCAAATTCTTGCTGTGCATGGGTCCAAGGAAAGGCCCATGTACCTGTGCAAGGCGGATAGGGGTGCGCACGGGGAAGGGCTTGGAGCCAGTGTCGCCCTCAGTGCGGCCCAAGTCTCAAGTGTCCCTCTTGTGAGGGGGTTATCGCCCTGTTTCTTCTTATGCCTCCCACTCGGGAACCAAAGTTCTTCTAAAAGGTGAGGGCCGTGGGCTCCTTTAGCGAGGGACTGAAGTAGGGGGTCCTTGATTGGATGTGTTAGTTCCAACCAGTGATTTAGTTGTGCGGCTAGATAAAACTGTTTGGGGCATGGAAGGTCCACTCCTCCCTCCGAACGCCTCCTGATTAACAAACAATGCGCCAGCCTAGGCCGCCTTCCCATCCACAGATATCTTATGAAGATGGTGCGTAGTGTCTTAAAGAAACTGGATGGTATAAATACTGGCAGTAATCTGATTTTGTAGAGTATAATAGGGATGATGTAGGACTTTAACACATTTTTTCTTCCTAGCCAGGATATGAAGGGAAAATCGTAGGATCTTAGTAAATTTTTAATCTTTACTATTAAGGGGGAAAAATTTGTCGCATATAGGTCTTCTGCTTTTTTAGTAACTTTGATCCCCAAATAATCAATGGCTGAATCGGTCCAGGTAAAGGGAGAATTGTTTTTAATCGATTTAAGTCTGTTAGATGGTATAGATATATATAGTGCTGTCGATTTGGAAAGGTTGATTTTGAAATTTGAGATGGTACCGAAGTTCTCAAGAAGCGATACCAGGTGGGGGAGGCCCATTTCGGGGTTCGTTATGAGGAATGTTATATCGTCCACGTATGCAGTGGCTGAGAAAGTCTCACCTCCCACTCTCAGACCTTGTATCAGGGGGTCTAATCTTATTTTTTGAAGGAAAGGTTCGAGGGCAAGGATGAAGAGAGAGGGGGACAGGGGACAGCCCTGTCTTGTGCTATTATTTATGTTGAATGGGGAGGAGAGGGAATTGTTAATTTTCAGCCTGGCATAGGCGAGGCATAGAGAGAGAAATTCGCTGTGACAAATTTCGATGGGATGTTGAAATGCAAAAGAACCTGCTCCATATAGACCCAGTTTATGCGGTCAAACGCTTTTCCCGTGTCTGTGCCCACAAAAGCTAAGGGGATGTTGTTCTTTTGGGCGTATCTTGCAGCGTGAAGCAGCCTAAGACAGCCGTCCCTGCCCTCCCTACCCATGACAAACCCCGACTGTTCAAAGTTAATCAGTTTAGTGATAACTTTTTCTAATCTTTTCGTTAGGATTTTCGCCTAGAGCTTCATATCGAAGTTTATGAGGGAGATTGGGCGATAGCTGCCGCAGCATTCAGGGTCTTTATTGTCTTTATACACTTAGGTAATGTGAGCTTCCTCCGCCTGTTTCGGGAGTGGGGTTCCTTGTAACAATGCATTGAAAAGTTCCTTTAAGTGGGGTATGAGAGTACTTTTAAATGTTTTGAAATAAATAAGTGGGAGCCCATCGGGGCCTGGACTCTTTCCGGGTGGAGAAGCGTTTATGAGGTCTTCGATTTCTTGGTCGGTGATAGGTGCCATGAATGCATCCGTGTCCTCCTCTTCTAATTTTGAGAGATCTAGATCTCTAAGAAAAAGGTTGATCTGTTCTTTAGCGTTAACAGTGGCTTCTGGAGTTAGAGGGTCTCGGAGGTTGTAGAGGGAGGAGTAGAAGCTTAGAAATTCATTAGCTATCTCAGGTGTAGAAGAGACACGTTGACCGCTAGGGGTTTTAATATACTTTATATGATTTCTGGTCTTTGCTTTTTTAATAAGGGCGGACATGTATTTACTCCCTCTATTACCCTGAGGTAATGTGTTTTAAATATAAGTGTTTTTTATTGAATTTGGACTCCAGTATGAGTTTAAGTTCTTTTCTAAGCGCAGTTAATTTCTTAAGAGAGGTTTTGCTGATCAAGAGCTTAGAGACTCGCTCCAGTTTAGCAATTTGAAGAAGTTTGCTATCTATTTCCTTTTGCTGTCTCTTTTTAGCTTTGGTTCCCACAGCAAGTAGAAGACCTCTGACATAGGCCTTATGGGCCTCCCAAATTAGAGGAACTGGTAGGTCGTCTGATTTGTTTAGCTGGAAATATTCCTCTATTGATGTCCTCAACTGCGCTTTCTCTTCTTCATTATCTAGAAGTGAAGGATTGAGTCTCCAGCGCCATTCTCTAGGAAACAGGGTGGGCAAACGAAGGTTTATGTGGACCGGCGCATGGTCCGTAATTAAGATAGGGTCAATAGACGCCTGTTCTACGTGCTGTAGTAGGGAGGAGGACAGAAAGACATAATCCAGGCGCTGGAAGGAAGAGTGGACCCCTGAGAAAAATGTATAATCTTTAGTATTTGTATTTAAGCTTCTCCAGCTGTCCAGTACATTAGCCTCTGCCAAGGAGCGCATCAGTTTATTAAGCTTTCTTGGGATATCTGGGATTTTCCCTCAGAGGACTCTAGAAGAGGGCACAGCGTGAGGTTAATATCTCCTCCTAATATTATCTGGCCACTGGCAAAATGCTTTAAAGCTTCCATATGCTTCACCAACCAGGGTATCTGATTAGCGTTCGGGGCATAAATATTTGCCAAAGTGATTTCGAGTTGTATTTTTTCAATGGTGCTATTTAAAGTACCATATAATGTACTGAAAAACTTTCTAAAAATTCTAAGTGAAACAGAATGAAAAAGAATGGACATTTTAGCGTCTTTCAGTGCGTCTTGTTTCTACGGAGCACAAACTGCAACAAAAATGACTTAATCACTTTATTCTATGGGTCAGTATGATTGCTACGATACCAAACTTGTATCGTTTTTTTCTTACTATACTACTCTTTTTTTTTTCAAAGACATTTAATTTTTTTAAATTATTTTCTGCCGCCATTTTCGGCGCCCAATAACTGAGTCTTCTTAGGCATGTCAGGTTTAGGTGCAGATATATCAGCATACAATTGAACAGAAGAGGAAACTCCAGGTAGAGAGGATAGAGGCCAAGGATGTAGTCCTGGAACTTGGCACAATGGAGATTGAGGTTTGGTATTGTAGCAATCGTACTGACCCATAGAATAAAGATATCATGTCATTTTTGTTGCAGTTTGTGTGCCGTAGAAACAAGACGCACCGAAAGATGGAAGCATGCATTTTTTTTTCATTTTACTCATCGCGCACAAAACAAGCCTTCATACAGCGACGTTGATGGATACATAAAGTAGTTACAAATCTTTTTAAGGGAGGAGGAAAAAACTAAAATGGAAAAAGAAAAAGGGACACCATCATTAGGGTTAAAGGAGATGTCCCGCGCCGAAACGTTTTTTTTTTTTTTTTAAACCCCCCCCCCCCGTTCGGCGCGAGACAACCCCGATGCAGGGGTTAAAAAAAACACCCGCACAGCGCTTACCTGAATCCCGGCGGTCCGGCGTCTTCATACTCACCTGCTGAAGATGGCCGCCGGGATCCTCTGTCTTCATGGACCGCAGGGCTTCTGTGCGGTCCATTGCCGATTCCAGCCTCCTGATTGGCTGGAATCGGCACGTGACGGGGCGGAGCTACACGGAGCTACACGGAGCCCCATAGAGAAGAGGAGAAGACCCGGACTGCGCAAGCGCGGCTAATTTGGCCATCGGAGGGCGAAAATTAGTCGGCTCCATGGGAACGAGGACGCTAGCAACGGAGCAGGTAAGTAAAAAACTTTTTATAACTTCTGTATGGCTCATAATTAATGCACAATGTACATTACAAAGTGCATTATTATGGCCATACAGAAGTGTATAGACCCACTTGCTGCCTCGGGACATCTCCTTTAATGTGCTTTCTAAAAATATGGTGAATTAACCCTTCAACTAACGATCCTGATGGATGGGCCACTGGGGTTTCCACTATGTGGTTTTGAATTGTTACATGCTAGGATGGGGTGAGTTACTTGTTGCCCCACTTTCTCCAAATTTGGTGTGTTCCTCTTGTCAAGGAATGAATTTCATCTGGGTTTTTGGTGTTTTTCAAACCCAACATTGCACTACTATTTTTACATTTACATTTGCCTAATTGTTTCCCCCCTTTGTTTATAGATATGCCCTCACTCCCTCACAGTTTATATTGTATATATGATCTCATTCCGTCTTTCTTTTGGACAACATACTGTCTCTCTTTGGGATATATGCTACCTTAGTGCCTACTCAAATTATGTCATATTATACCTGTGTTTCACAAAGTTATGGGGTTTAACTTACCCATCAAGAGGTGTAAGGATTTATTACAATACCACAAACTTAGGCTAAGTTCACACGGGTAAGCAGGCTATCAGGTAAAGAAACCCAACCCGATATCGCACTTGTTAATAAGCGTTTTTATATGTTTGACTTTCCCATTAGCAATGGGTGATGCATTCTGAGGCACGCGAAAAAATAGGACATGTAGTGATTTTTTATCTCACAGCATCACTACCCAAGGGAAATCGCTCATGTGTATGACTCAATTAAAAAGAATGGAGTTTATATTCATGCGAGTTTTGTGCATCACGCAAGACACAATATTCATGTGTCTTCATACTCACTCTCACAGTAGAAAACCTATCGCCATTTGGTAAGAGCCCTAAGAGTTCCCTGGTGGTTTGCAGCGGAGCGCTCTCAGCCAAGACCGGACACAGCGCTGTTTGTGGAGCATGGTAGAAGATGGCTTTCCTCTACTACATGCCAGGATGCTTGAGCCTACCTACTGACTACATCACAGCCCAGTCCTCCGTCTGAGAGCAACCACCTAGCGCTGGCTTCAGTGGCCATTGCCTGGAGACACCCATGAGTAACCACATGCCCCACTGGGAGCATCAGCCAGACACCAAGAACTCAAGAACAGGACATTGCCGAGACCCTGCAGCCCAAGCCAAGCAGGTCAGTAGAACAGTGGGTGCCATATTGGTCAGAGTCTTTCTTCTGCCTGTAGAATCAACAGAGCGGCTGAGGAAGTAGAGGTGAGCCTTATAGAAGTATAACCAGCCATTATTACGCTACAGGGAAGACGCTTCTGCTTTTTCCAGCTGGGGAGGGGTAGACGAGGTAAGGAAAAGTATAAGGGGCTGCACCATCCCAATATCATTATAACCTGCACACCATCACCTTCCTCCTCTCTCCTGCCCCCATTTACCCAGTTCTCACAAAAAACACCATAGTAGCTGGAGTGGCACAAACTGATTCTTATCTCACTAGTGGGTCCTGAGTGTTTTTTCTTGCTGTGACATCTAGGATCCCAGACACATTTTATAATGCATGAACACCAATGATTCCTTTCTGGCCTCTTTTTGATCCCAAAGCCTAAAGTGACCAGATGTTCCCAGGGTCAAAGCGGCACAGAGGGGTGTGGCCAGAGGGCGGGGCTTATCATGATGTATGATTTTACTTCCGTCCTTATAAAAAATACAGGGTCATTTAAAAAAAAGGCAGGAAGCAAATTCTGCAGCATTTCCACATCAAACAAACAGGTAACATCCATGCCATTGGTGTGGATTTTGATTGGTAAAAAGCTGTATATCCACAGCAATCTTCATACCATGCAGCTATCCCCCTCACCTCCTCCAAAGGCTTCCCACTGTTAGTGCTCCCTGGCTTCTAGTTACCAGCGTACTAGTCAAGTGTGGAAAAGTGGTACACAGGGTCTCAAAGTGGGACTGTCTCTCCTAAATCAGGATGTCTGATAAGCTTACAAAGACTCTCAGGGAAATTTTTTTTGGTTTCCCATGAGGCACTAAAGCTTTCCCTTTAAAAAAATATAGTTACCTATATACAGAACTTTGCTGCCATCTAGTGGTATAATGATATTACAGGATATAACGGCTTCAGTGAGAAGCATCTATTATCTGCTGTATGAGCTGCGGACATCATTAAGTAGTTACCACAGACACAGCAACCTTGTTCAACTACACAAACACTGCTTCCATCAGTGTCTTGTTTATCTACCACTAAGGCCTTATGCACACGACCATGACGGGCTCAGCAAGAGGAATACCGCAGCGGAGTCCGTCACGGCGCCCCCCCCCCTCCTCCAAAGACCACATACTTACCTCCTGATCCACTGCATGAAGTCCGGCATAACGTGTCCGCGCGCATGCTCAATACAGCGCATGACGCGCCGGCAGTTCCAAGTGAGGGTGTAGGCACAGGCCAAGTTCCTGGTCCAGGTAAATCCCACCCGGCTGCTGCGGGATTAGGAGAGAGGCAAGTTTCTGGCGTCCCCAGCTTCATATCACAATTTATGGGTCCACGTGGTAGACCTTTATTGCAAACAGATCAGTGTGAGCAGGTCCTGTCGTGGATAGCATAAAATGCATCCAGCAATGTATCGGGCACCCAGTGTTCTACACAGTCCACTGCTGAAACTCTGAATCCTCTGGCTCCTGCTCCTCCTTCCTCACAGCCACCTCACTCCATGAAAATGACATAATCTGAGCAGGCAGACTCCCAGGAACTGTTCTCGGGTCCCTGCCATGAGTGGGAAAACCTGGTTCCTCTCTCACCTGAGGAGTTTGTCGTGACCGATGCCCAACCTTTGGAAAGTTCCCAGGGTCCGGCTGAGGAGGCTGGGGACTTCCGCCAAGTGTCTCCAGAGCTTTCAGTGGGTGAGGAGAACAATGATGATGAGACGCCGTTGTCTATCTGTGCGGTAGTAGTAAGGGCAGTCAGTCCGAGGGAGGAGCGCACAGAGGATTTGGAGGAAGAGCAGCTGGACGATGAGGTGACTGACCCCACCTGGTTTGCTAAGCCTACGGACAACAGGTTTTCAGAGGGGGAGGCAAGTGCAGCAGCAGGACAGGTTGGAAGAGGCAGTGGGGTTGGCAGGGGTAGAGGCAGGGCCAGAGCGAATAATCCCCCAACTGTTTCCACAAGCACCCCCTCACACCAAGCCACCGTGCAGAGGCCTAGGTGTTCAAAAGTGTGGATGTTCATCGGTGAGAGCGCGGACGACCGCCGAACAGTGGTGTGCAACCTGTGTCGCACTAAGATCAGCCGGGGAGCCACCACTACCAGCCTCACCACCACCAGCATGCGCATATGATGGCCAAGCACCCCACAAGGTGGGACGAAGGCCATTCACCGCCTCCGGGTCACACCACTGCCTCTTCCCCTGTGCCCCAACCTGCCACTCAGATCCAACCTCCCTCTCAGGACACAGACAAGAGCGCCTCCCGGCCTGCACCCACACCCTCACCTCTGCTGTCCTCGAGCCCATCCAGCAATGTCTCTCAGCGCAGCGTTCAGCTGTTGCTAACAGAAGCGTTGGAGCAAAAGCGCAAGTACGCCGCCACGCACCCGCACGCTCAAGCTTTAAACCTATACATTGCCAAATTAATCAGCCTGGAGATGCTGCCGTACAGGCTTGTGGAAGCAGAGGCTTTCAAAAACATGATGGCGGCGGCAGTCCCGCGTTACTCGGTCCCCAGTCGCCACTATTTCTCCCGATGTGCCGTCCCAGCCCTGCACGACCACGTCTCCCGCAACATTAGACGCTCCCTCACCAACGCGGTTACTGCCAAGGTCCACTTAACAACGGACACGTGGACAAGTATAGGCGGGCAAGGCCACTATATCTCCCTGACCGCACATTGGGTGAATTTAGTGGAGGCTGGGACTGAGTCAGAGCCTGGGACCGCTCACGTCCTACGCACCCCCAGAATAGCGGGTCCTAGCTTGGTGCTGGCATCTGTGGCGGTTTATGCCACCTCCACTAAACCCTCCCTCTCGTCCTCCTTCTCCTACGCAACCTCTACCTCGCAATTAAGATGTGTCAGCAGCACGTCGCCAGCAGTCGGTATCGCGCGGCGCGGCAGCACAGTGGTGGGCAAGCATCAGCAGGTTGTGCTGAAACTACTCAGCTTAGGAGAGAAGAGGCACACGGCCCACGAACTGTTGCAGGGTCTGACAGAGCAGACCGACCTCTGGCTTTCGCCGCTGAGCCTCCAACCGAGCATGGTCGTGTGTGACAACAGCTGTAACCTGGTGGCGGCTCTAATTTGGTGGTTCAGCGGTTTCTGAAAAACTACCCACACTTGTCAGACCTCCTCGGCAAGGTACACCGGGTGTGCACACATTTCCGCAAGTCCATCACGGACACTGCCACCCTGCAGACCCTGCAACATCGGTTTAATCTGCCAGTGCACCGACTGCTGTGCGACGTGCCCACATGGTGGAATTCTACGCTGCACATGTTGGCCAAGCTGTATGAGCAGTGGAGAGCAATAGTGGAATACCAACTCCAACATGGGCGGCGTAGTGGGAGTCAGCCTCCTCAATTCTTTACCGAGGAGTGGGCCTGGATGGCAGATATCTGCCAGGTCCTTGGAAACTTTGAGGAGTCTACCCAGATGGTGAGCGGCGATGCTGCAATCATTATGTCAGGACAGGGTCTGGGATAATGGAAGTCCCTGAGAAAACCCACAACCCCTGTCCCTGACTAATTGCCCCCCTGGGCTAACCCCCAGGGCGACAACTGGGTGGCGGTCCCTACACTCACTAGGGAAGCGGGACACGGGAAAGACAAACAGACTCTGGAGACAAACAAACAGTAGAATAGTCAGACAATCCGGGTCAGCAACAGGAGGGTACGCGGTACAGAGGGGTCAGGCAAAAACGAAGTCAAGTCCAAACGCAGAAGTCAGAAAGCTGGGGTCACAACAGGAGTCAAAACAATATGCGGGTGCAGCTGGAAGACCAAACTAACACTGGCAATGCTGGAAGGAAACAGAGACATTTAAATGCCGTCAGAACTCCCGCCCCAGCAGCTGATTGGGGCAGGGAGCCTGACAGCAGCAGGACCCAATCAAAGAGATGCTGGGAACACCGTCCCTAGCCTTGCTGAACAGATGGATGCCAAGGAAGCACGCCTGGTAGCCATGGAGGTGGGGACGCGCGGGGCGGCACCCGCTGTGTCCCTAGCAACTCGGCGGCAACCAGGATTACAGCGGCCAGGGGAGATCACTAGAACTGGGGCTCCCCTGCGCCGCACTTCTGCAACCCGGGTGGTAGGACAGGCAGTGCGGGCACCACGGCCCTGAGAGTTGCCGGTTCAGACACATTAGTGTCACCATTCCTCTGCTATGCCTGCTGAGAAGTTCGCTGCAAAGCATAAAGGCTGACGCTTTGCAGTTGGAACAGGGGACGGGGAAAGAGACAGCTGGGCCCACTGCAGAGGGTATCCATGCTGCTTGCCTCACATCTGTTTAGCGTTAGAGATGAGCGAACGTACTCGGATAAGCACTACTCGTCCGAGTAATGTGCCTTATCCGAGTACCGCTGTACTCGTCTTGAAAGATTCGGGGCGCTCCGCTGCTGACAGGTGAGTCGCAGCGGGGAGCGGGGCAGAGCGGCCGGGAGAGAAGGAGAGAAAGATCTCCCCTCTGTTCCTCCCCGCTCTCCCCTGCAGCTCCCCGCTCCGCAGCGCGTCCCGAATCTTTCAGCACGAGTACAGCGGTACTCGGATAAGGCACATTACTCGGACGAGTAGTGCCTATCCGAGTACGTTCGCTCATCTCTATTTAGCGTGTATGGGCTGTGGAGGAGGAGGAGGATCCTGAAATTGATCTCCCTAGTGGGGACAGCGATGTGTTGCGTACTGGCACCCTGGCACACATGGCTGACTTCATGTTAGGCTGCCTTTCTCGTGACCCTCGTGTTAGACGCATTCTGTTCACCACGGATTACTGGGTGTACACCCTTCTCGACCCATGGTATAAGGAGAACCTTTCCACTCTCATTCCCGAAGAGGAAAGGGGTTCGAGAGTGATGCAATACCACAGGTCCCTGGTGGACAAACTGAAGGTAAACTTCCCATCTGCCAGTACTAGAGGCAGAAGGCGCAGTTCCGAGGGACAAGAAGCAGGGGAGGCGCGGAGATCAGGCAGCATGTTCAGCGCAGGCAGGGGAACACTCTCCAAGGCCTTTGCCAGCTTTATGGCTCCCCAGCAAGACTGTGTCACCACTCCCCAGTCAAGGCTGAGTCGGAGGGAGCACTGTAAAAAGATGGTGAGGGAGTACATAGCCGATCGTACAACCGTCCTCCGTGATGCCTCTGTTCCATACAACTACTGGGTGTCAAAGCTGGACACGTGGCTCGAACATGCGCTGCATGCCCTGGAGGCGCTTGCTTGCCCTGCAACTAGTGTCTTGTCAGAGAGGGTGTTTAATGCAGCTGGGGGAATCATCAAGGATAAGCGTACCCGCCTGTCAACTGCCAGTGCCGACATACTTACACTCATAAAGATGAACAAAGCCTGGATTTCCCCAGACTTCTCTTCTCAACAAGCGGAGAGCAGCGTAACCTAAAGATTATTTACGCTGCAACCACGGATACAAGCATTCTTCTCTATCACCGGAAAAAAGGGACATTTACCTTTGTCAATCTGTGTATGATATTAGTCCTCCTCCTGCTACTCCTCCTGAAATATCATTTCATTACGCTGATGACAAAAGGCTCATCTATTTTTTAGCAACTTTTCAAAGTTTCAAAAGCATTAATACTTTAACATAAAACTATTTTTTTAACAGGCCTGCTCCAGGCCTTGTTACAAATTAAGCAACAGCGAGCTCTATCTTTCAATAAATATTTATGGGTTTCACCTGCCCTCTCGGTTGAGCAATGTTTCAGGGGCACATATGTACTCTTGGTACACTAATTTTTCTGGCCCTTACCTATACTCTTATCTAACTATTTTTTCCGTCCTTCGCCTACACTCATGGTACCCCAGTGTTTCAGGGGTTCGCCTATACTCTTTCGACAGAAATGTAACTGTGGTCTGCCTTTACTGCTGCTACATAAATGTTACAGGGGTCTGCCTATACTGCTGCTACAGAAATGTTACAGGTGTTGGCCTATACTGCTGCTACAGAAATGTTACTGGGGTCTGCCTATACTGCTGCTACAGAAATGTTACAGGGGTCTGCCTATACTGCTTCTACAGAAATGTTACAGGGGTCTGCCTATACTTCTGACACAGAAAAGTTACAGGGGTCTGCCTATACTGCTGCTACAGAAATGCTACAGGGGTCTGCCTATACTTCTGCTACAAAAATGTTACATGGGTCTACCTATACTTCAGCTACAGAAATGTTTTAGGGGTTGGCCTATACTGCTGCTACATAAATGTTACTGGGGTCTATCTATACTGTTACTACAGAAATGTTACTGGGGTCTACCTATACTTCTGCTACAGAAATGTTACAGGGTCTGCCTATACTGCTGCTACCTAAATGTTACAGGGGTCTGCCTAAACTGCTGCTACAGAAATGTTACAGGGGTCTGCCTATAATGCTGCTACAGAAATGTTACTGGGGTCTGCCTATACTGCTGCTACAGAAATGATACAGGGGTCTGCCTATACTTCTGCTACAGAAACGTTAGAGGGGTCTGCCCATACTGCTGCTACAGAAATGTTACTGGAGTCTGCCTATACTGCTGCTACAGAAATGTTGCAGGGGTCTGCCCATACTGCTGCTACATAAATGTTACTGGGTCTGTCTCTACTTTTACTACAGAAATGTTACTGGGGTCTGCCTATTCTTCTGCTACAGAAATGTTACAGGGATCTGCCTATACTGCTGCTACATAAATGATACAGGGGTCTGCGTATACTGCTGCTACAAAAATGTTACTGGCCTCTGCCTATACTTCTTCCACTTTAATGTTACAGGGGTCTGCCTATATTTCAGTTACAGAAATGTTACAGGGGTCTGCCTATACTGCTACTACATAAATGTTACTGGGGTCTGTCTATACTGTTACTACAGAAATGTTACTGGGGTCTGTCCATACTTCTGCTACAGAAATGTTACACGGGTCTGCCTATACTGCTGCTACAGAAATGTTACTGGGGTCTACCTATACTTCTGCTACAGAAATGTTACAGGAGTCTGCCTATACTTCTGCTACAGAAATGTTACACGGGTCTGCCTATACTGCTACTACAGAAATGTTACAGGGGTCTGCCTATACTTCTGCTACAAAAATGTTACAGGGGTCTACCTATACTTCTGCTGCTAAAATGTTACAGGGGTCTGCCTATACTGCTGCTACAAAAATGTTACTGGGCTCTGCCTATACTTCTGCCACGTTAATGTTACAGGGGTCTGCCTATATCTTAGCTACAGAAATGTTACCGGGGTCTGCTATACTGCTGCTACACAAATGTTACAGGGGTCTGCCTATACTGCTGCTACATAAATGTTACTGGGGTCTGTCTATACTGTTCCTTCAGAAATGTTACTGGGCTCTGCCTATACTGCTGCTACAGAAATGTTACTAAGGGTCTGCCTATACTTCTGCTAGAGAAATGTTACAGGGGACTGCCTATACTGCTGCTACATAAATGTTACTGGGGTCTATCTATACTGTTACTACAGAAATGTTACTGGGGTCTGCCTATACTTCTGCTACAGAAATGTTTCAGGGGTCTGCCTATACTGCTGCTACATAAATGTTACAGGGGTCTGCGTATACTGCTGCTACAGAAATGTTACTGGGGTCTGCCTAAACTGCTGCTAACGAAATGTTACAGGGGTCTGCCTATACTTCTGCTACAAAAATGTTACAGGGGTCTACCTATACTTCTGCTACTGAAATGTTACATGGGTCTGCCTATACTGCTGCTACAGAAATGTTACAGGGGTTTGCCTATACTTCTGCTACAGAAACGTTTGAGGGGTCTGCCCATACTGTTGCTACAGAAATGTTACAGGAGTCTGCCTATACTGCTGCTACAGAAATGTTACAGGGGTCTGTCTATACTGCTGCTACATAAGTGTTACTGGCGTCTACCTATACTGCTGCTACATAAATGTTACAGGGGTCTGCCTATACTTCTGCTACATAAAAGTTACGAGGGTCTGCCTATACTGCTGCTACACAAATGTTAGAGGGGTCTGCCAATAATGCTGCTACATAAATGTTACTGGGGTCTGTCTATACTGTTACTACAGAAATGTTACTGGGGTCTGCCTATACTTCTGCTACAGAAATGTTACAGGGGTCTGCCTATACTGCTGCTACATAATCTTTACAGGGGTTTGCCTATACTGCTGCTACAGAAATGTTACTTGGGTCTGCCTATACTGCTGCTACACAAATGTTACAGGGGTCTGCCTATACTGCTGCTACAGAAATGTTACAGGGGTCTGCCTAGACTGCTGCTACAGAAATGTTACAGGGGTGTGTCTATACTGCTGCTATAGAAATGTTACTGGGGTCTGCCTATACTTCTGCTACAGAAACGTTGGAGGGGTTTGCCTATACTACTGCTACAGAAACGTTGGAGGGGTCTGCCCATACTGTTGCTACAAAAATGTTACTGGAGTCTGCCTATACTGCTGCTACAGAAATGTTACAGGGGTCTGTCTATACTGCTGCTACATAAGTGTTACTGGCGTCTACCTATACTGCTGCTACATAAATGTTACAGGGGTCTGCCTATACTTCTGCTACATAAAAGTTACGAGGGTCTGCCTATACTGCTGCTACACAAATGTTACAGGGGTTTGTCTATACTGCTGCTACAGAAATGTTAGAGGGGTCTGCCAATAATGCTGCTACATAAATGTTACTGGTGTCTGTCTATACTGTTACTACAGAAATGTTACTGGGGTCTGCCTATACTTCTGCTACAGAAATGTTACAGGGGTCTGCCTATACTGCTGCTACATAATCTTTACAGGGGTCTGCCTATATTTCTACAACAGAAATGTTACTGGGGTCTGCCTATACTACTGCTACAGAAATGTTACAGGGGTTTGCCTATACTGCTGCTACAGAAATGTTACTGGGGTCTGCCTATACTGCTGCTACACAAATGTTACAGGGGTTTGTCTATACTGCTGCTACAGAAATGTTAGAGGGGTCTGCCAATAATGCTGCTACATAAATGTTACTGGGGTCTGTCTATACTGTTACTACAGAAATGTTACTGGGGTCTGCCTATACTTCTGCTACAGAAATGTTTCAGGGGTCTGCCTATACTGCTGCTACATAAATGTTACTGGGGTCTGCCTGTACTACTGCTACAGAAATGTTCCTGGGGTCTGCCTAAACTGCTGCTAACGAAATGTTACAGGGGTCTGCCTATACTTCTGCTACAAAAATGTTACAGGGGTCTACCTATACTACTGCTACTGAAATGTTACATGGGTCTGCCTATACTGCTGCTACAGAAATGTTACAGGGGTCTGTCTTCAGTGCTGCTACAGAAATGTTACAGGGGTCTGTCTATACTGCTGCTACATAAGTGTTACTGGCGTCTACCTATACTGCTGCTACATAAATGTTACAGGGGCCTGCCTATACTTCTGCTACATAAAAGTTACAGGGGTCTGCCTATACTGCTGCTACACAAATGTTACAGGGGTTTGTCTATACTGCTGCTACAGAAATGTTAGAGGGGTCTGCCAATAATGCTGCTACATAAGTGTTACTGGGGTCTGTCTATACTGTTACTACAGAAATTTTACTGGGGTCTGCCTATACTTCTGCTACATAAATGTTACAGGGGTCTGCCTATACTGCTGCTACATAATCTTTACAGGGGTCTGCCTATATTTCTACAACAGAAATGTTACTGGGGTCTGCCTATACTACTGCTACAGAAATGTTACAGGGGTTTGCCTATACTGCTGCTACAGAAATGTTACTGGGGTCTGCCTATACTGCTGCTACAGAAGTGTTACAGGGGTCTGTCTATACTGCTGCTACAGAAATGTTACAGGGGTCTGCCTAGACTGCTGCTACAGAAATGTTACAGGGGTGTGTCTATACTGCTGCTATCGAAATGTTACCGGGGTCTGCCTATACAGCTGCTACAAAAAAGTTACAGGGGTCTGCCTATGCTTCTGCTACAGAAACGTTGGAGGGGTCTGTCCATACTGTTGCTACAGAAATGTTACTTGAGTCTGCCTATACTGCTGCTACAGAAATGTTGCAGGGGTCTGCCTATACTGCTGCTATATAAATGTTACTGGGTCTGTCCATAGATTTACTACATAAATGTTACTGGGGTCTGCCCATTCTTTTGCTACAGAAATGTTACAGGGGTCTGCCTATACTGCTGCTACAGAAATGATACACGGGTCTGCGTATACTGCGCTACAAAAATGTTACTGGGCTCTGCCTATACTTCTGCCACGTTAATGTTACAGGGGTTTGCCTATATTTCAGCTACAGAAATGTTACAGGGGTTTGCCTATACAGCTGCTACACAAATGTTACAGGGGTCTCCCTACACTGCTGCTACATAAATTTTACTGGGGTCTGTCTATACTGTTACTACATAAATGTTACTAGGGCCTGTCTATACTGTTACTACAGAAATGTTACTGGGCTCTGCCTATACTGCTGCTACATAAATGTTACTGGGGTCTATCTATACTGTTGCTACAGAAATGTTACTGGGGTCTGCCTATACTTCTGCTACAGAAATGTTTCAGGGGTCTGCCTATACTGCTGCTACATAAATGTTACAGGGGTCTGCCTGTACTACTGCTACAGAAATGTTCCTGGGGTCTGCCTAAACTGCTGCTAACGAAATGTTACAGGGGTCTGCCTATACTTCTGCTACAAAAATGTTACAGGGGTCTACCTATACTACTGCTACTGAAATGTTACATGGGTCTGCCTATACTGCTGCTACAGAAATGTTACAGGGGTCTGTCTTCAGTGCTGCTACAGAAATGTTACAGGGGTCTGTCTATACTGCTGCTACATAAGTGTTGCTGGCGTCTACCTATACTGCTGCTACATAAATGTTACAGGGGCCTGCCTATACTTCTGCTACATAAAAGTTACAGGGGTCTGCCTATACTGCTGCTACACAAATGTTACAGGGGTTTGTCTATACTGCTGCTACAGAAATGTTAGAGGGGTCTGCCAATAATGCTGCTACATAAATGTTACTGGGGTCTGTCTAAACTGTTACTACAGAAATTTTACTGGGGTCTGCCTATACTTCTGCTACATAAATGTTACAGGGGTCTGCCTATACTGCTGCTACATAATCTTTACAGGGGTCTGCCTATATTTCTACAACAGAAATGTTACTGGGGTCTGCCTATACTACTGCTACAGAAATGTTACAGGGGTTTGCCTATACTGCTGCTACAGAAATGTTACTGGGGTCTGCCTATACTGCTGCTACAGAAATGTTACAGGGGTCTGTCTATACTGCTGCTACAGAAATGTTACAGGGGTCTGCCTAGACTGCTGCTACAGAAATGTTACAGGGGTGTGTCTATACTGCTGCTATCGAAATGTTACCGGGGTCTGCCTATACTTCTGCTACAAAAAAGTTACAGGGGTCTGCCTATGCTTCTGCTACAGAAACGTTGGAGGGGTCTGTCCATACTGTTGCTACAGAAATGTTACTTGAGTCTGCCTATACTGCTGCTACAGAAATGTTGCAGGGGTCTGCCTATACTGCTGCTATATAAATGTTACTGGGTCTGTCCATAGTTTTACTACATAAATGTTACAGGGGTCTGCCCATTCTTCTGCTACAGAAATGTTACTGGGGTCTGCCTATACTGCTGCTACATAAATGATACACGGGTCTGCGTATACTGCTGCTACAAAAATGTTACTGGGCTCTGCCTATACTTCTGCCACGTTAATGTTACAGGGGTCTGTCTATATTTCAGCTACAGAAATGTTACAGGGTTCTGCTATACTTCTGCTACACAAATGTTACAGGGGTCTGCTTATATACTGCTGCTACAGAAATGAAACTGGGCTCTGCCTATACTGCTGCTACAGAAATGTTACAGGGGTCTGCCTATACTTCTGCTACAGAAATGTTACTGGGGTCTACCTATACTTCTGCTACAGAAATGTTACAGGAGTCTGCCTATACTTCTGCTACAGAAATGTTACACGGGTCTGCCTATACTGCTACTACAGAAATGTTACAGGGGTCTGCCTATACTTCTGCTACAAAAATGTTACAGGGGTCTACCTATACTTCTGCTGCTAAAATGTTACAGGGGTCTGCCTATACTGCTGCTACAAAAATGTTACTGGGCTCTGCCTATACTTCTGCCACGTTAATGTTACAGGGGTCTGCCTATATCTTAGCTACAGAAATGTTACCGGGGTCTGCTATACTGCTGCTACACAAATGTTACAGGGGTCTGCCTATACTGCTGCTACATAAATGTTACTGGGGTCTGTCTATACTGTTCCTTCAGAAATGTTACTGGGCTCTGCCTATACTGCTGCTACAGAAATGTTACTAAGGGTCTGCCTATACTTCTGCTAGAGAAATGTTACAGGGGACTGCCTATACTGCTGCTACATAAATGTTACTGGGGTCTATCTATACTGTTACTACAGAAATGTTACTGGGGTCTGCCTATACTTCTGCTACAGAAATGTTTCAGGGGTCTGCCTATACTGCTGCTACATAAATGTTACAGGGGTCTGCGTATACTGCTGCTACAGAAATGTTACTGGGGTCTGCCTAAACTGCTGCTAACGAAATGTTACAGGGGTCTGCCTATACTTCTGCTACAAAAATGTTACAGGGGTCTACCTATACTTCTGCTACTGAAATGTTACATGGGTCTGCCTATACTGCTGCTACAGAAATGTTACAGGGGTTTGCCTATACTTCTGCTACAGAAACGTTTGAGGGGTCTGCCCATACTGTTGCTACAGAAATGTTACAGGAGTCTGCCTATACTGCTGCTACAGAAATGTTACAGGGGTCTGTCTATACTGCTGCTACATAAGTGTTACTGGCGTCTACCTATACTGCTGCTACATAAATGTTACAGGGGTCTGCCTATACTTCTGCTACATAAAAGTTACGAGTGTCTGCCTATACTGCTGCTACACAAATGTTAGAGGGGTCTGCCAATAATGCTGCTACATAAATGTTACTGGGGTCTGTCTATACTGTTACTACAGAAATGTTACTGGGGTCTGCCTATACTTCTGCTACAGAAATGTTACAGGGGTCTGCCTATACTGCTGCTACATAATCTTTACAGGGGTCTGCCTATATTTCTACAACAGAAATGTTACTGGGGTCTGCCTATACTACTGCTACAGAAATGTTACAGGGGTTTGCCTATACTGCTGCTACAGAAATGTTACTTGGGTCTGCCTATACTGCTGCTACACAAATGTTACAGGGGTCTGCCTATACTGCTGCTACAGAAATGTTACAGGGGTCTGCCTAGACTGCTGCTACAGAAATGTTACAGGGGTGTGTCTATACTGCTGCTATAGAAATGTTACTGGGGTCTGCCTATACTTCTGCTACAGAAACGTTGGAGGGGTTTGCCTATACTACTGCTACAGAAACGTTGGAGGGGTCTGCCCATACTGTTGCTACAAAAATGTTACTGGAGTCTGCCTATACTGCTGCTACAGAAATGTTACAGGGGTCTGTCTATACTGCTGCTACATAAGTGTTACTGGCGTCTACCTATACTGCTGCTACATAAATGTTACAGGGGTCTGCCTATACTTCTGCTACATAAAAGTTACGAGGGTCTGCCTATACTGCTGCTACACAAATGTTACAGGGGTTTGTCTATACTGCTGCTACAGAAATGTTAGAGGGGTCTGCCAATAATGCTGCTACATAAATGTTACTGGGGTCTGTCTATACTGTTACTACAGAAATGTTACTGGGGTCTGCCTATACTTCTGCTACAGAAATGTTACAGGGGTCTGCCTATACTGCTGCTACATAATCTTTACAGGGGTCTGCCTATATTTCTACAACAGAAATGTTACTGGGGTCTGCCTATACTACTGCTACAGAAATGTTACAGGGGTTTGCCTATACTGCTGCTACAGAAATGTTACTGGGGTCTGCCTATACTGCTGCTACACAAATGTTACAGGGGTTTGTCTATACTGCTGCTACAGAAATGTTAGAGGGGTCTGCCAATAATGCTGCTACATAAATGTTACTGGGGTCTGTCTATACTGTTACTACAGAAATGTTACTGGGGTCTGCCTATACTTCTGCTACAGAAATGTTTCAGGGGTCTGCCTATACTGCTGCTACATAAATGTTACTGGGGTCTGCCTGTACTACTGCTACAGAAATGTTCCTGGGGTCTGCCTAAACTGCTGCTAACGAAATGTTACAGGGGTCTGCCTATACTTCTGCTACAAAAATGTTACAGGGGTCTACCTATACTACTGCTACTGAAATGTTACATGGGTCTGCCTATACTGCTGCTACAGAAATGTTACAGGGGTCTGTCTTCAGTGCTGCTACAGAAATGTTACAGGGGTCTGTCTATACTGCTGCTACATAAGTGTTACTGGCGTCTACCTATACTGCTGCTACATAAATGTTACAGGGGCCTGCCTATACTTCTGCTACATAAAAGTTACAGGGGTCTGCCTATACTGCTGCTACACAAATGTTACAGGGGTTTGTCTATACTGCTGCTACAGAAATGTTAGAGGGGTCTGCCAATAATGCTGCTACATAAGTGTTACTGGGGTCTGTCTATACTGTTACTACAGAAATTTTACTGGGGTCTGCCTATACTTCTGCTACATAAATGTTACAGGGGTCTGCCTATACTGCTGCTACATAATCTTTACAGGGGTCTGCCTATATTTCTACAACAGAAATGTTACTGGGGTCTGCCTATACTACTGCTACAGAAATGTTACAGGGGTTTGCCTATACTGCTGCTACAGAAATGTTACTGGGGTCTGCCTATACTGCTGCTACAGAAGTGTTACAGGGGTCTGTCTATACTGCTGCTACAGAAATGTTACAGGGGTCTGCCTAGACTGCTGCTACAGAAATGTTACAGGGGTGTGTCTATACTGCTGCTATCGAAATGTTACCGGGGTCTGCCTATACAGCTGCTACAAAAAAGTTACAGGGGTCTGCCTATGCTTCTGCTACAGAAACGTTGGAGGGGTCTGTCCATACTGTTGCTACAGAAATGTTACTTGAGTCTGCCTATACTGCTGCTACAGAAATGTTGCAGGGGTCTGCCTATACTGCTGCTATATAAATGTTACTGGGTCTGTCCATAGATTTACTACATAAATGTTACTGGGGTCTGCCCATTCTTTTGCTACAGAAATGTTACAGGGGTCTGCCTATACTGCTGCTACAGAAATGATACACGGGTCTGCGTATACTGCGCTACAAAAATGTTACTGGGCTCTGCCTATACTTCTGCCACGTTAATGTTACAGGGGTTTGCCTATATTTCAGCTACAGAAATGTTACAGGGGTTTGCCTATACAGCTGCTACACAAATGTTACAGGGGTCTCCCTACACTGCTGCTACATAAATTTTACTGGGGTCTGTCTATACTGTTACTACATAAATGTTACTAGGGCCTGTCTATACTGTTACTACAGAAATGTTACTGGGCTCTGCCTATACTGCTGCTACATAAATGTTACTGGGGTCTATCTATACTGTTGCTACAGAAATGTTACTGGGGTCTGCCTATACTTCTGCTACAGAAATGTTTCAGGGGTCTGCCTATACTGCTGCTACATAAATGTTACAGGGGTCTGCCTGTACTACTGCTACAGAAATGTTCCTGGGGTCTGCCTAAACTGCTGCTAACGAAATGTTACAGGGGTCTGCCTATACTTCTGCTACAAAAATGTTACAGGGGTCTACCTATACTACTGCTACTGAAATGTTACATGGGTCTGCCTATACTGCTGCTACAGAAATGTTACAGGGGTCTGTCTTCAGTGCTGCTACAGAAATGTTACAGGGGTCTGTCTATACTGCTGCTACATAAGTGTTGCTGGCGTCTACCTATACTGCTGCTACATAAATGTTACAGGGGCCTGCCTATACTTCTGCTACATAAAAGTTACAGGGGTCTGCCTATACTGCTGCTACACAAATGTTACAGGGGTTTGTCTATACTGCTGCTACAGAAATGTTAGAGGGGTCTGCCAATAATGCTGCTACATAAATGTTACTGGGGTCTGTCTAAACTGTTACTACAGAAATTTTACTGGGGTCTGCCTATACTTCTGCTACATAAATGTTACAGGGGTCTGCCTATACTGCTGCTACATAATCTTTACAGGGGTCTGCCTATATTTCTACAACAGAAATGTTACTGGGGTCTGCCTATACTACTGCTACAGAAATGTTACAGGGGTTTGCCTATACTGCTGCTACAGAAATGTTACTGGGGTCTGCCTATACTGCTGCTACAGAAATGTTACAGGGGTCTGTCTATACTGCTGCTACAGAAATGTTACAGGGGTCTGCCTAGACTGCTGCTACAGAAATGTTACAGGGGTGTGTCTATACTGCTGCTATCGAAATGTTACCGGGGTCTGCCTATACTTCTGCTACAAAAAAGTTACAGGGGTCTGCCTATGCTTCTGCTACAGAAACGTTGGAGGGGTCTGTCCATACTGTTGCTACAGAAATGTTACTTGAGTCTGCCTATACTGCTGCTACAGAAATGTTGCAGGGGTCTGCCTATACTGCTGCTATATAAATGTTACTGGGTCTGTCCATAGTTTTACTACATAAATGTTACAGGGGTCTGCCCATTCTTCTGCTACAGAAATGTTACTGGGGTCTGCCTATACTGCTGCTACATAAATGATACACGGGTCTGCGTATACTGCTGCTACAAAAATGTTACTGGGCTCTGCCTATACTTCTGCCACGTTAATGTTACAGGGGTCTGTCTATATTTCAGCTACAGAAATGTTACAGGGTTCTGCTATACTTCTGCTACACAAATGTTACAGGGGTCTGCTTATATACTGCTGCTACAGAAATGAAACTGGGCTCTGCCTATACTGCTGCTACAGAAATGTTACAGGGGTCTGCCTATACTTCTGCTACAGAAATGTTACAGGGGTCTGCCTATACTGCTGCTACAGAAATGTTACAGGGGTCTGCCTATACTGCTGCTACAGAAATGTTACAGGGGTCTGCTCATACTGCTGCTACAGAAATGTTACTGGGGTCTGCCTATACTGCTGCTACAGAAATGTTACAGGAGTCTGCCTATACTGTTGCTAGAGAAACGTCGAACGGGTCTGCCCATACTGTTGCTACAGAAATGTTACTGGAGTCTGCCTATACTGCTGCTACAGAAATGTTGCAGGGGTCTGCCTATACTGCTGCTACAGAAATGTTACTGGGTCTGTCTATAGTTTTACTACAAAAATGTTACTGGGGTCTGCCTATTCTTCTGCTACAGAAATGTTACAGGGGTCTGCCTATACTGCTGCTACAGAAATGATACACGGGTCTGCGTATACTGCTGCTACAAAAATGTTACTGGGCTCTGCCTATACTTCTGCCACGTTAATGTTACAGGGGTTTGCCTATATTTCAGCTACAGAAATGTTACAGGGGTTTGCCTATACAGCTGCTACACAATTGTTACAGGGGTCTCCCTACACTGCTGCTACATACATTTTACTGGGGTCTGTCTATACTGTTACTACATAAATGTTACTAGGGCCTGTCTATACTGTTACTACAGAAATGTTACTGGGCTCTGCCTATACTGCTGCTACATAAATGTTACTGGGGTCTATCTATACTGTTACTACAGAAATGTTACTGGGGTCTGCCTATACTTCTGCTACAGAAATGTTGCAGGGGTCTGCCTATACTGCTGCTACATAAATGTTACTGGGTCTGTCTCTACTTTTACTACAGAAATGTTACTGGGGTCTGCCTATTCTTCTGCTATAGAAATGTTACAGGGATCTGCCTATACTGCTGCTACATAAATGATACAGGGGTCTGCGTATACTGCTGCTACAAAAATGTTACTGGGCTCTGCCTATACTTCTTCCACTTTAATGTTACAGGGGTCTGCCTATATTTCAGTTACAGAAATGTTACAGGGGTCTGCCTATACTGCTACTACATAAATGTTACTGGGGTCTGTCTATACTGTTACTACAGAAATGTTACTGGGGTCTGTCCATACTTCTGCTACAGAAATGTTACACGGGTCTGCCTATACTGCTGCTACAGAAATGTTACTGGGGTCTACCTATACTTCTGCTACAGAAATGTTACAGGGGTCTGCCTATACTGCTGCTACAGAAATGTTACTGGGGTCTGCCTATACTGCTACTACAGAAATGTTACAGGGGTCTGCCTATACTTCTGCTACAAAAATGTTACAGGGGTCTACCTATACTTCTGCTGCAAAAAGGTTACAGGGGTCTGCCTATACTGCTGCTACAGAAATGTTACTGGGGTCTGCCTATACTACTGCTACAGAAATGTTACAGGGGTCTGCCTATACTTCTGCAACAGAAACGTTGAAGGGGTCTGCCCATACTGTTGCTACCGAAATGATACTGGAGTCTGCCTATACTGCTGCTACAGAAATTTTGCAGGGTTCTGCCTAGACTGCTGCTACATAAATGTTACTGGGTCTGTCTATAGTGTTACTGCATAAATGTTACTGGGGTCTGCCTATATTGCTGCTACATAATTGATACACGGGTCTGCGTATACTGCTGCTACAAAAATGTTACTGGGCTCTGCCTATTCTTCTGCCACGTTAATGTTACAGGGGTCTGCCTATATCTTAGCTACAGAAATGTTACCGGGGTCTGCTATGCTGCTGCTACACAAATGTTACAGGGGTCTGCCTATAGTGCTGCTACATTAATGTTACTGGGGTCTGTCTATACTGTTACTTCAGAAATGTTACTGGGCTCTGCCTATACTGCTGCTACAGAAATGTTACTAAGGGTCTGCCTATACTTCTGCTAGAGAAATGTTACAGGGGACTGCCTATACTGCTGCTACATAAATGTTACTGGGGTCTATCTATACTGTTACTACAGAAATGTAACTGGGGTCTGCCTATACTTCTGCTACAGAAATGTTTCAGGGGTCTGCCTATACTGCTGCTACATAAATGTTACAGGGGTCTGCCTGTACTACTGCTACAGAAATGTTCCTGGGGTCTGCCTAAACTGCTGCTAACGAAATGTTACAGGGGTCTGCCTATACTTCTGCTACAAAAATGTTACAGGGGTCTACCTATACTACTGCTACTGAAATGTTACATGGGTCTGCCTATACTGCTGCTACAGAAATGTTACAGGGGTCTGTCTTCAGTGCTGCTTCAGAAATGTTACAGGGGTCTGTCTATACTGCTGCTACATAAGTGTTACTGGCGTCTACCTATACTGCTGCTACATAAATGTTACAGGGGCCTGCCTATACTTCTGCTACATAAAAGTTACAGGGGTCTGCCTATACTGCTGCTACACAAATGTTACAGGGGTTTGTCTATACTGCTGCTACAGAAATGTTAGAGGGGTCTGCCAATAATGCTGCTACATAAATGTTACTGGGGTCTGTCTATACTGTTACTACAGAAATTTTACTGGGGTCTGCCTATACTTCTGCTACATCAATGTTACAGGGGTGTGTCTATACTGCTGCTACATAATCTTTACAGGGGTCTGCCTATATTTCTACAACAGAAATGTTACTGGGGTCTGCCTATACTACTGCTACAGAAATGTTACAGGGGTTTGCCTATACTGCTGCTACAGAAATGTTACTGGGGTCTGCCTATACTGCTGCTACAGAAATGTTACAGGGGTCTGTCTATACTGCTGCTACAGAAATGTTACAGGGGTCTGCCTAGACTGCTGCTACAGAAATGTTACAGGGGTGTGTCTATACTGCTGCTATCGAAATGTTACCGGGGTCTGCCTATACAGCTGCTACAAAAAAGTTACAGGGGTCTGCCTATGCTTCTGCTACAGAAACGTTGGAGGGGTCTGTCCATACTGTTGCTACAGAAATGTTACTTGAGTCTGCCTATACTGCTGCTACAGAAATGTTGCAGGGGTCTGCCTATACTGCTGCTATATAAATGTTACTGGGTCTGTCCATAGATTTACTACATAAATGTTACTGGGGTCTGCCCATTCTTTTGCTACAGAAATGTTACAGGGGTCTGCCTATACTGCTGCTACAGAAATGATACACGGGTCTGCGTATACTGCGCTACAAAAATGTTACTGGGCTCTGCCTATACTTCTGCCACGTTAATGTTACAGGGGTTTGCCTATATTTCAGCTACAGAAATGTTACAGGGGTTTGCCTATACAGCTGCTACACAAATGTTACAGGGGTCTCCCTACACTGCTGCTACATAAATTTTACTGGGGTCTGTCTATACTGTTACTACATAAATGTTACTAGGGCCTGTCTATACTGTTACTACAGAAATGTTACTGGGCTCTGCCTATACTGCTGCTACATAAATGTTACTGGGGTCTATCTATACTGTTGCTACAGAAATGTTACTGGGGTCTGCCTATACTTCTGCTACAGAAATGTTTCAGGGGTCTGCCTATACTGCTGCTACATAAATGTTACAGGGGTCTGCCTGTACTACTGCTACAGAAATGTTCCTGGGGTCTGCCTAAACTGCTGCTAACGAAATGTTACAGGGGTCTGCCTATACTTCTGCTACAAAAATGTTACAGGGGTCTACCTATACTACTGCTACTGAAATGTTACATGGGTCTGCCTATACTGCTGCTACAGAAATGTTACAGGGGTCTGTCTTCAGTGCTGCTACAGAAATGTTACAGGGGTCTGTCTATACTGCTGCTACATAAGTGTTGCTGGCGTCTACCTATACTGCTGCTACATAAATGTTACAGGGGCCTGCCTATACTTCTGCTACATAAAAGTTACAGGGGTCTGCCTATACTGCTGCTACACAAATGTTACAGGGGTTTGTCTATACTGCTGCTACAGAAATGTTAGAGGGGTCTGCCAATAATGCCGCTACATAAATGTTACTGGGGTCTGTCTATACTGTTACTACAGAAATTTTACTGGGGTCTGCCTATACTTCTGCTACATAAATGTTACAGGGGTCTGCCTATACTGCTGCTACATAATCTTTTCAGGGGTCTGCCTATATTTCTACAACAGAAATGTTACTGGGGTCTGCCTATACTACTGCTACAGAAATGTTACAGGGGTTTGCCCATACTGCTGCTACAGAAATGTTACTGGGGTCTGCCTATACTGCTGCTACAGAAATGTTACAGGGGTCTGTCTATACTGCTGCTACAGAAATGTTACAGGGGTCTGCCTAGACTGCTGCTATCGAAATGTTACCGGGGTCTGCCTATACAGCTGCTACAAAAAAGTTACAGGGGTCTGCCTATGCTTCTGCTACAGAAACGTTGGAGGGGTCTGTCCATACTGTTGCTACAGAAATGTTACTTGAGTCTGCCTATACTGCTGCTACAGAAATGTTGCAGGGGTCTGCCTATACTGCTGCTATATAAATGTTACTGGGTCTGTCCATAGATTTACTACATAAATGTTACTGGGGTCTGCCCATTCTTCTGCTACAGAAATGTTACAGGGGTCTGCCTATACTGCTGCTACAGAAATGATACACGGGTCTGCGTATACTGCGCTACAAAAATGTTACTGGGCTCTGCCTATACTTCTGCCACGTTAATGTTACAGGGGTTTGCCTATATTTCAGCTACAGAAATGTTACAGGGGTCTGCCCATACTGCTGCTACACAAATGTTACTGGGTTCTGTCTATACTGTTACTAAATAAATGTTACTAGGGCCTGTCTATACTATTACTACAGAAATGTAACTGGGCTCTGCCTATACTGCTGCTACAGAAATGTTACAGGGGTCTGCCTATACTTCTGCTACAGAAATGTTACAGGGGTCTGCCTATACTGCTGCTACAGAAATGTTATTGGGGTCTGCCTATACTGCTGCTACAGAATCGTTACAGGGGTCTGCCTATACTGCCGCTACAGATATATTACAGGGGTCTGTCTATACTGCTGCTACAGAAATGTTACTGCGGTCTGCCTATACTGCTGCTACAGAAATGTTACAGGGGTCTGCCTATACTGCTGCTACAGAAATGATACACGGGTCTGCCTATACTGCTGCTACAAAAATGTTACTGGGCTCTGCCTATACTTCTGCCACGTTAATGTTACAGGGGTTTGCCTATATTTCAGCTACAGAAATGTTACAGGGGTCTGCCTATACAGCTGCTAAACCAATGTTACAGGGGTCTCCCTACACTGCTGCTACATAAATTTTACTGGGGTCTGTCTATACTGTTACTACATAAATGTTACTAGGGCCTGTCTATACTGTTACTACAGAAATGTTACTGGGGTCTGCCTATACGTCTGCTACAGAAATGTTACATGGGTCTGCCTATACTTCTGCTGCAGAAATGTTACAGGGGTCTGCCTATACTGCTGCTACAGAAATGTTACTGGGGTCTGTCTTTAGTGCTGCTACAGAAATGTTACTTGGGTCTGCCTATACTGCTGCTACAGAAAAGTTACAGGGGTTTGCCTATACTTCTGCTACAGAAACGTTAGAGGGGTCTGCCCATACTGTTGCTACAGAAATGTTACTGGAGACTGCCTATACTGCTGCTACAGAAATGTTACTGGGGTCTGTCTATACTGCTGCTACATAAATGTTACTGGCGTCTACCTATACTGCTGCTACATAAATGTTACAGGGGTCTGCCTATACTTCTGCTACATGTTACAGGGGTCTGCCTATACTGCTATTACACAAATGTTACAGGGGTTTGTCTATTCTGCTGCTACAGAAATGTTAGAGGGGTCTGTCTATACTGTTACTATAGAAATGTTACTGGGGTCTGCCTATACTTTTGCTACAGAAATGTTACAGGGGTCTGCCTATACTTCTGCTACATAATCGTTTCAGGGGTCTGCCTATATTTCTGCTACAGAAATGTTACTGGGGTCTGCCTATACTACTGCTACAGAAATGTTACAGGGGTCTGCCTATACTGCTGATACATAAATGTTACAGGGGTCTGTCTATACTGCTGCTACAGAAATGTTACTGGGGTCTGCCTATACTGCTGCTACACAAATGTTACTGAGGTCTGCCTATACTTCTGCTACTGAAATGTTACAGGGGTCTGCCTATACTGCTGCTACATAAATGTTACAGGGCTCTGCCTATAGTGCTGCTACAGAAATGTTACTGAGGTCTGCCTATACTGCTGCTACAGAAATGTTACAGGGGTCTGCCTATACTTCTGCTACTGAAATCTTACAAGGGTCTGCCTATACTGCTGCTGCAGAAATGTTGTTGGGGTCTGCCTATACTGCTGCTACAGAAATGTTACAGGGGTCGGCCTAAACTTCTGCTAGAGAAACGTTAGAGGGGTCTGCCCATACTGCTGCTACAGAAATGTTACTGGGATCTGTCTATACATCTGCTACTTAAAAGTTACAGGGGTCTGCCTATACTGCAGCTACATAAATGATACAGGGGTCTGCGTATACTTCTGCTACAAAAATGTTACTGGGCTCTGCCTATACTTTTGCCACGATAGTGTTACAGGGGTCTGCCTATACTTCAGCTACATTAATGTTACTGGGTCTGTCTATACTGTTACTACAGAAATGTTACTGGGGTCTGTCTATACATCTGCTACAGAAATGTTACAGGGTTCTGCCTATAGTTCTACTACATAAATGATACTGGGGTCTGCGTATACTTCTGCTACAAAAATGTTACTGGGCTCTGCCTATACTTCTGCCACGTTAATGTAACAGGGGTCTGCCTATACTGCTGCTGCATAAATGTTGCTGGGGTCTATCTATACTGTTACTACAGAAATGTTACTGGGATCTGTCTATACTGTTACTACAAAAATGTTACTGGGCTCTGCCTATACTGCTACTACAGAAATGTTACTGGGGTCTGCCAATACTTCTGCTACAGAAATGATTCAGGGGTCTGTCTATACTCCTGCTACAGAAGTGTTACTGGGGTCTGTGTAAACTTCTGCTACAAAAATTTTACTGGGGTCTGCCTATACTTCTGCCACGTAAATGTTACAGGGGTCTGCCAATACTTCTGCTACAGAAATGTTACAAGGGTCTGCCTATACTTCTGCTACAGAAATGTTACTGGGGTCTGTCAATACTGTTAACACAGAAATGTTACAGGGGTCTCCCTAGACTTCTTCAGCATAACTGTTACTGGGATCTGCCTATACTTCTGCCACATAATTGTTACAGGGGTCTGACAATACTTCTGCAACAGAAATGTTACTGGGGTCTGCTTATACCTTTGCTACATGAATATTACTGGGGTCTGTGTATACTATGGGTGCACTAAGTCTTCCCATCGCAGTGTTCTACCTATCTGGCCCCAAAACATTGACTGACTAGGGCATCGATTGTGGGCCGAGGCCAACATGTATTTTCTCCCACGTTACCACAGCTATCCGGGGCACTGCAATGGGATTTATTTATGTACCGCTTTTGGGTTCTTGGGACCCACCCATGCTGTGGGTGCACACAGACTTCCCATTGCTGTGTTGTACCTGTCTGGCACTAAAAAAAAACACTGACTGACTATGGCATGGATTGTTGGCTGAGGCCAACATGTATTTTCTCTCGCGTTACCACAGCTATCCAGGGCACTGCATTGGGACAAACAAGAGGAGCGATAGAGCGCTAATGAGACGTTCACAGCTGCGCTAGCATCGGAGTCCACTCTATGCCCGCGATTGCTGAGGGTTTGTGCAGAGGCCTTTGTCCTCGGCGCAGTGAAAGTCTGCCATGTTTGGGCACTCTGATTTCTTTATGTGTACCGTCTTTAAGTTCCTTGGACCCACCCATGCTGTGGGTGCACACAGACTTCCCATAGAGGTTAGAGGTTTTTTACCTGTCTGTCCCCAAAACACTGACTGACTTGGGTAGGGTGCAGAGTGCAGATGGCTTACCCCTTGAGTTGTCGATGAGGTATCCGACACCCAAACAGAATGAGTATTTTGTGGACACATGGATTCCCCATTGCTATGTCACTCGCAGCACCTTGGGTCACACAAGGTATTTGCTGGGACAGAGGCTGACCCAGGGCCTGCTCACATACTTCCCACACAGAGTATTGCTGCATTGTGGAGATGTGTAGAAGTGCTGGGCTGGCACCTGAGTCCCCTTTATGCCCACGTTTGCGGCTCGTGACATTTTTGCGACGGAGGTGGTACGGGATTGGAATAATGATCGTATGTCAATTTATCATCAATTCTCAACAGCATTGTGTGCTATCGCCCACCCCTTTAGAAGAGGGTCGCTACCTGGCGCTGCCAACCCTCTGCAGTGTGTGACTCCGGTTCATCCTCATCGCAAACGCACTTGGAAATAGACATGAGGGTGGTGTAGCTATGAAGCGAGTGTGTGGCATGAGGGCAGCTGAAGGCTGTGCAGGGACACTTTTGTGTGTGCTGCGGATGCAGTGTCGTGCGGGCGGTCGGGCAGCATGTAACCCAGGAGACGAGGCAGCGGTGTGACCTGCAGGCAGTGATTGTGCTTGGTTGGAGGTAGTGTGGTGCTTAACTAAGGTTTGCCTTGCTAATGAGGGTTTCTCCAAAGTAATAATTGTTAGGGGGGCACACTCTTGCCGCTATTGTGGCTTAATAGTGAGACCTGGGAGCCTGAGATACAGCCCTGCATGCTACCCCTGCCCTTTCCTATCCGTTTCTGTGGCGTTTCCATGACTTTTGGATGTTTTCCAGATTTTCACAAATGCTCGAATTGCCCATTGACTTCAATGGGGTTCGTTACTCAAAATGAGCTCTTGAGCATCGCGGGAAGTTCGACTCGGGCAACGAGCATCCGAGCATTTTGGTGCTCGCTCATCTCTAATAATTAATTCTAGAAGATACATTAGATGAGCAAGCACTTATCTAATCACTTTTGTGGGAAAAGAAGACCTACATGTGTGACAATCTAAAAAAACAAATATGCACTATAGTTTATGAGGGGGGAGTTGATAACATGGTTAAAAATCCATGATACCCTATCCCATGTGGTGATGCGAAGCCTTACAGAAGAGACAGAACACTGACAGATCGTCCTTCTCTCCCTGCTCATCCTTGCTTCCCCATCCACAAACCTAAATGGGCTGAAGTGACACCTGAAAGTTTAGTATACACAGCTCAGCAGTTCTGGTCTTGGATTTCAAACAAGACTAAAGCCACAGCTCTAGTCCCTTTCTAGGCAGAAACAGAGATGGTAGAATAGTACCCAACCCCCATATGAACAGCGCTCGGGCAAAACGGTACAGTAATTTTCTCCTAGCCAAAGCATCATTTGGGCAAAACTGTTAACTGATTTATAGCTTTTGATAGACATGTTGGAGTGTCCTGTCAATCTAGCCATTCTGGGTGAGGAGAAGCCAGGGGAAGCTGCTCTAATCATTCTTCTCTCTGATCCTAAAATATATTAAACTTCTAGTGTGGCATCCGAACTAGAGGCCAGCCGTTGCGGGGAAGACCACGGGGTAAACATGGATGTCATAGGCGGTTCTGCAATCTCTCCCAGAAATGGCAGAAATGGAGCCTAGCTTGGTCGCACACAGTGAAACTGGTGCAATAGAGATAACAGATCGTTTTAATGGTGTTATCATGTGACGCCTTTAGGGAGGGTGAACTCCAGTTGATGGTCTTGAAATAATTGAAATGAGTCCACGTAGCTTTGTTGCAAACCGAAGGTACGCAGTTTACTAAGCTTTTCGTAAAAGGAACATATTAACAGTTACAATTCACAGTGGTGCAGAATTATCTTGCATTTAAGTAAACATTGCTCCGATAACTTTAGAAACACATACAATTCCACATTAATGCTCTCCCTCTGGTCTAAGAGTACTCAAAGAAGGATTAGTTTAGCAGATAATGGAGTATCTATGATAGGGCTGCTTGCACTTTCCCTGGCTTTGTATTTTCAGGAGCTCATACAACTCACTGTTGTGTAGATAGTTCCCAGGTTTGTTTTCTTCCACACTACACTTGATTCTGTAGCTTTTGGTACTCCCACTCTCCACTCCAGCAACATTCTCTGCAGCAGCACTGCTACAGACCTCCTCTCTCTAAATTCCTCCTTTACTTCCTCTTGCTTCTCGCGCACTCTCTTACTAACCACACCTTACATACTGTCTTACTCTCCTCATTTTCCCGCATCTGTATCCTCTTCTTCTCCCTCTACAAATCAGTGATATTCTATGGCAGCAGCCAATCTGGAGCAAGCTGTTACCGGGCAGACTAGTTTAAGCCCATAAAGAAGGATGGGAGACAGGGTCTCTCCTCAGTACAATACCTTATATGCCTCCGTAGGGGGACTTGTGCTTATGTGGCTATCCTGTAGGATCCTCCGGCCCACAAGACTCAGTAGTCTGGGGCCAGAATATTGCTAAATAGAATCGTCCTTTGGAAGTCCTGGCGCTCCTCAGTTCATCGCTTTTTAAAGCATAAACTTTATTCCACTTTATTAAAAGCGTGCTTAATGTAAATTAAAGCTACAGATTATATGCCTGTATACATATAATTCAATCTCAGTCTGTCCGACCATATCACAGTATTATAAATTTCTACTGCAGATCAATCTATACTGTGCGCATTTGCTGACCATAAAAACTATACCCACAAAGTGTTATGAGAGGAACAAAACTACAGGGTGGTGTAAAGATATGGAGACCACTGAGAAAATGGAAAAAAAATGATTGGAACACCATCCTAAGTGCGGCATGTTGCTAAGGGAAGAAGGTAAATCTGTAAGGGGCGGTGTCCAACACAACGGCCATTTTAAAAGCCACCATCTTGGAACCAAGACAATATTTTCAAATGGTAAGGGATGCATCCGGTGGTGCCAATACTCTATACCTTGCCCAAGATACATAAGGACTTAAACACACCTCCAGGTCGTCCTATTATTTCAGGAAGAGATTCTCTCTTCAGCAACACCTCACGTTTTTTGGACAAGGTATTGAGACAGTTTGCAACAGGGGCACGGTCCTATATACAGGACACCGCAGATTTTTTGATGAAATTAGGTGAGATATCACCATGAGAGGCATCCTTGATAGGATCTTTCGATGTTATCTCCCTGTACACGATCATTTCTCATGAATGCTGTCTGTTTGCCACCAAGGAATATCTTATACAGTCGGAACTTCCCAACAATTGCATAGAGTTTGTCATGGCGCTGTTGTCAATAATCTTGCATTGCAATTTATTTCTATACAACAATGTCTTCTACCGGCAGAAACAAGGTACAGCAATGGGGTCCAATGTGGCCCCATCCTACGCAAACTTTTTTATGCACCATTTTGAGGAGCATCGTCTGTGTGCCTACCCCACCTGGCCCTTGGTCCAGGTGTGGTGGAGGTACATGGACGATGTATTCTTCACATGGAACGGCTCTGAAGATGAAGTTCTTGCGTTTCGTCAAGAAATTAATGTGTTGATACCAAATTTGAAGTTCACTTTAACCTACTCGGCACATTCTGTTCAGTTTCTAGATGTGATTTTACATCTTGAAAACAACACCTTTAGAACTGATTTGTATACCAAGGTAACAGACAGAAATTATCTGCTTTATTACAGTAGTCATCATCCACCAGACACTGTACATTCATTGCCTTGGAGTCAGTTACTTCGAGTCAGGCGCATTGTCGATGACGAATGGGTAGAACCCCGTTTAACTACTATGTGTGAGAAATTTATACGTAGGGGCTACCCACAACATCTGGTTGAATAGTGTAAGTTGAGAGCCCTGGATAAGAGCAGGGCTGAGTTATTGACTCCTGGTGACAAGAATGATAGAATTTCCTTTTGTGTCAACATTTGGTGTAGTTAGTGGTAGTATCAATAAGATTATCAATCGTCATTGGTCACTGTTAGCACAATGCCATCCCAATATAGCTGAATTCCATAAACCACCAATGATGGCATTTCGGAGGGGGCGGAGCCTGAAGGATTCACTAGTGCACAATTTGATTACGCATAATAACGAAGATGGACGACGTTTATTGTCCCCTTTAAAGAATGGTAATTTTGCATGTTTGAACTGCACTAACTACAATAATCTACTACGTGGAGATAGTTTTGCACATCCACATACTGGTAAGATCTATAAAATTAATGGACATTATTCTTGTCTTTCGTCCTTCGTAATCTATGTAATCATATGCCCCTGTGGCCTTTACTATGTTGGAGAGACCACAAAATTAAGAGGAGGATCTCAGGCCACAAGAGCACTATTAGAACTGGCAAGATAGATCTGCCAGTTCCCAGGCAATTCAAAGCCAGACATAAGGTGAGCCAGGTTAAATACAATGTCATTGACTCAGTGGCTAACCACATCAGAGGTGGTGACCGGGAGAAATGGTTGAAACTCCTAGAGGCGAGATGGATCCATACATTGGATACCATCCATCCTAGGGGTCTAAACCTTGATTATAATCCCTTATTGTATATATAACGGAATTTGTAGTTTTTAATGACCTCTGAATACTGCTATATGCCTCTAATTCTGCAGAGTCACTGATATGCTTTTTTGTTTTTATATTTACTAGGCTTCTAATGTGGGAGGATGGTGCTTCGGCCAGCTGTGGACACCAATACCAGTGAAACAGGGCTCTCTGTCATGTGAATACAATGCAGCCCGTGCTGTGATTGGATGTGTCATATTCCGGCTTGGATTTGACATGTGGGTTGACGTCTGCTTTTGGTTTATGGTTTGTCTGTGTTTATAATAAAGATTTTTTGTGTAGCAAATATATGACGTCATTTGATAATTTACTTATCATAGTGGTTGATATATTATGGGTTGACACTGGTGGGCATTTAGGAGATATTAAAGTTGCACCTTGACATCAAGGCTTAGTTAGCCTAACATTATGAACAGCTTATATGGATATCTATACTTACCATATAGCGAGCTATCTGGTAAAATGTGGACTAGGAGATTTCCTTATGGGTTAAAGAATATGTTAAACTAGCATAGTTTATGGGATGCTTTTTCTGATACAGTTGAGGGAGTGTGCTGCCTTGAGTAGCGATTCTTCTTCAGATGGTTGAAGTAAGTAACATATATTGGAAGCTTTATATTGGCGTAAAGGCTAATGTGCCCTGGAGCAAAATGGTGGCGGCAGGGCTCTACACTGCCCTGCACATGTGCAAGGCGACGTGATGACGTCATGCCCTGCTGACTTCCGGGTCATGTGACGCGGAAGTGAATAGGCCGATCCCTGGTGTAAGATGGATGTGCAGCCTTTGAGCTTATTATGTTTAGCAGTGCTGGATGCCATACTAATGGTGATTGGTTTGCTCTGATTGAATTGGTGCCTCCAGCTGGTAAGCAAACACCTGTCCCAATGAAGTTGCCCATTTAATTGTCTGTTTTATGTGGGTGTTGGTGATTGGTTTATTAAGATGGTACTTTTAACTATTTATACATCAGCTGTATGCGTTTTTCTGTATTGCTTAATAAAGACTGTGGCAAGCAGTCGAAACGTTGTGGCAGAAAATGAAAAGAATGGATTGAATAAACAAGAACTATGCTTTTTAGGGAGACGTGCTGTGGATAATTTAACCCCTCGTGCTGCTTACATGACTTTGATATGGGATGTGTATCGGATAGAGAATCCAAATTTGTGAAATATCCTTATTGCTGGCAAAAGTTCTTGCCTTTGGATTCCCTGAAGAGCCCTTTTTTTTTTGCAATTAGTCTATTTACATGGGCAATTTCTCCTTCACAGCGATGTTGCTAGAAGGAAAAATCACAGCATGTCCTACTTCCTAGTCTCACATGAGAGCAGTACACGCAAATGACCGTTTACCCGCACATCGCACAGAACATGAATGGGGTGCAATATTCTTGGGTGTGACTTCTTTCAGCGCACATAGATACGGCTTCATAGGCAAATTATGATTTTAATACAAATTTTTCTGTTATAATTTTAAAAACGCAAATCTTTTAAAAATGGAAAACAAAACACTGATGTGACGAGGTCTAAGCTAATTCATTCCATGCAGACCATGAAATATTTCTGAATATAAAATATTACTCCACTTTGTAAAGTTCACACAGATCAAACAAGATGAAGGATTCAGAGCTCAAACTCCTGATCCCCAATGTATTTCTCCAGCTGTATACTTTCTATAAACCAGTTTCTGTACATGTCCTCAGCCCATCTGTTACACTGCGGCTCTCTAGCACAATAATATGTCCCGGATTCATCATTCTTCGCTCCAGTGAGTTTTAAATAAACTTCTCCCTTATTTGTGTCTCTTGTTAGAGTTATACGTCCCTGAAGAGGCTTGGCATAGCTGGTGCCAACATTATGCACTATTACCCCCAACCACTCCAGGCCTTTCCCATCACATTGTCTGACCCAGTGTACACCACGCATGTTAGTGCTGTCAGTGAGAGAGGCACCGCTCACTTTACAGGTCTTCTCCAGAGTCTCTGTAGGTTTCACAGTCGCAGGTCCAGACACCACTAGTGAGATATGTGCAGCGATACCTGGAAATAAACACAAATTGCTTTATTCTTTAATAGATCTGAAATCTACAATTATTACTAGAAGTTGTGTGATATTGGCAGGAAATCCGATTCACATTGTAGAGATCATATAACACAGAGTAACCAAAGAAGACTCTTCATGATTGGGCGGAGGAGATAGAACAAGTCAGTTCCAGGTCTGGGTGAACAGTTCCTGATCAGTGGACACTTCTACTTCTCTACTTATACAGGAAGTTATTTACATACATTTACATACATCCTGGAGTTAAGACCCCAGTGTTTATTACCTGGAGCACATTGTAATATAACATTGGTGCTGAGTAGAGATGAGCGAGCACCAAAATGCTCGAGTGCTCGTTACTCGAGTCGAACTTTCAGTGATGCTCGAGAGTTATTTTCGAGTAACTAACCCCATTGGGCGACTCGAGCATTTTTGTATATGACTGGTGCTCTGCTAAGGTTTTCATTTATGAAAATCTTAGCAAATCACCAAAGTCATGTAAAAAACACAGAGATGGATAGGGCAGGCGAGGAGCAACATGCAGGGCTGCATTTCGGGCTCCGAGGTCTCACTATTAAGCCACAATAGTGGCAAGAGTGAGACCCCCCCCCACCCCCCCACTGTCAGCATAATGATCGTTCTCCTCTGCCACAGCTGTAACAGCTGTGGCAGAGAAGAATGATGTTAGCCCACTGAATTCAATGGAGCCAGCAATACAGCCGGCTCCATTGAAAGCAATGGGCTGCCGGCGAGCGCGGGATGAATTTTCGGGAAGAGCTTAAAAATATAAGCCCTTACCTGAAAAAGAAAGATTTTAGTGTAAAAAAGAATAAAAATGCAGGCATTCTCTTCAATGGAGCCGCTGCTGCTGCCGGCGACTCCATTGAAGACAATGGTCCGCTGGCACACCTGAATTCTTTTTCAGGGAAGGGCTTTACATATAAGCCATTCCCTGGAAATGAATTAAAAGTGATTTAAAAAACAAAAAAAAATAGATACTCACCTCCCTTCAGCTGCCGGGGCACAGCCGGGTCTTCTCCTGCTGTCCCCTGCACTGTGGTGCTGAACTGCTGTCATTCAGCTGAGAGCTGCGCTGAGCCAATCAGAGGCAGCATTCACTCACCCATTCATGAATTCATGAATGGGTGTGAGTGAGATCTGCCTCTGATTGGTCCGGCTGTGACCAATCAGAGGCAGCTCATTCAGCAGGCGGGGATTTTAAATCCCCGGCTGCTGAATACTACAGAGAGCAGTTCAGGAGAACAGCCAGCTGGCCGCAGCTGAACTCCATCTGCCGGGACCAGGTGAGTATATATATTTTTTTCATTTTTACACATTTCTGGATGAATTGCAGGGAAGGGCTTATATATTTAAGCCCTTCCCAAAAATTCATTGTGCGATCGCCGGCAGCCCATTGCTTTCAATGGAGCCGGCTGTATTGCCGGCTCCATTGAATTCAATTGGCTAACATCGTTCTGCTGGGACAAGGTGAGTATTTTTTTTTTTTACTTTTTACACATTTTAGGATCATTTTCAGGTAAGGGCTTATATTTTTAAGCCCTTCCCGAAAATTCATCCCGCGCTAGCCGGCAGCCCATTGCTTTCAATGGAGCCGGCTGTATTGCCGGCTCCATTGAATTCAATGGGCGGTGCTCGTCTCGAGTAACGAGCATATCGAGCACCCTAATACTCGAACAAGCATCAGGCTCGGACGAGTATGCTCGCTCATCTCTAGTGCTGAGCTATATTGATGAATCATTCACATCTTTACATATATTTAACCCTTGGTTTTATTTGCCAGAAAAATAAATCTATCCCAGAACGTCTTCAAGTCTGCAATGGTTTTTTATACTATTCTCCCCATAAAAAGGAACAGATTGCAATACAGCAAAGTAAATAAAGTATTAATATAAGAACAGTATTTGCAAGACCCCTGTCACTGACCGGAAGAACTTCTGAGGATCATCAAACATAAAGGGAATCCAAAACATTTAATGTAAAGTAGACAAATTATAAACAATTAGTCAAGTAACCCGAATGCATCAGTCAGAGAATCTACTTCACTTCTACTGATGAGCTATTACATATCAGGAAATGTCAGTAATCATATGTTGTGTTATAGCAATGAAGAACAGTGATGATGGATTCCACGTGGGGTTAAAACCGCATGCCTTAGGCCGTTGTCACAGTGATGTACTGTAAATGTATTTACACAAGCATTTGCGTCACATATTTGTGTGATGAGCATTGCGTTTTTGTGTGCGCCCATGTTAGTTTTACTGTATTTTCTCTGCATGCAAGTCATATATATTTGTGTGTGCAAAATCCCCGCCACCATGCCCCATCGATTTTAATGAAAAATCTAGTTATCATGTTTCCCAAAAAATAAGACAGTCCTATATAAATTTTTTGCCCAAAAAGAGGCACTGGGTCTTATTTCCAGGGGATGTCTTATTATGACAGATGATTGCTTCATGGTAGCTGGGTTCGTAAACCCAGCATCCAGGAAGCGAAGGCTCTGATTGGTTGAGCCGCGGTGCTTGATAACCATTTAATGCAGCGCTCGAAGAACCAATCAGAGCCATCTCATTGCTAATAAAGTGCTGCATTGATTGGCTCTTCAGCGCTGTGGCTGAGTTTATCAGAGCCATCGCTTGCTTGAAGCCGGGTTTACCTGTTACATGAGAGCGATCGTCTCTCAGCTGCAAACAAGCACGCCACAGCTCTGAAGAGCAGCGGGAGGAATCATGATGGTGCCTGCTAGGTAATGCATTACTTTTTGTTTTAATGTAATGTAGCTAGGGCTTAGTTTCAGTGTAGGCCTTATATTTCAAGGCCCCCGAAAATCAGAGTATGGCTTATTTTTGGGGTAGGTCTTAATTTCATGGAGACGTGGTAAATGAGTTTAGTATATGCTGTTTGTGTGCAATATGCATGAAAACAAAACATGCAGCACATTTGTTTTGCACAAGCAAAATGGGTGCACAAAATATGCACATGTGAACAAACCCATTGAAAACAATAGGTTCTATTCACTGCCTATTGTAGCATAAATTTTTGCATATGCAATACACTGCGGAAATGTGTTCATGTGAACCCGGCCTTACATTTGTATTTTGGTGTGGATTTGCCATAAAATTAGCACAGACATGCTGTGGATTCCACTCTTTACAATGCAAACGTCATCTACAGCAAATCCGCGGCAAACCCGAACCAAAATCTGCATGAAATCCACATGTAGGATCTGAGTTTTCATGTTGATGTGTTTGTAGCAGATTTTTCCGCCACGTATGACTCTACCCTCGGTGTATGTTCACATCTGTCAGATTAGTTACAGAAGATGTGCTCCAAACATATGAAGGGGATTGTTTCTGTAGGAGATGTTGTCACATTTACACTTATGGGACAGTCACAGAAATTATATCACTCATCAAAAGTGATTGACTACTTGTCCCACAATACCGAATATCACTGATAAAGGTTGTCTAATAATTATCTTTATCCCCTTAACGACCAAGGACGTACCGGTACGTCCTGGGGCCGCGGGGTATGTATGAAAAGAGGTTGCGATGCAACCTCTCTTCATACAGTGCGGGCATCAGCTGTTTATAACAGCTGACACCTGCGGGCAATAGCCGCGAGCGGCCGCACGGCCGATCGCGACTATTAACCATTTAAATGCCGCTGTCAATTCAGACAGCGGCATTTAAATCCCCCGAACGCTGTTTGGGGGTCCCGCACGGCCCCCCCGCGGTGAGATCGGGGAAGCCGTGCAGGTGTCATGGCAGCCGGGGGCCTAATGAAAGGCCCCAGGGCTGCCTTAACAGACTGCCTGTCAAGCCATCCACACAGGGTGGCTTGAGAGACTGCCTGTCAAAAAGTAGTATGACGTAATGCTATAGCATTACGTCATACTGCAGGAGCGATCAAAGCATCGCATCTTAAAGTCCCCCAGGGGGACTTCAAAGTAATGTAAAAAAAACAATCAATAAAGTTTTTTTTAATTGAAAAAAAAAAAAAGTTGTAAAAGTTTAAATCACCCCCCTTTTGCCATATCTATTATTAAAAAATCTAAATAATAAATTAAAAATATGTATTTGGTATCACCACGTCCGTAAAAGTCCGAACTATCAAAGTAGCACATTATTTTTCCCGCACGGTGAACATCTTCCGAAAAAAAATGAAGAACGCCAGAAATGCACTTTTTTAGTTACCCTGTCTCCCAGAAAAAACGCAATAAAAAGCGATCAAAAAGTTGTATGTATTCCAAAATGGTACGATCAAAAACTACGGGACATCCCGCAAAAAATGAGCCCTTGCTCAACTACGTCGACGGAAAAATAAAAAAGTTATCGCGCGCACAAAATGACGGCAGAAAATAATTGAAAGAAATTTAATGTCTTTGAAAAAAAAAAAAGAGTAGTGTAGTAAAAAAAAACTATACAAGTTTGGTATCGTAGTAATCGTACCGACCCATAGAATAAAGTTATCATGTAGTTTTTGTTGCCGTTTGTGTGTCGTAGAAGCAAGACGCACTTAAGTATGGCAAAATGTCGTTTTTTTTTCATTTTACTCCACTTAGAATTTTTTAAAAGTTTTTCAGTACGTTATATGGTACTTTAAATAGCACCATTGAAAAATACAACTCATCCCGCAAAAAACAAGCCCTCATACAGCGACGGCGATGGATAAATAAAGGAGTTACGATTTTTTTAAAGGGGGGAGGAAAAAACGAAAATTGAAAAAGAAAAATGGCCGCGTCATTAAGGGGTTAATATTATAGTTAGTGTTATACTGAGGAAGGGGCGTTGGCCTGAAACTTTTTTTATGCTGGTTTAAAATTAAACGGAGAAGCTGAGCTTACTTCCTGTATTGTGCTGAACTTTATATTTGGCTTTGAATGATGTCTGAGGCTACAAACAGAACTGAAATATTCCCCGTGCCAAAGTGTATCTTGTTTGTCTATTTTGCTGCTCTATATGTTGACGGCAGCAGAAATATCCCCTCTCCCAATGTACAGACCACGTTTTTTATAGGCATATAAACATGATGAAGAACCTTCCTCTGCTCCCTCTATAGAAACCTGTTCTATGCTGGTATACAAGATTTTACACCAGCAGCAATATAACCTCTGTAGAATATATGCCCTTGTTAGCCAAAGACCATGTGTTATACAGGCATATACAAGTGATGCAGCTTCATTGTCCTGTGCTCAAGTGTAAAATTGCCGCTGGTTACACTGTGCCTATGTTATATATGGTTAGGTCATGTGATACGGGCATCTAATGAAACTATTTCCCATATGCAAGATGGAGGACACATGTAATGACATCAGCAAGGCATCCTGGCTGCTGATCGCCTGCACACTGACCTCTATCAGGCATTATGGGAAATTTGATTCTCCTGCGATTTTCACCAAAAATCACTTTGAACTTAACTGATTGCATTTTACAAAAATCAGGATGATTTAATCACCCTATATAGGAGATGTCCTTTTGTGCCTACGGTGCATTGAGTCCACAATGATGCAGGACTACGAAATTGGTGATGTACCCGGTTGTCTACGGTATTTGAGGTCGCCATGTTGCCATGGAACTTTGAGGATATAATACATAGTATGATAATAAATGTGGAGCATTACGAGTAAAGTGTTTAGTAATGATAGAATTTCCAGCTTCTACCAAATCACCCTATGCTTTAAGGCACAAGGATAAGGTATATAATGTTCCAACTATAAAGAAGTAGCAAATAAGCACAAATTTGAAAAAGATATAAATAACACATTCACACACTAATCAGTCTCTGAGCCAGATATTAATCCAGTTCAAGAAAAATCCTGCCAGCACGTCTATATAACGCACTAGCTCAATGACCAATCACAGTCAATCAATGACTGTCTCAGCCAATCAGAGTTGGCAAGCTCTGATTGGCTGAAATAGTCAATGAATGGCTGTGATTGGGAACCAAGCCAGCGCCGAGAACCAATCACACCAATCTACTGCTGAAGATGGGGTTCTCTAGCGTCGCTTACAGCAATAGATCACCTGTCAGTGCAGAGGAAGCCCAGAGCAGCGGCAGAGATCAGCGGCAGGGACCTGGACCGCAGCTGCTAGGTGAGTATTGATTTTTTTTCAGCATCCCTGGCTGCATTTTGTGCTGTGCTGAAAACGCAGCCAAAACGCTGGCATAAGGAATGTCCGTGCTGCTGAAACCGGGCTGAATCTGCACTATATGCAGAACTCTGCTGCCATCTAGTGACACAATGGCATTACAGGGTAAAACAGCTGCAGTGAGACACCTCTATTATCTGCTGTAAGAGCTGCGGACATCAAGTATTTACCACAAATACAACAACCTTGTTCAACTACACAAACATTGCCTATACTTAATTATGGGGTAACTTGTCTGTGCATCTTGCCTTTTTGGCAAAGGAAGCCATCAGGCGAAAATGAAAGAGTTGAAAGTGGTGAGAAATTGTAGGAATGCCACAATACAGATAAAAATAAATCTATGTGTCTTCTTTTTGAAGGTTATTTTATTGGAGCTACTGGATTCCTCATGAGATTCATCCTCGCACACAATTATTTCTTTGTTGGCAAAGCGATATTCCTGCAACTCACCGGAACCGCCATGGGCAGTAAAATGGCACTACGATATACCAACCCTTCCATGGCAAAACTGGTGAGGGACTTTCTGGCCTCCTGCCCCAACAAACCATTGGCCTACTTCTGCAACATTAATGACATCACAATCATTTGGACCAACACCGAACAAGAACTAGCAAAACTCTATGAGAGATTCAATGTATTTCAGAATATACAGAAATCTACTTTTTGGACACCACCATAAAAGTTTCAAACAACTCAATACAGACATCCCTATACCAAAAACCGATTGATTGGCTCACATACCGCAGATGCGACAGTTTCCAACCTAAACACATCAAAAGGTCCAGTTTCTACAGCCGGGCCATCAGATACAACCAAATCTTAATCAGGGCTACCATCCCACCTCAATTGATGATCAAATCACCAGAGCCACAAGGATATCCAAAAATCAACTACTGCAATACACAGAGAAGGAAAGAAATGATCCTGTACCTCTAGTAGTGACCTACAATTTACAGATAGAGATACTAAGGAAAACCGCAAAGAAACTCCATCATACACTACGCAAGGATGACCGTCTGAAAACCATATTCCCAGACCTTCTCCTTCTATTTTGCAGGCAACCTTCCAACTTGAGTAACTTTATAATCAGGAGTGCATTGCCTCTGGCCCGCAAAAAAAGAACTTATTCCTGTAATGGAAGGAGCTGTAAGACCTGCTCACATGTACTGACTGCAGACAGGATACAAATCCCTGACACACAGCAGGACTATTAGATCCTTGGGACATTTACATGTTCCACGTCCAATGCTGTGTACCTGATCCTGTGCAGTGAATGTCCTGTTGGGGGCCTTTATGTTGGAGAAACAGGACAAAAACTGAATGCGGGGATGAGATCTCATCGCCGCATAATTTAAGAGAGAAATACAGAATTACCTGTGGCTGAGCATTTTTGTAGCCGGGTAAGGTCTGTGGAGGAGGATCATGTCGGGGTTTAAATATGGAGACCTCAGGTAAAGAGTTACATCTCTTCTCACCGCATCGATGAGGGGGAGAATAAACTTGAACTTTTTTTTTCTTTTACATTATCCATTGGATAACAGCGATCATGTGACCAGGAACCACTCACCGCAGCCCCCATGACATCTTTAGGCTCTTAACTACCTTTGATAGCCAGGAGCAGGGAGATTTTTAATCACCTGGGCAATCCTCGACTTTTGCGCATGTGTTCGGCCTTTTGCAGGCGGGCACATGCACAGAAGCTGGGGTAAGGTCCGCAGATAAGGTTGGGGACCTTAGTTATGTAGTTTCATCTCCCTTAATGGATACGATCCGTAAGGGGAGATGAAACTTTAACTTTTAAAACTTTTTATTCTAATTTTTTTTAACTTTTCATAATCACTGTTGTCCAGTGGATAACAGTGATCATGTGACCGGGAACTGCATACAGCGGTCCCCAGTCACATCTCCTAGGACTAGGCTATATTTGTCAGCCAGGTGCAGGCAGATGCTAAATTTGCTGGGCTCTTTGGCCTTCTGCGCATGCGCGTCACATTGGTGTATGCGCAGATGCCCGTGGCTGGTCCTGATCACTGGGGGACATCACGGAGGACTGGTGTGAGTATTTGCAGCTGCCTCCATGGATCTGATCCATGAGGGCAGCTGAAACTTTATATTTTTTAAACATTTTTTTAACTTTTCCATGATCGCCATTAACCATTGGATAACAGCTAGCACAGGCCAGGGGACCGCTCACCGCAGTCCCCGGTAACATCTCCTGCCTCCCGGCTACCTTCAGAAGCTGGGAATCAGGAGATTTAAAATTTTCTGGGGCCCTGGGCCTTCTGCGCATCTGTCTGACATAATCACATCTGGAGTGCATGCATAGAAGACTGACGTCAGATCATGGAGGACCAGATCACCGTGGGACATCACAGAGGACCGGGGGGAGTAATCTCAGCTGCCCCCATGAATCTGATCTCTCAGGGCAGCTGAATCTTTAACTTTATTTAAGTTTTTATTAACTTTAATGCGATCGGTGGGATAGCACCAATCGCATTACCAGGGGGAACTCCCCGCACTCCCTGATGGCAGCTCCACGTTGCCGGCTACCTCTGGTAACTGACAACATGGAGCTGTCACGTTCACAGCCAATGGGGTTTTAATCCTTAGAGGATGCATGTTTTTATGTCTTCAAGGATTAAAGCCCACTTTGCTAGGACGTAAAACACTATGGGGCCATCACTAAGGGATTAATGTCCAGTTAAGTACTTTCTGAATGGTTCTTCTTGGCTCCGGAGGGTTTCTCCTACATGCTTCCTGTTGTGACTGTTGCCCCAAACTCTTTGGACTTGTGTTTACCACTTATTTAATTTCTTATTTAATAGGTAAATACCCTATGGTTGTGCTTCATTCTCGCTGGCTACTTAGTCACACAATACTGTTTTTTAAGATTTCTGATCTGAGACAAAACACACTCTAAATTTGTTTTTGTTTTTTTTATATGGAGGATTAGTCCTTCGACAAACGATGGGCCTCTTGGGTTTCCACTATGTTGTTTTGAATTGTTACATGCTAGTATGGGGCTGAGTTACTTGTTGCCCCAGCTCTCCAGATTTGGATTCTGCTACTTGTCAGACCCAACATCGCAGTCCTATTTTTTTTACATTTGCTTCATTGTTTCCCCTCTTTGTTTATAGATATTCCCTCAGTCCCTCACAGTTTATATTGTATACATGATCTCATTCAGTCTCTCTTTTGGACAACATGCTGTCTGTCTTTGGGATATATGCTACCTTAATGCCTACTAAAATTACATCATGTTATAGTTCTGTTCCATAAAGTTCTGGGGTTTAACTTGCCCATCAAGAGGTGTAAGGATTTCTTACAATACCTCAAACTTAGGCTATATTCATATAGGCGAGCGTGATATCGAATCAAGAAATCAGACCCGATATGGCGCTTGTCAATAAACGTTTTCATGCCGATGTGTTTGACTGTCCCATTGAAAGCAATGGGCGATGCGTTCCATGGAATGCAAAAAAAGGACGTGTAGCGATTTATTATCTCACAGCATTGTTACGTTGGGAAAAATCACTCATGTGTGACTCAATTTAAAAGAATTGAGTTTATATTCGTGTGCGTTTTGTGCATCCCGCAACACACAAAACATGTGCAATTTTTGTGCTCATGAGCATTAGCTTTAGACCAGACATTATCTGTCTCCATGAGACCCATTTCTTCAACTCTTCAGCACCTAGGTTCTTTCATTCCCAGTATTCTTAGGTTCCCTCTTCCACTGCTCTCAAAAACATCATTTTGGGGTATATATGACTATTCTGGTAATTTTTTTGCAGCGTTTACCAGTATTTTATGGCATGGATTGCTACATTCACAGAAAACAAGTATGTACAGTCTTTAATTTGTATATCTTTTAACTAAGAACTATCATGTAACAGAAAAGAAGTTTCTATTGGTTTAACATTTAGTTTGTTAATTTAAATAAAAAGCATAATTAATTCTAGAAGATACATTAGATGAGAAAGTGCTTATTTAATCACTTTTGTGGGAAAAGAAGACCTACACCTGCGACAACCTAAAAAAACAAATATGCACTATAGTTTATGAGGGGGGAGTTGATAACATGGTTAAAAATCCATGATACCCTATCCCATATGATGATGCGAAGCCTTACAGAAGAGACAGAACACTGACAGATCGTCCTTCTCTCCCTGCTCATCCCTGCTTCCCCATCCACAACCCTGAACAGGCTGAAGTGACACTTGAAAGTTTAGTATATACGATTACCACTTTAGCAGTTCTGGTCTTGGATTTCAAACAAGACCAAAGCTACAGCTCTAGTCCCTTTCTAGGCAGAAACAGAGATGATAGAATAGTACCCAACCCCCATATGAACAACGCTCAGGCAAAATGGTACAGTAACTTTCTAGCCAAAGCATCATTTGGGCCAAACTGTTAACTGATTTATAGCTTTTGATAGACGTGTTGGAGTGTCCTGTCAATCTAGCTATTCTGGGTGAGGAGAAGCCAGGGGAAGCTGCTGTCAAGACTCTCCTCTCTGATCCTATAATATATTAAACTTCTAGTGTGGCGTCCAAACTAGAGGCCAGCCATTGCGGGGAAGACCACGGGAAAACATGGATGTCATAGGTGGTTCTGCAATCTCTCCTGGAAATGGCACGCAAAGGAGCCTAGCTTGGTCGCACACAGTGGAACAGGTGCAATAGTGATAACAGTTCATTTTAATAGTGTTGTCACGTGACACTTTTAGGGAGGTGAACTACAGTTGATGGTCTTGAAATAATTGAAATGGAGTCCACGTAGCTTTGTTGCAAACTGAAGGTACACAGTTTACTAAGCTTTTCGTAAAAGGCACATATTAACAGTTATAATTCACAGTGGTGCAGAATTATCTTGTATTTAAGTAAACATTGCTCTGAACACTTGAGTAACACATACAGTTCCACTTCAATGCTCTCCCTCTGGTCTAAAATTGCTCAAAGAAGGATTAGCTTAGCAGATAATGGAGTAACTATGATAGGGCTGCTTGCACTTTCCCTGGCTTTACGTTTTCAGGAGCTCATACAACTCACTGTTGTGTAGATAGTTCCCAGGTTTGTTTTCCTCCACACTACACTTGAATTCTGCAGTTTTTGGTACTCCCACTCTCCACTCAGCAGCACTGCTATAGACCTCCTCTCTCTAAATTCTTCCTTTACTTCCTCCTGCTTCTCGCACGCTTACTTACTAACCACACCTCACATCCTGTCTCACCCTCTTCCTTTCCTGCATCTGTATCCTCTCCTCCTTCCTCTACCAATCAGAGATATTCTATGGCAGCAGCCGATCTGGAGCAAGCTGTTACTGGGCAGAATAGTTTAAGCCCATGAATAATGATGGGAGACAGGGTCTCTTCTCAGTACAATAACTTCTATGTCTCCGTAGGGGGACTTATGCTTGTGTGGCTATCCTGTAGGACCCTCCACCCCACTACACTAGGTAGTCTGGGGCCAAAATATTGCTAAATAGAATCGTCCTTTGGAAGTCCTGGCGCTCTTCAGTGCCTTGTTGTTTAAAGCATAAACTTTAGTTCACTTAATTAAAAGTGTGCTCAATGTAAATTAAAGCTACAGCTTATATGCTTGTATACATATAATTCAATCTCGGTCCATCCGACTATATCCGAGTATTATAGATTCCTACTGCAGATCAATCTATACTGTGCGCATTTGCTGACCATAAAAACTATATTTGCAAAGTATTGTGAGAGGAACAAAACTACAAGGTGGTTCAAAGATATGGAGGCCACTGAGAAAATGGAAAAAAATGATTTGAACACCATCCTATGTATGGCATGTTACTAAGGGAAGAAGGCAAATCTGTGAGGGCGGTGTCCAACACAACGGCCATTTTAAAAGCCACCATCTTGGAACCAAGACAATAATTTCAAATGGTAAGGGGCGCATCTGGGATGTTTATCTGATAGAGAATCCAAATTTGTGAAATATCCTTATTGCTGGCAAAAGTTCTTGCCTTTGGACTCCCTAAAGAACCCTTTTTGCAGTGGGTCTATTTACAAGGGCGATTTCTCCCTCACACCGATGTTGCTAGATGGAAAAATCACAGCAGGTCCTATTTCTGTGCAAGTCTCACATAAGAGGAGTACATGCAAATGACTGTTTTCCTGCACATTGCACAGAACATGAATAGGGTGCAACATTCTTGGGTGTGACTTCTTTCAGCGCACGTAAATACGGCTTCATAGGCAAAATATGATTTTAATACAAATGTTGCTGTTATAATTTTAAAAATGCGAATCTTTTGAAAATGGAAACTAAAACACTGATGTGAACGAGGTCTAAGCTAATTCATTCCATGCAGACCATGAAATATTTCTGAATATTAAATATTACTCCACTTTGTAAAGTTCTCATAGATCAAACAAGATGAAGGATTCAGAACTCAAACTCCTGATCCCCAATGTATTTCTCCAGCTGTATACTTTCTATACACCAGTTTATGTACATGTCCTCAGCCCATCTGTTACACTGTGTGGCTCTAGCACAATAATATGTCCCGGATTCTTCAGGTTTCGCTCCAGTGAGTTTTAAATAAACTTCTCCTTTATTTGTGTCTCTTGTTATAGTTAGACGTCCCTGAAGAGACTGGGCATATCTGGTGTCAGCATCATAATTAATTCCCCCCAACCACTCCAGGCCTTTCCCTTCAGGTTGTCTGACCCAGTGTACACCCCACATGTTAGTGCGGTCACTGAGAGAGGCACCGCTCACTTTACAGGTCTTCTCAAGAGTCTCTGTTGGTTTCACAGTCCCAGGACCAGACACCTCTAGTGAGATCTGTGCAGCGACACCTGGAAATAAACACAAATTACTTCATTCTTTAATAGATCTGAAATCTACAATTATTACTAGAAGTTGTGTGATATTGGCAGGAAATCAGACTCACATTGTAGAGATGATATAACACAGAGTAACCAAAGGAGACTCTTCATGATTGGGCGGAGGAGATAGAACAAGTCAGTTCCAGGTCTGGGTGAACAGTTCCTGATCAGTGGACACTTCTACTTCTCTACTTATACAGGAAGTTATTTACATACATTTACATACATCCTGCAGTGGAGACCCCAGACCTTTATTACCTGGAGGACATTGTAATATAACATTGGTGCTGGGCTACATTGAAGGTTTATTCACATCTTTACATATATTCAACCCTTGGTTTTATTTGCCAGAAAATGAAATCTATCCCAGAACGTCTTCAAGTCTGCAATGGGTTTTTATACTATTCTCCCCATAAAATAGGAACAAATTGCAATACAGCAAAGTAAATAAAGTATTAATATAAAAACAGTATTTGCAAGACACCTGTCACTGACCGGAAGAACTTCTGAGGATCATCAAACATAAAGGGAATCCAAAACACTTAATGTAAAGTAGACAAATTATAAACTATTAGTCAAGTAACCCGAATGCATCAGTCAGAGAATCTACTTCACTTCTACTGATGAGCTATTACATATCAGGAAATGTCAGTAATCATATGTTGTGTTATAGCAATGAAGAACAGTGATGATGGATTCCACGTGGGGTAAACCGCATGCCTTAAGCCGTTGTCACAGTGATGCAAATGTATTTACACAAGCATTTGTGCCACATTTTTGTGTGATGAGCATTGCGTTTTTGTGTGCGCCCATGTTAGTTTTACTGTATATTGTCTGCATGCAAGTCATATATATTTGTGTGTGCAAAATCCCCGGCACCATGCCCCATCAGTTTTAAATCTAGTTATCATGTTTTCCAAAAAATAAGACAGTCTTATATACATTTTTTGTCCAAAAAGAGGCACTGAGTCTTATTTCCAGGGGATGCCTAGCAGGCACCGTCTGGGTGCCTTCCGCTGCTCTCCGGAGCTCCGGCACGCTTACTTGCAGTCCTCAGCCGCTGACAGATAATTGCTTCCTTGTAACTGGGTTCGTAAACCCCGCCTCCAGGAAGTGATGGCTCTGATTGGCTGAGCCGCAGGGCTCGATAACCAACCAATGCAATGCTTGAAGAACCAATCACAGCCATCTCATTGGTTAATCAAGTGCTGCATTAATAGACTCAGCAACAGCGCTCAAGAACCAATCAGAGCCATCGCTTGTTTGAAGCCGGGTTTACGAACCCTGTTACATGGGAGCGATCGTCTCTCGGCTGCCAAGGTTTGCAAACAAGCGTGCCACAGCTCTGAAGAGCAGCGGGAGGGATCATGACGTTGCCTGCTAGGTAATGCATTGCTTTTTGTTTTAATGTGGTGTAGCTAGGGCTTAGTTTCAGGATAGGCCTTATATTTTAAGGCCTCCGAAATTCAGAGTATGGCTTATTTTTGGGGTAGGTCTTAATTTCAGGGAAACGTGTTAAATAAGTTTAGTATATGCTGTTTCTGTGCAATATGCATGAAAACAAAACATGCAGCACATTTGTTTTGCGCAAGCAAAATGGGTGCACAAAATACGCACATGTGAACAAACCTGTTGAAAACAATAGGTTCTATTCACTGCGTATTGTAAGCATACATTTTTGCATATGCAATCCTCTGCGGAAATGTGTTCATGTGAACCCGTCCTTACATTTGTATTTTGGTGTGCATTTGCCATGAAATTAGCACAGACATGCTGCGGATTCCCCTCTTTACAACGCAGACGGAGTCATCTGCAGCAAATCCGCGGCAAACCCGAACCAAAATCTGCATAAAAATCCACATGAAGATTCTGAGTTTTCATGTTGATGTGTTTGTAGCAGATTTTTCCGCCACGTATGACTCTACCCTCGGTGTATGTTCACATCTGTCCGATTAGTTACAGAAGATGTGTCCCAAACATATGAATGGGATTGTTTCTGTAGGAGATGTTGTCATATTTACATTTATGGGACAATCACAGAAATTATATCACTCATCAAAAGTGATTGACTACTTGTCCCACAATACCGAATATCACTGATAAAGGTTGTCTAATAATTATCTTTATTATTATAATTAGTGTTGTAGCTGATAAATGTTGCTGCTAGAAATAATACATAGATGTTGCAGGTCCAAATGAATGCCGGCCACTAAAATGTATATCAGGTAAACAAGGAGGTCATGTACCAATATTATACACCAAGCAAAGGGATAAGAATCCTTACCAAGTCCCTGAAAGTGATAACAGCTGTTATTCACCCCAGAAGGAATCGCTGCCTATTGGCTATTGCTAAGTGCCAGGTGTACCAGGCAAGGAGGCGGAGCTTTCAGCTACAACTGAGGAAGGGAGTTGGCCTGAAACGTTTTTTTTGTATGCTGGTTTAAAATAAAACGGAGAAGCTCAGCTTACTTCCTGTATTGTGCTGAACGTTATATTTCGCTCAGCTGCGCCTACACCCATCACATTTTTCTCTTCACTAAGTAATTTGTATGTCTATAAAAGGGTGTTCTTTCTCTTGCTGTATATAAAAGTATTTTTCCTTGGACCCCTATGTTCATTTGAAGGATTCAAACACCATTATCATGATTGTTTAGTTTCTTCCTATGATTGTTTAGTTTCATTTTTTCTAGAGGCAAGATTAACAAAATCGGGAATTCTGGCGCGGTGTTTTATGTTTTTATGGAGTTCACAATGCGGTATAAATAATATGTTAATTAATTCTGTGGGTCAGTACAATTACACCAAATCAAATTTAGATATGCAAAATTATTTATTTTGGGCACATTTTATTCAATATATATTTTCAGAGCATTGACTGTGCAGGTTAGATATTCAACTAAGTTTTTTTTTACCTAGGTCATTATGAAAATGATGACATCAAATTTGGGATTTTTTTCTTCCCCGTTATAAATATTAATGGGGTAAGGTGGAGTTTTTATTTTTATTTTCTATATTTTAAAATTTTTTTTTACAGTTTTGTATTTTGATTCCACTGTGGGTCTTGAATTTTATAACACTAAATTGTATCTATATATGTAAAAGTGAAAGCCTTCACTGACTGACTGACTCACTCACTCACTGACCTGCCACTAGTTCTCTAACTTCCCAGTGTCGTACAAACATGAAATTTGGCACGACTATTCTTTAGGTCCTACATAGGAAAAGTAAAGGGGTCACAACACAATTATTCAATGCTAAGTGCAAAACTATTGACACCCCTATGTAATGTACCTAATCTAATTTTCTAACTTCCCAGTGTCGTACAAACATGAAATTTAGCACAATCATTCTTTAGGTCCTAAATATGAAAAGTAAGGGGGGCACAACTTGATTATTCAATGCTAATGGCAAAAGTAAGTGCACCCCTATGCAATGTAACTTCCTGATGTCGTACAAGCGTGAAATTTAGCACGGGCATTCTTTAAGTCCTAAATGAGGAGAGTGGGAGGGGTGGCACATTCTGCAGAGGGACATTGGTACATGCAGCCTGAGGATAATCTAACGCTCCTGTATATCTATAAATATTTTATTCCTCTGTTACTCTAAAGTTTCCTTGACGTCATAAAATTTTCCATGCAAACAACACATAAACACCTGTATCAAATTAACTCGGGCGAAGCCGAGTATATCCGCTAGTTGTATTATATTGGACTATTAGCCTGCCTATGGCTGACCCTAATAGATCACTCTAGATGGCTGTGCCGGGGGCTATTTTCAAGCTCCTAGGTGCCACAGCAACTCATTAGCATCCCACAATTACGTGGGTATAAAGAGTGACAGAGGGTGCCTTTTGCATTCATAGTCGCAATGACTGCAGAATGCAAAGGGTTAAACAGCTGGCATTGGCAGTTTCTCAAATTCTCAGCCATTAGAGTTAGAGCTCAGCTTTCATCAGACAGCCGAGCGCCTGCTTTTTTAATCATGGTAAACCAGTGTTGGCCTTATTTTGATGCATCCTAAAAAGGTGTATTGATTGGACTGAGTGCCGTTAGTGACTCTTATCGCACTATTGGGTCCTGAGTGACTTTTCTTGCTGTGACATCAAGGCTCCCAGACACTTTTTATAATGCTGCATATCCAACAATAACTTTCTGGCCTCTTTTGAATCTCAGAGTCTCTCAGTGCAAATGTCTTGGTTTTCACGAGGCCCTAAAACCTTCCCTATAAAAAAAAAAAAAAACATATATTTATCTATATACAGAACTTTGCTACCATCTAGTGACATAATGGCAATACAGGATATAACAGCTTCAGTGAGTAACATCTATTATCTGCTGTTTGAGCTGCGGACATCATCAAGTAGTTACCACAAATACAACAACCTTGTTCAACTACACAAACATTGCCTATACTTAATTATTGGGTAACTTGTCTGCGCTTCTTGCCTTTTTGGCATAGGAAGCCATCAGTTGAAAGTGAAAGAGTTGAAAGTGGTAAGAAATTGTTGGAATGCCACAACACAGATAAAAATAAATCTATTTGTCTTCTTTTGGGAAGGTTATTTTATTGGTGCTACTGGATTCCTCATGAGATTCTTCCTCACACACAATTATTTCTTTGTTGGCAAAGCAATATTCCTGCAACTCACCGGGACCGCCATGGGTAGTAAAATGGCACAACGATATGCCAACCTTTCCATGGCAAAACTGGTGAGGGACTTTCTGGCCTCCTGCCCCAACAAATCATATGCCTACTTCTGCTACATTGATGACATCACAATCATTTGGACCAACACCGAACAAGAACTAGCAAAATTCTAGAGATATAATGCATGTAATCCCTCATAAATCTGACATTAAGCTACTTATATACTTAAGATCTACTTTTTAGACCCACCACCATAAAAGTTTCAAACAACTCAATACAGACATCCTTTTACCGAAAACCGATTGATCGTCCCACATTCCTCAGATGGGACAGTTTCCAACCTAAACACATTAAAGGGTCCATTTTCTACAGCCAGGCCATCTGATACAACCAGATCTGCTCCAACCCAACAGACAAAGAGCAACATCTAAATTAGGACTGCCATTCCACCTCAATTGATGATCAAATCACCAGAGCCACAAGGATACCCACAAATCAACTATTCCAATACACAGAGAAGGAAGGAAATGATCATGTACCTCTAGTAGTGACCTACAATATACAGCTAGAGGTAGTAGGGGAAACTGCAAAAAGACTTTATCATACCCTACACAAGAATGGCCATCTGAAAACCATATTCCCACACTCTCCTTCTATATTACAGGCAACTTCCTAATTTGAGGAACTTTATAATCAGGAGTGCATTGCCCTCTGACACACAAAAAGGAACATATCCCTGTAATGTGAGGAGTTGTAAGACCTGCTCACATGTACTGACTGCAGACAGGATACAAATCCCCAACACACAGCAGGACTATAAGATCCTTGGGACATGCACATGTTCCACGTCCAATGTTGTGTACCTGATCCTGTGCAGTAAATGTCCTGTTGGGGGCCTTTATGTTGGAGAAACAGGACAAAAACTGAATGCAAGGATGAGATCTCATCGCCGCACAATTAAAGAGAGAAAGACAGAATTACCTGTGGCTGAGCATTTTTGTAGCCACAGGCACAATGTAGAACATATGAAAGTAACTATATTAAAAGCAAATTTCAAATCTCTACATCATAGAAGAATTTGGGAGTACAAGTTTATAACCACCTTTGACACTTTCAACAGAGGCCTACATTTTTCAAGAGGGTTTATGCGTGTCTGGGAAGTATGAGAAATCTATAGCTGAGATAACACACTGGCCTGGTGACCCCCTAACATCAATTCAGAGACCATAAAAAACTTCCACATTCTTATTAGTGGGCTAATTAAATATTTGCTCCTCTACTTATCTTGTTCTGGTATTTTTTTTCTTAGTGCAAATTAATCACAGCATGTCTGTATATATTAATGCATGTTTCTTCAGATCTATTCTATATGCCTGAGGAAAAACGCGATTCAGCTTTGAAAACTCGCTATAACATCATGTATTTTTGTTAGCCATTAAAACGTGTCAAATCTACAAGATTACTTGGTTTCTCTTTCTGAGAACAATCAGATTTTGGATTCCTCCATTCATGCTTTTTTTGATCTGGTGTAAATTATTACATTTCAGGATGGTGGTTCATTTACATAGAGTCAATCTTTTATTTCTTAGGTATGATGTCACCATAGCACTAGCTGACTCACGATCTATGTTTCCTGGTTTCATGAATCAACATCAATGATTCCAGTTTAACTTGCTTTGAGACATTGTGAAAGGATTAGTGTCCATTTATGGTCTTTTCAGCCCTGAAGTGCAGATAAAAGATCCAGGGTGTCTGAAAAGTTCAGAAACATCCATACAAAATGAAAATGGTTTGGCAGACAGTGATCCACTTTTGCATTCAAGGGGAAGGGTCATTGCAGGCAATGTAAATGATGGCGTTATCTCAAGCCGAATGGTTTTTGGTCATCCAGATTTTGGTTTATCAAGGACAGAACCTGATTCTTAGAATTTGGAAACAAGTTTGACCACTGCACTGTGGGTAATGGGACACCGTGTATTGAAAAAATTATTATATAAGGTCACAAATCCTTCAAGTTTTTTAGATTCAATAATACCTTTTTCTTTTTACAAAATGCAAAAATGTACACTTTGTTTTCCTTCTGATTCACATGCAAAAAGGACACTGCCAGGGGTGTAGCTAAAAGCTTATTGACCCTGGTGCAAACATTGAGTCTGCCCCCAACTCTACACAACTTCTCTTTAGGCCACTTTCAGATGAGTGTATTTTAGCTCAGTATTTGGACTGTATTTTGTGGACTGTAAATGAAGCAAGTACAACTCTATACATCTATTCCTACGTCTATTTTTAATAATGCAGCATTACTTATTTTTTGCATATTGGCCTCCATATTACTATTCTCTTCTATTAGGCAAACACAGATCAGTATTTGTCCAGTAGAAATTGACATATATTGGCAAAAACTGAACAAATACAGATGAAATACTGATGACAAATGGTTGTAATTAGAGGTGAGCGAGCATACTCGCTAAAGCAAAGTACTCGAGCGAGTAGTGCCTTATGCGAGTACCTGCCCGCTCGACTCAAAAGATTCGGGTGCCGGCGCACCTGAACCTAGCATCAGGTGGCAGATTCATACAGCTGTATGTATACTACACTATTTATATAAGAGCTGGCTGGACCATTGTACAAAACAAACACTTGTACCTCATGTCACTCCTAAAAATGATGTGGTTATTTTATTCTGTAGGTTAGTACAATCATGGCATTTCCGAGTAGGAGGAACCAGAGAAAATGAGACGCTGGAGTAGAGCAGACAGAAGAAGAAGATTGAAGATATTGTACAGCCTGGCAGCTACACAGCAGGAAGGAAGGAACAGTTTTTGAATGAATCTAAGCAAAGCAGAAAGAAAAAAATTACGATTTTAATTCATTTGAAAATCACGTCATTTAAAAAAAATGTTTTTTTTTGTACAGCACACATATGAATGAAGAATTGCACCCCAAATGCATAATGGGGCCCAAACTGGAAGGAACAACCGGTGGATTTCAGAACAGACATTTTGCTTGAAGGTTATTTAGGTCCCACTGCACAATTGTTGAGCCCTTGAGTGGCCAAAATGATAGAGAACCCCCACAGATGACCCCATTTTGAAAACTAGACCCCTTAATGAATTTATCTAGGGGTCTACTGAATATTTTGACCCCACAGTTCTTGAATGAATCTAAGCAAAGCAGAAGGAAAAAAAATAGGATTTTTATTTTTTTGGCAATTGAGTCATTTTAAAAACAGTTTTTTTGTGCAACACACACATGAATGAAGACTTGCGCCCCAAAATGGATCTCCCTGTTTATATTGTGTTCAGAGACATGCACACTGTGGCCCTAATCTTATTTCTGTATGCACAACGGGGCCCAAACCAAAAGGAGCATTACACCTCAACTGTTTTTAACGTTTACGTGATCGCCGTTATCTGTTTGATAACGGCAATCATGTGACTGGAGACCGCTCACCAGGGTCAAATTTATCTACCCATTGGAACATGGCGGTCTCCTGGTGGAGATGCATAGATGATATCTTTCTAATCTGCGTTGGCACAGAAAGAGAGCTGCAGAGTTTCCATGATGAACTCAATGGGATCCACCAAGAACTTCAGTTTACGTTGAAACATTCCACTGTGAGCATTGAGGGAACGTGAGGGAAATCACCATGAAGGTGAGGAGCAGGATAGTTAAGCATAGAAGCAATGTTAAAACCAAACATCTAGATCTACCAATCCCACGGCATTTATATGATAAGGGCCATTCGGTTTCCCAACTTAAGTTTCGATTGATTGACGGGGTTTCTTTATCTGGAAGAGGGGGGTAGGATTAAGGTTTTAAAGAAAAAGGAACTCCAGTGGATATTCCTTTTGGGTACAATGACCCCTAAGGGCCTAAACCATGAATATAATGCTTCAACATATTTTTAAATAATAGGCTTATCTGTTAGTGTACTGCATCACTTAGTGCACTTATGTGCAATGTTTTTTAAACTTGCCTTGTTTTTAATTTAATTACAGGTTACATTGGTTGTCGTCATGGCGAGAATTCTCCATTTCGCAATGGTGCAATATCCTTACTTTCTTATATCCAGGCATCATGCACATGTCCCGCACATACATAGAGATTTTAGAGCAAGATGCTGTGAAATTAATCCCTTAATGACGAAGCCCACTTTTTTTTCTATTTTCGTTTTTCCTCCCCCCTTTTAAAAAAATCGTAACTCCTTTATTTATCCATCGACGTCGCTGCATGAGGGCTTGTTTTTTGCGGGACAAGTTGTATTTTTCAATGGTGCCATTTAAAGTACTATATAATGTACTGAAAAACTTTTAAAAAATTCAAAGTGAAATAGAATGAAAAAAATGACATTTCACCGCCTTTCAGTGCGTCCTGTTTCTACGGCGCACAAACGGCAACAAAAACGACTGAATTACTTTATTCTATGGGTCAGTACAATTACTATGATACCAAACTTGTATAGTTTTTTTCTTACTATACTACTCTTTTTTTTCAAAGACATTCAATTTTTTTCAATTATTTTCTGCCGCCATCTTCTGCGCCCAATAACTGAGTCTTCTACGGCATGTCAGGTTTAGGTGCAGATATATCAGCATACAATTGAATAGAAGAGGACACTCCAGGTGGAGAGGACAGAGCCCAAGCTGTGGAAAGGATGTAGTCCTGGAACTTGGCACAATGGAGCTTTATGTTTGGTATCGTAGCAATCATACTGACCCATAGAATAAAGATATCATGTCATTTTTGTTGCAGTTTGTGTGCCGTAGAAACAAGATGCACCGAAAGATGGCGGAATGTCTTTTTTTTTAATTTTACTCGTCCCGCACAAAACAAGCCTTCATACAGCGATGTTGATGGATACATAAGGTAGTTACGAATCTTTTTAAGGGAGGAAGAAAAAACTAAAATGAAAAAAGAAAAAGGGGCATCATCACTAAGGGGTTAATCTACTTTCTAAAAATATGGTGAATTAACCCTTCAACTAACGATCCTGATGGATGGGCCACTGGGGTTTCCACTATGTGGTTTTGAATTGTTACATGCTAGGATGGGGCTGAGTTACTTGTTGTCCCACTCAGTGCAGATTTGGTGTGTTCCTCTTGTCAAGGAGTGAATTTAATCTGGGTGTTTGGTGGTTTTCAAACCCAACATTGCACTACTATTTTTACATTTACATTTGCCTAATTGTTTCCCCCCTTTGTTTATAGATATGCCCTCACTCCCCCACAGTTTATATTGTATACATGATCTCATTCAGTCTCTCTTTTGGACAACATGCTGTATCTCTTTGGGTTATATGCTACCTTAGTGCCTACTCAAATTAAATCATGTTATACCTGTGTTCAACAAAGTTATGGGGTCTAACTTACCCATCAAGAGGTGTAAGGATTTCTTACAATACCTCAAACTTAGGCTAAGTTCACACAGGCAAGCAGGCTATCAGGTAAAAAAAACAACAACCCGACATCGCACTTGTCAATAAGCGTTTTTATATGTTTAGCAATGGGCGATGCATTCTGAGGCACGTGAAAAAAATAGGAGATGTAGTGACTTTCTTATCTCACAGCATCACTACCTGAGGGAAAATCGCTCATGTGTATGACTCAATTAAAAAGAATGGAGTTTATATTTATGCGAGTTTTGTGCATCATGCAATATTCATGTGGCTTTCGTGCTCATGAGCATCTGGCCTTAGACCAGACATTATCTGTCTCCATGAGACCCATTTTTCTTCAGCACCTGGGTATTTTTATTACCAGTATTCTTGGATTCACTCCACAACTGCTCTCACAAACATCATTTTTGGGGTATGTATGACTTTCTAATTCTTTTTTAATCCTGTTTTTGGGAGTCCAGATGAACAGAAAGTGGCTATTCTGGCACATTTTTGCAACGTTTATCACTATTTTATGGTATGGATTGTTACATTCGCAGAAAGCAAGTTTATATAGTCTTTAATTTGTATATATTTTCACTAAAAAAATATCATGTAACAGAACAGAAGTTTCTTTTCTTTTGTAAGACCACTATAGACGGCAGCATCCTAGTGGTTTAATGTTTGATTCAATAAAAACCCTAATTAGATGAACAAGTCCTTATTTAATCACTGTATATGTGGAAAAAGAAGAGCTATACATGTGGCAATCTAAGAGCAAATATGTTCTCTAGTTCATGAGGAAGGGGTTGATAACCTGGTCAGACATCCATGATACTCTGATGAGATGAGGTGAAGCCTTACAGAAGAGTCAGAACACTGACAGATCCTCCTTCTCTCCCTGCCCATCCTTGCTGCTACCACCCACTACCCTGAATGGGCTGAAGTGACACCTATACGTTTAGTACATACAGTTTCTACTTCAGCCTGCTCAATTTCTGTCTAGAATGGAGCTACCACTACAGTTCTGATCTTAGATTTCAAACCAGACCAAAGCCACAGCTCTGGTCCCTTTCTAGGCAGAAACAGAAATAGTAGAATAGTACCTAACCCCCATCTGAAGAATGCTCAGGCAAAACAGTGCAGTTCTCTTCCCCTAGCCTATGCTTCATTTGGGCAGAACTGGTTAATAGCTTTGGACAGATCTGTTGGAGTGGCCTATCGATGTAGCCATTCTGGGTGAGGAGATTCCAGCAGGAAGCTGCTCTGATGACTCTCCTGTCTGATCCTATAATATGTTAAACTCCTAGGTAGTTAGGTGTGAAAATATTACTAAATAGAATTGTCCTTTGGAAGTCCTGGCCTCCTCAGTGCCTCGATGTTTAAAACATAACTTTTATTTTACATTATTAAAAGCATGCTCAATGTAAATTAAAATTATAGCTCATACACCTGTATACATATAATCCAATCTCGGTCCATCCGACCATATCACAGTATTATAGATTCTTACTGCAGATCAATCTATACTGTGCGCATTTACTCAGCATAAAAACTATATCCTCAAAGTGTTGTGAGAAGCATGAAGCTACATGTGGAGACAACTGAAAAAAAGGAAAACGATGATTGGAAGGCCATCCTGTGTGCGGCATGTTGTTAAGGGAAAAATAAAAATCTGTGATAGGTGGTGTCCAACATGACGGCCATTTGAAAAGTCACCATCTTGGAACTAAGCTGATATTTTCAAATGATAAGGGGTGCATGTGGGATGTTTATCTGACAGAGAATCCAAATTTGTGACGTATCTTTATTGCTAGCAAAAGTTATTCCCTTTGGACCACCCTGGGCCTGAAGAACCCATTCTTTGCAGTGGGTCTATTTACATGGCAGATTTTTTCCCCTCACAGTGATACTGCTAGATGGAAAAATCACAGCTTGTCCTATTTCCTTCCAAACTCACATTAGAGCAGCACATGCAAATGTTCAGTTTCCCTGCACATCACACAGAACGGAGGAGGGGTGCAACATTGTTGAACGTGACTCCTTTCTGCTCACATAAATACGGCTTAATAGGAAAACTATGATTTTAATACCATTTGTACTGTTACATTTTTAAAAACATGAATCCTTTAAAAATAGAAAACAAAACACGGATGTGAACGAGCTCTAAGCTAAATATAACATCTATCTGCTCAATATATCTGAATATAAAATGTTACTCCACTTTGTAAAGTTCCCACAGATCAAACAAGATGAAGGATTCAGAGCTCAAACTCCTGATCCCCAATGTATTTCTCCAGCTCTATACTTTCTATACACCAGTTTCTGTACATGTCCTCAGTCCATCTGTTACACTGTGTCTGTCTAGCACAATAATATGTCCCGGATTCATCAGGTTTCGCTCCAGTGATTTTTACATAAACTTCTCCTTTATTTGTGTCTCTTGTTATAGTTATACGTCCCTGAAGAGACTGAGCATATCTGGTGTCAGCATCATACCATATTAGCCCCAACCACTCCAGGCCTTTCCCTTCAGATTGTCTGACCCAGTGTACACCAAACATGTTAGTGCTGTCAGTGAGGGAGGCACCGCTCACTTTACAGGTCTTCTCCAGAGTCTCTGTAGGTTTCACAGTCCCAGGACCAGACACCTCTAGTGAGATCTGTGCAGTGACACCTGGAAATAAACAGAAATTACTTGATTCTTTAATAGATCTGAAATCTACAATTATTACTAGAAGTTGTGTGATATTGGCAGGAAATCAGACTCACATTGTAGAGATGATATAACACAGAGTAACCAAAGGAGACTCTTCATGATTGGGCGGAGGAGATAGAACAAGTCAGTTCCAGGTCTGGGTGAACAGTTCCTGATCAGTGGACACTTCTACTTCTCTACTTATACAGAAAGTTATTTACATACATTTACATACATCCTGCAGTGGAGACCCCCGGCCTTTATTACATGGAGAGCATTGTAATATAACATTGGTGCTGAGCTACATTGAAGGTTTATTCACATCTTTACACGTTTCCAGTTCTTGTTCTCACTATGATTTTATTTGCTAGAAAGAGAAATTGATCCCAGAACATCTTCTAGTCTCTGATGGATTTTCAGTATTGTTCTTCCAAGATACAGCAAAGTAAATATAGTATAAATAGTATATGAAGGAAAGCCGTCACTGACCAGAGGAACCTCTGTGGATCATCAAACACAAGATGAATCCAAAACATTTAAAGCAAAGAAGTCAAATTAAAAACCATTAGTCAAGTAATCCCAATGCATCAGTCAGATAATTTACTTTCCTAAAGCAAAAGGCAAGAAACTCCAATTCTACTGATGAGCTATTACATATTAGGGATTGTCAGTAATCCTATATCGTGTTATATGAATGAAGAACAGTGATGGTGGATTCTACTTGGGGTAAACATTAGAGATGAGCGAACATACTCGTCCGAGCTTGATGCTCGTTCGAGTATTAGGGTGCTCGAGATGCTCGTTACTCGAGACGAGCACCACGCGGTACTCGTCTCGATTAAACAAGCACTGACCATTGAATTCAATGGAGCCAGCAATACAGCCGGCTCCATTGAAAGCAATGGCCTGCCGGCGAGCGCGGGATGAATTGTCGGGAAGGGCTTAAATATATAAGCCCTTCCCTGCAATTCATCCAGAAATGTGTAAAAATAAAAAATATATATATATACTCACCTGGTCCCGGCAGACGGAGTTCAGCGCGGCCAGAGGCAGTCCTCCTGAACTGCTCTGAACAGCTGTGAGTAGTATTCAGCAGCCGGAGATTTAAAATCCCTGCCTGCTGAATGAGCTGCCTCTAATTGGTCATAGCCTGACCAATCAGAGGCAGATTCCACTCACACACCCATTCATGAATTTATGAATGGGTGTGTGACTGCTGCCTCTGATTGGCTCAGCGGGAACAATCAGATGAGAGACCAATCAACGGCTTATATATTTAACCCCTTCCCGACAATTCATCCCGCGATCGCCGGCAGCCCATTGCGTTCAATGGAGCCAGCTGTATTGCCGGCTCCATTGAATTCAATGGGCTAACATCGTTCTTCTCTGCCACAGCTGTTACAGCTGTGGCAGAGGAGAACGATCTTTATGCTGACAGTGCGGGGGGGGGGGGAGGTGTCTCACTCTTGCCACTGTTGTGGCTTAATAGTGGGACCAGGGAACTTGAGATGCAGCCCAACATGTAGCCCCTCGCCTGCCCTATCCGTTTCTGTGTCATTCCCATCACTTTCTTCAATTTCCCAGGTTTTCACAAATGAAAACCTTAGCGAGCATCGGCGATATACAAAAATGCTCGAGTCGCCCATTGGCTTCAATGGGGTTCGTTACTCGAAACGAACTCTCGAGCATCACTGAAAGTTCGACTCGAGTCATGAGCACCCGAGCATTTTGGTGCTCGCTCATTTCTAGTAAACATCCATCATAACAATCCAGCATCAATTCACATTTCGGTGTGAATTTACAGCAAAATATTATAGAGATGCTGTGAATTCTGCTCTCTGCAATGCAAAGGGAGTAATGTTCAAAAATTCTGGGGAAACCTGCACCAAAATCTGCATGAAAATCCTCATTAAATAAACATTAATTTTCATGTGAATTTGTAGCAGATTTTAATGCCACATATGGATCTAGCCTCGGTGTATGTTCATATCTGTCAAATTTGTTACACAAGATGGGCTCCTAACGTATGGATGGGATTGTTTTAGTAGGAGATGTCACATTTAGATTTACAGGACAGTACAAGAACTGATATCACTCCTCAAAAAGGAATGACTACTTGCCCCACAACACTGAACATCACTAAAGATAGGCTAAAATTACTTTAATTATTACAGATACAATGATTCCCTGTAGCTCCACCCCCTCTCTCTCCTTGCTAGGGGGGATTCCAAGGCTGTTGCGCAATCTTCTCCCATGGATTACAATGGGACCCGGGGCTCCATTGAAAACAAATCTGCGATATTGCATCTTTTTTGTAACGCAGCAAGGCTTGAGTGAACACTTTGCAAATGAGAATGAAACAACTGAAAATCATTGGTTTCATAATCATGCATTTTCACTAACTCTCACTTCACTAGAAAACCTATCGCCATTGGGTAAGAGTCCTAAAAGTTTCCTGGTGGTTTGCAGCGGAGCACTCTCAGCCAGGATCGGACACGGCGCTGTTTGTGGAGTAGGGTAGAAGATGGCTTTCCTCTACTACATGCCAGGATACTTGAGCCTACCTACTGACTACATCACAGCCCAGTCGTACGTCTGAGAGCAACCACCTAGCGCTGGCTTCAGAGGCCGCTGCCCGGAGACACCCATGAGTAACCACATGCCCCACTGGGAGCTTCAGCCAGACACCAAGAACTGAAGAACAGGACATTGCCCAGACCCTGCAGCCCAAGCCAAGCATGTCAGTAGAACAGTGGGTGCCATATTGGTCAGAGTCTTTCTCCTGCCTGTAGAATCAACAGAGTGGCTGAGGAAGTAGAGGTGAGCCTTATAGAAGTATAACCAGCCATTATTACACTACAGGGAAGACGCTTCTGCTTTTTCCAGCTGGGAAGGGGTGGAGGAGGTTAAGAGAAGTATAAGGGGCTGCACCAACCCAGTATCATTATAACCTGCACACCATCACCTTCCACCTCTCTCCTGCCCCCATTTATCCAGTTCTCACCAAAAAACACCTTGGTAGCTGGAGTGGCACAAACTGACTCTTATCTCACTAGTGGGTCCTGAGTTGTTTTCCTTGCTGTGACATCAAGGATCCCCGACACATTTTATAATGCCTAAACACCAATGATTCCTTTCTGGCCTCTTTTTAATCCCAAAGCCTAAAGTGACCAGATTTTCCCAGGGTCAAAGCGGCACAGAGGGGTGTGGCCAGTGGGCGGGGCTTATCATGATGTATGATTTTACTTCTGTTGTTATAAAAAAATACAGGGTCATTTAAAAAAAGACAGGAAGCAAATTCTGCAGCATTTCCACATCCAACAAACAGGTAACATCCATGCCATTGGTGTGGAGTTTGATTGGTAGAAAGCTGTATATCCACAGCGTATTTCATACTATACAGCTATCCCCCTCACCTCCTCCAAAGGTTTCCCGCTGTTAGTGCTTCCCAGCTTCTAGTTATCAGGGTACTAGTCAAGTGCGGAAAAGTGGTACACAGGGTCTCAAAGTGGGACTGTCTCTCCTAAATCAGGATGTCTGATCACCTTACAAAGACTCTCAGTTTCCCATGTGGCACTAAAGCTTTCCCTTTAAAAAAATATAGTTACCTATATACAGAACTCTGCTGCCATCTAGTGACATAATGGCATTACAGGATATAACGGCTTCAGTGAGAAGCATCTATTATCTGCTGTATGAGCTGCGGACATCATCAAGTAGTTACTACAAATACAGCAACCTTGTTCAACTACACAAACATTGCTTCCATCAGTGTCTTGTTTATCTACCACTAAGGCCTTATGCACACGACCATGACAGGCTTCGCAAGAGGAATACCGCAGCGGAGTTCGTCACGGCGCCCCCCCATCCTCCCCCAAAGATCCCATACTACTGCACGAAGTCCGGCATAACGTGTACGCTCACATGCGCAATACAGCGGATGACACGCCGGCAGTGTCACATGACCTGCCGGCACCGTCATATAAGGCGGCCGGTGGTGGGCGGGGCACGTATTTACGCTATACTTCAGCTGTGCCGTATACCCGCGGCAAATAGGACATGCTGCGGGTAATTTCACGCCGTGCAATTCCGCGGTGGATCTCCGCAGTGTGTACATTGAGCTATTAATAGCTGTGGTGAAACGTCGCGGACTTCCTTCCAAGTCTAATGACTCAGAAGACCTCACCAGTAATGGAAGTACTAGCAGTAGTGATGAGCGAGCATACTCGTCCGAGCTTGATGCTCGTTCGAGTATTAGGGTACTTGAGATGCTCGTTATTTGAGACGAGCACCACGCGGTACTTGAGTCAATTCCATTTCCTTCCCTGCATGTTTTGCGCCATTTTCTGGCCAATAGACATGCAGGGGAGGCATTACCACTTCCTCCTGTGACGTTCCACCCTATCCCACCCCCCTGCAGTGAGTGGCTGGCGAGATCAAGTGACCGCCGAGTATTTAAAGCGGTCCCGCCCGGTTCAATAATAACATTTTCTTTTTACAAAATGCAAAAATGTACACTTTGTTTTCTTTCTAATACACATGCAAAAAGGACACTGCCAGGGGTGTAGCTAAAAGCTTATTGACCCTGGTGCAAACATCGAGTCCGCCCCCCCTCCGTATTTGGTCCGTATTTCGTGGACTGTAAATGAAGCAAGTACAACTCTATACATCTATTCCCATGGCTGTTTTTAAAAATGCAGCATTACTTATTTTTTGCATATTGGCCTCCATATTACTATTCTTTTCTATTAGGCAAAAACAGATCAGTATTTGTCCAGTAGAAATTGACATATATTGGGAAAAACTGAACAAATACAGATGAAATACTGATGACAAATGGTTGTAATGTTATCCATGAACATGTCTGTAATATGTATCCGTATTACGAATGTGTTTCTATACGCTCCTCTGAAACTAGCCTCAGGCTGCATATTCATACAGCTGTATGTATACTACACTATTTATATAAGAGATGGCTGGACCATTGAACAAAACAAACACTTGTACCTCATGTCACTCCTAAAAATGATGTGGTTACTTTATTCTGTAGGTTAGTACACTCATGGCATTTCAAAGTAGGAGGAACCAGAAAGGATGAGACGCTGGAGTAGGGAAGACAGAAGAAGAAGATTGAAGATATTGTACAGCCTGGCAGCTACACAGCAGGAAGGAAGGAATTGTTTTTGAATGAATCTAAACAAAGTAGAAGGAAAAAAAGGAGCATTACACCTCAACTGTTTTTAATGTTTACATGATCGCCGTTATCTGTTTGATAACGGCAATCATGTGACTGGAGACCGCTCACCGCGGTCATATACATCTACCTATTGGAGCTGGGCGGTCTCCTGGTGGAGATACATAGATGATATCTTTCTAATCTGCTCTGGTACAGAAAGAGAGCTGCAGAGTTTCCATGATGAACTCAATGGGATCCACCAAGACCTTCAGTTTACGTTGAAACATTCCACTGTGAGCATTGAGTTCCTGGATGTATTGGTTAGTAGAAAGGATGATGGTTTTGAGACGGATTTATTTGTCAAAAGCATGGATTGGTATAATGTTTTGGAATATGGTAGTTACCATCCCCGAGCCACCATCGATTCTCTCCCTTGGAGCCAGTTCCTGAGAGTGAAACATATTACAAATTACACAAATTGGATGAGTAATTAGCTTGGATGTGTGACAAATTTCTGGATTGCGGTTATCCCAGAACTTTAGTCACTGATGCAACTCAAAGGGCTAAACAAATTGATAAGGAGACACTTTTGGTGCCTAAACAGAAGAAAGAGACCCTTAAACGGATACCATTCATGTCCTCCTATAGCCCAGTTAGCAGACAAGTATCAGCCATCATTTAAAAACATTGGCTGCTTTTGGGATTAGCAAGTAATATTGATGAATTTCTGAGTCCACCGATTATGTCCTACAGGCAGTGTCCTAGCCTGCGGGATAAATTGGTACACTCGCTATTTGAGAAGGGAACAACTTCCAGACAGGGGACGTTCATGCCCCGCACAATGGGCAATTACCCATGTTTGGGTTGCTGATATTGTGGGAATATAGTGAAGGGAGACAAATTTTACCATTCCCAAACAGGTGCTACCTTTCAGATTAAAGATCGCTACCTGCTCCTTATATTATGTAATATATTTGATAAGATGTCCATGTGGACTACAGTACGTGAGGGAAATCACCATGGAGGTGAGGAGCAGATTAGTGGAGCATAAAAGCAATGTTAAAACTAAACATCTAGATCTACCAATCCCACGTCATTTATATGATAAGGGCCATTCGGTTGCCCAACTTAAGTTTCGAGTGATTGATGGGGTTCCTTTATCTGTAAGAGGGGGGTAGGATTAAGGTTCTAAAGAAAAAGGAACTCCAGTGGATATTCCTTTTGGGTACAATGACCCCTAAGGGCCTAAACCATGAATATAATGCTTCAACATATTTTTAAATAATAGGCCTATCTGTTAGTGTACTGCATCACTTAGTGCACTTATGTGCAATGTTATTTAAACTTGCCTTGTTTTTAATTTAATTACAGGTTACATTGGTTGTCGTCATGGCGAGAATTCTCCGTTTCGCGATGGTCCAATATCCTTACTGGTTTATATCCAGGCATCATGCACATGTCCCGCACATATATAGAGATTTGTGAGCAAGATGCTGTGAAATTAATCCCTTAATGACGCAGCCCCCTTTTTTTCTATTTTTGTTTTTTCCTCCCCCCTTTAAAAAAAAATCGTAACTCCTTTATTTATCCATCGACGTCGCTGTATGAAGGCTTGTATTTTTCAATGTTGCTATTTAAAGTACCATATAATGTACTGAAAAACTTTTTTTAAACTCTAAACGATGTAGAATGAAAAAAAAATTATATTCCACCGTCTTTCAGTACGTCTTGTTTCTACGGCGCACAAACTGCAGCAAAAACGACTTAATCACTTTATTCTATGGGTCAGTACGATTGCTACGATACCAAAGTTGTATAGTTTTTTTTTACTATACTACTTTTTTTTTTTTCAAAGACATTTAATTTTTTTCATTTTACTCAGCGCACAAAACAAAGCTTCATACAGCGACGTCGATGGATACATAAAGTAGTTACGAATCTTTTTAAGGGAGGCGGAAAAAACTAAAATGGAAAAAGAAAAAGGGGCAGCGTCATTAAGGGGTTAATGTGCTTTCTAAAAATATGGTGAATTAACCCTTCAACTAACGATCCTGATGGATGGGCCACTGGGGTTTCCACTATGTTGTTTTGAATTGTTACATGCTAGGATGGGGCTGAGTTACCTGTTGCCCCAGCTCTCTCCAGATTTGGGGTGTTCTTCTTGTCAATGAGTGAATTTAATCTGGGTTTTTGTGTTTTTAAAACCAACATTGCACTACTATTTTTACATTTACATTTGCTCATTTGTTTCCCCCCTTTGTTTATAGATATGCCCTCACTCCCTCACAGTTTATATTGTATATATGATCTCATTCCGTCTTTCTTTTGCACAACATGCTGTCTCTCTTTGGGATATATGCTACCTTAGTGCCTACTCAAATTATGTCATATTATACCTGTGTTTCACAAAGTTATGGGGTTTAACTTACCCATCAAGAGGTGTAAGGATTTATTACAATACCACAAACTTAGGCTAAGTTCACACGGGCAAGCAGGCTATCAGGTAAAGGAACCCAACCCGATATCGCACTTGTTAATAAGCGTTTTTATATGTTTGACTTTCCCATTAGCAATGGGTGATGCATTCTGAGGCACGCGAAAAAATAGGAGATGTAGTGATTTTTTTTATCTCACAGTATCACTATCTGAGGGAAATCGCTAATGTGTATGACTCAATTAAAAAGAATGGAGTTTATATTCATGCGAGTTTAGTGCACCACGCAAGACACAATATTCATGCAAATTTTGTGCGCATGAGCAGTTAGCTTTAGACCAGACATTATTTATCTCCATGAGACCCATTTCTCCAACTCTTCAGCACCTAGGTACTTTCATTACCAGTATTCTTGGATTCACTCCACAACTGCTCTCACAAACATCATTTTTGGGTATGTATGACTTTGTAATTCTTTTTTAATTCTGTTTCTGGGAGTCCAGATGAACAGAAAGTGGCTATTCTGGCACATTTTTTGCAACATTTATCACTGTTTTATGGTATGGATTTTTACATTCGCAGAAAGCAAGTTTGTATAGTCTTTAATTTGTAGATATTTTCACTAAAAAACTATCATGTAACAGAACAGAAGTTTCTTTTCTTTTGTATGACCACTATAGACTGCAGCGTCCTAGTGGTTTAATGTTTGATTCAATAAAAACCCTAATTAGATGAACAAGTCCTTATTTAATCACCGTATTTGTGGAAAAAGAAGACCTGCACATGTGAGAATCTAAGAGCAAATATGCTCTCTAGTTCATGAGGAGGGGGTTGATAACCTGGTCAGACATCCATGATACTCTGATGAGATGAGGTGAAGCCTTACAGAAGAGTCAGAACACTGACAGATCCTCCTTCTCTCCCTGCCCATCCTTGCTACCCCACCCACTACCCTGAATGGGCTTAAGTGACACCTACAAGTTTAGTACATACAGTTTCTACTTCAGCCTGCTCAATTTCTGTTTAGAATGAAGCTACTACTACAGTTCTGATCTTAGATTTCAAACCAGACGAAAGCCACAGCTCTAGTCCCTTTCTAGGCAGGATCAGAAATGGTAAATTAGTACCCAACCTCCGTCTGAACAATGCTCAGGCAAAACAGTACAGTTCTTTCCCCCTAGCCTACGCTTCATTTGGGCAGAACTGGTAACTGGTTAATAGCTTTGGACAGATGTGTTGAAGTGGCCTATCCATGTAGCCAATCTGGGTGAGGAGAATCCAGCAGGAAGCTGCTGTGATGACTCTCCTCTCTGATCCCATAATATATTAAGCTCCTAGGTAGTCAGGTGTGAAAATTTTACTAAATAGAATCATCCTTTGGAAGTCCTGGCCTCCTCAGTGCCTCGATGTTTAAAGCATAACCTTTATTTCACATTATTAAAAGTGTGCTCAATGTAACTTAAAATTATAGCTCATACGCTTATATACATAGAATTCAATCTCAGTCCGTCCGACCATATCACAGTATTATAGATTCCTACTGCAGATCAATGTATTCTGTGCGCATCTACTCAGCATAAAAACTATATCCTCAAAGCGTTGAGAGAAGCATGAAGCTACATGTGGAGACAAATGAAAAAAATGGAAAAAGATGATTGGAAGGCCATCCTATGTGTGGCATGTTGTTAAGGGAAGAAGAAAAATCTGTGATGGGCGGTGTCCAACATGATGACCATTTGAAAAGTCACCATTTTGGAACTAAGCTGATATTTTCAAATGATAAGGGGTGCATGTGGGATGTTTATCTGACAGAGAATCCAAATTTGTGACGTATCTTTATTGCTAGCAAAAGTTATTCCCTTTGGAGCACCCTGGGCCTGAGGAACCCATTCTTTGCAATGAGTCTATTTACATGGCTGATTTTTTCCCTCACAGTGATACTGCTAGATGGAAAAATCACAGCATGTCCTATTTCCTTCCAAACTCACATTAGAGCAGCACATGCAAATGTTCAGTTTCCCACACATATCACAGAATGGAGGAGGGGGGTGCGACATACGGCTTAATAGGAAAACTATGATTTTAATTAGAGATGAGCGAACGTACTCGTCCGAGCTTGATACTCGTTCGAGTATTAGCGTGTTTGAGATGGTCGTTACTCGTGACGAGTACCACGCGATGTTCGAGTTACTTTCACTTTCATCTCTGAGATGTTAGCGCGCTTTTCTGGCCAATTGAAAGACAGGGAAGGCATTACAACTTCCCCCTGCGACGTTCAAGCCCTATACCACCCCCCTGCAGTGAGTGGCTGGCGAGATCAGGTGTCACCCGAGTATAAAAATCGGCTCCTCCCGCGGCTCGCCACAGATTTGTTCTGACATAGAGGAGGGAAAGTGCTGTTGGTGCCGGAGCTGCTATAGGGAGAGCGTTAGGAGTATTTTAGGCTTAAAGAACCCCAACGGTCCTTCTTAGGGCCACATCTAACCGTGTGCAGTACTGTGGAGGCTGCTTTTTGCAGTGTTGCACTTTTTTTTTTTTTGTATATCGGCCGTGCAGAGCATTGCGCCCTGCAGTAATTAGACATAGTGCAGGGCCAGTGGTGGTGAGGCAGGGACAGAAGACATATATTGTGAGGCAGGGACAGAAGACATATTGATTGAATATAGGCAGTGGGCCTTTGCAAAAACATTTGGGGAAAAAAATCTATTTGGGCTGCCTGTGACTGTCCTCAGTGTTCTGGGTCTGTGCTGGGTGTAGTAGTCCTCCTAATTCATACGCAGCCAGCTAAGTGTTACAGCAGGCTTGCGCAAAATTATTTGCTGGCTCTGTGTTGGCTGTTAAATCACCGCTGTATTCCTGTCCACAGTGCAACAGTCTGCAGTTATTTGACATACTCCAGGGCCAGTAGCGGTGACGCAGAGAGAGAAGAGATATATTGATTGAATATAGGCAGTGGGCCTTTGCAAAAACATTTGGGGAAAAAAATCTATTTGGGCTGCCTGTGACTGTCCTCAGTGTTCTGGGTGTGTGCTGGGTGTAGTAGTCCTCCTAATTCATACGCAGCCAGCTAAGTGTTACAGCAGGCTTGCGCAAAATTATTTCCTGGCGTTTAGAGATGAGCGAGCACCAAAATGCTCGGGTGCTCGTTACTCGGGACGAAATTATCGCGATGCTCGAGGGTTCGTTTCGAGTAACGAACCCCATTGAAGTCAATGGGCGACCGGAGCATTTTTGTATTTCGCCGATGCTCGCTAAGGTTTTCATGTGTGAAGATCTGGGCAATTCAAGAAAGTGATGGGAACGACACAGAAACGGATAGGGCAGGTGAGGGGCTACATTTTGGGCTGCATCTCAAGTTCACAGGTCCCACTATTAAGCCACAATACCAGCAAGAGTGGGCCCCCCCCCTCCCAACAACTTTTACTTCTGAAAAGCCCTCATTAGCAATGCACACCTTAGCTAAGCACCACACTACCTCCAACAAAGCACAATCACTGCCTGCATGACACTCCGCTGCCACTTCTCCTGGGTTACATGCTGCCCAACCCCCCCCCCCCCAACCCCCCCGCACGACCCAGTGTCCACAGCGCACACCAAACTGTCCCTGCCCAGCCTTCAGCTGCCCTCATGCCACACCACCCTCATGTCTATGTATAAGTGCGTCTGCCACAGGAAAAGCAGGCACACACTGCAGAGGGTTGGCATGGCTAGGCAGCGACCCCCCCATAAAAGGGGCGGGCTGATAGTCCACAATGCTGTACAGAAGCAATGAGAAATCCAATCCTGTGCCACCTCCATCTGGAGCTGCACACGTGGGCATAGCAATGGGGAACCTATGTGCCACACACTATTCATTCTGTCAAGGTGTCTGCACGCCCCAGTCAGACCGCGTTTTTTTATAAATAGTCACAGGCAGGTACAACTCCGCAATAGGAATTCCGTGTGCACCCACAGCATGGGTGGCTCCCTGGAACCCACCGGCGGTACATAAAAATATCCCATTGCATTGCCCAACACAGCTGAGGTAGTAATGTCGTGCTTAATGCAGGTGGGCTTCGGCCCACACTGCATGCCCCAGTCAGACTGGGGTTCTTTAGATGTGGAAACAGATGCATTTATAATTCTCTGTGGACCCACAGCATGGGTGGGTGCCAGGAAGCCACCGGCGGTACATAAATATATCCCACTGCATTGCCCAACACAGCTGAGGTAGTAATGTCGTGCTTAATGCAGGTGGGCTTCGGCCCACACTGCATGCCCCAGTCAGACTGGGGTTCTTTACAAGTGGACACATGTAGGTTAAACTCTGTGTGCACCTACAGCATGGGTGGCTCCCTGGAACCCACCGGCGGTACATAAAAATATCCCATTGCATTGCCCAACACAGCTGAGGTAGTAATGTTGTGCTTAATGCAGGTGGGCTTCGGCCCACACTGCATGCCCCAGTCTGACTGGGGTTCTTTAGATGTGGAAACAGATGCATTTATAATTCTCTGTGGACCCACAGTATGGGTGGGTGCCAGGAAGCCACCGGCGGTACATAAATATATCCCATTGCATTGCCCAACACAACTGAGGTAGTAATGTCGTGCTTAAGGGCGCCCACCCACTGGCATTTGCGATTTTCGTGTGTGAAAAACGCAGCGTTTTCGCGGCATTTTCGCGGCTTTTCCATTAATTTCCATTGACTTTCATGGGTGCATTAGGAGAAAAATAAGGACACATATGCAACTGACAGTTCCTATGTTAAAAAACGCAACGCAACGCAAAAAAAAACGCCAGTGGACAGGAGTACATTCAATTCTAATTGCTCTTGAGAAAAAACGCAAAGAAAAAAAAATCGCCAGTGGGTGGGCGCCCTAATGCAGGTGGGCTTCGGCCCACACTGCATGCCCCAGTCAGACTGGGGTTCTTTAGAAGTGGAAACAGATGCATTTATAATTCCCTGTGGACCCACAGCATGGGTGGCTTCCTGGAACCCACCGGCGGTACATAAAAATATCCCATTGCATTGCCCAACACAGCGGATGTAACGTCAGCTGTAATGCAGGTGGGCTAAAAATTCATTTGATTACACTGTAGGCGAGGGCCCACAAAAATTGCTGTATCAACAGTACTAATGTACATCCAAAAAATTGGCCATGGCCAACCAAGAGGGCAGGTGAAACCCATTAATCGCTTTGGTTAATGTGGCTTAAGTGGTAACTAGGCCTGGAGGCAGCCCAGTTTAACGAAAAATTGGTTCAAGTTAAAGTTTCAACGCTTTTAAGAGCATTGAAACGTATAAAAATTGTTTAGAAAAATTATATGAGTGAGCCTTGTGGCCCTAAGAAAAATAGCCCGTTCGGCGTGATTACATGAGGTTTCAGGAGGAGGAGCAGGAGGAGGAGGAGGAGGAATATTATACACAGATTGATGAAGCAGAAATGTCCCCGTTTTGGATGGTGAGAGAGAACGATGCTTCCCTCCGCAGGTGCAGCCTACGTATTGCTTAGGTATCGCTGCTGTCCGCTGGTGGAGAAGAGAAGTCTGGGGAAATCCAGGCTTTGTTCATCTTGATGAGTGTAAGCCTGTCGGCACTGTCGGTTGACAGGTGGGTACGCTTATCCGTGATGATTCCCCCAGCCACACTAAACACACTCTCTGACAAGACGCTAGCCGCAGGACAAGCAAGCACCTCCAGGGCATACAGCGCGAGTTCAGGCCACGTGTCCAGCTTCGACACCCAGTAGTTGTAGGTGGCAGAGGCGTCACGGAGGACGGTCGTGCGATCGGCTACGTACTCCCTCACCATCCTTTTACAGTGCTCCCGCCGACTCAGCCTTGACTGGGGAGCGGTGACACAGTCTTGCTGGGGAGCCATAAAGCTGGCAAAGGCCTTGGAGAATGTCCCCCTGCCTGCGCTGTACATGCTGCCTGATCTCTGCGCCTCCCCTGCTACCTGGCCCTCGGAACTGCACCTTCTGCCACTAGCGCTGTCGGATGGGAAGTTTACCATGAGTTTGTCCACCAGCGCCCTGTGGTATAGCATCATTCTCGAACCCCTTTCCTCTTCGGGAATGAGAGTGCAAAGGCTCTCCTTATACCGTGGATCGAGCAGTGTGTACACCCAGTAATCCGTAGTGGCCAGAATGCGTTTAACGCGAGGGTCACGAGAAAGGCATCCTAACATGAAGTCAGTCATGTGTGCCAGGGTACCTGTACGCAACACATGGCTGTCTTCACTAGGAAGATCACTTTCAGGATCCTCCTCCTCCTCCTCTTCCTCCTCCTCAGGCCATACACGCTGAAAGGATGACAGGCAAGCAGCATGGGTACCGTCAGCAGTGGGCCAAGCTGTCTCTTCCCCCTCCTCCTCCTCCTCCTCATGCTCCTCCTCGTCCTCCTGAACGCGCTGAGATATAGACAGGAGGGTGCTCTGACTATCCAGCGACATACTGTCTTCCCCCGGCTCTGTTTCCGAGTGCAAAGCGTCTGCCTTTATGCTTTGCAGGGAACTTCTCAAGATGCATAGCAGAGGAATGGTGACGCTAATGATTGCAGCATCGCCGCTCACCACCTGGGTAGACTCCTCAAATTTTCCAAGGACCTGGCAGATGGCTGCCAACCAGGCCCACTTTTCTATAAATAATTGAGGAGGCTGACTCCCACTGCGCCGCGCAAGTTGGAGTTGGTATTTTACTATAGCTCTACGCTGCTCATAGAGTCTGGCCAACATGTGGAGCGTAGAGTTCCACTGTGTGGGCACGTCGCACAGCAGTCGGTGCACTGGCAGATTAAACCGATGTTGCAGGGTCCGCAGGGTGGCAGCGTGCGTGTGTGATTTGCGGAAATGTGCACAGATCCGGCGCACCTCTCCGAGCAGGTATGACAAGTGGGGGTAGCATTTCAGAAAGCGCTGAACCACCAAATTAAACACATGGGCCAGGCATGGCACGTGCGTGAGGCTGCCGAGCTGCAGAGCCGCCACCAGCTTACGGCCGTTGTCACACACGACCATGCCCGGTTGGAGGCTCAGCGGCGCAAGCCAGCGGTCGGTCTGCTCTGTCAGACCCTGCAGCAGTTCGTGGGCCATGTGCCTCTTCTCTCCTAAGCTGAGTAGTTTCAGCACGGCCTGCTTACGCTTTCCCACCGCTGTACTGCCACGCCGCGTGACACCGACTGCTGGCGACGTGCTGCTGCTGACACATCTTGATTGCGAGACAGAGGTTGCATAGGAGGAGGAGGAGGAGGGTGGTTTAGTGGAGGAAGCATACACCCCCGCAGATACCACCACCGAGCTGGGGCACGCAATTCTGGGGGTGGGTAGGACGTGAACGGTCCCAGGCACTGGCTCGGTCCCAGCCTCCACTAAATTCACCCAATGTGCCGTCAGGGAGATATAGTGGCCCTGCCCGCCTGTGCTTGTCCACGTGTCTGTTGTTAAGTGGACCTTGCCAGTAACCGCGTTGGTGAGGGCGCGTACAATGTTGCGGGAGACGTGGTCGTGCAGGCCAGGGACGGCACATCGGGAAAAGTAGTGGCGACTGGGAACCGAGTAGCGCGGGGCCGCCGCCGCCATCATGCTTTTGAAAGCCTCCGTTTCCACAAGCCTATACGGCAGCATCTCTTGGCTGATCAATTTGGCAATGTGCACGTTTAACGCTTGAGTGTGCGGGTGCGTGGCGTCGTACTTGCGCTTGCGCTCAAACTGTGGCGCTAGCGACGTCTGGACGCTACGCTGAGAGACATTGCTGGATGGGGCCGAGGACAGCGGAGGTGAGGGTGTGGGTGCAGGCCAGGAGACGGTAGTGCCTGTGTCCTCAGAGGGGGGTTGGATCTCAGTGGCAGGTTGGGGCACAGGGGGAGAGGCAGTGGTGCAAACCGGAGGCGGTGAACGGGCATCGTCCCACCTTGTGGGGTGCTTGGCCATCATATGCCTGCGCATGCTGTTGGTGGTGCCTCCACAGCTGATCTTGGCGCGAGAAAGGTTGCACACCACTCTTCGTCGGTCGTCAGGCGTCTCTGTGAAAAACTGCCAGACCTTAGAGCACCTCGGCCTCTGCAGGGTGGCATGGCGCGAGGGTGCGCTTTGGGAAACAGTTGGTGGATTATTCGGTCTGGCCCTGCCTCCACCCCTGGCCACCGCACTGCCTCTTGCAACCTGCCCTGCTGCTGCCCTTGCCTCCCCCTTTGAAGACCTGTCCTGATTAGGCGTTGCACACCAGGTGGGGTTAGTCACCTCATCGTCCTGCTGCTCTTCCTCCGAATCCTCTGTGCGCTCCTCCCTCGGACTTACTGCCCTTACTACTACCTCACTGCAAGACAACTGTGTCTCATCGTCATCGTCCTCCTCACCCACTGAAAGGTCTTGAGACAGTTGCCGGAAGTCCCCAGCCTCATCCCCCGGACCCCGGGAACTTTCCAATGGTTGTGCATCAGTGACGATAAACTCCTCTGGTGGGAGAGGAACCATTGCTGCCCAATCTGAGCAGGGGCCCGAGAACAGTTCCTGGGAGTCTTCCCGCTCCTGAGCATGTGTCATTGTAGTGGAGTGAGGAGGCTGGGAGGAAGGAGGAGCAGCAGACAGAGGATTCGGATTTGCAGCACTGGACGGCGCAGAACTCTGGGTGGATGATAGCTTGCTCGAAGCACTTTCTGCCATCCACGACAGGACCTGCTCACACTGCTCATTTTCTAAAAAAGGTCTCCTGCGTGGACCCATTAATTGGGCGATGAATGTGGGGACGCCAGAAACGTGCCTCTCTCCTAATCGCGCAGCAGTCGGCTGCGACACACCTGGATCAGGAGCTCGGCCTGTGCCCACACCCTCACTTGGGCCTACGCGTCCTCGGCCGCGTCCACGTCCTCTAGGCCTACCCCTACCCCTCAGCATGCTGTATTACCAGTGATTTCCAAGCCAGGAAAGAAATTGGTGCAAGCCTGCAGCCAAAATAGAATTTTTTCCCTTGTTTTTCAAAGGACAAGCCACACTGCGTGTATTCAATGAATACTACTAAGTTTAATAACTGTGTTGTGGCCCTGCAAATGTGTCAGAGAACTGCAGTGATGCAAAGTTATTCGCTACAGCAGATCAGGGATTTCCCATGCAGGAAAAAAATTGGCGCAAGCCTGCAGCCAAAATAGAATTTTTTCCCTTGTTTTTCAAAGGACAAGCCACACTGCGTGTATTCAATGAATACTACTAAGTTTAATAACTGTGTTGTGGCCCTGCAAATGTGTCAGAGAACTGCAGTGATGCAAAGTTATTCGCTACAGCAGATCAGGGATTTCCCATGCAGGAAAAAAATTGGTGCAAGCCTGCAGCCAAAATAGAATTTTTTCCCTTGTTTTTCAAAGGACAAGCCACACTGCGTGTATTCAATGAATACTACTAAGTTTAATAACTGTGTTGTGGCCCTGCAAATGTGTCACAGAACTGCAGTGATGCAAAGTTATTCGCTACAGCAGATCAGGGATTTCCCATGCAGGAAAAAAATTGGCGCAAGCCTGCAGCCAAAATAGAATTTGTTCCCTTGTTTTTCAAAGGACAAGCCACACTGCGTGTATTCAATGAATACTACTAAGTTTAATAACTGTGTTGTTGCCCTGCAAATGTGTCACAGAACTGCAGTGATGCAAAGTTATTCGCTACAGCAGATCAGGGATTTCCCAAGCAGGAAAAAAATTGGCGCAAGCCTGCAGCCAAAATAGAATTTGTTCCCTTGTTTTTCAAAGGACAAGCCACACTGCGTGTATTCAATGAATACTACTAAGTTTAATAACTGTGTTGTGGCCCTGCAAATGTGTCAGAGAACTGCAGTGATGCAAAGTTATTCGCTACAGCAGATCAGGGATTTCCCATGCAGGAAAAAAATTGGCGCAAGCCTGCAGCCAAAATAGAATTTTTTCCCTGGTTCTTCAAAGGACAAGCCACACTGCGTGTATTCAATGAATACTACTAAGTTTAATAACTGTGTTGTGGCCCTGCAAATGTGTCAGAGAACTGCAGTGATGCAAAGTTATTCGCTACAGCAGATCAGGGATTTCCCATGCAGGAAAAAAATTGGCGCAAGCCTGCAGCCAAAATAGAATTTTTTCCCTTGTTTTTCAAGAACAAGCCACACTGCGTGTATTCAATGAATACTACTAAGTTTAATAACTGTGTTGTGGCCCTGCAAATGTGTCAGAGAACTGCAGTGATGCAAAGTTATTCGCTACAGCAGATCAGGGATTTCCCATGCAGGAAAAAACTGGCGCAAGCCTGCAGCCAAAATAGAATTTTTTCCCTTGTTTTTCAAAGGACAAGCCACACTGCGTGTATTCAATGAATACTACTAAATTTAATAACTGTGTTGTGGCCCTGCAAATGTGTCAGAGAACTGCAGTGATGCAAAGTTATTCGCTACAGCAGATCAGGGATTTCCCATGCAGGAAAAAAATTGGCGCAAGCCTGCAGCCAAAATAGAATTTTTTCCCTTGTTTTTCAAAGGACAAGCCACACTGCGTGTATTCAATGAATACTACTAAGTTTAATAACTGTGTTGTGGCCCTGCAAATGTGTCAGAGAACTGCAGTGATGCAAAGTTATTCGCTACAGTAGATCAGGGATTTCCCATGCAGGAAAAAAATTGGCGCAAGCCTGCAGCCAAAATATAATTTTTTCCCTTGTTTTTCAAAGGACAAGCCACACTGCGTGTATTCAATGAATACTACTAAGTTTAATAACTGTGTTGTGGCCCTGCAAATGTGTCAGAGAACTGTAGTGATGCAAAGTAATTTGCTACAGCAGATCAGGGATTTCCCATGCAGGAAAAAAATTGGTGCAAGCCTGCAGCCAAAATAGAATTTTTTCCCTTGTTTTTCAAAGGACAAGCCACACTGCGTGTATTCAATGAATACTACTAAGTTTAATAACTGTGTTGTGGCCCTGCAAATGTGTCACAGAACTGCAGTGATGCAAAGTTATTCGCTACAGCAGATCAGGGATTTCCCATGCAGGAAAAAAATTGGCGCAAGCCTGCAGCCAAAATAGAATTTTTTCCCTTGTTTTTCAAAGGACAAGCCACACTGCGTGTATTCAATGAATACTACTAAGTTTAATAACTGTGTTGTGGCCCTGCAAATGTTTCAGAGAACTGCAGTGATGCAAAGTTATTCGCTACAGCAGATCAGGGATTTCCCATGCAGGAAAAAAATTGGCGCAAGCCTGCAGCCAAAATATAATTTTTTCCCTTGTTTTTCAAAGGACAAGCCACACTGCGTATATTCAATGAATACTACTAAGTTTAATAACTGTGTTGTGGCCCTGCAAATGTGTCAGAGAACTGCAGTGATGCAAAGTTATTCGCTACAGCAGATCAGGGATTTCCCATGCAGGAAAAAAATTGGCGCAAGCCTGCAGCCAAAATAGAATTTTTTCCCTTGTTTTTCAAAGGACAAGCCACACTGCGTGTATTCAATGAATACTACTAAGTTTAATAACTGTGTTGTGGCCCTGCAAATGTGTCAGAGAACTGCAGTGATGCAAAGTTATTCGCTACAGCAGATCAGGGATTTCCCATGCAGGAAAAAAATTGGCGCAAGCCTGCAGTAAAACGTAGCTGGCTGCGTCTGATTTTTTTTAACGTACTGCACGCAGCACACACGTACCCAGAGCCCTGAGGACTGTCAGAGGCAGGCGAAATAGAATTTTTTCCCTTGTTTTTCAAGGAAAAGCCACACTGCGTCTATTCAATGAATAATGTATGTCTTCTGGCCCTGCCTACACAATTCTATCCCTGTAGTATTAATGCCGGGTGCAATGGTCTGCACAGCCGGTTTTGAGAAAAAAAAATAAAAATGCAACACTGCTAACAGCAGCCTGGACAGTACTGCACATGGATAGATGTGGCCCTAGAAAGGACCGTTGGGGTTCTTGAAGCCTACACTCACTGCTAACACTCTCCCTGCCTAACCACCACTTCTGTCCCTATTGCAGGGCGCAATGCTCTGCAGATCCAATTTTGAAAAAAAAAATAAAAAATACAGTGCTAACACAGTACTGCACACTATTAGATGTGGCCCTGAGAAGGACCGTTGGGGTTCTTGAAGCCTACACTAACTCCTAACGCTCTCCCTACAGCAGCTCCGGCACCAGCAGCACTGTCCCTCAGCTATCTCACAAGGCATCTGAGCCGAGCCGCGGGAGGGGCCGATTTTTATACTCGGGTGACATCAGATCTCCCCAGCCACTCACAGCAGGGGGGTGGTATAGGGCTTGAACATCACAGGGGGAAGTTGTAATGCCTTCCCTGTCTTTCAATTGGCCAGAAAAGCGCGCTAACGTCTCAGAGAGGAAACTGAAAGTAACCAGAACATCGCGTGGTACTCGTTACGAGTACCGAGCATCCCGAACACGCTAATATTCGCCCGAGCATCAAGCTCGGACGAGTACGTTCGCTCATCCCTAATTACAATACCTCAAACTTAGGCTAAGTTCACACGAGCAAGCAGGCTATCAGGTAAAGAATCCCAATCTGATATCGCACTTGTTAATAAGCGTTTTTATGTGTTTGACTTTCCCATTAGCAATGGGCGATGTATTCTGAGGCACGCGAAAAAATAGGAGATATAGTGATTTTTTTATCTCACAGAATCACTACCCGGGGGAAATCGCTCATGTGTATGACTCAATTAAAAAGAATGGAGTTTATATTCACGCAAGTTTTGTGCATCACGCAAAACACAATATTCATGTGATTTTCGTGCTCATGAGCATCTGGCCTTAGACGATACATTATCTGTCTCCGTGAGACGCATTTCTCTTCAGCACCTGGGTTGTTTTATTACCAGCATTCTTGGATTTTCTCCACAACTGCTCTCAAAAACATCATTTTTGGGTATGTATGACTTTCTAATTCTTTTTTAATCCTGTTTTTGGGAGTCCAGATGAACAGAAAGTGGCTATTCTGGCACATTTTTTGCAACGTTTATCACTATTTTATGGTATGGATTGTTACATTCGCAGAAAGCAAGTTTATATAGTCTTTAATTTGTATATATTTTCACTAAAAAACTATCATGTAGCAGAACAGAAGTTTCTTTTCTTTTGTAAGACCACTATGGAACTAACATGACGGCCATTTGAAAAGCCACCATCTTGGAACTAAGCTGACTTTTTCAAATGATAAGGGATGCATGTGGCATGTTTATCTGATAGAGAATCCAAATTTGTGACATTTTTATTGCTAGCAAAAGTGATTATCTTTGGAATCCCTGAGCCTGAAAAACCCATTCTTTGCAGTGGGTCTATTTACATGGCCGATTTTTTTTCCCTCACAGTGATGCTGCTAGATGGAAAAATCCCAGTATGTCCCTTTTCCAAGCAAGTCTCACATAGGAGTAGCACATGCAGTTAGAAAATTGCAGTTACCAGCAGCATTACTCCATTCCAAACCTTGTGGCAGGAGTTAAATCATGCACCAATCATGGATTAATAGCCATGAAGTTCTATGTAGAAGCCTCCGACCAACCGAAGACCTGTGGCAGTTTTGATCTGTCGCTCTTGGGGTACATCCTCTCGAACAATTTCTTTATGTTCAGGGGGGTGTACTACCGACAGCGACAGGGCACTGCCATGGGCTCAAATGTAGCGCCCACCTATGCTAATGCCTATATGAGAAGGTTTGAGGAAGAGCATATTTATCCCTCTACGTTTTGGAAAAATATTAAAGGTATGGTGGCGCTACATCGATGATATTTTTGTATTATGGAAGGGTTCAGAGGAGGAACTATATGGCTTTCACATGATATTGAATGGGGTATATCCTGAGCTACAATTTACTCTGGTATTCTCCCAATTGGAAATACAACTCTTAGATGTAATGATTACAAAAGCGAATTTAAAACTAGTGACGGATCTGTTCGTGAAAACCACAGACCGGAATACCCTACTACTATATGATAGCTTCCATCCAAAAACAACAAAAAATTCCCTCCCATGGAGTCAGTTACTCCGGGTTAGACAAATTACGAATGATGACAATCTGGATTTCAGGTTACAAGAGATGTGTAAAAAATTCCTTGCTAGAGGTTATCCAGAAACGTTGTTGAATGAGGCTAGAACTAAGGTGAGATGTCTAGAACGTGGGCCTCTTTTGAGACCAAAATAACTAAAAAAGAAAGTTGATAGATTACCATTTGAGTCTAGTTTTGGACAACATAGCCACAAGATCGTGGGTGTGCTGAGGAAACATTGGCCCCTTATATCTGAGGGTTGTCCCAATGTTCTAGAGGCACAACAGGCTCCAATGATGGTGTATAGAAGAAGCCCTAATATCGGCGACAAACTCATTTATTCCTTGTTTATTAACAAAAGGGACTCTATTCAGAGCATATTGAGACCTAAAAAAATGGGAAATTTCCCTTGTCTTTCTTGTTGCTGCTGCAACAATCTGGTCAAAGGGGATACTTTTAGACACTCCACGAGGGGCAATGAATATCGACTAAAAGAGCACTACACCTGCTTGTCCACCTTTGTGGTGTATTTAATCACATGTCCATGCGGTATGGCCTATGTGGGAGAAACTTCCACTGAGGTCAAAACAAGAATAATAAATCATAAAAGTACCATCAGAACTAAGAACCTTGAGTTACTCATATCTAGACATTTTGTAGAAAACAAACATACAGTGAGCCAATTAAAATACCGGGTGATAGACCATGTACCACGACTCCCAAGGGGAGGCGATCGTTTAAAACTACTTGAGAGGGAAATTAAATGGATTTTTGAACTTCAAACTATGGCACCCAAAGGTCTAAATTTGGAATACGTATATATGCCACATATCTAAACAGCTATATATCCCTCTCACCATTTTCATTAGGATATTGCAATGCATCATTTGCTGTGTTGTGATATTTTCTTATATATATATATATATATATATATATATATATATATATATATATATATATATCTTTTCCTCTCTTACGGATGTTTGCTACACCATTGTTGATCTCGCTCCACCTCTATATGTCTTTAATTAATTCGATAGTTTGTATACTTCTTGCACAATAAAGAACAATTATGCATTAATTTGTGTTTGTTGTGTGCTGTATTGTGCATGGGTCATGATATGGTTAACTGTGTTCGTTGAATGGATTGAAGATATGACACGGATGCATCATTTTTCTTTTCTTCACTATCTATAGTTCTCTTTTTCTCTTTTCATATTCTTTACACCTCTCTATTTTTTATTCTTTTTTTTTTCCCAGCGTGTTTTTTCTTTTTCTTTTTTATTTATTTTTGTAGGCTTATTTTTTAGGTTAATTTCATTTTTAGTTTTTTTTCTCTCACCTCATTTTCATTTTTCTCTTTTATTTATTTTTTCATTTTTTTCTATTTTTTATTTTTTATTTTTTGTTATTTTTTGATTTTTTTCTTTCTCTCCTATTTTCATTTATCATTTATTTTCTATTTCATTTTCTTCATGCTTTTAGTTTTTCATCCACTTTTTGTGTTATGTTTTTCATTATGCACCCTATGGTCACTGGTCTGCCTTTTGCACCTCTCATTACTTGCCTGGTTCACTCTATCTTGTTTAACCCCTTTGTATTATCTCCGTGCTGCCCAGCAATTTCCTAGGGGCGTGACTATGAAGATCCGCTGCACATACATTATGTACCATTACTAGGTAGGGAATGGCATGTTAGGTTTTGAATATACCACCTACAAGATGGTGCGGCTTACACCTGCGCACTGTTTATGTATATCGCTATGCCTCATCCAAGATGGCACTGCCTCGCGAGATCGCAATGTCGTTCTCGCCTATGCGCAGTAGCGGGAATGAGATGCCGACATTGGCTGGAGCGGTGGACCAGGAGTATGAGAGATCAACGTGATGTCAGCAACATATGCAAAGCAATTGTATGTTTTTATTATGTACACAGATGCTTTTAATATTGTAAATAAATGTGTGGGGATTAGAGGGTGGTAACTAGAGATGAGCGAACGTACTCGTCCGAGCTTGATACTCGTTCGAGTATTAGCGTGTTCGAAATGCTCGTTACTCGTGACGAGCACCACGCGATGTTCGAGTCACTTTCAGTTTCCTCTCTGAGACGTTAGCGCGCTTTTCTGGCCAATTGAAAGACAGGGAAGGCATTACAACTTCCCCCTGCGTCGTTCAAGCCCTATACCACCCCCCTGCTGTGAGTGGCTGGGGAGATCAGGTGTCACCCGAGTATAAAAATCGGCCCCTCCCGCGGCTCGCCTCAGATGCGTTGTGAGATAGCTGAGGGACAGTGCTTTAGTGTTGGAGCTGCTGTAGGGAGAGCGTTAGGAGTTAGTGTAGGCTTCAAGAACCCCAACGGTCCTTCTTAGGGCCACATCTAACAGTGTGCAGTAGTGTGGAGGCTGCTTTTAGCAGTGTTGCACGTTTTTTTTTTTTGCTATATCGGCCGTGCAGAGCATTGCGCCCTGCAGTAATACTACAGGGATAGAATCGATTGAATATACGCAGTGGTCCTTTAGAAAAAAATATTTGAAAAAAAACTATTTGGCCTGCCTGTCACTCTGCTCAGTGTTCTGGGTCTGTGTCTGCTGTGGGTTGTAGTTCTCAAAATAAATACGCAGCCAGCTAAGTGTTACAGCAGGCTTGTGCAAAATTCTTTCCTGCCTCTGAAATCACCGCTCTGTTGCACTTAATAACAGTGCAACACTGCAGTTCCGTGACACACACATCAGGGACAGAATTGTGTAGGCAGGGCCAGAAGACATATATAGATTGAATATACGCAGTGGTCCTTCAAAAAAAAAAAGATTTGAAAAAAAAATATTTGCCCTGCCTGTCACTCTGCTCAGTGTTCTGGGTCTGTGTCTGCTGCGGGTTGTAGTTCTCAAAATAAATACGCAGCCAGCTAAGTGTTACAGCTGCTCAGTGTTCTGGGTCTGTGTCTGCTGCGGGTTGTAGTTCTCAAAATAAATACGCAGCCAGCTAAGTGTTACAGCAGGCTTGCGCAAAATTCTTTCCTGCCTCTGAAATCACTGCTCTGTTGCACTTAATAACAGTGCAACGCTGCAGTTCCGTGACACACACATCAGGGACAGAATTGTGTAGGCAGGGCCAGAAGACATATATAGATTGAATATACGCAGTGGTCCTTTAGAAAAAATATTTGAAAAAAAACTATTTGGCCTGCCTGTCACTCTGCTCAGTGTTCTGGGTCTGTGTCTGCTGCGGGTTGTAGTTCTCAAAATAAACACGCAGCAAGCTAAGTGTTACAGCTGCTCAGTGTTCTGGGTCTGTGTCTGCTGCGGGTTGTAGTTCTCAAAATAAATACGCAGCCAGCTAAGTGTTACCGCAGGCTTGCGCAAAATTATTTCCTGGCGTTCCGTAAGCGAACTCAGCCTACAACCACAGGGCAATAAGCGGCACATTAAATTACAGTGTTGTGTTTCTGCATTCCTGGTAATACAGCATGCTGAGGGGTAGGGGTAGGCCTAGAGGACGTGGACGCGGCCGAGGACGCGGAGGCCCTAGTCCGGGTGTGGGCACAGGCCGAGCTCCTGATCCAGGTGTATCGCAGCCGACTGCTGCGGGATTAGGAGAGAGGCACGTTTCTGGCGTCCCCACATTCATAGCACATTTAATGGGTCCACGCGGTAGACCCTTATCAGAAAATGAGCAGTGTGAGCAGGTCCTGTCGTGGATGGCAGAAAGTGCTTCCAGCAACCTATCGTCCACCCAGAGTTCTGCGCTGTCCACTGCTGCAACTCAGAATCCTCTGGCTGCTGCTCCTCCTTCCTCCCAGCCTCCTCACTCCATGAAAATGAGACATTCTGAGGAGCGGGCAGACTCCCAGCAACTGTTCTCGGGCCCCTGCTCAGATTGGGCAGCAATGGTTCCTCTCCCACCAGAGGAGTTTATCGTGACTGATGCCCAACCATTGGAAAGTTCCCGGGGTCCGGGGGATGAGGCTGGGGACTTCCGGCAACTGTCTCAAGACCTTTCAGTGGGTGAGGAGGCCGATGACGTTGAGACACAGTTGTCTATCAGTGAGGTAGTAGTAAGGGCATTAAGTCCGAGGGAGGAGAGCACCGAGGATTCTGAGGAAGAGCAGCAGGACGATGAGGTGACTGACCCCACCTGGTTTGCTACGCCTACTGAGGACAGGTCTTCAGAGGGGGAGGCAAGGGCAGCAGCAGGACAGGTTGCAAGAGACAGTGCGGTGGCCAGGGGTAGAGGCAGGGCCAGACCGAATAATCCACCAACTGTTTCCCAAAGCGCCCCCTCGCGCCATGCCACCCTGCAGAGGCCGAGGTGCTCAAAGGTCAGGCAGTTTTTCACTGAGAGTGCAGACGACCGACGAACAGTGGTGTGCAACCTTTGGCGCGCCAAGATCAGCCGGGGAGCCACCACCACCAGCATGCGCAGGCATATGATGGCCAAGCACCCCACAAGGTGGGACGAAGGCCGTTCACCGCCTCCGTTTGCACCGCTGCCTCTCCCCCTGTGCCCCAACCTGCCACTGAGATCCAACCCCGCTCTGAGGACACAGGCACTACCGTCTCCTGGCCTGCACCCACACCCTCACCTCCGCTGTCCTCGGCCCCATCCACCAATGTCTCTCAGCGCACCGTCCAGCCGTCGCTAGCGCAAGTGTTTGAGCGCAAGCGCAAGTACGCCGCCACGCACCCGCACGCTCAAGCGTTAAACGTGCACATAGCAAAATTTATCAGCCTGGAGATGCTGCCGTATAGGGTTGTGGAAACTGAGTCCTTCAAAACTATGATGGCGGCGGCGGCCCCGCGCTACTCAGTTCCCAGTCGCCACTACTTTTCCCGATGTGCCGTCCCAGCCCTGCACGACCACGTCTCCCGCAACATTGTACGCGCCCTCACCAACGCGGTTACGGGCAAGTTCCACTTAACAACGGACATGTGGACATGCACAGGCGGGCAGGGCCACTATATCTCCCTGACGGCACATTGGGTGAATTTAGTGGAGGCTGGGACAGAGTCAGAGCCTGGGACCGCTCACGTCCTACCCACCCCCAGAATTGCGGGCCACAGCTCGGTGGTGGTATCTGCGGCGGTGTATGCTTCCTCCACTAAACCACCCTCCTCCTCCTCCTCCTCCGCAACCTCTGTCTCGCAATCAAGATGTGTCAGCAGCAGCACGTCGCCAGCAGTCGGTGTTGCGCGGCGTGGCAGCACAGCGGTGGGCAAGCGTCAGCAGGCCATGTTGAAACTACTCAGATAGGAGATAAGAGGCACACGGCCCACGAACTGCTGCAGGGTCTGACAGAGCAGACCGACCGCTGGCTTGCGCCGTGAGGCTCCAACCGGGCATGGTCGTGTGTGACAACGGCCGTAACCTGGTGGCGGCTCTGCAGCTCGGCAGCCTCACGCACGTGCCATGCCTGGCCCACGTCTTTAATTTGGTGGTTCAGCGCTTTCTGAAAAGCTACCCTCGCTTGTCAGACCTGCTCGGAAAGGTGCGCCGGCTCTGCGCACATTTCCGCAAGTCCCACACGGACGCTGCCACCCTGCGCACCCTGCAACATCGGTTTAATCTGCCAGTGCACCGACTGCTGTGCGACGTGCCCACACGGTGGAACTCTACGCTCCACATGTTGGCCAGGCTCTATGAGCAGCGTAGAGCTATAGTGGAAAACCAACTCCAACATGGGCGGCGCAGTGGGAGTCAGCCTCCTCAATTATTTTCAGAAGAGTGGGCCTGGTTGGCAGACATCTGCCAGGTCCTTGGAAACTTTGAGGAGTCTACCCAGGTGGTGAGTGGCGATGCTGCAATCATTAGCATCACCATTCCTCTGCTATGCCTCTTGAGAAGTTCCCTGCAAAGCATAAAGGCAGACGCTTTGCACTCGGAAACAGAGCCGGGGGAAGACAGTATGTCGCTGGATAGTCAGAGCACCCTCCTGTCTATATCTCTGCGCGGCAAGGAGGAGGAGGAGGAGGAAAATGAGGAGGAGGGGGAAGACACAGCTTGGCCCACTGGTGAGGGTAGACATGCTGCTGGCCTGTCATCCTTTCAGCGTGTATGGCCTGAGGAGGAGAAGGAGGAGGAGAATCCTGAAAGTGATCTTCCTAGTGAGGACAGCCATGTGTTGCGTACAGGTACCCTGGCACACATGGCTGACTTCATGTTAGGATGCCTTTCTCGTGACCCTCGCGTTACATGCATTCTGGCCACTATGGATTACTGGGTGTACACACTGCTCGACCCACGGTATAAGGAGAACCTTTCCACTCTCATACCCGAAGAGGAAAGGGGTCCAAGAGTGTTGCTATACCACAGGACCCTGGCGGACAAACTGATGGTAAAATTCCCATACGACAGCGGTAGTGGCCAAGGCGCAGTTCCGAGGGCCAGGTAGCAGGGGAGGCGCGGAGATCAGGCAGGATGTACAGCACAGGCAGGCCAACACTCTTTAAGGCCCTTGACAGCTTTCTGGCTCCCCAGCAAGACTGTGTCACTGCTCCCCAGTCACGGCTGAGTCGGCGGGAGCACTGTAAAAGAATGGTGAGGGAGTACGTAGCCGATCGCACGACCATCCTCGGTGACGCCTCTGCCACCTACAACTACTGTGTGTCGAAGCTGGACACGTGGCCTGAACTCGCGCTGTATGCCCTGGAGGTGCTTGCTTGTCCTGCGGCTAGCGTCTTGTCAGAGAGGGTGTTTAGTGCGGCTGGGGGAATCATCACAGATAAGCGAACCCGCCTGTCAACCGACAGTGCCGACAGGCTAACACTCATCAAGATGAACAAAGCCTGGATTTCCCCAGACTTCTCTTCTCCACCAGCGGACAGCAGCGATACCTAAGCAATACGTAGGCTGCACCCGCGGATGGAAGCATCGTTCTCTATCCCCATCAAAAACGGGGACCTTTTCGCTTCATCAATCTGTGTATAATATTCCTCCTCCTCCTCCTGCTCCTCCTCCTGAAACCTCACATAATCACGCCGAACGGGCAATTTTTCTTAGGCCCACAAGGCTCAGTCATATAATTTTTATAAACAATTTTTATACGTTTCAATGCGCATTAAAGCGTTGAAACTTTCACCTCCAACAATTTTTATTTTAACTGGGCTGCCTCCTGGCCTAGTTACCAATTAAGCCACATTAACCAAAGCGATTAATGGGTTTCACCTACCCTCTTGGTTGGCCATGGCCAATTTTTCTGATGTACATTAGTACTGTTCATACAGCAATTTTTGTGGGCCCTCGCCTACAGTGTAATCAAATGAATTTTTAGCCCACCTGCATTACAGCTGACGTTACATCCGCTGTGCTGGGCAATACAATGGGATATTTTTATGTACCGACGGTGGGTTCCAGGGAGCCACCCATGCTGTGGGTCCACAGGGAGTTGTAATGCATCTGTTTCCACTTCTAAAGAACCCCAGTCTGACTGGGGCATGCAGTGTGGGCCGAAGCCCACCTGCATTAAGCACGACATTACTACCTCAGCTGTGCTGGGCAATGCAATGGGATATTTTGTATGTACCGCCGGTGGCTTCCTGGCACGCACCCATGCTGTCGGTCCACAGGGAGTTGTAAATGCATCTGTTTACACTTCTAAAGAACCCCAGTCTGACTGGGGCATGCAGTGTGGGCCGAAGCCCACCTGCATTAAGCACGACATTACTACCTCAGCTGTGATGGGCACTGCAATGGGATACATTTATGTACAGCGGGTGGGTTCCAGGGAGCCACCCATGCTGTGGGTGCACACGGAATTCCCATTGCGGAGTTGTACCTGCCTGTGACTATTTATAAAAAACCGCGGTCTGACTGGGGCGTGCAGACACCTTGACAGAATGAATAGTGTGTGGCACATAGGTTCCCCATTGCTATGCCCACGTGTGCAGCTCCAGATGGAGGTGGCACAGGATTGGATTTCTCATTGCTTCTGTACAGCATTGTGGACTATCGTCCCGCCCCTTTTAAAGAGGGTCGCTGCCTAGCCGTGCCAACCCTCTGCAGTGTGTGCCTGCTTTTCCTGTGGCAGACACCCTTATAAATGGACATGAGTGTGGCGTGGCATGAGGGCAGCTGAAGGCTGGGCAGGGACAGTTTGGTGTACGCTGTGGACACTGGGTCGCGGGGGGGGGGGGGGGGGGGGGAATTGGCAGCATGTAACCCAGGAGAAGTGGCAGCGGAGTGTCATGCAGGCAGTGATTGTGCTTTGTTGGAGGTAGTGTGGTGCTTAGCTAAGGTATCCATTGCTAATGAGGGCTTTTCAGAAGTAAAAGTTGTTGGGAGGGGGGGGGCCCACTCTTGCCGCTATTGTGGCTTAATATTGGGACCTGGGAACTTGAGATGCAGCCCAACATGTAGCCCCTCGCCTGCCCTATCCGTTTCTGTGTCGTTCCCATCACTTTCTTGAATTGCCGCAGTTTTCCACACATCATACAGAACGCAGGCGGGGTGCAACATTGTTGAATGTGACTCCTTTCCGCTCACGTAAATACAGCTTAAAAAAAAATATATGATTTTAATACCATTTCTACTGTTACATTTTTAAAAACATGTACCCTTTAAAAATGTAAAACAAAACACTGATGTGAATGAGCTCTAATGTAATTATAACATCTATCTGCTCCATATATCTGAATATAAAATATTACTCCACTTTGTAAAGTTCCCACAGATCAAACAAGATGAAGGATTCAGAACTCAAACTCCTGATCCCCAATGTATTTCTCCAGCTCTATACTTTCTATACACCAGTTTCTGTACATGTCCTCAGCCCATCTGTTACACTGTGTGTATCTAGCACAATAATATGTCCCGGATTCATCAGGTTTCACTCCAGTGAGTTTTACATAAACTTCTCCTTTATTTGTGTCTCTTGTTATAGTTATACGTCCCTGAAGAGACTGGGCATATTCGGTGCTCCCACCAGACCATATCACTCCCAACCGCTCCAGGTCTTTCCCTTCAGGTTGTCTGATCCAGTGTATATCAATGCCAGTGAGGGAGGCACCGCTCACTTTACAGGTCATCTCCAGAGTCTCTGTAGGTTTCACAGTCCCAGGACCAGACACCTCTAGTGAGATCTGTGCAGCGACACCTGGAAATAAACAGAAATTACTTGATTCTTTAATAGATCTGAAATCTACAATTATTACTAGAAGTTGTGTGATATTGGCAGGAAATCAGACTCACATTGTAGAGATGATATAGCACAGAGTAACCAAAGGAGACTCTTCATGATTGGGCGGAGGAGATAGAACAAGTCAGTTCCAGGTCTGGGTGAACAGTTCCTGATCAGTGGACACTTCTTCTTCTCTACTTATACGGGAAGTTATTTACATACATTTACATACATCCTGCAGTGGAGACCCCCGACCTTTATTACCTGGAGAACATTGTAATATAACACAAGTAGATTGTCAGACAATCTACTTTCCTGAAGGAAAAGGCAAGAAACCCCACTTCTACTGATGAGCTATTACATATCAGGAAATGTCAGTAATCATATATTGTGTTATAGGAATGAAGAACAGTGATGGCGGATTCCACGTGGGGTAAACATCCATCATAACAATCCAGCATCAATTCACATTTCGGTGTGAATTTACACCAAAATATTATAGAGATGCTGTGACTTCTGCTCTATGCAATGCAAAGGGAGTAATGGTCAACAATTCTGGGGAAACCTGCACCGAAATCTGCATGAAAATCCTTATTAATTACAGATTCATTTTCATGTGAATTTGTAGCAGATTTTAATGCCACATATGGATCTACCCTCGGTGTATGTTCATATCTGTCAGATGTGTTACACAAGATGGGCTCCTAACATATGGATGGGATTGTTTTAGTAGGAGATGTTGTCATATTTAGATTTACGGGACAGTACTAGAACTGATATCACTCCTCAAAAAGGAATGACTACTTGCCCCACAATACAGAATATCCCTGATAAAGATAGGCTAAATTTACTTTAATTATTATACATACAATGATTCCCTGTAGCTCCACCCCTCTCTCTCCTTGCTATGGAGGATTCCAAGGCTGTTGCGCAATCTTCTCCCATGGATTTCAATGGGGCCTGGGACCCCATTGAAAACAAATCTGCGATATTGCAGCTTTTTTGTATCACAGCGAGGTTTCAGTGAACACTTTGCAAATGAGAATGAAAAAATTGAAAATCATTGGTTTCATAATCATGTGTTTTCACTCACTCTCACATCACTAGAAAAACTATCGCCAGTGGGTAAGAGCGCTAAAAGTTTCCTGGAAGTTTGCTCTCAGCCAGGACTGCATACGGCGTTGTTTGTGGAGTGGGGTAGACGACCATTTTCCTCTCCTACATACTAGGATACTTGAGCCTACCTGCTGACTACATCGCATCCCAGCCTTCCGTCTGAAAGCAACCACCTACCGCTGGCTTCATAGGCCGCTGCCCGGAGACACCCATAAGTAACCACATGCCTCCCTGGGAGCTTCGGCAAGACACCAAGAACTCAAGAACAGGATATTGCCTAGTTCCTGCAGCCCAAACCAAGCAGGTCAGCAAAACAGCGGGTGCCATCTTGGTTAGAGTCTTTCTCCTGCCTGTAGAATCAACAGAGCGGCTGAGGAAGTAGAGGTGAGGATTATAGCAGTATAACCAGTCATGGTCACACTACAGGGAAGGCACCTGCTTTATCCAGCTGGGTGGGGTGGAGAAGGTTAGGAGGTTAGGAGAAGTATCATTATAACCTGCATACCATCCAGCCTCCACTCTCCTGCCGCCATTTACCCAGTTCTCACAAAAGACACCATAGTCCATGGAGTGGCACGAACTGACTCTTATCTCACTAGTGGGTCCTGAGTGGTTTTCCTTGCTGTGACATCAAGGCTCCCAGACTAGAGATGAGCGAACACGTTCGGCCCCGCCCCTTTTTCGCCCGAACACCGAACTTTGCGAACACCTCGGTGTTCGGGCGAAAAAGTTCGGGGGCCGCCGTGGCAGCGCGGGGGGGTGCGGCGGGGAGCGGGGGGGAGAGGGAGAGAGAGAGGGCTCCCCCCTGTTCCCCGCTACTGCCGCCCGCGCCGCCGCGCATCTCCCCGCCCCCCGGCGGCACCCGGACACTTACGCGCGAACACTCCAGTGTTCGCTAAAGCCGGTGTCCGGGTGCGGATGTGTCCGTTACGGACACGTTCGCTCATCTCTATCCCAGACACATTTTATAATGCCTGAACACCAATGATTCCTTTCTGGCCTCTTTTCAATCCCAAAACCTAAGGTGACCAGATTTTCCCAGGGTCAAAGCGGCACAGATGGGTGTGGCTAGTGGGCGGGGCTTATCATGGTGTATGATTTTACTTCCGTTATTATAAAAAATACAGGGTCATTTAAAAAAAATAACAGGAAGCAAATTCTGCAGCATTTCCACATTAAACAAACAGGTAACATCCATACCATTGGTGTGGACTTTGATTGGTAGAAAGCTGTATATCCACAGAGAATTTCATACTATGCAGCTATCCCCCTCACCTCCTCCAAAGGCTTCCCGCTGTTAGTGCTCCCTGGCTTCTAGTTCGCAGCAGCCTGGTCAAGTGGGGAAAAGTGGTACACAAAACGGACTGTCTCTCCTAAATCAGAATGTCTGATCAGCTAAAAAAGACTCTCGGCAATTTTTTGGGGTTTCCCATGAGGCACTAAAGATTTCCCTTTAAAAAAATATAGTTACCTATATACAGAACTTTGCTGCCATCTAGTGGTATAATGGCATTAGAGGATATAACGGTTTCAGTGAGAAACCTCTATTATCTGCTGTATAAGCTATGGATATCATCAAGTAGTTACCACAAATACAGCAACCTTGTTCAAATACACAATCATTGCTTCCATCAGTGTCTTGTTTTATCTACCACTAAGAGACCTGGGAAATAATCCACTGCAGCTGCAGGGGCTTCATATTGTAGTGTGATTAGACCTCTGTACAGGACCTCACAGCATCTATACAGATTAGAGACTGCACAATATTGCTAGGCCTTATTGACCCCTGCCTCTCAGGGATGTTTGATCCCCCATGAGTCCTGCTAAAGCCTTGTCCTAGGGTGGCAAACAAAAGAAGAGTCGGCTGGCTTCTCCTCAGAGTACCTTCCAGAACTGTTCCTGGGCTCCTCCCTCCATATGAATCATTTCTTATTTCACATTTCCCTGTTCAATCCCCTGGTACTTAATAGGTTCTCAAAAAAAAAAAAAGACCAGTGTCATCCCAGGTCCAGGCAAAGAACACCTTCAAGGTCAAGGCTATTCTTTATGCCAAAAAGTCTGCTACATTTCTGTCTAGAATGCAGCTACCACTACAGTTCTGGTCTTGGCTTTCAAACAAGACCAAAGCCACATCTCTAGTCCCTTTCTAGGCAGAGACAGAGATGGTAGAATAGTACCCAACCCCCCATATGAACAGTGCTCAGGCAAAACTGTACAGTTCTTTTCTCCTAGCCAAAGCATCATTTAGGCAAAACTGTTAACTGGTTAATAGCTTTGGACAGATGTGTTGGAGTGGCCTTGCAATATAGCCAATCTGGGTGAGGAGAAGCCAGCAGGAAGCTGCTCTGATGACTCTCCTTTTTGATCCTATAATATTAAACTCCTAGGTAGTCCAGGGCCAGAATATTGCTGAATAGAATCGTCCTTTGGAAGTCCTGGCGCTCCTCAGTGCCTTGTTGTTTAAAGCATAATCTTTATTTCACATTATTAAATGCATGCTCAATGTAAGTTAAAGCTACAACTTATACGCCTGTATATATATAATTCAATCTCGGTCCAACTGACTATATCACAGGATTATAGATTCCTACTGCAGATCAATGTCTACTGACCATACAAACTATATCCGCAAAGCATTGTGAGAGGCACGAAATACAGAGTGATGCAAAGATATGGAGACACCTAAAAAAAATGGAAAACAATGATTGGCAATTCCATCCTGTTCTGGCATGTTGCTAAGAGGAAGGGGACAAATCACAAGGAGCTGTGTCCAACACAGTGGCCATTTTAAAATCCACCATCTTGGAACCTAGCCAATATTTTTAAATGGGCAGGGGGGGTATGTGGCATGTGTATCTGATAGAGAATTTGATGAGGAATCCAAATTTGTGATGTATCTTTATTGCTGGCAAAAGTTTATACGTTTGGACCACCCTGAAGAACCCATTTTTTACAATGGGTCTATTTACAAGGGTGACTTTCCCTCAGTATGATGCTACTAGATGGCAAAATCACAGCATATCCTATTTATATGCAAGTCTCGCATGAGAGAAGTACATGCAAATGTGCAGTTTCCCCGCACATCGTGCAGAACCTGGGTGGGGTGTCTGTGTGCAGTGTGATGCAAATGGCGCTCAAGAATGTCGTATGTGACTCCTTTTCACCTGCCCAAATACAGTCCGATAGGGAAACTATGATTTTATGTTTGGCTGTTACATTTTAAAAATCATGAATCCCTTAAAAATGGAAAACAAAACACTGATGTGAACGAGCTCTAAGCTAATTCATTCCATGCAGACCATGAAATAAGTCCTAACATCCATCTGCTCAATAATTCTGAATATAAAATATTACTCCACTTTGTAAAGTTCCCACAGATCAAACAAGATGAAGGATTCAGATCTCAAACTCCTGATCCCCAATGTATTTCTCCAGCTCTATACTTTCTATAAACCAGTTTCTGTACATGTCCTCAGTCCATCTGTTACACTGTGACTCTCTAGCACAATAATATGTCCCGGATTCTTCAGGTTTCGCTCCAGTGAGTTTGAGATAAACTTCTCTTTTATTTGTGTCTCTTGTTATAGTTATACGTCCCTGAAGAGACTGGGAATAGTCGGTGCCACCATTATGCACTATTCTCCCCAACCACTCCAGGCCTTTCCCATCAGTTTGTCTGACCCAGCTTACACCATACACGTTAGTGCTGTCAGTGAGGGAGGCACCGCTCACTTTACAGGTCTTCTCCAGAGTCTCTGTAGGTTTCACAGTCCCAGGACCAGACACCTCTAGTGAGATCTGTGCAGCGATACCTGGAAATAAACACAAATTACTTTATTCTTTAATAGATCTGAAATCTACAATTATTCCTAGAAGTTGTGTGATATTGGCAGGAAATCAGACTCACATTGTAGAGATGATATAGCACAGAGTAACCAAAGGAGACTCTTCATGATTGGGCGGAGGAGATAGAACAAGTCAGTTCCAGGTCTGGGTGAGCAGTTCCTGATCAGTGGACACTTCTACTTCTCTACTTATACAGGAAGTTATTTACATACATTTACATACATCCTGCAGTAGAGACCCCTGACCTTTATTACCTGGGGAACATTGTAATATAACATTGGTGCTGAGCTACATTGTTGAATCATTCATGTTTTTACATATATTCAGTTCTTGGTCCCTCTGGAATTTTAATTTTTTTATTGACAAGTCATCAAGTTAATGACAATTAGTCAAGTAATCCCAATTCAATCTACTTTGCTGAAGGAAAATGGAAAGAACCTCCACTTCTACTATTAAGCTATTACATAGCAGGAAATTTTAGTAATCCCATATTATGTTATAGGGGTGTAAGCATATGTATTTGTGCATTGTGTTTTTGTGTGAGCCTTTGAGTATTTTACTGTTTTTTGCGCATGCAAGTCATACGTATTTGTGTGTGCACCCCCCCCCCCCTCCCCCGCAATCATGCTTCCATTGATTACAATGGGCATTGAAGCTAAACTAGTTGTGCTATGTTCATATGAAATACGCATGACAATAGAGCATGGGGTGTATTTCTCTGAGTGCACAAAATGCATGTGCAAAATGCAGTCATGTGAACGAACCCACCGAAATCAATTGTGAATGTATTTGCTAGAAAGACAAATTGATCCCAGAACGTCTTCTTGTCTTTGATGGGTTTTCCATGTTCTTCTGGCCGTAAAAAGGAACAGATTGAAATCTACCAAGTAAATATATTATACATATCAGAACAGTATATAATAGAAACCTGTCACTGACCGGAGGAACTTCTGAGGTATGAGCTATTACATATCAGGAGATGTCAGTAATCATATATTGTGTTATGGGAATGAAGAACAGTGATGGTGGATTCCACATGGGGTTAAAATCTGCCATAACAACTTTGCATTAAAATCCGCATGTCTTAGGACGGTGCCACAGAGGCATAAGCAGATTTGCGGCACATATTTGTGCAATGAGCGTTGCATTTTTGCGAACACCCGTGTGTTTTACTGTATTTTTCCCATATGCAAGTCATGTGTATTTGTGCATGCAAAAAAGCCTCTAGCATGCTGCCATTGATTTCAATAGGAAATTAAGGTAAATTAACTTAATATATGTTTGTGTGCAATACGCACGTAAGTAAAACACGCTGCACATTTTTTATTTTTTGCACGACCAAATGCGTGTGCAAAATACGCACATGTAAACAATCCCATACAAAGCAGTGGGCTCTATTCACTGCATATTTCGAGAACAAATGTTGCAAATGCACTATGCTGCGCAAATGTGTTTATGTGCATCCGGCCTTACATGTGCATGTTGGTGTGGATTGGAAATTAAAATAGCTCAGACATGATGTGGATTCCGCTCTTTGCAGCAATTTCGTGACAAACCTGCACCCAAATCTGCATGAAATCCCCATGTAGGATCTGAGTTTTCATGTTGATGTGTTTGTAGCAGATTTTTCTACCACGTGTGACTCTACCCTCAGTGTATGTTCACATCTGTCAGATTAGTCACAGAAGATGTGTTCCAAACATATGAATGGGATTGTTTCTGTAGGAGATGTTGTCACATTTACATTTATGGGACAGTCACAGAAATTATATCACTCATCAAAAATGATTGACTGTTTGCACCACAACACCAAACATCACTGATAAAGGTTGTCTAAGGGCTCCTTTCCACTGGCGATAGCGATATCTGCAAAAAAAAACAAAAAACGCAATGTTAAAATCGCATCACAACGCTGCAAAATCGCAAGCTTGTGCGTTGCGATGCGAGAATTTGTTTTGCCATTGCACTGTATGGGTGACAGAAAAATGCAAAACGCTGAAACAATCCTCCTGCTGCGATTTTTAATCCTCGCATTGCAGCTTGCCCTTACACATCGCTAGTGGAAAGGGTGTCATAGAACAACATGTGTGGGACTTTCCTGCGAGAGCTTGCACTCTCGCATCACACTGAAAACGTGTGATTACCTCGCCAGTGGAAAGGAGCCCTAAGGGCTCCCACACACTTGTCTTTGCGTTTTTTGGTAACACGATTGTCAATGGGACTTTCTAATGTTAGAAATGCAACGCAACGCAATGCAACTTGCATTTTTGGTGCATTGCGTTGCGTTTTTAACATTAGAAAGTCCCAATGACAATCGCGTTACCAAGGGGTGTAACTATAGCGAATGCAGTTGCACCCGGGCCCAAGACCCTTAGGTGGCCTATAAGGCCTATCTTCTCCATATAGGATAGTATTATAGTTGGGGGGGGGGGGGGGGGCTGTTACAGATTTGGAACTGGGGCCCAAATTTTCAAGTTATGCCTCTGACTATAGCTAATAAATAACAAATATATGTTGAAGGTCTAGATGAATGCCAGCCACAAAAATACATATCAGGTGAACAAGGAGGTCATGTATCAAAATTATACATCAACAAAGGATAAGAATCCTTACCAAGTCCCTGAAGGTGGTAACAGCTGTCCCTGGATTCACCCCAGAAAGAATCGCTGCCTGTCCTATTCTAGGCTGATAACAGATGATAATAGAATATACAGCGATTGTTTACACATGTATCATCTGGGTGTGTAGAACATCCATGTGAATGGCCTGATTGGCTATAATGGGTCTGTGTGTATTTCTGTATTGATATAGTTTTAATTTGGGGGGGGGGGGGGGGAGGGGAGTATAGGAGGAAACATGTTGGAAACAGAAGGACAGCAGCAGCACCATCACCAATTTCCTCAAACCCCACTGTAGATGCATAAGGTCTGCAAATAATTTGTAGTGGCCGGATTGGCAACTTTGAATGACGCCTGAGGCCACAAACAGAGAACTGCCATATTCCCCGTGCCCCGTTTGTCTATTTTGCTGCTCTATATGTTGACGGCAGCAGAAATATCCCCTCTTCCAATGTGCAGACCAAGTTTTCTATAGGCATATAAACATGATGCAGAACCTTCCTCTGCTCCCACCATAGAAACCTGGTATACAAGCTTTCATACCAGCAGCAATATAACCTCTGTAGAATATCTGCTCCTCTTAGCCAAAGATCACGTGTCATAGAGGCATATAAAAGCGATGTAACTTCATTGTCCTGTGCTCAACTGTAAAATTGCCACTGATTACACTGTGCCTACTGTATGTCATATATGGCTAGGTCATGTGATACAGGCATCCAATGAAACTGTTCCCCATATGCAAAATGAAGAACACATTTGGTGATATCAGCATGGCATACTGGCTGCTGATTGGCTGCACACTGACTTCTATGAGGCATTATGGGAAATTTGATTTCTGACTGAACTGATTTGATTTAGGAAAAATCAGGATGATTTTATCATCCTGCTGATCAAGCTGAGCAACACTATATAGGAGATGTTTTTTTGCACATATGGTACATTGAATCTACAATGACGCAGGACTCCTAAATTGGTGATGTACCCTGGCATCTATGGTATGTGAGGCTGTGATGTTGTCATGCTGTGGAGCTTTGAGGATATAATACATAGTATGATGATAAATATGGAGCATTATGAGGACAGTGTTTAGTAATGATGGAAGTGCCAGCATCTACCAAATCTCTCTATATACAGTATTTTTAGTGGTGACCTTAAAAGTTCAGTTTTATCTATAAAAGGGTGTTCTTTTTGTTGCTGTGCATAAAAATATTTTTCCTTGGACCCATATGTATATTTGAAGGATTCAAACACCTATAATCAGTTCCTATGATTCTTAAGTTTAACCACTTAGTGACAAAGCCTGTTTGTGCCTCAATGACCAGGCCAAAATTTGGAAATCTGACATGTGTCAATTTAACAAGGAATAACACCGTAAAGGTTTTGCATATCCAAGTGATTCTGACAATGTTTTTTCGCCACATATTGTACCTCATTTAGGCGGTAAAACTAGACTGATAGAATTTTGTGTATGTTTATTAAAAGCATCAAAATTGGAAAATTGTTTGAAAAAAATCATCATTTTTCACATTTACAACTGCAATATCTCAAATATGTGCAAACATAATATAGAAATTTTGATAGTATATATTTTTCCATCTGTTTACTTTACTCTGGGTGCACATTGGAAAAACTTTATTTATTTATTTTAACCATGTAGGAAACGTCTCAGAATAATAGATACGCCCACAAATGAGCACATTTTAAAAACTACACCCCTTGATGTATCCACTGAAGGGGGGTCATGAGTATTTTGACCCCACTGTTTCTTTTCAGGAATTAATGCAATTTAGAGGAGAAAAAATAAAATTTAATATTTTTGCAAATATGTAATTTTAAAGACAGGATTTTTTTCTCTATTGCACATGTAAACGAGGATTTGCACTACAAAATGGATACCCTGTTTATCCTGTGTTCAGAAACATACGCATTGTGGCCCTAATCTTCTGTCTGGATACACAACAGGGCCGAAACCGAAAGGAGCAGCTGGTGGCTTTCAGATCAGACATTTTGCTTGAAGGCATTTTAGGCCCCATCGCTCACTTGTAGAGCCATTGTGCGGCCAAAAGATAGAGAACCCTCACAAATGACCTCATTTTAGAAACAAGACCCCTTAACGCATTCCTCTAGTGGTGTTCTGTGTATTTTTACCCCATGGTTTCTGAATGAATTGAAGCAAAGCAGAAGGAAAAAATAACGATTTTTGTTTTTTTTTTGGCAATTGTGTCATTTTAAAAATTTGTTTTTTTGTACAGCACACAAATATGAATGAAGACTGTAACCCCAAAATGAATCCCCCCGTTTGTCCCGTGTTCAGAAACATACCAATTGTGGCCTTAATATTCTGTCTGGATGCACAACGTTGCCCAAACTGAACAGAAAATCAAACTTTAATGGTCTTTTAACTTTTCGTGATCGCCATTATCCATTAGATAACAGCATTCATGTGCCCGGGGACCACTCACCGCTGTCCTCCATTACTGCTCCAAGCTCTCGTCTACCTTTAGTAACCAGGAGCAAGGAGATTTTAAATTTCCCAGGCCCTACCTAGCTTCTGCGCTTGCGTCCGCCATTTTGGCGATGGGTGCATGCGCCAAAGCTGGGGAAAGGTCCATGGATAAGGATACCATGAGGGGACATCATTTGTGGCCTTAGTTAAGTCCTTTCACCTCCCCTCACGGATTGGATCCGTGAGGGGAGGTGAAACTTTAGCTTTTTTTAAGTTTTTTGTGATCACCGTTATCCATTGGATAACAGCAATAATTTGACCAAGAACCACGTACTGCAACCCCCATGAAATCTCCAAACTCTTGGCTACTTTTAGTAGCTAGGTGCAAAAGATTTTAAATTACCCTGGCAATCTGTGGTTTTTGCGCTTGCGTCCACCATTTTGGCAATAGACACATACGCAGAAGCCGGGGTAAGGTCCATGGACAAATCCAGGGGCCTAAGGTACCTAATTTCACCCCCCACACCCCCCCGACCTCCCCTCTCACGGATATGATCCATGAAGGGAGATGAAACAAACTTTTATTCTTTTTTTTTTTTTTTTTTTTTAAACTTTTTTTAAACTTTTACATGATCGCTTCTATACATTGGATAGCAGCAATCATGTGACCAGGAAACGCATACAGCAGCTCCCGCTGACAGCTCCCTGCTCTCGGCTACTCATATTATCCAGGAGCAGGTAGTTTTTAAATCTCCCGGGCCTCCCGGCCCTCTGCACATGCGCGTGATGTATTTCCGTCTGGCGCGCATGTGCAGACACCGTGTCGGGTCCTGCAGGACCGGAACGACGGGGGACATTGTGGAGGACAGGGGTGAGTATTCTCAGCTCCTCTTACAGATCCAATCTGTAAGGGGAGCTGAAACTATAGCTTTTATTTATTTTACATTGATTTTAATGTGATCGACGGTATTTGGTGGATACCTGCGATCGCGTGACTGGAGGAGGGGTCCCGCAGCCCGAGATGAGAGCTCCAGGATGTTGGCTACCTCACGTAGCCGACAGCATGGAGCTGTCATGTCCAGAGTCTGCAGGGCTTTATTCCCCAAGGGATGCATGCTTTTACGTCCTCTGGGAATAAAGCCCGGCAGAACAGGACGTTAAAGGCAATGGGCTGGTCACTAAGGGGTTAATTTTTTCTTGAGGCAATATTAATCAAGTCTGGAATTCTGGCAAAGTGCTTTATTTTTTATGGAGTTCACAATGCGGTACAAATAATATGTAAAAGTTATTCTGTGCAAAATTAACTATTTTAGCCAAGTTTTTTAAATACATGTTTTCGCAACGTTCACTGCGCAGGTTAGATATTGTACTAACTTTTTTACCCTGGTAATTATGAACACAGTACATCAAATTCCCCCCCCCCCTGTATTTACATATTAAAGGGGTAATGCAGGGGTTTGACTTTCATTTTTTTTTATTTGTAATGTGTGACATCAAACTTCCTTTCTGTCCTCTTTTAGATCCCAGAGCCTCTCAGGGCAATTTTATGGATTTCCTACAAGACACTAAAACTTTCCCTGTTAAAAAAGTAAAGAAAGAAATAAAAAAATAAAAAATCATATATATATATATATAACTTTTCTGCCATCTAGTGACATAATGGTATTACAGGATATAACGGCTTCAGTGAGTAGACCTGTATTTACATATTATTTTCTGCCATCTAGTGACATAATGGCTGCCTCTGGATCAACAACCGATATACGCTACGTTGGGAGAGGAAAATCTGGTGAACGGGCACACAAATCAAACATTTGTGTGCCTGTTCACATGGCCTGGTGAGCCCAGCGCAAATGTGCCGAGTTAACCAGGCCATCACCCATTTCCCCTCCCTCCCCATCGCAGGCTCACCTCTCGTTCCTCCCCACTCGTTCTGTGCAATGGGAGGGGGCGGAATGGGGTGTAGCTAAGCGACGGTCCGCCCCGCCTCCTCAAATTGATGGTTATGGACAAGGGGTTGGGAGAGGGCCTTAGCTCCGCGCACATCCTAACCCTTGTCCATAGCCATCAAAAGGAGGAAGCGGGAGGAGGTTCTGCCCCCATCCCTACTTCTCCCATTGCAATCCAATGCATAAGATCAGAGAACATAATGTGAAAACAGCCGGCCTATATGCGCTCGTGGGAAAAAGCCCTCAAGGATCTAAGTCTAATGACTCAGAAGACTTTCTACTTGCCCGCAGCCTAATCAATCTTATGTCTCACTCACATGGACATATTTGTGGTACAATTTATGTGTAAATTCTTATGCACGTATTACGGACAGCAGACAACAGCATTGCTTTGCTTTGTTGCATTCTGACCTGCATTTTTCAAGCACCTATATAAGGAGCGGCCTATTTTTGTCCATGTCACCAGTGTAAGTCGATAGGAATATAAAAAAACACTGATAATATGAATGTTACATGTGTATTACCTCTGTGCTGTCATGCATGTTGCCAGCAGTCAGTGTTTTTTTTTTACATGCATGAAAAATGTAACAAATATACATGCCACACTCATAAAAAAAAATATAAGCATGAAAAACGCACTGACTGAATGCGGTGAATATGGTGCATTTTTCACAGACTGAATAGTGAAATGCCTGTGTGAATGAACTGTTAGAATTATCTGTTTTTAGTCATTCTAAAGAGATTTTTGTCAACAAACTTTCTTACAACAACTCAAACTTCGGCTAAATTCACACAGGCGAGCGCAATATCGGGTCAACAAACCTGACTGTCCCATTGAAAACAATGGGCGATGTGTTCTGAGAACCTCGAAAATATAGAACGTGGCAATTTTTATTATTTTTTTTCTATCTGACAGCATCACTACACGCAGAAAAATTGCTCATGTGTGACTCAATTCAAAAGAATGGAGTTTATATTTGTCGAGTTTTGTGCATCTCACAACACACAATATTCATGTGATTTTCATGCTCATGAGCATCTGGCCTTAGACCAGACATTATCTGTCTCCATGAGACCCATTTCTCCAACTCTTCAGCACCTAGGTGTTTCATTCCTAGTATTCTTGGGTTCACTCCTCAACTGCTCTCAAGAACATCATTTTGGGGTATGTGTGGCTTTCTAATTACAGTGGTACGTTGGGATGCGAGCGCCTCAGCTTGCGAGTTTTTTGACTTGCGACCAGGCTCTCTCCCGAAGGTTTGCCCTGCTTTATGACCAAAAACTCGGGGTACGAGCCTGCTTGCAAGTCAAAAAATCTCTCTAGCTGAGGCTCAGGGGGGTCAATACTCACCTATCGCCAGCATTTCGTCCTTGCGATGGTCTGCGGTGCTGCTGCAGACTGTCCCACCCTCCTTCATGCGACAGAGCATTTCTTTCCGGATGTGGGGCCTTGAATGCCCAGCCTCTAGAAAGCTAATGCTCTGATTGGTTAAATCATTCAATGTTGTCATTGAATGACTGTGATTAGTTAACCCAGCGCCGGCTTTCATTGGCTGTCGCAGCGCTGAGTTAACCAGTCAGAGCATTAGCCTAACATCCAGAAAGCAATGGTCTGCAACCACCTGCAGCAGTGCCACAGACCATCACGGTACACAGGCGGTAGGTGAGTATTGATCTTTTTTTTTTTTTTTTTTTGTAAGTATTTTCTCCATAGAAATAAATTGAAATGCAATAAATGCGGAACGCAGATAAACAGAGACCAGATAAACAGAAAGTGGCTATTCTGGCAAATGCTTTTACAGCGTTTACCAGTATTTTATGGTACGGATTGTTACATTTGCAGAAAGCAAGTATGTATACATTTTTTAATTTGTATATTTTTCCACTAAGAACAATCGTGTAACAGAAAGGAAGTTTCTTTTTTTGTAAAAGCACAGTAAACCGCAGCTTCCTAGTGGTTTAATGTTTAGTTTGTAGATTCAATAAAAAGCCTAATTAAATGTAGAAGATTCATTAGACAAGCAGGTCCTTATTTAATCACTCCCTTTGTGGAAAAAGAAGACCTACACATGTGACAACCTAAGAGCAAATATGCCTTCTAGTTTATGGGTGGCGAATGGGGGTTGATAGAATTGTTGGAAGTCCATGATATCCTATCACCTGAGGTGATGTGAAACTTTACAGAAGAGAATGAACACTGACAGATCATCCTTCTCTCCCTGTCGGTCCTTGCTGCTCCACCCACTACCCTGAATGGGCTGAAGTGACACCTGCAAGTTTAAAACATGCAATTCCCACTTCAGCCTGCTTAATTTCATTCTAGAATGTACCTTCCACTACGTTCTGGTGTTGAATTTGAAACAAGACCAAACCCACAGCTCTAGTCCCTTTCTTAGCTGAGAAAGATATAGAAAAATACTACCTAACCCCCTATTGAAAAGCGCCCAGGCAAAACTGTAAAGTTCTTTTCTCCTAGCCAAAGCATCATTTGAATCATCATAGAATCGTCCTTTTGAGGTCCTGGCGCTCATCAGTGCCTCGCTGTTTAAAAATATAACCTTTCTTTCACAGTATTAAAAGCATGCTTAATGTAAATTAATATATATATATATATAATTCAATCTTGGTCCATCCAACCATATTACAGTATTATAGAATCCTACTGCAGATCAATCTCTACTGTGCGCATTTGCTGACCATAAAATGTCAGACCAGCGGGTCTCGGAGTCTCTGTGCTCGCACCGCCGCTCCTATCACCGGGCTGCGGGGGTGCAGTACAGGGGAGCCCCAGTCTTTGTGATCTCCCCTGGATGCTGTAATCCTGGACGCAGACTCCAGGCACACGCCCGTGTGCTCAGGGTGCGGGCGCCTAGTAGCTGGGTTGCTGGGGACGCGGAAGGTGCTGTTGCTCTATCTCTGCCATGGGGCTGTTCTCCCAGCGCCGTGATTGGGTCCTGCTGCTGTCAGGCTCCCCGCCACAATCAGCTGCTGGGGCGGGAGTTCTGACAGCATTTAAACTGCTCAGTTCCTTCCTGATCTTGCCTGTGTATGTTTGGTCTCCAGCTACACCTGCATACCCTGAATTGATGTCTTGTTTTGACTCGCTTGCTTTAGACCTGACTTCCACTTTGGTTGACCGCTTGTACCACGTTTTCTCCTGTCTCTGACCCGGATTGTCTGACCTGCTTTTGTGTTGGTTTGTTTTCCTGTATTTGTCTTAGTCTGACTCCTGCTCCTCATCCCTACTGTCGCTCTAGGGCCTAGCCTAGGGGGGCAAGTAGGTAGGGACATGGGTTGCGGATTGGACTAGGGACCTCCACCTGCCTAGACTCCAGTCGTGACATAAGAATTATATCCTCAAAGCATTGTGAGAAGCATGAAACTGCATGGTGGTCCAAAGATATGGAGATAACTGAAAAATGTAAAACAATGTGTGACATGTTGCTAAGGGAAGAAGGTAAATGTGTGAGGGCCGGTATCCAACACAGCGATCATTTGAAAAGCCACAATCTTGGAACCAAGCTGATATTTTCAAATTGTGAAGGGTGCATGTGGCATGTTTATCTGATAGGGTATCCAAATTAGTGATGTATCTTTTATTGTTAGCAAAAGTTATTACCTTTAGACCACCCTGAAGAACCCATTTTTTGTAATGCATCTATTTACATGGGTGATTTTTCTCTCACAGTGATACTGCTAGATGGAAAAATCACAGCATAGCCTATTACATTAGACATTAGAATAGTATATGGAAAAATACAGTTTCCCACACATCGCACAGAATGTAGGTGGGGTGCAACATTCTTGGGTGTGACCCCTCTCCGCTCATGTAAATACGGCTTAAAGGGGTTGTCCTGCGGCCAAAACAAAAATTTTTTCACACCCCAGTCCCCCATGTTAAGCAAGCATTACAAACTACCCATGTATATCGTTTTTTTAGAGCGTTTCTACTCACCATGAAGCTGTTTCATGAAGTTATAAAAATCTTCTTTCAAGATGGCCGCCATCATTTTCCAAGGTGCACCACTGGTCTTCTCCCATGGTGCACTGCGGGTCTTCTCCCATAGTGCACCATGGAAGTTCTTCTCCAGTCTGAGCTCCACTGCCGATTACAGCCACCTCATTGGCTGATCGGCATCACGTGACGGGGGCGGAGCTACGCGATGACGCTGAGAAGGGTGAGGAGCCAGGACGCAGCTCGTGAGCCCGGAGCCACCAGGAGATGATTATTTTCTGCGCAAGCGCGACTGTTGCGGCGACCAGACAAGAAGGCTTCAGTCGTCGCCATGGAGACGGGGACGCCAGCAACGGAGGGGGTAAGTGTATAACTTCTGTATGGCCAATATTTAATGCATGATGTATATTACAAAGTGCATTAATAGGGCCATACAGAAGTGCATAACTGCACTTGCTTCTGCGGGACAACCCCTTTAATAGTGAAGCTATGATTTTAATACCATTTTGCTGTTACATTTTTTAAAACACAAATTCTTTAAAAACAGAAACCAAAACACTGATGTGAACGAGCCCTAAGCCAATTCATTCTATGCAGACCATGAAATAAGTCCTAACATCCATCTGCTCAATATATCTGAATATAAATTATTACTCCACTTTGTAAAGTTCCCACAGATCAAACAAGATGAAGGATTCAGAACTCAAACTCCTGATCCCCAATGTATTTCTCCAGCTGTATACTTTCTATAAACCAGTTTCTGTACATGTCCTCAGTCCATCTGTTACACTGTGTGGCTCTAGCACAATAATATGTCCCGGATTCTTCAGGTTTCACTCCAGTGAGTTTGAGATAAACTTCTCCTTTATTTGTGTCTCTTGTTAGAGTTATACGTCCCTAAAGAGACTGGGCATAGCTGGTTCTGGCATCATACCATATTCCCCCCAACCACTCCAGGCCTTTCCCTTCAGGTTGTCTGACCCAGCTTACACCAAACATGTTAGTGCTGTCAGTGAGGGAGGCACCGCTCACTTTACAGGTCTTCTCCAGAGTCTCTGTAGGTTTCACAGTCCCAGGACCAGACACCTCTAGTGAGATCTGTGCAGCGACACCTGGAAATAAACAGAAATTACTTCATTCTTTAATAGATCTGAAATCTACAATTATTACTAGAAGTTGTGTGATATTGGCAGGAAATCAGACTCACATTGTAGAGATGATATAACACAGAGTAACCAAAGGAGACTCTTCATGATTGGGCGGAGGAGATAGAACAAGTCAGTTCCAGGTCTGGGTGAACAGTTCCTGATCACTGGACACTTCTACTTCTCTACTTATACAGGAAGTTATTTACATACATTTACATACATCCTGCAGTGGAGACCCCCGACCTTTACTAACTGGAGAGCTTCACTTTAATACAGTAAAACCGCTACTAATGTTGGTAACCCGTCCTAAAGCAATCGGCTTTACCTGAAACCGCTGCTACTCGAGGTAATTATTTCCATAGGAATCAAAGTAAATCTAATTAATTTGTTCTAGACATTCCAAAAAAGACACCAAACCACATTTAATGGAGAATAAATATGGTCTTTGATACCAAAAACAATAACAAATGAATATAAAAGACTACTATAAAGAATAAATGAATATGTTACATGTTATTGAACATGTTACTGTGTCTTATCTGTGGTGTTACGTAGGACTACAGGTCACTTCTACTACATCATCTGTCCTCAGTGTTGTCACTGTTTTCTCTGTGCTGTTACATTACAGTGCAATTGTATAATACTGTACTGTATTAGTATATTACCCATCCCCAATGATAGATATGGGTGGGCTGCATTAGCATTGAAGGATCATTTACATCTTTACACATTTTTGGTCCTAGTTCTCTCAGAACATCTTCTAGTAGTTGATAGATTTTCATATGCTGTTTCTTTAATATGCTCTGATTGGCTGAGATAGTCAATAAATGGCTGTGATTAGGCATCGAGCCAGCGCTGAGAACCAATCACAGCAATCTATTGCTGGAGATGGGGGTTCTCAAACCTCACTTACAGCAATAGATCATCTGTCAGTGCCAGGGAAGCCCAGAGCAACAGCAGAGATCAGCGGCCAGGACCCGGACGCCAGCTGCTAGGTGACTATTGATTTTTTCTTCAGCATCCTTGGCTGCGTTTTTAGCTGCGCTGAAAACACAGCCAAACCGCTGGCATAAGGAATGTCAGCACTGCTGAAACCGGGCTGAATCTGCACTAAACGCAGCATTGAAAAACGCTGTATTTCTGCAAACACCTATGTGTGGGAGGCCTTATCACACTAGTGGGTCCTGAGTGACTTTTCTTGCTGTGAGATCAAGGCTCCCATACATGTTTTATAATGCTACACATCCAACAATACGTAGTTTCTGGCCTCTTTTGGATCCCAAAGCCTCTCAGGGCAAATGTTTTAGTTTTCACAAGGCACTAAAACTTTCCCTGTAAAAAAAATAAATATATATATATATATATATATATATATATATATATATATATATATATATATATATATATATATATATGCAGAACTTTGCTGCCATCTAGTGACATAATGGCATTTCACAGTACAATAGCTTCAGTGAGAAACATCTATTGTCTGCTGTATGAGCTGCGGACATCATCAAATAGTTACTACAAATAAAACAACCTTGTTCAACTACACAAACATTGCATATACTTAATTATGGGGTAACTTGTCTGTGCATCTTGTCCTTTTGGCATAGGAAGCCATCAGGCGAAAATGAAAGAGTTGAAAGTGGTGAAAAAATTGTAGGAATGCCACAATAGAGATAAAAATAAATCTATTTGTCTTCTTTTGGGAAGGTTATTTTAACCCTTTCCAATTTACTGTCTGACGTCTAAAGACATTATGATTTAAGGCTGTACAGCACCAATGTTGGAAAACATCCATCGGGGGTTTTCTCACTATATACTGCCAGTCTCTCTGCTGTCGGAGCCTATCCAGCGTGTTACCTCATGCAGTACTGGCTTTAGCCAGCATATAGCACCATTGTATAGCGGCCGAAAAAGAGTAAGCCCCCTAGGAAAACCAGGATACAAATAGGATTGGAAAGGGTTAATGGTGTAACTGGATTCCTCATGAGATTCATCCTCAGACACAATTATTTCTTCTTTGGCAAAGAAATATTCCTGCAACTCACCTGGACCGCCATGAGCAGTAAAATGGCACTGCGATATACCAACCTTTCCATGGCAAAACTGGAGAGTGACTTTCTGGCCTCCTGCCCCAACAAACCATTGGCCTACTTCTGCTATATTGAGGACATCACAATCATCTGGACCAACACCGAACAAGAACTAGCAAAATTCCATGAGAGATTCAATGCATTTCACCCCTCCATAAACCTGACATTAAGCTACTCATATACAGAAATGACTTTTTTGGACACCACCATAAAAGTTTCAAACAACTGAACTCAGACATCCCTATACCGAAAACCGATTGATCGGCTCACATACCGCAGATGGGACAGTTTCCAACCTAAACACATCAAAGGGTCCATTTTCTACAGCCAGGCCATCTGATACAAGACAGATCTGCTCCAACCCAACAGATGAAGAGGAACATCTAAATCAGGGCTACCATCCCACCTCAATTGATGATCAAATCACCAAAGCCACAAGGATATCCAGAAATCAACTACTCCAATACACAGAGAAGGTAAAAAATGATCCTGTACCTCTAGTAGTGATCTACAATTTACAGCTAGAGATGCTAAGGAAAACCACAAAGAAACTCCACCATACCCTACCCAAGGATGACTGTCTGAAAACCAAATTCCCAGACCCTCTCCTTCTATTTTGCAGGCAACCTTCTAATTTGAGGAACTTTATAATCAGGAGTGCATTGCGCTCTGACACAGAAAAAAGAACTTATCCCTGCAATGTAAGGAGCTGTAAGACCTGCTCACATGTACTGACTGCAGACAGGATACAGATCCCCAACACACAGCAGGACTATAAGATCCTGGGGACATTCACATGTTCCACGTCCAATGTTGTGTACCTGATCCTGTGCAGTGAATGTCCTATTGGGGACCTTTATGTTGGAGAAACCGGACAAAAACTGAATGCGAGGATAATATCTCATCGCCGCACAATTAAAGAGAGAAAGACAGAATTACCTGTGGCTGAGCACTCTTGTAGCCACGGGCACAATGTAGAACATATGAAAGTCACTATATTAGAAGGGCAATTTAAAATCTGTACGTCATAGAAGAATTTGGGAGTACAAATTTATAACCGCCTTTGACACTTTCAACAGAGGCCTAAATTAATCACAGCATGTCTGTATATATTAATGCATGTTTCTTCAGATCTGTTCCATATGCCTGCAGGTTTGAAAGCTCGCTATAACACCATGTATTTTTGTTAGCCATTAAAGGGTATCAAATCTACAAGATTTTGGATTCCTCCATTCATGCTTTTCTTGATCTGGTGTAAATTATTACATTTCAGGATTGTGGTTCATTTACATAGATTCAATCTTTTATTTCATAGGTATATATAATGTCACAATAGGGCTAGCTGACTCACGATCTATGTTTTCTGGTTTGATGGAGCATTACACTTTAACTGTTTTTAACAGGTACGTGATCGCCGTTATCTGTTGGACCGCTCACCAGGGGTCATATACATCAACCCATTGGAGCCGAGCGGTCTCCTGGTGGAGATACATAGATGATATCTTTCTAATCTTCTCTGGTACAGAAAGAGAGCTGCAGAGTTTCCATGATGAACTCAATGGGATCCGCCCAGAACTTCAGTTTACCTTGAAACATTCCACTGTAAGCATTGAGTTCCTGGATGTATTGGTTAGTAGAAAGGATGATGGTTTTGAGACAGATTTATTCGTCAAAAGCATGGATTGGAATAATCTTTTGGAATATGGTAGTTACCATTCACGAGCCACCATCGATTCTCTCCCTTGGTGCCAGTTCCCGACAGTGAAATATATTACAAATTACACAAATTGGATGAGCAATTGGATGTGTGCCAAATTTCTGGATTGGGGTTATCCCAGAACTTTAGTCACTGATGCGACTCAAAGGGCTAAACAAATTGATAGGGAGACACTTTTGGTGCCTAAACAGAAGAGACCCTTAAACGGATACCATTCATGTCCTCCTATAGCCCAGTTAGCAGACAAGTATCAGCCATCATTTAAAAACATTGGCCGCCTTTGGGATTAACAAGTAATATTGATGAATTTCTGAGTCCACCGATTATGTCATACAGGCAGTGTCCTAGCCTGCGATATAAATTGGTACACTCGCTATTTGAGAAGGGAACAACTTCCAGACAGGGGACGTTCATGCCCCGCACGATGGGCAATTACCAATGCTTGGTTCGCTCATGTTGTGGGAATATGGTGTAGGGAGACAAATTTTACCATTCCCAAACAGGTGCTACCTTTCAGATTAAAGATCGCTATAGCAGCTCCTCATCCTACATAATGTATTTGATAACATGTCCATGTGGATGTGAGGGAAACCACCATGGAGGTGAGGAGCAGATTAGTGGAGCATAAAAGCAATGTTAAAACCAAACATCTAGATCTACCAATCCCACGTCATTTATATGATAAGGGCCATTTGGTTGTTCAACTTAAGTTTCGAGTGATTGATGGGCTTCCTTTATCTGTAAGAGGGGGGGGGGGGTAGGATTAAGGTTCTAAAGAAAAAGGAACTATAGTGGATATTCCTTTTGGGTACAATGACCCCTAAGGGCCTAAACCATGAATGTAATGCTCCGGCGTATTTTTAAATAATAGGCCTATGTGTTAGTGTACTGCATCACTTAGTGCACTTATGTGCAACTTTATTTACACTTGTCTTGTTTTTAATTTATTTACAGGTTACACTGGTTGTCGTAATGGCGAAAATTCTTAGTTTTGTGATGGTCCAATATCCTTACTGGCTTATACCCAGGCATCATGCACATGTCCTGCACATATATAGAGCAAGATGCTGTGAAATTAATAAGGACATTTATAAATCAGTAAGCTTGAATTTAAATTCTTGTGATCATTGGAGAGATCACTGCTGAATAATTAATGTTAATAAATAAGATTGGAACTAGTTACCATGATTGGTCCCATTCACCTGTATTCCTATATATGAGGGGATGTCATGGATATCCCAAAGGTTTTTTTAAAATAATTATTACAAAGAAAAAGATTTCCTCTTTAATGGATGGCGAAGGGCGAAATTACCAAATTAAGTGCTCAACATTGTAGTGTTAAAGTATGAGTATTAGGGTGAATTCACACAAACGTATATCGGCTCGGTTTTCACGCCGAGCCGATATACGTCGTCCTCGTGTGCAGGCGGGGGGGAGGATGGAAGAGCCAGAAGCAGGAACTGAGCTCCCGCCCCCTCTCTGCCTCCTTTCTGCCCCTCTGCACTATTTGCAATGAGAGGAGGTGGGACGGGGGCAGGGCTAAGTTTTGAGAATTAGCCCCGCCCCTGTCCCACCTCTCCCCATTGCAAATTGTGCAGAGGGGCGGAGAGGAGACAAAGAGGGGGCGGGAGCTCAGTTCCTGCTCCTGGCTTTTCCATCCCCCCCTCCCCCCTGCACACGAGGACGACGTATATCGGCTCGGCGTGAAAACCGAGCCGATATACGTTCGTGTGAATGCACCCTCACTATTATATTCCATCATATGTATGGGAGAGGATGTTGGCGGATGTAAAACTATAATAGTAGCGCCAGACGCTACAAACTTCATATGTCGAGATTTCCAATGGCATATGTGGTTTGCTTATGTTCCTTATGTTATAATGATGTGCGTTCATGCCCTGTAAATATATATTAACTGACATCAGGGGCTGACACACACTAAAGGTGACACTATAAGATGCATGTTATTAACATATAGGTCTGCCGGAGCCGGAAGCCCGCAGGGCGGTAGGAGGAAGGCAGCATGATAGGGTTAACGGGGAGGAGGGGGTTAATTAGAGTAGAGGATGCCAGGAGGGGGCGGTTAAATAGGGGGTTAAATAGAGGGGTTAGAGCAGGGAAAGGCCATTACAGCGTCCAGAAGAAGAGGAGGAAAGAAGCAGAAGTTAGAAGAGTCCCGCCCGCCCGCCCTAGAGGAAATCCAGGGGGGAGAGGGGTGGGATCACGGGAAAGGGTTTTCGTCATAGCAGCAGGGGAGGGGGAGGGGCCCTTGGAGCCCGTGTAGAAGGTTAGTGGGGGAAGGCAGGGGCTACATAGCCCCTTCCCCCCTTTTTTGTGTTTGGTCAATCGTGGCCTGTCGCCTCCTGGGTTACAGGGCGGAGCCCTGATAGTCGGTGGGAGAGGCTAGCCAGGGGTGGCTAGCCGGCCTCGGGAAGAAACGGCGGCCGGAGGTTAATTGTGAGTTTGCTTGGGCTCCCGAGTCTGCCACCTGCGGCGGGAGGAAGAAGGTTATGGAAATAGCGTCGCCTGAGTCAGCCAAGTTGCGGCGGGTGACCGGGACAGCTATTTCTTTGTTGGTTTGAGGCGACAGGATATTTTTAGAGGTGGGAGGGGCTCCAAGGTCCTCTTCTCAGGTTTTCCATCGGGGGAATGTTTATAATGGTTAGGAGGTGTATAATGTTGTAAGATATATTTTAAAGGAAATGCGTTTAAAATTGTATGTTAATGTTGTTTGTTTTAATAAATTGGCTGCTGTGGCCAAATTTTATCCAACAGATGGTGTCGGTGGTCTGTTCGGGTAATGGTAGGTAGGGAGGGGGATTTAATGGGAAGGTCATAGCAGCAACGACTCCGTTAAACCCGGGTCATGGATTTCTTATTGATTGCAGAGAGTTTGGATGAGAAATTAATTAACTATGTATGCATTAGTGTATTAAGTAACCACGGTTATGTAGATTTGTTTTAGGTCTGTTAACATCCCACCTGTGTGCGATAGACCTATAGATAGTGTATATATCCTTCCCATGGTAATGCGGATTCTCTTTAATATTCGGGTGATCCTGCGTGTGCGCAAAGGATCTGCGTTTGATTCTGGTGGAGAGAACGCCTTACCCCCTTGAACATTCCGCGCGTGCACAGTAGGGCTTTTAAGGGTGTAGTTACATTTCTTAGGTAACGTTGATTCCCCTTAGTTGTAGAATGATCTTGCGCATGCACACTTGATCTCCGGCTGGATCTTTTGGTGATATCACGGTAATTCTCTGGTCGCAATGTATGGTGGAGCATGATGCAGGCGCAAGAACAATGACTGGACGTGCTGACAGGTACACAGATGAGTATCTCACCATGATGACTCCAGGCACAGGTGTACTGAATTCTGGTGGGAGGTACTGTCTCACAGATTTCCTGTATTGTGATTTGTCCTGTTATTGTGAAAGCTCTCTATATAAGTGATGTATGTAGTTTGCAATTTTATGCTTGAAAGAGACTCTATGAGTCAAAACGTTGTATTTTAATCATTCTGGAGGAATAAAAAAGACATTTTTTATTGCACCACGGATGCTGATACTTCCAATTCTTGTATGACTCTGGTGAAGTTATGCTCGCCACGTAATACAGGCAGCGTACAACAGCATTGCTTGGCATTGTTGCATTCTGACCTACATTTTTCAAGCACCTATTTAAGGAGCGGCCTATTGTTGTCCATATCACAGAGCAAAATCACCACTGTAAGGCAATAGGGACATAAAAAAAACACTGAAAATACACGTTACATGTATATTAATTGTTCTTTTATGTATGTTGCCAGCAGACATGGTGCATTTTTTTTATGTGCTACTCGTGTAAAAAAATGCATACGTCTGAAAAACATACAAAAATAATGCAGTGCATATGGGGCATTTTTCACAGACTGAATAGTCAAATGTCTGAGTGAATGAACCCTTGGAATAATCTGTCTTTAGTCATTTTATAGAGATTTTCTGCAACAAACTTCAATCGACGGTCCCTGATATCTCAATAAAAGAAATCTCTTACAACTGATTTTGAACAGAAAGGCGAGAAGATATTTGATGCTGTGCTCCAAGAGCGAGCCACATGGGTGACTAATCCACAAGAGTGGAAGACCTTGACCTTAAATGTGAGGATGTTCAGTTCTTTTCTCTTAGGTCGTTCAGGAATCCTTCCATATGAACAGGATCTACAGGGCCATGTCAGGACCATCAAATCCGGATCTTTCAAAGGATGTCATTAGAGATAAGCGAGCACCAAAATGCTCGGGTGCTCGTTACTCGAGACGAATTTTTCGCGATGCTCGAGGGTTCGTTTCGAGTAACGAACCCCATTGAAGTCAATGGGCGACTCGAGCATTTTTGTATATCGCCGATGCTCGCTAAGGTTTTCATTTGTGAAAATCGGGGCAATTCAAGAAAGTGATGGGAACGACACAGAAACGGATAGGGCAGGCGAGGGGCTACATGTTGGGCTGCATCTCAAGTTCCCAGGTCCCACTATTAAGCCACAATAGCAGCAAGAGTGGCCCCCCCCCCAACAACTTTAACATCTGAAAAGCCCTCATTAGCAATGCATACCTTAGCTGAGCACCACACTACCTCCAACAAAGCACAATCACTGCCTGCATGACACTCCGCTGCCACTTCTCCTGGGTTACATGCTGCCAAATCCCCCCCCCCCACGACCCAGTGTCCACAGCGCACACCAAACTGTCCCTGCCCAGCCTTCAGCTGCCCTCATGCCACGCCACCCTCATGTCTATTTATAAGTGCGTCTGCCACAGGAAAAGCAGGCACACACTGCAGAGGGTTGGCACGGCTAGGCAGCGACCTTCTTTAAAAGGGGCGGGGCGATAGCCCACAATGCTGTACAGAAGCAATGAGAAATCCAATCCTGTGCCACCTCCATCTGGAGCTGCACACGTGGGCATAGCAATGGGGAACCTATGTGCCACACACTATTCATTCTGTCAAGGTGTCTGCATGCCCCAGTCAGACCACGTTTTTTTATATATAGTCACAGGCAGGTACAACTCCGCAATGGGAATTCCGTGTGCACCCACAGCATGGGTGGCTCCCTGGAACCCACCGGCGGTACATAAATATATCCCATTGCAGTGCCCATCACAGCTGATGTAATGTCGTGCTTAATGCAGGTGGGCTTCGGCCCACACTGCATGCCCCAGTCAGACTGGGGTTCTTTAGAAGTGGAAACATGCATTTACAACTCCCTGTGGACCCACAGCATGGGTGGCTCCCTGGAACCCACCGGCGGTACATAAATATATCCCATTGCAGTGCCCATCACAGCTGATGTAATGTCGTGCTTAATGCAGGTGGGCTTCGGCCCACACTGCATGCCCCAGTCAGACTGGGGTTCTTTAGAAGTGGAAACATGCATTTACAACTCCCTGTGGACCCACAGCATGGGTGGGTGCCAGGAAGCCACCGGCGGTACATAAATATATCCCATTGCATTGCCCAACACAGCTGAGGTAGTAATGTCATGTTTAATGCAGGTGGGCTTCGGCCCACACTGCATACCCCAGTCAGACTGGGGTTCTTTAGAAGTGGAAACAGATGCATTTACAACTCCCTGTGGACCCACAGCATGGGTGGCTCCCTGGAACCCACCGGCGGTACATAAAAATATCCCATTGCATTGCCCATCACAGCTGAGGTAGTAATGTCATGTTTAATGCAGGTGGGCTTCGGCCCACACTGCATGCCCCAGTCAGACTGGGGTTCTTTAGAAGTGGAAACAGATGCATTTACAACTCCCTGTGGACCCACAGCATGGGTGGCTCCCTGGAACCCACCGGCGGTACATAAATATATCCCATTGCAGTGCCCAACACAGCTGATGTAACGTCAGCTGTAATGCAGGTGGGCTAAAAATTTATTTGATTACACTGTAGGCGAGGGCCCCCAAAAATTGGTGTATCAACAGTACTAATGTACCTCTGAAAAATTGCCCATGCCCAACCAAGAGGGCAGGTGAAACCCATTAATCGCTTTGGTTAATGTGGCTTAATTGGTAACTAGGCCAGGAGGCTGCCCAGTTAAAATAAAAATTGGTTGAGGTGAAAGTTTCAACGCTTTAATGAGCATTGAAACGTATAAAAATTGTTTACAAAAATTATATGACTGAGCCTTGTGGGCCTAAGAAAAATTGCCCGTTCGACGTGATTATGTGAGGTTTCAGGAGCAGGAGCAGGAGGAGGAGGAGGAATATTATACACAGATAGATGAAGCAAAAAGGTCCCCGTTTTGGATGGTGATAGAGAACGATGCTTCCATCCGCGGGTGCAGCCTACGTATTGTTTATATATCGCTGCTGTCCGCTGGTGGAGAAGAGAAGTCTGGGGAAATCCAGGCTTTGTTCATCTTGATGAGTGTTAGCCTGTCGGCACTGTCGGTTGACAGGTGGGTACGCTTATCCGTGATGATTCCCCTAGCCACACTAAACACACTCTCTGACAAGACGCTAGCCGCAGGACAAGCAAGCACCTCCAGGGCATACAGCGCGAGTTCAGGCCACGTGTCCAGCTTCAAGACCCAGTAGTTGTAGGGGGCAGAGGCGTCACCGAGGACGGTCGCGCAATCGGCTACGTACTCCCTCACCATCCTTTTACAGTGCTCCCGCTGACTCAGCCTTGACTGGGGACCGGTGACACAGTCTTGCTGGGGAGCCATAAAGCTGTCAAAGGCCTTAGAGAGTGTTCCCCTGCCTGCGCTGTACATGCTGCCTGATCTCTGCGCCTCCCCTGCTGCCTGGGCCGCGGAAATGCGCCTTCGGCCACTAGCGCTGTCGGATGGGAAGTTTGTCCACCAGGGTCCTGTGCTATAGCATCATTCTCGAACCCCTTTCCTCTTCGGGAATGAGAGTGGAAAGGCTCTCCTTATACCGTGGGTCGAGCAGTGTGTACACCCAGTAATCCGTAGTGGCCAGAATGCGTGTAACGCGAGGGTCACGAGAAAGGCATCCTAACATGAAGTCCGCCATGTGTGCCAGGGTACCTGTACGCAACACATGCCTGTCCTCACTAGGAAGATCACTTTCAGGCTCCTTCTCCTCCTCCTCCTCCTCCTCCTCCTCCTCCTCCTCCGGCCATACATGCTAAAAGGATGACAGGCAAGCTGCGTCTGTACCCTCAGCAGTGGGCCAAGCTGTCTCTTCCCCCTCCTCCTCATGCTCCTCCCCCTCCTCCTCCTCCTCCTCTGGCCATACACTCTGAAATGATGACAGGCAAGCAGCATCTGTCCCCTCAGCAGTGGGCCAAGCTGTCTCTTCCCCCTCCTCCTCATGCTCCTCCCCCTCCTCCTCAACGCGCTGAGATATAGACATGAGGTTGCTCTGACTATCCAGTGACATACTGTCTTCCCCCGCCTCCGTTTCTGATTCCAAAGCGTCTGCCTTTATGCTTTGCAGGGAACTTCTCAAGAGGCATAGCAGAGGAATGGTTACGCTAATGATTGCAGCATCCCCGCTCACCATCTGGGTAGACTCCTCAAAGTTTCCAAGGACCTGGCAGATGGCTGCCAACCAGGCCCACTCTTCTGTAAATAATTGAGGAGGCTGACTCCCACTGCACCGCCCATGTTGGAGTTGGTATTCCACTACAGCTCTACGCTGCTCATAGAGTCTGGCCAACATGTGGAGCGTAGAGTTCCACTGTGTGGGCACGTCGCACAGCAGTTGGTGCACTGGCAGATGAAACCGATGTTGCAGTGTCCGCAGGGTGGCAGCGTGCGTGTGGGATTTGCGGAAATGTGCGCAGAGCTGGCGCACCTTTCCGAGCAGGTATGACAAGTGGGGGTAGCTTTTCAGAAAGCGCTGAACCACCAAATTAAAGACATGGGCCAGGCATGGCACGTGCGTGAGGCTGCCGAGCTGCAGAGCCGCCACCAGGTTACGGCCGTTGTCACACACGACCATGCTCGGTTGGAGGCTCAGCGGCGCAAGCCAGCGGTCGGTCTGCTCTGTCAGACCCTGCAGCAGTTCGTGGGCCGTGTGGCTCTTCTCTCCTAAGCTGAGTAGTTTCAGCACGGCCTGCTGACGCTTGCCCACCACTGTGCTGCCACGCCGCGTGACACCGACTGCTGGCGACGTGCTGCTGCTGCTGACACATCTTGATTGCGAGACAGAGGTTGCGTAGGAGGAGGAGGAGGGTGGTTTAGTGGAGGAAGCAAACACCCCCGCAGATACCACCACCGAGCTGGGGCACGCAATTCTGGGGGTGGGTAGGACGTGAGCGGTCCCAGGCTCTGACTCTGTCCCAGCCTCCACTAAATTCACCCAATGTGCCGTCAGGGAGATATAGTGGCCCTGCCCGCCTGTGCTTGTCCACGTGTCTGTTGTTAAGTGGACCTTGGCAGTAACGGCGTTGGTGAGTGCGCGTACAATGTTGCGGGAGACATGGTCGTGCAGGCCTGGGACGGCACATCGGGAAAAGTAGTGCCGACTGGGAACCGAGTAGCGCGGGGCCGCCGCCACCATCATGCTTTTGAAAGCCTCCGTTTCCACAAGCCTATATGGCAGCATCTCTAGGCTGATCAATTTTGCAATGTGCACGTTTAACGCTTGAGCGTGCGGGTGCGTGGCGTCGTATTTGCGCTTGCGCTCAAACAGTGGCGCTAGCGACGTCTGGACGCTACGCTGAGAGACATTGCTGGATGGGGCCGAGGACAGTGGAGGTGAGGGTGTGGGTACAGGCCAGGAGACGGTACTGCCTGTGTCCTCAGAGGGGGGTTGGATCTCAGTGGCAGGTTGGGGCACAGGGGGAGAGGCAGTGGTGCAAACCGGAGGCGGTGAACGGGCATCGTCCCACCTTGTGGGGTGCTTGGCCATCATTTGCCTGCGCATGCTGGTGGTGGTGCCTCCCCAGCTGATCTTGGCATGACAAAGGTTGCACACCACTGTTCGTCGGTCGTCAGGCGTCTCTGTGAAAAACTGCCACACCGTAGAGCACCTTGACCTCTGCAGGGTGGCATGGCGCGAGGGGGTGCTTTGGGAACCAGTTGGTGGATTATTCAGTCTGGCCCTGCCTCTACCCCTGGCCACCGCACTGGCTCGGCCTGGGCCCACACCCTGACTTGGGCCTCCGTGTCCTCGCCCGCGTCCACGTGCTATAAGCCTACCCCTACCCCTCAGCATGGTGTATTAGCAGTAGTGCAGAAACAGAACGCTGTAATTAAATGTGCCACTTATTGGCCTGTGGTTGGAGGCTGACTTCGTTTACGGAACGCCAGGAAATAATTTGGCGCACGCCTGCTGTAACACTTAGCTGGCTGCGTATTTATTTGTAGAACTACTACACCCAGCACACACGGACACAGAACACTGAGCAGCACAGTGAGAGGCAGGCCAAATAGATTTTTTGCCCAATATTTTTTAGAAAAGGACCACTGCGTATATTCAAGGAATAATATATGTCTTCTGTCCCTGCCTCCACAATTCTGTCCCTGGAGTCTGTCACAGAACTGCAGAGTGTCGCACTCTTATTAACTGCAACAGAGCAGTGATTTCTGAGCCAGGAAATAATTTGGCGCACGCCTGCTGTAACACTTAGCTGCCTGCGTATTTATTTGTAGAACTACTACACCCAGCACACACGGACCCAGAACACTGAGCACAGTGACAGGCAGGCCAAATAGATTTTTTGCCCAATATTTTTTTGAAAAGGCCAACTGCGTATATTCAGTCAATAATATATGTCTTCTGGCCCTGCCTACACAATTCTGTCCCTGTAGTATTACTGCAGGGCGCAATGCTCTGCACGGCCGATATACCAAAAAATAAAAAATGTGCAACACTGCAAAAAGCAGCCTCCACAGTACTGCACACGGTTAGATGTGGCCCTAAGAAGGACCGTTGGGGTTCTTGAAGCCTACACTAACTCCTAACACTCTCCCTACAGCAGCTCCAACACGATAGCACTGTCCCTCAGCTATGTCACAACGCATCTGAGGCGAGCCGCGGGAGGGGCCGATTTTTATACTCGGGTGACACCTGATCTCGCCAGCCACTCACTGCAGGGGGGTGGTATAGGGCTTGAACGTCGCAGGGGGAAGTTGTAATGCCTTCCCTGTCTTTCAATTGGCCAGAAAAGCGCGCTAACGTCTCAGAGATGAAAGTGAAAGTAACCCGAACATCGCGTGGTACTCGTTACGAGTAACGGACATCTCGAACACGCTAATACTCGAACGAGTATCAAGCTCGGACGAGTACGTTCGCTCATCTCTAGATGTCATCCTCAAGCTCCACTCTTCCGAGTTCCAGGACTACATCCTTTCCGCAGCTTGGGATGTGTCCTCTCTACCTGGAGTTTCCTCTTCTGTTCATTTGTATGTTGATACGCCTGCACCAAAACCTGACATGCCTTAAAAGACTCAATCTCCCCTCAATGTCCAGTAAAGTACTGTCTGTATGCTTCTTGTCTCCAGAGGGTTTCTCCTACATGTTTCTTGTTGTGACTGTTGCTGCACACTCTCTGGACTTGTGTTTACCATTTACTATTTAATTTTCTTTATTTAATTGTGAAATACCCTATGGCTCTGCTTCTTTATCCCTGGCTACATAGTTTTTTGAGATTTCTCATCTGAGAGGAAACACACTCCTTAATGTATTTTCTAAAAATATGGTGGATTAACCCTTCAACTAACGATCCTGATGGATGGGCCACTGGGGTTTTCACTGTGTTGTTTTGAATTGTTACATGCTAGGATGGGGCTGAGTTACTTGTTGCCCCAATCTCTCCAAATTTGGCGTACTCCTCTTGTCAAGGAGTGAATTTCATCTGGGTTTTTGGTGTTTTCCAAACCCAACATTGCACTACTATTTTTACATTTACATTTGCTCAATTGTTTCCCCCCTTTGTTTATAGATATGCCCTCACTCCCTCACAGTTTATATTGTATGCATGATCTCATTCCGTCTTTCTTTTAGACAACATACTGTCTCTCTTTGAGGTATATGCTACCTTAGTGCCTACTAAAATTACGGCATGTTATACCTGTGTTCCACAAAGTTATGGGGTTTAACTTACCCATCAAGAGGTGTAAGAATTTCTTATAATACCTCAAAATTAGGCTATCAGGTAAAAAAACCCAACCAGATATCGCACTTGCCAATAAGCGTTTTTATGTTTTTGACCTTCATTAAAAGCAATGGGTGATGCATTCTAAGTAATGCGAAAAAATAGGATACGTAGTGATTTTTTTTTTATCTCACAGTATCCAGGGGAAAATCACTCACGTGTATGACTCAAGTAAAAAGAATGGAGTTTATATTCATGCACGTTTTGGGCTCATGAGCATCTGGCCTTAGACCGAACATTATCTGTCTTCATGAGACCCATTTCTCCAACTCTAGCACCTAGGTTCTTTCATTCCCAGTATTTCTGGGTTCACTCCTCAGCTGCTCTCAAAAATATCATTTTGGGGTACATATGACTTTCTAATTCTATTTTATGGTATGGATTATTACTAGCGATGAACGAGCATGCTCGGATAAGGCATATTGGGGGGGAGGGGGGAGCAGGGGGCGGCAGGTGGTAGCAAGGGGGAGAGAGAGAGGGAGATCTCTCTCACTCTTCCCTGTGCTCCCCTGAGCCTGGTCAGACGAGAATGCACTTACTCGCTCCAGTAACTGCCTTATCCGAGTGTGCTCGCCCATCTATAATTATTACATTCGCAGAAAATAAGTTTAGTCTTTAATTTGTATATATTTTCACTAAAAAACTATCATGTAACAGAAAAGAAGTTTCTTTTTTTGTAAAACCACTGTAGACCGCAGCATCCTTGTGGTTTAACATTTAGTTTGTAGATTCAACTAAAAGCCAAATTAGATGAACAAGTCCTTATTTAATCCCTCCCTTTGTGGAAAAAGAAGACCTACATGTGTGACAATCTAAGAGCAAATATGCTCTCTAGTTTATGAGGAGGGGGTTGATAACCTGGTCAGGCGTCCATGATACCCTATTGCCTGAGATGATGTGAAGCCTTACAGAAGAGAATGAACACTGACAGATCATCCTTCTCTCCCTGTCCATCCTTGCTTCCCCACCCACTACCCTGAATGGGCTGTAGTGACACCTGCAAGTTTAGTTTATACAGTTTCCTCTTCAGCCTGCTCAATTTCTGTCCAGAATGGACTGACCACTACAGTTCTGATCTTAGATTTCAAACTGGACCAAAGCCACAGCTCTAGTCCCATTCTAGGCAAAGGCAGAAAGGTTAGAATAGTACCCAACCCCCGATCTGAACAATGCTCAGGCAAAACAGTACAGTTCCTTTCTCCTAGCCAAAGCATAATTTGGGCAAAACTGTTAACTGGTTAATAGCTTTGGATAGATGTGTTGAAGTGGCCTAATAATCTAGCGATTCTTGATGAGAAGGAGCCAGCAGGAAGCTGCTCTGATGACTCTCCTCTCTGATCCTATAATATATTAAACTCCTAGGGGCGAAAATATTGCTAACTAGAATCGTCCTTTGGAAGTCCTGGCGCTCATCAGTGCCTTGCTGTTTAAAACATAACCTTTATTTCACAAATAAAATTCAATCTCGGTCCATCCGACCATATCACAGTACTATAGATTCCTACTGCAGATCAATCTATACTGTGCGCATTTGCTGAGCATAAAAACTATATCCACAAAGTGTTGTGAGATGCACAGTACTACAGGGTGGTTCAAAGATGTGGAGACAATTGAGAAAATGGAGAGCAATGATTGGAAGGCCATCCTGTGTGCGGCATGTTGCTAGGGAAAGAAAGCAAATCTGTGAGGGGCGGTGTCCAACATGACGGCCATTTGAAAAGTCACCATCTTGGAACTAAGCTGATATTTTCAAATGATAAGCGGTGCATGTGGCATGTTTATCTGATAGAGAATCCAAATTTTTGACGTATTTTTATTGCTAGCAAAAGTTATTCCCTTTGGACCACCCTGGGCCTGAAGAACCCATTCTTTGCACTTGGTCTATTTTCATGGCCGATTTTTATTTCCCTCACAGTGATACTGCTAGATGAAAAAATCACAGAATGTCCTATTTCCGTGCAAATCTAACATAAGAGCAGTAAATGCAAATGTTCAGTTTCCCACACATATCACAGAACGCAGGAGGGGTGCATTGTTTACATGAGCGAAATTGAACGTGACTCCTTTCCGCTCACTTAAAACTATGATTTTAATACCATTTGTACTGTTACATTTTTAAAAACGTGTATCCTTTAAAAATAGAAAACAAAACACTGATGTGAACGAGCTCTAAGCTAATTATAACATCTATCTGCTCAATATATCTGAATATAAAATATGACTCCACTTTGTAAAGTTCCCACAGATCAAACAAGATGAAGAATTCAGAACTCAAACTTCTGATCCCCAATGTATTTCTCCAGCTGTATACTTTCTATAAACCAGTTTCTATACATGTCCTCAGTCCATCTGTTACACTGTGACTCTCTAGCACAATAATATGTCCCGGATTCATCAGGTTTCACTCCAGTGAGTTTTAAATAAACTTCTCCCTTATTTGTGTCTCTTGTTAGAGTTATACGTCCCTGAAGAGACTGGGCATAGACAGTGTCAGCATCATACCGCATTCTCCCCAACCACTCCAGGCCTTTCCCATCACATTGTCTGACCCAGTGTACACGGTACATGTTAGTGCTGTCAGTGAGGGAGGCACCGCTCACTTTACAGGTCTTCTCCAGAGTCTCTGTAGGTCTCACAGTCCCAGGACCAGACAGCTCTAGTGAGATCTGTGCAGCGACACCTGGAAATAAACAGAAATTACTTCATTCTTTAATAGATCTGAAATCTACAATTATTACTAGAAGTTGTGTGATATTGGCAGGAAATCAGACTCACATTGTAGAGATGATATAACACAGAGTAACCAAAGGAGACTCTTCATGATTGGGCGGAGGAGATAGAACAAGTCAGTTCCAGGTCTGGGTGAACAGTTCCTGATCAGTGGACACTTCTACTTCTCTACTTATACAGGAAGTTATTTACATACATTTGCATACATCCTGCAGTGGAGACCCCCGACCTTTATTACCTGGCGACCATTGTAATATAACATTGGTGCTGAGCTATATTGAAGGTTCATTCACATCTTCAGACGTTTCCAGTTCTAGTTCTCGCCATGATTTTATTTGCCAGAAAGAGAAATTAATCCCAGAACTATTTCTAGTGTTTGATGGATTTTCAGTATTATTCTTCCAAGTTACAGCAAAGTAAATAGAGTATAATTATCAGAACAGTATATGATAGAAAGCTGTCACTGACCGGAAGAACTTCTGAGGATCATCAAACATAAAGTGAATCCAAAACATTTAAAGCAAGGTAGTCAAATTAAAAACCATTAGTCAAGTAATCCCAATGCATCAGTCAGATAATCTACTTTCCTGAAGGAAAAGGCAAGAAACCCCACTTCTACTGATGACATATTACATATCTGGAAATGTCAGTAATCATATATTATGTTATAGGAATGAAGAACAGTGATTGTGGATTCTACGTGGGGTAAACATTAGAGTTGAGCAAGCAGCTTCTTCCGAGCTTGATGCTCGTTCGAGTATTTTCATACTTGATGGTGCTTGTTACTTGAACGAGCATCAAGCTATGTTCGACCCCACCCTAGTTTTTGGCTCCTCCCCGCTGTGACATGCCAGTTTTGGCCCCTCCCCGCCGAGACGCAGCACGCGTCATTGGCAAATTTTTTGTCTGGTGTGGGGGGGAGATAGAGAGAGACAGACAGACAGACAGAGGGGACGAGAGAGAGAGAGAGAGAACGAGAGAGAACACGAACCAAGATAAAAAAAAAGCTCGGGACCCGGCGTCCCACATACAAAAATGCTCGAGTCTCCCATTTTAGTCAATGGGGTTCATGACTTGAGTAGAGCTCTCGAATTTTCCGAAAAGCTTAACTCGAATAACGCGGACCCGAGCATTCGGGTGCTCGCTCATCTCTAGTAAACATCCATCATAACAATCCAGCATCAATTCACATTTCGGTGTGAATTTACACCAAAATATTATAGAGATGCTGTGAATTCTGCTCTCTGCAATGCAAAGGGAGTAATGTTCAACAATTCGGGGGAAACCAGCACCGAAATCTGCATGAAAATCCTCATTAATTAAACATTAATTTTCATGTGAATTTGTAGCGAATTTTAATGCCACATATGGATCTAGCCTCGGTGTATGTTCATATCTGTTAGATTTGTTACATAAGATGGGCTCCTAACATATGGATGGGATTGTTTTAGTAGGAGATGTCACATTTAGATTTACGGGACAGTACAAGAACTGATATCACTCCTCAAAAAGCCATGACTACTTGCCCCACAACACTGAACATCGCTAAAGATAGGCTAAAATTACTTTAATTATTACAGATACAATGATTCCCTGTAGCTCCACCCCCTCTCTCTCCTTGCTACGGGGGATTCCAAGGCTGTTGTGCAATCTTCTCCCATTGAAAACAAATCTGCGATATTGCAGCTTTTTTGTATCGCAGCAAGGCTTCAGTGAACACTTTGCAAATGAGAATGAAAGAATTGAAAATCATTGGTTTCAAAATCATGCGTTTTCACTCACTCTCACATCGCTAGAAAACCTATCGCCAGTGGGTAAGAGCCCTAAGAGTTCCCTGGTGGTTTGCAGTGGAGCGTCTCAGCCAGGACTGCATACGGTGCTATTTAGGGGGTAGGATTGAAGATGGCTTTCCTCTACTACATGCCAGGTTACTTGAGCCTACCTGCTGACTACATTGCAGCCCAGTCCTCAGTCTGAGAGCAACCACCTAGTGCTGGCTTCAGAGGCCGCTGCCTGGAGATGCATATGAGAATCCACATGCCCCACTGGGAGCTTTGGCCAGACTCCCAGAACTCAAGAACAGGACATTGCTGAGACCCTGCAGCCCAAGCAAAGCAGGTCAGCAAAACAGCAGGTGCCATCTTGGTCAGTCTTTCTCCTGCCTGTAGATTCAACAGAGCGACTGAGGAAGTAGAGGTGAGCCTCATAGCAGTATAACCAGCCATTATTACACTACAGGGAAGACGCTTCTGCTCTATCCAGCTAGGTGGGGGGAAGGAGGTTAGGAAAAGTGCAAGGAACTGCGCCCTCCCAGTATCATTATAACCTTCACACCATCACCTCTCTGCCCTCTCCTGCCCCCATTTACCCAGAGCTCACACAAAACATCATAGTAGTCGGAGTGGCACAAACTGACTCTTATCACACTAGTGGGTCCTGAGTGGTTTTCCTTGCTGTGACATCAATAATATAATAATCTTTATTTGTATAGCGCCAACTTATTCCGAAAATCCATTTTATAATGCCTGAGAGCCAATGATTCCTTTCTGACCTCTTTTCGATCCCAAAGCCTAAGGTGACCAGATGTTCCTAGGGTCAACGCGGCACAGAGGGGTGTGGCCAGTGGGCGGGGCTTATCATGGTGTATGATTTTACTTCGTTATTATAAAAAATACAGGGTCATTTTTAAAACAGACGAGGAGAAAATTCTGCAGCATTTCCACATCCAACAAAGAGGTAACATCCATACCATTGGTGTGGATTTTGATTGGTAGAAAGCTGTATATCCACAGCATATTTCATACTATGCAGCTATCCCCCTCACCTCCTCCAAAGGCTTCCCGCTGTTAGTGCTCCCCGGCTTCTAGTTCGCAGCGGCCTGGTCAAGTGGGGAAAAGTGGTACACAGGGTCTCAAAGCGGGACTGTCTTTCCTAATTCAGGATGCCTGATCACCTTACAAAGATTCTCATGCAATTTTTTTCGGATTCCCGTGAGGCACCAAGGCCTAATGTCCACTAGAAAAATACAATCTCCGCAAAATCTGCTGCAGATTCTGAGCGGATTTGCTTTAAATGGTATTTTTTTCAGGCATGCGGATATCCCCACCTATAGATAGCAATGTGGCTGATCCGCGCGGAATCCGCACTAAAATAGAGCATGTGGTGTTTTTTTTTTTTTTCCGACCGTGAAAAACGCATATCAATTAAAATGCCATTTGCAGGTGCAAAATTCAATTTAATTGACTGCAGATGGCCAATGATATTCCTATGGGCAAAATTTCACCCGCGGAATCCGCAATTCAATTTTGCTAGTGGACATGAGGCCAGCAGCTTTCCATTTAAAAAAAATATAGCTACCTATATACAGAACTTTGCTGCCATCTAGTGGTATAATGGGTTAACAGGATATAACTGCTTCAGTGAGAAACATCTATTATCTGCTGTATGAGCTGCGGACATCATCAAGTAGTTATCACAAATACAGCAACCTTGTTCAACTACACAAACATTGCTTCCATCAGTGTCTTGTTGTATCTACCGCTAAGAGACCTGGGAAATAATCCACTGCTGCTGCAGGGGCTTCATATTGTAGTGTAATTACACCTATGCAGAGGACCTCACAGCATCTATACAGATTAGAGACTGCACAATATTGCTGGGCCTTATTGACCCCTGCCTCTCAGGATGTTTGATCCCCTCCCATTAGTCACGCTAAAGCCTTGTCCTAGGGCGACAAACAAAACAAAAGTTGGCTGGCTTCTCCTCAGAGTACCTTCCAGAACTGTTCCTGAGCTCATAAGCCAGTACTCTCCTGCTAATGGCTCCTTCCACTCAAGGATCCAATCCTAATGAGTCAGAAGCCCTTTCTACTAGCCGGCAGCCTAATCAACCAACCTTCTCACCAGTAATGGAAGTACTAGCAGCCTTAGGGCTCATTCACATTCGGTCCATCTTACATGTGTATTTTTATGCACCCAATACTGATGGCGTACAACAGCCTTGTTTTGCGTTGATGTATTCTGACCGGCATTTTTTACACACATATTTAAAGAATGTGAAAAAAATGTCAGCATGTCCTACTTTGAACCGTATTACAGACCAGAAACTCCCTTGTAAGTCGATGGGAGTGTAAAAAGCATACAGTGAATATGAATGTTCCATGTGTATTTACTGCGCTGTCATGTATGTTGCCAGGAGACCAGGTACATTTAATAATCCATGTGAAAAACGTTGTAAAAACGCAGGCAATACAAGTGTAAAAAACACAGGAGAAGCCAGCAGGAAGCTGCTCTGAGGACTCTCCTCTCTGATCCTATAGTATATTAAACTCCTAGTAGTCTGGGGCCAGAATATTGCTAAATAGAATCGTCCTCTGGAAGTCCTGGCCTCCTCAGTGCCTTGTTGTTTAAAACATTAACTTTATTTCACAGTATTAAAAGCGTGCTCAATGTAAATTAAAGCTACAGCTCAAATGCTTGTATACATATAATTCAATCTCGGTCCATCTGACCATATCACAGTATTATAGATTCCTACTGCAGATCAATCTATACTGTGCGCATTTGCTGACCATAAAAACTATATCCTCAAAGCCTTGTGAGAAGAACAAAACTACAAGGTGGTCCAAAGATATGGAGACCACTGAGAAAATGGAAAGCAATGATTGGCAATTCCATTCTGTGTGTGGCATGTTGCTAAGCGGAAACAAACAAATCTGTGAAGGGTGATGTCCAACACAGTGGCCATTTTAAAAGCCGGTATTTTCACGTAGGCAGGGGTGCATGTGGCATGTGTACCTGATAAAGAATTCGATTAGGAATTCCAATTTGTGATGTATCTTTATTGCTGGCAAAAGTTAACAAGTTTGGACCACCCTGAAGAATACGATTTTTTACAATGGATCTATTTAGAAGGGTGGTTTTTCCCTCAGTATGATGCTGCTAGATGGAAAAATCACAACATGTCCTTTTTCCATGCAAGTATGACATAAGAGCAGTACATGTAAGTGTGTGGTTTCCCCACACATCGCACAGAACCTGGGTGGGGTGTCTGTGTGCAGTGCGATGCAAGTGGCGCTCAAGAATGTTGGATGTGACTCCTTTTCACCCTCCCAAATACGGTCCAATAGGGAAACTATGATTTTATGTTTTGCTGTTACATTTTAAAAACCATGAATCCTTTAAAAACAGAAAACAAAACACTGATGTGAACGAGCATAACTGCACTTGCTTCTGCGGGACAACCCTTTTAATAGTGAAACTATGATTTTAATACCATTTTGCTGTTACATTTTTTTAAACACAAATCCTTTAAAAACAGAAACCAAAACACTGATGTGAACGAGCTCTAAGCCAATTCATTCCATGCAGACCGTGAAATAAATCCTAACATCCATCTGCTCAATATACCTGAATATAAAATATGACTCCACTTTGTAAAGTTCCCACAGATCAAACAAGATGAAGGATTCAGAACTCAAACTCCTGATCCCCAATGTATTTCTCCAGCTCTATACTTTCTATACACCAGTTTCTGTACATGTCCTCAGTCCATCTGTTACACTGTGTGCGCCTCTAGCACAGTAATATGTCCCGGATTCATCAGGTTTCGCTCCAGTGAGTTTTACATAAACTTCTCCTTTATTTGTGTCTCTTGTTATAGTTATACGTCCCTGAAGAGACTGGGCATAGCTGGTGCCGGCATTATAATTAGAGATGAGCGAACGCGTTCGTCCGAGCTTGATATTCGTGCGAATATTAGGGTGTTCGGGATGTTCGTTATTCGTAACGAACACCATGCGGTGTTCTGGTTACTTTCACTTCCTTCCCTGAGACGTTTGCGCGCTTTTCTGGCCAATTGAAAGACAGGGAAGGCATTACAACTTCCCCCTGCAACGTTTAAGCCCTATACCACCCCCCTGCTGTGAGTGGCTGGCGAGATCAGGTGTTCGCCTAATATAAAAGTCGGCCCCTCCCGCGGCTCGCCTCAGATGCGGTGTGAGTTAGATGAGGGACAGTGCTGTTTATACCGGAGCTGCTGTAGGGAAAGAATTGGTAGTTAGTGTAGGCTTCAAGACCCCCCAAAGGTCCTTATTAGGGCCACTGATAGCTGTGTGTTGGCTGCTGTTAGCAGTGGCATTTTTTTTTTTCTCAAAATCGCCTCTGCAGACCGTTGCACCTGGCATTAGGGACAGAAGTGCTGCATAGGCAGGGAGAGTGTTAGGAGTGAGTGTAGCCTTCAAGAACCTCAACGGTCCTTTCTAGGGCCATATTTATCCGTGTGCAGTACTGTTCAGGCTGCTGTTGGCTGTGCTGCATTTTTTTTGGGCTTCTCAAAATCGCCTCTGCAGAGCATTCCACCCTCCATTGATACTGCAGGGAAAGAATTGTATAGGCAGGGCCACAACACAGTTGTTATTCATAGAATATACGCAGTGCTGCCTTTTGGTGGGAAAAAACTGAAAACAAATCAATTTGTCCAGCCTCTGTCCGTCCTTACGGGCGGTGGAGACGTGTGAGCTGCGTGAAGAACAGTGCTAAATCATACGCACCCAGCTACGCTTTACTGCTGGCTTCGCCATTTGCTTTCCTTAATTGGGAAAAAAAATACCTGCTCTGCCAGAGTTATAATAACTCTGCTACCCTCACGTTCTGTGACACATAAGCAGGGACACAGCACAGTTATTAAACTTCTCATGTTCATTGAATATACGCAGTGCTGCCTTTTGGTGGGAAAAAACTGAAAACAAATCAATTTGTCCAGCCTCTGTCCGTCCTTACGGGCGGTGGAGACGTGTGAGCTGCGTGAAGAACAGTGCTAAATCATACGCACCCAGCTACGCTTTACTGCTGGCTTCGCCATTTGCTTTCCTTAATTGGGAAAAAAAATACCTGCTCTGCCAGAGTTATAATAACTCTGCTACCCTCACGTTCTGTGACACATAAGCAGGGACACAGCACAGTTATTAAACTTCTCATGTTCATTGAATATACGCAGTGCTGCCTTTTGGTGGGAAAAAACTGAAAACAAATCAATTTGTCCAGCCTCTGTCCGTCCTTACGGGCGGTGGAGACGTGTGAGCTGCGTGAAGAACAGTGCTAAATCATACGCACCCAGCTACGCTTTACTGCTGGCTTCGCCATTTGCTTTCCTTAATTGGGAAAAAAAATACCTGCTCTGCCAGAGTTATAATAACTCTGCTACCCTCACGTTCTGTGACACATAAGCAGGGACACAGCACAGTTATTAAACTTCTCATGTTCATTGAATATACGCAGTGCTGCCTTTTGGTGGGAAAAAACTGAAAACAAATCAATTTGTCCAGCCTCTGTCCGTCCTTACGGGCGGTGGAGACGTGTGAGCTGCGTGAAGAACAGTGCTAAATCATACGCACCCAGCTACGCTTTACTGCTGGCTTCGCCATTTGCTTTCCTTAATTGGGAAAAAAAATACCTGCTCTGCCAGAGTTATAATAACTCTGCTACCCTCACGTTCAGTGACACTTTAGCAGGGACACAGCACAGTTATTAAACTTAGATTATTCATTCACTAAAGGCAGTGGGGCCGTTCGTTTTCCAAAGAGTGCAAAAATTATATTTGCCCTGCAGTCTTGCGCCAATTTATTTCCTGCCTGTGAAATCAAATCACTGGTAATACAGCATGCTGAGGGGTAGGGGTAGGCCTAGAGGACGTGGACGCGGCCGAGGACGCGGAGGGCCAAGTCAGGGTGTGGGCACAGGCCGAGCTCCGGATCCCGGTGTGTCGCAGCCGACTGCTGCGCGATTAGGAGAGAGGCACGTTTCTGGCGTCCCCACATTCATCGCCCAATTAATGGGTCCACGCGGGAGACGGTTATTAGAAAATGAGCAGTGTGAGCAGGTCCTGTCCTGGATGGCAGAAAGTGCTTCGAGCAACCTATCGTCAACACGCAGTTCTGCGCCGTCCACTGCTGCAAATCCGAATCCTCTGTCTGCTGCTCCTCCTTCCTCCCAGCCTCCTCACTCCACTACAATGACACCTGCTCAGGAGCGGGAACACTCCCAGGAACTGTTCTCGGGCCCCTGCTCAGATTGGGCAGCAGCGGTTCCTCTCCCACCAGAGGAGTTTATAGTCACTGATGCCCAACCATTCGAAAGTTCCCGGGGTCCGGGGGATGAGGCTGGGGACTTCCGCCAACTGTCTCAACAACTTTCTGTGGGTGAGGAGGACGATGACGATCAGACACAGTTGTCTTGCAGTGAGGTAGTAGTAAGGGCAGTAAGTCCGAGGGAGCAGCGCACAGAGGATTCGGAGGAAGAGCAGCAGGACGATGAGGTGACTGACCCCACCTGGTGTGCAACGCCTACACAGGACAGGTCTTCAGAGGGGGAGTCAAGGGCATCAGCAGGGCAGGTTGCAAGAGGCAGTGCGGTGGCCAGGGGTAGAGGCAGGGCCAGACCGAATAATCCACCAAGTGTTTCCCAAAGCGCCCCCTCGCGCCATGCCACCCTGCAGAGGCCGAGGTGCTCTAAGGTCTGGCAGTTTTTCACAGAGACGCCTGACGACCGACGAACTGTGGTGTGCAACCTTTGTCGCGCAAAGCTCAGCCGGGGAGCCAACACCAACAGCCTCACCACCACCACCATGCGCAGGCATATGATGGCCAAGCACCCCACAAGGTGGGACGAAGGCCGTTCACCGCCTCCGGTTTGCACCCCTGCCTCTCCCCCTGTGCCCCAACCTGCCACTGAGATGCAACCCCCCTCTCAGGACACAGGCACGACCGTCTCATGGCCTGCACCCACACCCTCACCTCCGCTGTCCTCGGCCCCATCCTCCAATGTCTCGCACCGCACAGTCCAGCCGTCGCTAGCGCAACTGTTGGAGCGCAAGCGCAAGTACGCCGCCACGCACCCGCACGCTCAAACGTTAACCGTCCGCATCGCAAAATTCATCAGCCTTGAGATGCTGCCGTATAGGGTTGTGGAAACGGAGTCCTTCAAAAGTATCATGGAGGCGGCGGCCCCGCGCTACTCAGTTCCCAGTCGCCACTACTTTTCCCGATGTGCCGTCCCAGCCCTGCACGACCACGTCTCCCGCAACATTGTACGCGCCCTCACCAACGCGGTTACTGCCACGGTCCACTTAACTACGGACACGTGGACAAGCACAGGCGGGCAGGGCCACTACATCTCCCTGACGGCACATTGGGTGAATTTAGTGGAGGCTGGGACAGAGTCAGAGCCTGGGACCGCTCACGTCCTACCCACCCCCAGAATTGCGGGCCCCAGCTCGGTGCTGGTATCTGCGGAGGTGTATGCTTCCTCCACTAAAGCACCCTCCTCCTCCTCCTCCTCCTCCTCTGTCTCGCAATCAAGATGTGTTAGCAGCAGCATGTCGCCAGCAGTCGGTGTCGCGCGGTGTGGCAGCACAGCGGTGGGCAAGCGTCAGCAGGCCGTGCTGAAACTACTCAGCTTAGGCGATAAGAGGCACACGGCCCACGAACTGCTGCAGGGTCTGACACAGCAGACCGACCGCTGGCTTGCGCCGCTGAGCCTCCAACCGGGCATGGTCGTGTGTGACAACGGCCGTAACCTGGTGGCGGCTCTGCAGCTCGGCAGCCTCACGCACGTGCCATGCCTGGCCCACGTCTTTAATTTGGTGGTTCAGCGCTTTCTGAAAAGCTACCCACGCTTGTCAGACCTGCTCGTAAAGGCGCGCCGGCTCTGCGCACATTTCCGCAAGTCCCACACGGACGCTGCCACCCTGCGCACCCTGCAACATCACTTTAAGCTGCCAGTGCACCGACTGCTGTGCGACGTGCCCACACGGTGGAACTCTACGCTCCACATGTTGGCCAGGCTCTATGAACAACGGAGAGCTATAGTCGAATACCAACTCCAACATGGGCGGCGCAGTGGGAGTCAGCCTCCTCAATTCCTTTCAGAAGAGTGGGCCTGGTTGGCAGACATCTGCCATGTCCTTGGTAATTTTGAGGAGTCTACCCAGGTGGTGAGCGGCGATGCTACAATCATTAGCGTCACCATTCCTCTGCTATGCATCTTGAGAAATTCCCTGCAAACAATAAAGGCAGCTGCTTTGCGCTCGGAAACGGGGGCGGGGGAAGACAGTATGCCGCTGGATAGTCAGGGCACCCTCCTGTCTATTTCTCAGCGCGTACAGGAGGAGGAGGAGGAGCATGAGGAGGATGAGGAGGAGGGGGAAGAGACAGCTTGGGCCGCTGCTGACGGTACACCGGCTGATTGCCTGTCATCCTTTCAGCGTGTATGGCCTGAGGAGGAGGAGGAGGAGGAGGAGGATCCTGAAAGTGATCTTCCTAGTGAGGACAGCCATGTGTTGCGTACTGGTACCCTGGCACACATGGCTGACTTCATGTTAGGATGCCTTTCTCGTGACCCTCGCGTTGCACGCATTCTGGCCACGACGGATTACTGGGTGTACACACTGCTCGATCCACGGTATAAGGAGAACCTGCCCACTCTGATTCCCGAAGAGGAAAGGGGTTCGAGAGTGTTGCTATACCACAGGACCCTTGCGGACAAGCTGATGGTAAAATTCCCAGCCGACAGCGCTAGTGGCAGAAGGCGCAGTACCGAGGGCAAGGTAGCAGGGGATGTGCGTAGATCGAGCAGTATGTACATCCCAGGCAGTGCAACAGTCTTTAAGGGCCTGGCCAGCTTTATGGCTCCCCACCAAGACTGTGTCACCGCTCCCCAGTCACGGCTGAGTCGGCGGGAGCACTGTAAAAGGATGGTGAGGGAGTACGTAGCGGATCGCACGACCATCCTTGGTGACGCCTCTGCCCCCTACAACTACTGGGTGTCGAAGCTGGACACGTGGCCTGAACTCGCGCTGTATGCCCTGGAGGTGCTTGCTTGTCCTGCGGCTAGCGTCTTGTCGGAAAGGGTGTTTAGTGCGGCTGGGGGAATCATCACAGATAAGCGTAGCCGCTTGTCAACCGACAGTGCCGACAGGCTAACACTCATCAAGATGAACAAAGGCTGGATTTCCCCAGACTTCTGTTCTCCACCAGCGGACAGCAGCGATACGTAAGCAATACGTAGGCTGCACCCGCGGATGGAAGCTACGTTCTCTCTCACCATCCAAAACGGGGACATTTCTGCTTCATCAATCTGTGTCTAATATTCCTCCTCCTCCTCCTCCTGCTCCTCCTCCTGAAACCTCACGTAATCACGCTGAACGGGCAATTTTTCTTAGGGCCACAAGGCTCAGTCAAATAATTTTTCAGAACAATTTTTAAAAGTTTCAATGCGCTTAAAAGCATTGGAACTTTAACTTGAACCAATTTTTCGTTACACTGGGCTGCCTCCAGGCCTAGTTACCACTTAAGCCACATTAACCAAAGCGATTAATGGGTTTCACCTGCCCTCTTGGCTGGCCATGGCCAATTTTTGGGATGTACATTAGTACTGTTGATACAGCAATTTTTGTGGGCCCTCGCCTACAGTGTAATCAAATTAATTTTTAGCCCACCTGCATTACAGCTGACGTAACCTCAGCTGTGTTGGGCAATGCAATGGGATATTTTTATGTACCGCCGGTGGGTTCCAGGGAGCCACCCATGCTGTAGGTGCACACGGAGTTTTTAATACATCTGTACACTTCTAAAGAACCCCAGTCTGACTGGGGCATGCAGTGTGGGCCGAAGCCCACCTGTATTACGCACAACATTACTACCTCAGCTGTGTTGGGCAATGCAATGGGATATTTCTATGTACCGCCGGTGGCTTCCTGGCACCCACCCAGGCAGTGGGTCCACAGGGAGTTTAACCTACATGTGTCCACTTGTAAAGAACCCCAGTCTGACTGGGGCATGCAGTGTGGGCCGAAGCCCACCTGCATTAAGCACGACATTACTACCTCAGCTGTGTTGGGCAATGCAATGGGATATTTTTGTGTACCGCCGGTGGGTTCCAGGGAGCCACCCATGCTGTAGGTGCACACGGAGTTTTTAATACATCTGTACACTTCTAAAGAACCCCAGTCTGACTGGGGCATGCAGTGTGGGCCGAAGCCCACCTGTATTACGCACAACATTACTACCTCAGCTGTGTTGGGCAATGCAATGGGATATTTCTATGTACCGCCGGTGGCTTCCTGGCACCCACCCAGGCAGTGGGTCCACAGGGAATTATAAATGCATCTGTTTCCACTTATAAAGAAACCCAGTCTGACTGGGGCATGCAGTGTGGGCCGAAACCCACCTGCATTAACCCTTTCCAGTCCACTGTGTGACCTGTGAAGACATTAGGGTTTAAGGCTGTACAGCTCCGTTGTTGGTAGACGTCCGTCGGTGTTCTCTTACTGTATATTGCCAGCCTCTCTGCTGTCGGAGCCTATCCTACGTGTCAGCTCATGCAGTACTGGCTTTAGCCAGCATATAGCGCCGTTGTATAACGGCAGAAAAAGAGTAAGCCCCCTAGGAAAACCATATACAAATTGGATTGGAAAGGGTTAAGCACAACATTACTACCTCAGCTGTGTTGGGCAATGCAATGGGATATTTTTGTGTACCGCCGGTGGCTTCCTGGCACCCACCCATGCTGTAGGTGCACACAGAGTTTTTACTACATCTGTACACTTATAAAGAACCCCAGTCAGACTGGGGCATGCAGTGTGGGCCGAAGCCCACCTGCATTAAGCACGACATTACTACCTCAGCTGTGTTGGGCAATGCAATGGGATATTTCTGTGTACCGCCGGTGGGTTCCAGGGAGCCACCCATGCTGTGGGTCGACAGGGACTTCACAATAGGGAGTTGTACCTGCCTGTGTCTATGAATTAAAAAGCCCGGTCTGACTGGGGCATGCAGACACCTTGACAGAATGAATAGTGTGTGGCACATAGGTTCCCCATTGCTATGCCCACGTGTGCAGCTCCTGATGGCGGTGGCACAGGATTCTATTTCTCATTGCTTCTGTACAGCATTGTGGGCTATCGCTCCGCCACTTTTAAAGAGGGACGCTGCCTAGCCGTGCCAACCTCTGCAGTGTGTGCCTGCGGTCCCTCGTCATGGCTGACGCAATTCTAAATAGACATGAGCGTGGTGTGGCATGAGGGCAGCTGAAGGCTGCCCAGGGACACTTTGGTGTGCGCTGTGGGGGGGAGGGGGGGCGGTTGGTCAGCATGTAACCCAGGAGAAGTGTCAGTGGAGTGTCATGCAGGCAGTGATTGTGCTTTGTTGGAGGTAGTGTGGTGCTTAGCAAAGGTATGCCATGCTAATGAGGGCTTTTCAGAAGTAAAAGTTGTTGGGAGGGGGGGGGGCCCACTCTTGCCGGTATTGTGGCTTAATAGTGGGACCTGTGAACTTGAGATGCAGCTCAACATGTAGCCCCCCGCCTGCCCTATCCGTTGCTGTGTCGTTCCCATCACTTTCTTGAATTGCCCAGATTTTCACACATGAAAACCTTAGCGAGCATCGGCGAAATACAAAAATGTTCTGGTCGCCCATTGACTTCAATGGGGTTCGTTGTTCGAAACGAACCCTCGAGCATCACGGGAAGTTCGTTCCGAATAACGAACACCCGAACATTTTGGTGTTCGCTCATCTCTAATTATAATTTATTCTCCCCAACCATTCCAGGCCTTTTCCATCACATTGTCTGACCCAGTTTACAGCATACATGTTAGTGCTGTCAGTGAGGGAGGCACCGCTCACTTTACAGGTCTTCTCCAGAGTCTCTGTAGGTTTCACAGTCCCAGGACCAGACACCACTAGTGAGATCTGTGCAGCGACACCTGGAAATAAACACAAATTACTTCATTCTTTAATAAATCTGAAATCTACAATTATTACTAGAAGTTGTGTGATATTGGCAGGAAATCAGACTCACATTGTAGAGATGATATAACACAGAGTAACCAAAGGAGACTCTTCATGATTGGGCGGAGGAGATAGAACAAGTCAGTTCCAGGTCTGGGTGAACAGTTCCTGATCAGTGGACACTTCTACTTCTCTACTTATACAGGAAGTTATTTACATACATTTACATACATCCTGCAGTGGAGACCCCCAACCTTTATTACCTGGGGAACATTGTAATATAACATTGGTGCTGAGCTACATTGATGAATCATTCATGTTTTTACATATATTCAGTTCTTGGTCCCTCTGGGATTTTAATTTTTTTATTGACAAGTCATCAAGTTAATGACAATTAGTCAAGTAATCCCAATTCAATCAATCAGATAATCTTCTTTGCTGAAGGAAAATGGAAAGAACCTCCACTTCTACTATTAAGCTATTACATAGCAGGAAATTTTAGTAATCCCATATTATGTTATAGGGGTGTAAGCATATTTATTTGTGCATTGTGTTTTTGTGTGAGCCTTTGAGTATTTTACTGTTTTTTGCGCATGAAAGTCATACGTATTTGTGTGCGCACCCCCCCTCCCCCGCAATCATGCTTCCATTGATTACAATGGGCATTGAAGCTAAACTAGTTGTGCTATGTTCATACACAATACACATAACAATAGAGCATGGGGTGTATTTCTCTGAGTGCACGAAATGCATGTGCAAAATTCAGTCATGTGAACGAACCCACTGAAATCAATTGTGAATGTATTTGCTAGAAAGACAAATTGATCCCAGAACGCCTTCTCGTCTTTGATGGGTTTTCCATGTTCTTCTGGCCGTAAAAAGGAACAGATTGAAATCTACCAAGTAAATATATTATGCATATCAGAACAGTATATAATAGAAACCTGTCACTGACCGGAGGAACTTCTGAGGTACGAGCTATTACATATCAGGAAATGTCAGTAATCAAATATTGTGTTATAGGAATGAAGAGCAGTGATGGCGGATTCCACATGGGGTAAAAATCTGCCATAACAATTTTGCATCAAAATCCGCATGTCTTAGGACGGTGCCACAGAGGCGAAAGCAGATTTGCGCCACATATTTGTGCAATGAGCATTGCATTTTTGCGAGCATCCGTGTGTTTTACTGTATTTTTCCATATGCAAGTCATGTGTATTTGTGAATGCAAAAAAACCTCCAGCATGCTGCCATTGATTTCAATAGGAAATTAAGGTAAATTAACTTAATATATGTTTGTGTGCAAAACGCATGTAAGTAAAACATGCTGCACATTTTTTATTTTTTGCACGACCAAATGCGTGCGCAAAATACATACATGTAAACAATCCCATTGAAAGCAGTGGGCTCTATTCACTGCGTATCTCGAGAACAAATGTTGCAAATGCACTACGCTGCGCAAATGTCTTTATGTGCATCCGGCCTAATGTGTATGTTGGTGTGGATTGGAAATTAAAATAGTACAGGCATGCTGTGGATTCCGCTCTTTGCAGCAATTTCGTGACAAACCTGCAGCCAAATCTGCATGAAATCCACATGTAGGATCTGAGTTTTCATGTTGATGTGTTTGTAGCAGATTTTTCCACCACGTGTGACTCTACCCTCAGTGTATGTTCACATCTGTCAGATTAGTTACAGAAGATGTGTCCCAAACATATGAATGGGATTGTTTCTGTAGGAGATGTTGTCATATTTACATTTATGGGACAGTCACAGAAATTATATCACTCATCAAAAGTGATTGACTACTTGTCCCACAATACTGAATATCACTGATAAAGGTTGTCTGAGGGCTCCTTCCACTGGCGATAACGATATCTCTGCGAAAAAAACAAAACGCAATGTTAAAATCGCATCACAACGCTGCAAAATCGCAAGCTTTTGCGTTGCGATGCGAGAATTTGTTTTGCCATTGCACTGTATGGGTGACAGAAAAATGCAAAACGCTGAAACAATCCTCCTGCTGCGATTTTTAATCCTCGCATCGCAGCTTGCCCTTAAACATCGCTAGTGGAAAGGGTGTCATAGAACAACATGTGTGGGACTTTCCTGCGAGAGCTCGCACTCTCGCATTACACTGAAAACGTGCGATTACCTCGCCAGTGGAAAGGAGCCCTAAGGGCTCCCACACACTTGTCTTTGCGTTTTTTGGTAACACGATTGTCAATGGGACTTTCTAATGTTAGAAATGCAACGCAACGCAATGCAACTTGCGTTTTTGGTGCATTACGTTGCGTTTTTAACATTAGAAAGTCCCAATGACAATCGCGTTACCAAAAAACACAAACACAAGTGTGTGGGAGTCCTAATAATTATATTTTATTATTCCAGGGGTGTAACTATAGCGAATGCAGTTGCACCCGGGCCCAAGACCCTTAGGTGGCCTATAAGGCCTATCTTCTCCATATAGGATAGCATTATAGTTGGGGGGGGGGGGGGGGGCTGTTACAGATTTGGCATTAGGGCCCAAATTTTCAAGTTATGCCTCTGACTATAGCTAATAAATAACACATATATGTTGCAGGTCTAGATGAATGCCGGCCACTAAAATACATATCAGGTAAACAAGGAGGTCATGTAGCAATATTATACATCAAAGGATAAGAATCCTTACCAAGTCCCTGAAGGTGGTAACAGCTGTCCCTGGATTCACCCCAGAAAGAATCACTGCCTGTCCTATTCTAGGCTGATAACAGATGATAATAGAATATACAGCGATTGTTTACACATGTATCATCTGTGTGTGAAGAACATCCATGTGAATGGCCTCATTGGCTATAATGGGTCTGTGTGTATTTCTGTATTGATATAGTTTTAATTTGGGGGGGGGGAGTATAGGAGGAAACATGTTGGAAACAGAAGGACAGCAGCAGCAGCACCACCACCAATTTCCTCAAACCCCACTGTAGATGCATAAGGTCTGCAAATACTTTGTAGTGGCCGGATTGGCAACTTTGAATGACGCCTGAGGCCACAAACAGAGAACTGCCATATTCCCCGTGCCCCGTTTGTCTATTTTGCTGCTCTATACGTTGACGGCAGCAGAAATATCCCCTTTCCCAATGTACAGACCACGTTTTCTATAGGCATATAAACATGATGCAGAACCTTCCTCTGCTCCCTCCATAGAAACCTGGTATACAAGCTTTCATACCAGCAGCAATATAACCTCTGTAGAATATCTGCTCCTCTTAGCCAAATACCACGTGTCATAGAGGCATATGAAAGCGATGTAACTTCATTGTAATGTGCTCAACTGTAAAATTGCCACTGATTACACTGTGCCTACTGTATGTCATATATGGCTAGGTCATGTGATACAGGCATCCAATGAAACTGTTCCCCATATGCAAGATGGAGGACACATTTGGTGATATCAGCATGGCATACTGGCTGCTGATTGGCTGCACACTGACTTCTATGAGGCATTATGGGAAATTTGATTTCTGACTAAACTGATTTGATTTAGGAAAAATCAGGATGATTTTATCACCCTGCTGATCAAGCTGAGCAACACTATATAGGAGATGTCTTTATGCACATATGGTACATTGAATCTACAATGACACAGGACTCCTAAATTGGTGATGTACCCTGTCCTCTACAGTACATGAGGCTGTGATGATGTCATGCCGTGGAACCCTGACAATATAATACATAGTATGATGATAAATATGGAGCATTACAAGGACAGTGTTTAGTAATGATGGAAGTGCCAGCTTCTACCAAATCTCTCTTTATACAGTATTTTTAGTGGTGACCTTAAAAGTTCAGTTTTATCTATAAAAGGGTGTTCTTTTTGTTGCTGTGCATAAAAATATTTTTCCTTGGACCCATATGTATATTTGAAGGATGCAAACACCTATAATCAGTTCCTATGATTCTTAAGTTTAATCACTTAGTGACCAAGCCTGTTTGTGCCTTAAAGGAGATGTCCCGCGCCGAAACGGGTTTTTTTTTTTTTAAACCCCCCCCCCGTTCGGCGCGAGACAACCCCGATGCAGGGGTTAAAAAAACCACCCGCACAGCGCTTACCTGAATCCCGGCGGTCCGGCGTCTTCATACTCACCTGCTGAAGATGGCCGCCGGGATCCTCTGCCTTCGTGGACCGCAGCTCTTCTGTGCGGTCCACTGCCGATTCCAGCCTCCTGATTGGCTGGAATCGGCACGTGACGGGGCGGAGCTACACGGAGCCGCTCTCTGGCACGAGCGGCTCCATAGAAGACTACAGAAGACCCGGACTGCGCAAGCGCGGCTAATTTGGCCATCGGAGGCCGAAAATTAGTCGGCACCATGGAGACGAGGACGCTAGCAACGGAGCAGGTAAGTATAAAACTTTTTATAACTTCTGTATGGCTCATAATTAATGCACAATGTACATTACAAAGTGCATTATTATGGCCATACAGAAGTGTATAGACCCACTTGCTGCCTCGGGACATCTCCTTTAATGACCAGGCCAAAATTTGGAAATCTGACACGTGTCAATTTAACAAGGAATAACACTGTAAAGGTTTTGCATATCCAAGTGATTCTGACATTGTTTTTTTGCCAAATATTGTACTTCATTTAGGCGGTAAAACTAGACTGATAGAATTTGTGTATGTTTATTAAAAGCATCAAAATTGGAAAATTGTTTGAAAAAAATCATCATTTTTCACATTTACAACTGCAATATCTCAAATATGTGCAAACATAATATAGAAATTTTGCTAGTATATATTTTTCCATCTGTTTACTTTACTCTGGGTGCACATTGGAAAAACTTTATTTATTTATTTATTTTAACCATGTAGGAGGTGTCTCAGAATAATAGATACGCCCACAAATGAGCACATTTTAAAAACTACACCCCATGATGTGTCCACTGAAGGGGGGTCATGAGTATTTTGACCGCACAGTTTCTTTTCAGGAATTAATGCAATTTAGAGGAGAAAAAATAAAATTTAATATTTTTGCAAATATGTAATTTTAAAGACAGGATTTTTTTCTCTATTGCACATGTAAACGAGAATTTGCACACCAAAACGGATACCCTGTTTGTACCGTGTTCAGAAACATACGCATTGTGGCCCTAATCTTCAGTCTGGATGCACAACGGGGCCGAAACCGAAAGGAGCAGCTGGTGGCTTTCAGATCAGACATTTTGCTTGAAGGCATTTTAGGCTCACATTTATTGCTCACTTGTAGAGCCATTGTGCGGCCAAAAGATAGAGAACCCTCACAAATGACCTCATTTTAGAAACAATACCCCTTAACGCATTCCTCTAGTGGTGTTCTGTGTATTTTTACCCCATGGTTTCTGAATGAATTGAAGCAAAGCAGAAGGAAAAAATTACAATTTTTGTTTTTTTTTGGCAATTGTGTCATTTTAAAAATTAGTTTTTTTGTACAGCACACAAATATGAATGAAGACTGTAACCCCAAAATGGATCCCCCCGTTTGTCCCGTGTTCAGAAACATACCCATTGTGGCCTTAATCTTCTGTCTGGATGCACAACGTGGCCCAAACTGAACATAAAATCAAACTTTAATGGTCTTTTAACTTTTACGTGATCGCCATTATCCATTAGATAACAGCATTCATGTGCCCGGGGACCACTCACCGCTGTCCTCTGTTACTGCTCCACGCTCTCGTCTACCTTTAGTAACCAGGAGCAAGATTTTAAATTTCCCAGGCCCTACCTAGCTTCTGCGCTTGCGTCCGCCATTTTGGCGATGGGTGCATGCGCCAAAGCTGGGGAAAGGTCCATGGATAAGGATCCCATGAGGGGACATGATTTGTGGCCTTAGTTAAGGACTTTCACCTCCCCTCATGGATTGGATCCGTGAGGGGAGGTAAAACTTTAGCTTTTTTTTTTTTTTTTGTGATCACCGTTATCCATTGGATAACAGCAATAATGTGACCAAGAACCATGTACTGCAACCCCCATGAAATCTCCAGGCTCTTGGCTACTTTTAGTAGCTAGGTGCAAAAGATTTTAAATTACCCTGGCAATCTGTGGTTTTTGCGCTTGCGTCCGTCATTTTGGCGATAGACGCATACGCAGAAGCCGGGGTAAGGTCCATGGACAAATCCAGGGGCCTAAGGTACCTAATTTCACCCCCCGCACCCCCCCGACCTCCCCTCTCACGGATATGATCCATGAGGGGAGATGAAACAAACTTTTATTCTTTTTTTTTTTACACTTTTTAAACTTTTTTTTAACTTTTACATGATCGCTTCTATACATTGGATAGCAGCAATCATGTGACCGGGAAACGCATACAGCAGCTCCAGCTGACAGCTCCCTGCTCTCGGCTACTCATATTATCCAGGAGCAGGTAGTTTTTAAATCTCCCGGGCCTCCCGGCCCTCTGCACATGCGCGTGATGTATTGCCGTCTGGCGCGCATGTGCAGACACCGTGTCGGGTCCTGCAGGACCGGAACGACGGGGGACATTGTGGAGGACAGGGGTGAGTATTTTCAGCTCCTCTTACAGATCCAATCTGTAAGGGGAGCTGAAACTATAGCTTTTATTTATTTTACATTGATTTTAATGTGATCGACGGTATTTGGTGGATACCTGCGATCGCGTGACTGGAGGAGGGGTCCCGCAGCCCGAGATGACAGCTCCAGGATGTTGGCTACCTCACATAGCCGACAGCATGGAGCTGTCATGTCCAAAGTCTGCAGGGCTTTATTCCCCAAGGGATGCATGCTTTTACGTCCTCTGGGAATAAAGCCCAGCAGAACAGGACGTTAAAGGCAATGGGCTGGTCACTAAGGGGTTAATTTTTTCTTGAGGCAAGATTAATCAAGTCTGGAATTCTGGCAAAGTGCTTTATTTTTTATGGAGTTCACAATGCGGTACAAATAATATGTAAAAGTTATTCTGTGCAAAATTAACTATTTTAGCCAAGTTTTTTAAATACATGTTTTCACAACGTTCACTACGCAGGTTAGATATTGTACTAACTTTTTTACCCTGGTAATTATGAACACAGTACATCAAATCCCCCCCCCCCCCCTGTATTTACATATTAAAGGGGTAATGCAGGGGTTTGACTTTTATTTTTTTTTATTTGTAATGTGTGACATCAGACTTTTCCTTTCTGTCCTCTTTTGGATCCCAGAGCCTCTCAGGGCAATTTTATGGATTTCCTACAAGACACTAAAACTTTCTCTGCTAAAAAAATAAATAAAGAAATAAAAAAATAAAAAATCATATATATATATAACTTTTCTGCCATCTAGTGACATAATGGAATTACAGGATATAACGGCTTCAGTGAGTAGACCTGTATTTACATATTATTTTCTGCCATCTAGTAACATAATGGCTGCCTCTGGATCAACAACCGATATACGCTACGTTGGGAGAGGAAAATCTGGTGAACGGGTGCACAAATCAAACATTTGTGTGCCTGTTTACATGGCCTGGTGAGCACGGCGCAAATGCGCTGAGCTAACCAGGCCATCACCCATTTCCCCTCCCTCCCCATCGCAGGCTCACCTCTTGTTCCTCCCCACTCATTCTGTGCAATGGGAGGGGGCGGAATGGGGTGTAGCTAAGCGATGGTCCACCCCGCCTCCTCAAATTGATGGTTATGGACAAGGGGTTGGGAGAGGGCAGACGCTTAGCTCCACGCACATCCTAACCCTTGTCCATAGCCATCAAAGGGAGGAAGCGGAGGAGGTTCTGCCCCCATCCCGACTCCTCCCATTGCAATCCAATGCATCAGATCACAGCACATAATGTGAAAACAGACGGCCTATATGCGCTCATGGGAAAAAGCCCTCAAGGATCTAAGTCCAATGACTTTGTGGTGCAATTTATGTGTAAATTCCTATGCATGTAATACAGACAGCAGACAACAGCATTGCTTTGCTTTGTTGCATTCTGACCTGCATTTTTCAAGCACCTATATAAGGAGCGGCCTATTTTTGTCCATGTCACCAGTGTAAGTCGATAGGAACATAAAAAAACACTGATAATATGAGTGTTACATGTGTATTACCTCCGTGCTTCCATGCATGTTGCCATCAGTCAGTGGTTTTTTTTTACATGCGTGAAAAATGTAACAAATATACATGCCACACTCGTAAAAAAACATAAGCATGAAAATCGCACTGAATGAATGCAGTGAATATGGTGCATTTTTCACAGACTGAATAGTGAAATGCCTGTGTGAATGAACTGTTAGAATTATCTGTTTTTAGTCATTCTAAAGAGATTTTTGTCAACAAACTTTCTTACAACAACTCAAACTTGGCTAAATTCACACAGGCGAGCGCGATATCAGGTCAAGAAACCTGACTGTCCCATTGAAAACAATGGACAATGTGTTCTGAGAAACTCGAAAATATAGGACGTGGCGATTTTTATTAGTTTTTTTCTATCTCACAGCATCACTACATGCAGAAAAATCGCTCATGTGTGACTCAATTCAAAAGAAAGGAGTTTATATTCGCACAAGTTTTGTGCATCTCACAACACACAATATTGATGTGATTTTCGTGCTCATGAGCATCTGGCCTTAGACCAGACATTATCAGTCTCCATGAGACCCATTTCTCCAACTCTTCGGCACCTAGGTTCTTTCATTCTTAGTATTCTCAGGTTCACTCCTCAACTGCTCTCAAGAACATCATTTTGGGGTATGTATACCATTCTAATTACAGTGGTACCTTGGGATGCGAGCGCCTCAGCTTGCGAGTTTTCTGACTGCGACCAGGCTCTCTCCCGAATGTTTGCCCTGCTTTATGAGCAAAAACTCGGGGTCTGAGCCTGGTTGCAAGTCAAAAAATCTCTCAAGCTGAGGCTCAGGGGGGTCAATACTCACCTATCGCCAGCATTTCGTCCTTGCGATGGTCTGCGGTGCTGCTGCAGGCTGTCCCACCCTCCTTCATGCGACAGAGTATTTCTTTCCGGATGTGGGGCCTTGAATGCCCAGCCTCTAGAAAGCTAATGCTCTGATTGGTTAAATCATTCAATGTTGTCATTGAATGACTGTGATTAGTTAACCCAGCGCCGGCTTTCATTGGCTGACGCAGCGCTGAGTTAACCAGTCAGAGCATTAGCCTAACATCCAGAAAGCAATGGTCTGCAACCACCTGCAGCAGTGCCACAGACCATCACGGTACACAGGCGGTAGGTAAGTATTAATCTTTTTTTTTTTTTATTTGTAGGTATTTTCTCCATAGAAATGAATTGAAATGCAATAAATGCGGAACTCAGATAAACAGAGACCAGATAAACAGAAAGTGGCTATTCTGGCAAATGCTTTTACAGCGTTTACCAGTATTTTATGGCATGGATTGTTACATTTGCAGAAAGCAAGTATGTATAAATTTTTTAATTTGTATATTTTTCCACTAAGAACAATCGTGTAACAGAAAGGAAGTTTCTTTTTTTGTAAAACCACAGTAAACCGCAGCATCCTAGTGGTTTAATGTTTAGTTTGTAGATTCAATAAAAAGCCTAATTAAATGTAGAAGATTCATTAGACAAGCAGGTCCTTATTTAATCACTCCCCTTGTGGAAAAAGAAGACCTACACATGTGACAACCTAAGAGCAAATATGCCTTCTAGTTTATGGGTGGCGAATGGGGGTTGATAGAATTGTTGGAAGTCCATGATATCCTATCACCTGAGGTGATGTGAAACTTTACAGAAGAGAATGAACACTGACAGATCATCTTTCTCTCCCTGTCGGTCCTTGCTGCCCCACCCACTACCCTGAATGGGCTGAAGTGACACCTGCAAGTTTAAAACATGCAATTCCCACTTCAGCCTGCTTAATTTCTTTCTAGAATGTACCTTCCACTACGTTCTGGTGTTGAATTTGAAACAAGACCAAACCCACAGCTCTAGTCCCTTTCTTAGCCGAGAAAGATATAGAAAAATACTACCTAACCCCCGGCTGAAAAGCGCTCAGGCAAAACTGTAAAGTTCTTTTCTCCTAGCCAAAGCATCATTTGAATCATCATAGAATCATCCTTTTGAGGTCCTGGCGCTCCTCAGTGCCTCGCTGTTTAAAAATATAACCTTTATTTCACAGTATTAAAAGCATGCTTAATGTAAATTAATATATATATATAATTCAATCTTGGTCCATCCAACCATATTACAGTATTATAGAATCCTACTGCAGATCAATCTCTACTGTGCGCATTTGTTGACCATAATATGTCAGGACCAGCGGGTCTCGGAGTCTCTGTGCTCGTACGGCCGCTCCTATCACCGGGCTGCGGGGGTGCAGTACAGGGGAGCCCCAGTCTTTGTGATCTCCCCTGGACGCCGTAATCCTGGACGCAGGCTCCAGGCATGCGCCCCTGTGCTCAGGGTGCGGGCGCCTAGTAGCTGGGTTGCTCTGGCGGGTGCTGTTGCTCTGTCTCTGCCATGGGGCTGTTCTCCCAGCGCCCTGTGATTGGGTCCTGCTGCTGTCAGGCTCCCCGCCCCAATCAGCTGCTGGGGCGGGAGTTCTGACAGCATTTAAACTGCTCAGTTCCTTCCTGATCTTGCCTGTGTATGTTTGGTCTCCAGCTACACCTGCATACCCTGAATTGATGTCTTGTTTTGACTCGCTTGCTTTAGACCTGACTTCCACTTTGGTTGACCGCTTGTACCACGTTTTCTCCTGTCTCTAACCCGGATTGTCTGACCTGCTTTTGTGTTGGTTTGTTTTCTTGTATTTGTCTTAGTCTGACTCCTGCTCCTCATCCCTACTGTCGCTCTAGGGCCTAGCCTAGGGGGGCAAGTAGGTAGGGACATGGGTTGCGGATTGGACTATGGACCTCCACCTGCCCAGACTCCAGTCGTGACATAAGAATTATACCTCAAAGCATTGTGAGAAGCATGAAACTGCATGGTGGTCCAAAGATATGGAGATAACTGAAAAATTTAAAACAATGTGTGACATGTTGCTAAGGGAAGAAGGTAAATGTGTGAGGGCCGGTGTCCAACACAACGATCATTTGAAAAGCCACAATCTTGGAACCAAGCTGATATTTTCAAATTGTGAAGGGTGCATGTGGCATGTTTATCTGATAGGGTATCCAAATTTGTGATGTATCATTTATTGTTAGCAAAAGTTATTACCTTTAGACCACCCTGAAGAACCCATTTTTTGTAATGCATCTATTTACATGGGTGATTTTTCTCTCACAGTGATACTGCTAGATGGAAAAATCACAGCATAGCCTATTACATTAGACATTAGAATAGTATATGGAAAAATACAGTTTCCCACACATCGCACAGAATGTAGGTGGGGTGCAACATTCTTGGGTGTGACCCCTCTCCGCTCATGTAAATACGGCTTAAAGGGGTTGTCCTGCGGCCAAAACAAAAATTTTTTCACACCCCAGTCCCCCATGTTAAGCAAGCATTACAAACTACCCATGTATATCGTTTTTTTAGAGCGTTTCTACTCACCATGAAGCTGTTTCATGAAGTTATAAAAATCTTCTTTCAAGATGGCCGCCGTCATTTCCCAAGGTGCACCGCTGGTCTTCTCCCATGGTGCACTGCGGGTCTTCTCCCATAGTGCACCGTGGATGTTCTTCTCCAGTCTGAGCTCCACTGCCGATTACAGCCACCTCATTGGCTGATCAGCACCACGTGACGGGAGCGGAGCTACGCGATGACGCTGAGAAGGGTGAGGAGCCAGGACGCAGCTCGTGAGCCCGGAGGCACCAGGAGATGATTCTTTTCTGCTCAAGCGCGACTGTTGCGGCGACCAGAGAAGAAGGCTTCAGTCGTTGCCATGGAGACGGGGATGCCAGCACCGGAGGGGGTAAATGTATAACTTCTGTATGGCCAATATTTAATGCACGATGTATATTACAAAGTGCATTAATATGGCCATACAGAAGTGCATAACTGCACTTGCTTCTGCGGGACAACCCCTTTAATAGTGAAACTATGATTTTAATACCATTTTGCTGTTACATTTTTTAAAACACAAATCCTTTAAAAACAGAAACCAAAACACTGATGGGAACGAGCTCTAAGCTAATTCATTCCATGCAGACCATGAAATAAGTCCTAACATCCATCTGCTCAATATATCTGAATATAAAATATTACTCCACTTTGTAAAGTTCCCACAGATCAAACAAGATGAAGGATTCAGAACTCAAACTCCTGATCCCCAATGTATTTCTCCAGCTGTATACTTTCTATACACCAGTTTCTGTACATGTCCTCAGTCCATCTGTTACGCTGTGACTCTCTCTAGCACAATAATATGTCCCGGATTCATCAGGTTTCACTCCAGTGAGTTTGAGATAAACTTCTCCTTTATTTGTGTCTCTTGTTATAGTTATACGTCCCTGAAGAGACTGGGCATAGTAGGTGTTGGCATTATAATATATTCCCCCCAACCACTCCAGGCCTTTCCCTTCAGGTTGTCTGACCCAATTTACAGCAAGCATGTTAGTGCTGTCAGTAAGGGAGGCACCACTCACTTTACAGGTCTTCTCCAGAGTCTCTGTAGGTTTCACAGTCCCAGGACCAGACACCTCCAGTGAGATCTGTGCAGCAACACCTGGAAATAAACAGAAATTACTTCATTCTTTAATAGATCTGAAATCTACAATTATTACTAGAAGTTGTGTGATATTGGCAGGAAATCAGACTCACATTGTAGAGATGATATAACACAGAGTAACCAAAGGAGACTCTTCATGATTGGGCGGAGGAGATAGAACAAGTCAGTTCCAGGTCTGGGTGAACAGTTCCTGATCAGTGGACACTTCTACTTCTCTACTTATACAGGAAGTTATTTACATACATTTACATACATCCTGCAGTGGAGACCCCCGACCTTTACTAACTGGAGAGCTTCACTTTAATACAGTAAAACCTCTACTAATGTTGGTAACCCGTCCTAAAGCAAACGGCTTTACCTGAAACCGCTGCTACTCGAGGTAATTATTTCCATAGGAATCAAAGTAAATCTAATTAATTTGTTCTAGACATTCCAAAAAACACACCAAATCACATTTAATGGAGAATAAATATGGTCTTTGATACCAAAAACAATAACAAATGAATATAAAAGACTACTATAAAGAATAAATGAATATTTTACATGTTATTGAACATGTTACTGTGTCTTATCTGTGGTGTTACGTAGGACTACAGGTCACTTCTGCTACATTATCTGTCCTCAGTGTTATCACTTAGTTCTCTGTGTTGTTACATTACAGTGCAATTGTATAATACTGTACTGTATTAGTATATTACTAGAGATGAGCGAACACCAAAATGCTCGGGTGTTCGTTATCCGGAACGAACATCCCGCGATGTCCGGGTGTTCGTTTCGAACAACGAACCCCATTGAAGTCAATGGGCGACCCGAACATTTTTGTATTTCGCCGATGCTCGCTAAGGTTTTCATGTGTGAAAATCTGGGCAATTCACGAAAGTGATGGGAACGACACAGCAACGGATAGGGCAGGCGAGGGGCTACATGTTGGGCTGCATCTCAAGTTCACAGGTCCCACTATTAAGCCACAACAGCGGCAAGAGTGCCCCCCCCCCCCTCACAACAACTTTTACTTCTGAAAAGCCCTCATTAGCATGGCATACCTTTGCTAAGCACCACACTACCTCCAACAAAGCATAATCACTGCCTGCATGACACTCCACTGACACTTCTCCTGGGTTACATGCTGCCCAACCGCACCCCCTCCCCCCCACAGCGCACACCAAACTGTCCCTGCGCAGCCTTCAGCTGCCCTCATGCCACACCACCCTCATGTCTATTTAGAAGTGCGTCTGCCATGACGAGGGACCGCAGGCACACACTGCACAGGGTTGACACGGCTAGGCAGCGACCCTCTTTAAAAGGGGCGGGGCGATAGCCCACAATGCTGTACAGAAGCAATGAGAAATAGAATCCTCTGCCACCGCCATCAGGAGCTGCACACGTGGGCATAGCAATGGGGAACCTATGTGCTACACACTATTCATTCTGTCCAGGTGTCTGCATGCCCCAGTCAGACCGGGCTTTTTAATTCATAGACACAGGCAGGTACAACTCCCTATTGTGAAGTCCCTGTCGACCGACAGCATGGTTGTCTCCCTGGAACCCACCGGCGGTACACAAAAATATCCCATTGCATTGCCCAACACAGCTGAGGTAGTAATGTCGTGCGTAATACAGGTGGGCTTCGGCCCACACTGCATGCCCCAGTCAGACTGGGGTTCTTTACAAGTGGAAACAGATGCATTTATAATTCCCTGTGGACACACTGCCTGGGTGGGTGCCAGGAAGCCACCGGCGGTACATAGAAATATCCCATTGCATTGCCCAACACAGCTGAGGTAGGAATGTCGTGCGTAATACAGGTGGGCTTCGGCCCACACTGCATGCCCCAGTCAGACTGGGGTTCTTTACAAGTGGACACATGTAGGTTACACTCCGTGTGCACCTACAGCATGGGTGGCTCCCTGGAACCCACCGGCGGTACACAAAAATATCCCATTGCATTGCCCAACACAGCTGAGGTAGGAATGTCGTGCGTAATACAGGTGGGCTTCGGCCCACACTGCATGCCCCAGTCAGACTGGGGTTCTTTACAAGTGGAAACAGATGCATTTATAATTCCCTGAGGACCCACGTCCTGGGTGGGTGCCAGGAAGCCACCGGCGGTACATAAATATATCCCATTGCATTGCCCAACACAGCTGAGGTAGTAATGTCGTGCGTAATACAGGTGGGCTTCGGCCCACACTGCATGCCCCAGTCAGACTGGGGTTCTTTACAAGTGGACACATGTAGGTTACACTCCGTGTGCACCTACAGCATGGGTGGCTCCCTGGAACCCACCGGTGGTACATAAATGTATCCCATTGCAGTGCCCTGCTCAGCAGAACTAACGTCAGATACAATACAGGTGGGCTTCGGCCCACAGTGCATGCCCTAGTCAGACTGGTAATATGTTCTTTAACAGTAACCGCGTTGGTGGTAATGTGGTGGTGACTGCGGACCTATTAGCGCGGTATTATTTTGTTGGTTTTCGGAATGTGGCCAGGATTAAGTGGGCCGTGGCGGGGGGATGTTGGGGGGCTCTCTTGTAGTGTCGGTAAAGGTGAAATTCTTGGACTGCCACCAGACGAACCAATGCAAAGGCATTTGCCAAGAATGTTTTCATTGTTGGAGGAGGAGGGGGATGTTTTGGAGGCACTACGTGTCCTCTCCACGTGTTCGTGGTTATATGGACCTTAGCAGTAACCGCGTTGGTGGTAATGTGGTGGTGACTGCGGACCTATTAGCGCGGTTTTATTTTGTTGGTTTTCGGAATGTGGCCAGGATTAAGTGGGCCGTGGCGGGGGGATGTTGGGGGGCTCTCTTGTAGTGTCGGTAAAGGTGAAATTCTTGGACTGCCACCAGACGAACCAATGCAAAGGCATTTGCCAAGAATGTTTTCATTGTTGGAGGAGGAGGGGGATGTTTTGGAGGCACTACGTGTCCTCTCCACGTGTCCGTGGTTATATGGACCTTAGCAGTAACCGCGTTGGTGGGAAATGGCCTCGCCGCCATTATGTCTTTGTGAAGCCTCTGTTTCCACACCCCAGAGACATACCATTAGCAGCGGTAAAGGCAGAGCCCAGAATTCGTAACATTTCAGCCGTAGCATTAGGACAGGCCCCACTAACATATCAATAGCAGCATTATAGGAGGAGCGCAGTCTTCGTTCCATGTCAGTAATAGTAGCACTCAAGACCGGCCCCAGTAAGAATTCCGAAGCAGCAGTATAGTGGGAGCGCAGTCTTCGTTCCATGTCAGTAATAGTAGCACTCAAGACAGGCCCCAGGAACAATTCCGAAGCAGCAGTATAGTGGGAGCGCAGTCTTCGTTCCATGTCAGTAGCTGCAGTATAGCCAAGGCCCAAGTTACATTTATTTAGCAAAAGTGTAGGCCAACCCCACACACACTTCTGTACCATGAGTGCAGGCGAAGAACATACAAATTGCTATGATTACACTGTAAATGAGGGCCCCAAAAAATTGGTGTACCAACAGTACTAATGTACCTCAGTAAAAATTGGCCATGCCCAACCAAGATGGCAGGTGAAACCCATTAATCGCTTTGGTTAATGTGGCTTAAGTGGTAACTAGGCCTGGAGGCAGCCCAGTGTAATGAAAAATTGGTTCAAGTTAAAGTTCCAACGCTTTTAAGCGCATTGAAACTTTTAAAAATTGTTTTGAAAAATTATTTGAGTGAGCCTTGTGGCCCTAAGAAAAATTGCCCGTTCAGCGTGATTACGTGAGGTTTCAGGAGGAGGAGCAGGAGGAGGAGGAGGAGGAATATTAGACACAGATTGATGAAGCAGAAATGTCCCCGTTTTGGATGGTGAGAGAGAACGTAGCTTCCATCCGCGGGTGCAGCCTACGTATTGCTTACGTATCGCTGCTGTCCGCTGGTGGAGAAGAGAAGTCTGGCGAAATCCAGGCTTTGTTCATCTTGATGAGTGTTAGCCTGTCGGCACTGTCGGTTGACAAGCGGGTACGCTTATCTGTGATGATTCCCCCAGCCGCACTAAACACCCTCTCCGACAAGACGCTAGCCGCAGGACAAGCAAGCACCTCCAGGGCATACAGCGCTAGTTCAGGCCACGTGTCCAGCTTCGACACCCAGTAGTTGTAGGTGGCAGAGGCGTCACGGAGGACGGTCGTGCGATCGGCTACGTACTCCCTCACCATCCTTTTACAGTGCTCCCGCTGACTCAGCCTTGACTGGGGAGCGGTGACACAGACTTGGTGGGGAGCCATGAAGCTGTCCAGGCCCTTAAAGACTGTTGCACTGCCTGGGATGTACATGCTGCTCGATCTCCGCACCTCCCCTGCTATCTTGCCCTCGGTACTGCGCCTTCTGCCACTAGCGCTGTCGGCTGGGAATTTTACCATCAGCTTGTCCGCAAGGGTCCTGTGGTATAGCAACACTCTCGAACCCCTTTCCTCTTCGGGAATGAGAGTGGGCAGGTTCTCCTTATAGCGTGGGTCGAGCAGTGTGTACACCCAGTAATCCGTTGTGGCCAGAATGCGTGCAACGCGAGGGTCACGAGAAAGGCATCCTAACATGAAGTCAGCCATGTGTGCCAGGGTACCTGTACGCAACACATGGCTGTCTTCACTAGGCAGATCACTTTCAGGATCCTCCTCCTCCTCCTCCTCCTCAGGCCATACACGCTGAAAGGATGACAGGCAATCAGCCGGTGTACCGTCAGCAGCGGGCCAAGCTGTCTCTTCCCCCTCCTCCTCATCCTCCTCATGCTCCTCCTCCTCCTCCTCCTCCTGTACGCGCTGAGAAATAGACCGGAGGGTGCCCTGACTATCCAGCGGCATACTGTCTTCCACCGCCCCCGTTTCCGAGCGCAAAGCAGCTGCCTTGATGGTTTGCAGGGAATTTCTCAAGATGCATAGCAGAGGAATGGTGACGCTAATGATTGTAGCCTCGCCGCTCACCACCTGGGTAGACTGCTCAAAATTACCAAGGACATGGCAGATGTCTGCCAACCAGGCCCACTCTTCTGAAAGGAATTGAGGAGGCTGACTCCCACTGCGCCGCCCATGTTGCAGTTGGTATTCGACTATAGCTCTACGCTGTTCATAGAGCCTGGCCAACATGTGGAGCGTAGAGTTCCACCGTGTGGGAACGTCGCACAGCAGTCGGTGCACTGGCAGCTTAAAGTGATGTTGCAGGGTGCGCAGGGTGGCAGCGTCCGTGTGGGACTTGCGGAAATGTGCGCAGAGCCGGCGCGCCTTTACCAGCAGGTCTGACAAGCGTGGGTAGCTTTTCAGAAAGCGCTGAACCACCAAATTAAATACGTGGGCCAGGCATGGCACGTGCGTGAGGCTGCTGAGCTGCAGAGCCGCCACCAGGTTACGGCCGTTGTCACACACGACCATGCCCGGTTGGAGGCTCAGCGGCGCAAGCCAGCGGTCGGTCTGCTGTGTCAGACCCTGCAGCAGTTCGTGGGCCGTGTGCCTCTTATCGCCTAAGCTGAGTAGTTTCAGCACGGCCTGCTGACGCTTGCCCACCGCTGTGCTGCCACACCGCGCGACACCGACTGCTGGCGACATGCTGCTGCTAACACATCTTGATTGCGAGACAGAGGAGGAGGAGGAGGAGGGTGCTTTAGTGGAGGAAGCATACACCTCCGCAGATACCACCACCGAGCTGGGGCCCGCAATTCGGGGGGTGGGTAGGACGTGAGCGGTCCCAGGCTCTGACTCTGTCCCAGCCTCCACTAAATTCACCCAATGTGCCGTCAGGGAGATGTAGTGGCCCTGCCCGCCTGTGCTTGTCCACGTGTCCGTTGTTAAGTGGACCGTGGCAGTAACCGCGTTGGTGAGGGCGCGTACAATGTTGCGGGAGACGTGGTCGTGCAGGGCTGGGACGGCACATCGGGAAAAGTAGTGGCGACTGGGAACTGAGTAGCGCGGGGCCGCCGCCTCCATGATACTTTTGAAGGACTCCGTTTCCACAACCCTATACGGCAGCATCTCAAGGCTGATGAATTTTGCTATGCGGACGGTTAACGTTTGAGCGTGTGGGTGCGTGGCGGCGTACTTGCGCTTGCGCTCAAACACTTGCGCAAGCGACGGCTGGACGGTGCGCTGAACTACACTGGTGGATGGGGCCGAGGACAGCGGAGGTGAGGGTGTGGGTGCAGGCCATGAGGCGGTAGTGCCTGTGTCCTGAGAGGGGGGTTGGATAGCAGTGTCAGGTTGGGGCACAGGGGGAGAGGCAGCGGTGCAAACCGGAGGCGGTGAACGGCCTTCGTCCCACCTTGTGGGGTGCTTGGCCATCATATGTCTGCGCATGCTGGTGGTGCTGAGGCTGTTGGTGTTGGCTCCCCGGCTGAGCTTTGTGCGACAAAGGTTGCACACCACTGCTCGTCGGTCGTCAGGCGTCTCTGTGAAAAAATCCCAGACCTTAGAGCACCTCGGCCTCTGCAGGGTGGCATGGCGCGATGGTGCGCTTTGGGAAACAGTTGGTCGATTATTCGGTCTGGCCCTGCCTCTACCCCTGGACACCGCACTGCCTCTTGCAACCTGCCCTGCTGCTGCCCTTGCCTCCCCCTCTGAAGACCTGTCCTGCGTAGGCGTTGCAAACCAGGTGGGGTCAGTCACCTCATCGTCCTGCTGCTCTTCCTCAGAATGCTCTGTGCGCTCCTCCCTCGCACTTACTGCCCTCACTACTACCTGACTGCAAGACAACTGTGTCTCATCGTCATCGTCCTGCTCACCCACAGAAAGTTCTTGAGACAGTTTGCGGCAGTCCCCAGCCTCATCCCCCGGACCCCGGGAACTTTGCAATGGTTGGGCATCAGTGACGATAAACTCCTCTGGTGGGAGAGGAACCACTGCTGCCCAATCTGAGCAGGGGCCAGAGAACAGTTCCTGGGAGTCTTCACGCAGCTGAGCAGGTGTCATTGGAGTGGAGTGAGGAGGCTGGGAGGAAGGAGGAGCAGCAGACAGAGGATTCGGATTTGCAGCAGTGGACGGCGCAGAACTGCGGTTGGACGATAGGTTGCTCGAAGCACTTTCTGCCATCCAGGACAGGACCTGCTCACACTGCTCATTTTCTAATAACCGTCTCCCGCGTGGACCCATGAATTGTGCGATGACTGTCGGGACGCCAGAAACGTGCCTGTCTACTAATCGCGCAACAGACGGCTGCGATACACCTAGAACAGGAGTTCGGCCTGTGCCCACACCCTGACTTGGCCCTCCGTGTCCTCGGCCGCGTCCACGTCCTCTAGGCCTACCCCTACCCATCAGCATGCTGTATTACCAGTGATTTGATTTCACAGGCAGGAAATAAATTGGCGCCAGACTGCAGGCCAAATATGATTTTTTCGCTTTTTGGAAAACGAAAGGCCCCACTGCCTCTAGTGAATGAATAATCGAAGTTTAATAACTGTGGTGTGGCCCTGCAAATGTGTCACACAACTTGAGGGTAGCAGAGTTATTAACTCTGGCAGAGCAGGTATTTTTTTTCCCAATTAAGGAAAGCAAATGGCGTAGCCAGCAGGAAAACGTAGCTGGGTGCGTCTGATTTTTAAACGTTGCAGAGTCAGACGCAGCAGACACGTGTACACCGCCCTTAGGACAGACAGAGGCAGGAGAAATAGAATTTTTTTCAGTGTTTTTCCACTACAAGGCAGCACTGCGTATATTCAATGAACATGAGAAGTTTAATAACTGTGGTGTGGCCCGGCAAATGTGTCACACAACTTGAGGGTAGCAGAGTTATTAACTCTGGCAGAGCAGGTTTTTTTTTCCCAATTAAGGAAAAGCAAATGGCGAAGCCAGCATTAAAACGTAGCTGGGTGCGCCTGATTTTTAAACGTTGCACACGGAGACAACACGTGTCCAACGCCCTTAGGACGGACAGAGGCAGGATAAATAGAATGTTTTTCAGTTTTTTTCCACCACAAGGCAGCACTGCGTATATTCAATGAACATGAGAAGTTTAATAACTGTGGTGTGGCCCGGCAAATGTGTCACACAACTTGAGGGTAGCAGAGTTATTAACTCTGGCAGAGCAGGTATTTTTTTTCCCAATTAAGGAAAAGCAAATGGCGAAGCCAGCATTAAAACGTAGCTGGGTGCGCCTGATTTTTAAACGTTGCACACGGAGACAACACGTGTCCAACGCGCTTAGGACGGACAGAGGCAGGAGAAATAGAATGTTTTTCAGTTTTTTTCCACCACAAGGCAGCACTGCGTATATTCAATGAACATGAGAAGTTTAATAACTGTGGTGTGGCCCGGCAAATGTGTCACACAACTTGAGGGTAGCAGAGTTATTAACTCTGGCAGAGCAGGTATTTTTTTTCCCAATTAAGGAAAAGCAAATGGCGAAGCCAGCATTAAAACGTAGCTGGGTGCGCCTGATTTTTAAACGTTGCACACGGAGACAACACGTGTCCAACGCCCTTAGGACGGACAGAGGCAGGAGAAATAGAATGTTTTTCAGTTTTTTTCCACCACAAGGCAGCACTGCGTATATTCAATGAACATGAGAAGTTTAATAACTGTGGTGTGGCCCGGCAAATGTGTCACACAACTTGAGGGTAGCAGAGTTATTAACTCTGGCAGAGCAGGTATTTTTTTTCCCAATTAAGGAAAAGCAAATGGCGAAGCCAGCATTAAAACGTAGCTGGGTGCGCCTGATTTTTAAACGTTGCACACGGAGACAACACGTGTCCAACGCCCTTAGGACGGACAGAGGCAGGAGAAATAGATTGTTTTTCAGTTTTTTTCCACCACAAGGCAGCACTGCGTATATTCAATGAATAATAACTGTGTTGTGGCCCTGCCTACACAATTCTTTCCCTGCAGTATCAATGGAGGGTGCAATGCTCTGCAGAGCCAATTTTCAGAAAAAAAAAAATATGCAGCACAGCTAACAGCAGCCAGCACAGTACTACACACGGTTAAATATGGCCCTAGAAAGGACCGTTGACGTTCTTGCAGGCTACACTCACTCCTAACACTCTCCCTGCCTATGCAACACTTCTGTCCCTAATGCCGGGTGCAACGCTCTGCAGCGGCGATTTTGAGAAAAAACAAAAAAATAGCCACTGCTTACAGCAGCCAACACACACCTATCAGTGGCCCTAATAAGGACCTTTGGGGGGTCTTGAAGCCTACACTAACTACCAATTCTTTCCCTACAGCAGCTCCGGTACAAACAGCACTGTCCCTCAGCTAACTCACAAGGCATCTGAGGCGAGCCGCGGGAGGGGCCGACTTTTATATCAGGCGGACACCTGATCTTCCCAGCCACTCACAGCAGGGGGGTGGTATAGGGCTTGAACGTCGCAGGGGGAAGTTGTAATGCCTTCCCTGTCTTTCAATTGGCCAGAAAAGCGCGCTAACATCTCAGGGAAGGAAGTGAAAGTAACACGGACACCGCATGGTGTTCGTTATGGATAACGAACATACCGAACACCCTAATATCCGCACGGATATCAAGTTCGGACGAACACGTTCGCGCATCTCTATATATTACCCATCCCCAATGATAGATATGGGTGGGCTGCATTAGCATTGAAGGATCATTTACATCTTTAAACATTTTTGGTCCTAGTTCTCTCAGAACATCTTCTAGTAGTTGATAGATTTTCATATGCTGTTTCTTTAATATGCTCTGATTGGCTGAGATAGTCAATAAATGGCTGTGATTAGGCACCGAGCCAGCGCTGAGAACCAATCACAGCAATCTATTGCTGGAGATGGGGGTTCTCAAACCTCACTTACAGCAATAGATCATCTGTCAGTGCCAGGGAAGCCCAGAGCAACAGCAGAGATCAGCGACCAGGACCCGGACGGCAGCTTCTAGGTGACTATTGATTTTTTCTTCAGCATCCCTGGCTGCGTTTTGTACTGCGCTGAAAACACAGCCAAACTGCTGGCATAAACAATGCCAGTGCTGCTGAAACCGGGCTGAATCTGCACTAAACACAGCATTGAAAAACGCTGTGTTTCTGCAAACACCTATGTGTGGGAGGCCTTATCACACTAGTGGGTCCTGAGTGACTTTTCTTGCTGTGACATCAAGGCTCCCATACATGTTTTATAATGCTACACATCCAACAATAACTTTCTGGCCTCTTTTGGATCCCAAAGCCTCTCAGGGCAAATGTTTTAGTTTTCACGAGGCACTAAGACTTTCCCTGTAAAAAAAAAAAAATATATATATGCAGAACTTTGCTGCCATCTAGTGACATAATGGCATTTCACGGTACAATAGCTTCAGTGAGAAACATCTATTATCTGCTGTATGACTTGTGGACATCATCAAGTAGTTACCACAAATACAACAACCTTGTTCAACTACACAAACATTGTGTATACTTAATTATGGGGTAACTTGTCTGTGCATCTTGTCTTTTTGGCATAGGGAGCCATCAGGCGAAAATGAAAGAGTTGAAAGTGGTGAAAAAATTGTAGGAATGCCACAATACAGATAAAAATAAATCTATTTGTCTTCTTTTGGTAAGGTTATTTTAACCCTTTCCAATTCACTGTCTGCCGTCTAAAGACATTAGGATTTAAGGCTGTACAGCACCAATGTTGGAAAACATCCGTCGGGGGTTTTTTCACTATATACTGCCAGTCTATCTGCTGTCGGAGCCTATCCAGCGTGTTACCTCATGCAGTACTGGCTTTAGCCAGCATATAGCACCATTGTATAGCGGCCAAAAAAGATTAAGCCCCTAGGAAAACCAGGATACAAATTGGATTGGAAAGGGTTAATGATGAGATTCATCCTCACACACAATTATTTCTTCTTTAGCAAAGAAATATTCCTGCAACTCACCTGGACCGCCATGAGCAGTAAAATGGCACTGCTATATGCCAACCTTTCCATGGCAAAACTGGAGAGTGACTTTCTGGCCTCTTGCCCCAACAAACCATTGGCCTACTTCTGCTATATTGAGGACATCACAATCATCTGGACCAACACCGAACAAGAACTAGCAAAATTCCATGAGATTCAATGCATTTCACCCCAACATAAACCCGACATTAAGCTACTCATATACATAAATGACCTTTTTGGACACCACCATAAAAGTTTCAAACAACTCAACTCAGACATTCCTATACCGAAAACCGATTGATCGGCTCACATACCGCAGATGGGACGGTTTCCAACCTAAACACATCAAAAGGTCAATTTTCTACAGCCAGGCCATCTGATACAACCAGATCTGCTCCAACCCAACAGACGAAGAGGAACATCTAAATCAAGGCTACCATCCCACCTCAATTGATGATCAAATCACCAAAGCCACAAGGATATCCAGAAATCAACTACTCCAATACACAGAGAAGGAAAGAAATGATCCTGTACCTCTAGTAGTGATCTACAATTTACAGCTAGAGATACTAAGGAAAACCACAAAGAAACTCCACCATACCCTACCCAAGGAAGACTGTCTGAAAACCATATTCCCAGACCTTCTCCTTCTATGTTGCAGGCAACCTTCTAATTTGAGGAACTTTATAGTCAGGAATGCATTGCGCTCTGACACACAAAAAATAACTTATCCCTGCAATGTAAGGAGCTGTAAGACCTGCTCACATGTACTGACTGCAGACAGGATACAAATCCCCGACACACAGCAGGACTATTAGATCCTTGCGACATTTACATGTTCCATGTCCAATGCTGTGTACCTGATCATGTGCAGTGAATGTGCTGTTGGGGACCTTTATGTTGGAGAAACAGGACAAAAACTGAATGCGGGGATGAGATCTCATCGCCGTACAATTACAGAGAGAAAGACAGAATTACCTGTGGCTGAGCATTTTTGTAGCCACAGGCACAATGTAGAACCTATGAAAGTCACTATATTACGAGGCAATTTAAAATCTCTTTGTCATAGAAAGATTTGGGAGTACAAGTTTATAACCACCTTTGACACTTTCAACAGAGGCCTAAATTAATCACAGCATGTCTGTATATATTAATGCATGTTTCTTCAGATCTATTCCATATGCCTGTAGGTTTGAAAACTCGCTATAACACCATGTATTTTTGTTAGCCATTAAAACGTATCAAATCTACAAGATTTTGGATTCCTCCATTCATGCTTTTCTTGATCTGGTGTAAATTATTACATTTCAGGATGGTGGTTCATTTACATAGATTCAATCTTTTATTACTTAGGTATATATAATGTCACAATAGCGCTAGCTGACTCACGATCTATGTTTTCTGGTTTGATGGAGCATTACACTTTAACTGTTTTTAACAGGTACGTGATCAACGTTGTCTGTTGGATAACGGTGATCACGTGACTGGGGACCGCTCACCAGGGTCATATACATCTACCTATTGGAGCTAGGCGGTTTCCTGGTAGAGATACATAGATAATATCTTTCTAATCTGCTCTGGTACAGAAAGAGAGCTGCGGAGTTTCCATGATAAACTCATGGGATCTGCCCAGAACTTCAGTTTACCTTGAAACATTCCACTGTGAGCATTGAGTTCCTTGATGTATTGGTTTGTAGAAAGGATGATGGTTTTGAGACAGATTTATTTGTCAAAAGCATGGATTGGAATAATCTTTTGGAATATGGTAGTTACCATCCCCGAGCCACCATCGATTCTCTCCCTTGGAGCCAGTTCCTGAAAGTGAAACATATTACAAATTATACAAATTGGATGAGAAATTAGCTTGGATGTGTGACAAATTTCTGGATTGGGGTTATCCCAGAATTTTAGTTACTGATGCAACTCAGAGAGCTAAACAAATTTATAGGGGGACACTTTTGGTGCCTAAACAGAAGAAAGAGACCCTTAAACAGATACCATTCATGTCCTCCTATAGCCCAGTTAGCAGACGAGTATCAGCCATCCTTAAAAAACATTGGCCGCCTTTGGGATAAACAAGTAATATTGATGAATTTCTGAGTCCACCGATTATATCCTACAGGCAGTGTCCTAGCCTGCGGGATAAATTAGTACACTCGCTATTTGAGAAGGGAACAACTTCCAGATAGGCGACGTTCATGCCCCACAAGATGGGCAATTACCCATGCTTGGGTCACTCATGTTGTGGGAAAATGGCGAAGAGAGACACATTTTACCATTCCCAAACAGGTGCTACCTTTCAGATTAAAGATCGCTATACCTGCTCCTCATCCGACACAATATATTTGATAACATGTACATGTGGACTACAGTACGTGAGGGAAACCACCATGGAGGTGAGGAGCAGGGTAGTTAAGCATAAAAGCAATATTAAAACCAAACATCTAGATCTACCAATCCCACGTCATTTATATGATAAGGGCCATTCGGTTGCCCAACTTAAGTCTCGAGTGGTTGATCGGGTTCCTTTATCTGTAAAAGGGGGGGGGGGGGGTAGGATTAAGGTTCTAAAGAAAAAGGAACTCCAGTGGATATTCCTTTTGGTTACAATGACCACTAAGGGCCTAAACCATGAATGTAATGCTCCAGCGTATTTTTAAATAATAGGCCTATCTGTTAGTGTACTGCATCACTTTGTGCACTTATGTGCAATTTTATTTACACTTGCCTTGTTTTTAATTTAATTACAGGTTACACTGGTTGTCGTAATGGCGAAAATTCTTAGTTTTGTGATGGTCCGATATCCTTACTGGTTTATACCCAGGCATCATGCACATGTCCCGCACATATATACAGATTTTAGAGCAAGATGCTGTGAAATTAATAAGGACATTTATAAATCAGTAAGCTTGAATTTAAATTCTTATGATCATTGGAGAGATCACTGCTGAATAATTAATGTTAATAAATAAGATTGGAACTAGTTACCATGATTGGTCCCATTCACCTGTATTCCTATATATGAGGGGATGTCATGGATATCCCAAAGGTTTTTTAAAAATAATTATTACAAAGAAAAAGATTTCCTCTTTAATGGATGGCGAAGGGCGAAATTACCAAATTAGGTGCTCAACATTGTAGTGGTAAAGTATGAGTATTTCTATTATATTCCATCATATGTATGGGAAAGGATGTTGCAGGATGTAAAACTGTAATAGTAGCACCAGCAGATACAAACTTCATATGGCGCGATTTCCAATGGCATATGTGGTTTGCTCATGTTCCTTATGTTATAATGATGTGCGTTTATGCCCTGCAAATACATATTACTGACATCAGGGGCTGACACACATTAAAGGTTACAATATGGGATCCATGTTATTAACATATTGGATTTCTTATTGATTGCAAAGAGTTTGGATGAGAAATTAATTCACTATTAGAGATGAGCGAACACCAAAATGTTCGGGTGTTCGTTATTCGTAACGAACTTCCCGTGATGCTCGAGGGTTCGTTTCGAACAACGAACCCCATTGAAGTCAATGGGCGACCAGAACATTTTTGTATTTCGCCGATGCTCGCTAAGGTTTTCATGTGTGAAAATCTGGGCAATTCAAGAAAGTGATGGGAATGACACAGTGACGGATAGGGCAGGCGAGGGGCTACATGTTGGGCTGCATCTCAAGTTCACAGGTCCCACTATTAAGCCACAATAGCGGCAAGAGTGGGCCCCCCCCCCTCCCAACAACTTTTACTTCTGAAAAGCCCTCATTAGCATGGCATACCTTTGCTAAGCACCACACTACCTACAACAAAGCACAATCACTGCCTGCATGACACTCCACTGACACTTCTCCTGGGTTACATGCTGCCCAACCGCCCCCCCTCCCCCCCACAGCGCACACCAAAGTGTCCCTGGGCAGCCTTCAGCTGCCCTCATGCCACACCACGCTCATGTCTATTTAGAATTGCGTCTGCCATGACGAGGGACCGCAGGCACACACTGCAGAGGTTGGCACGGCTAGGCAGCGACCCTCTTTAAAAGTGGCAGAGCGATAGCCCACAATGCTGTACAGAAGCAATGAGAAATAGAATCCTGTGCCACCGCCATCAGGAGCTGCACACGTGGGCATAGCAATGGGGAACCTATGTGCCACACACTATTCATTCTGTCAAGGTGTCTGCATGCCCCAGTCAGACCGGGCTTTTTAATTCATAGACACAGGCAGGTACAACTCCCTATTGTGAAGTCCCTGTCGACCCACAGCATGGGTGGCTCCCTGGAACCCACCGGCGGTACACAGAAATATCCCATTGCATTGCCCAACACAGCTGAGGTAGTAATGTCGTGCTTAATGCAGGTGGGCTTCGGCCCACACTGCATGCCCCAGTCTGACTGGGGTTCTTTAGAAGTGTACAGATGTAGTAAAAACTCCGTGTGCACCTACAGCATGGGTGGGTGCCAGGAAGCCACCGGCGGTACATAGAAATATCCCATTGCATTGCCCAACACAGCTGAGGTAGTAATGTCGTGCTTAATGCAGGTGGGCTTCGGCCCACACTGCATGCCCCAGTCAGACTGGGGTTCTTTACAAGTGGACACATGTAGGTTAAACTCCCTGTGGACCCACTGCCTGGGTGGGTGCCAGGAAGCCACCGGCGGTACATAGAAATATCCCATTGCATTGCCCAACACAGCTGAGGTAGTAATGTTGTGCGTAATACAGGTGGGCTTCGGCCCACACTGCATGCCCCAGTCAGACTGGGGTTCTTTAGAAGTGTACAGATGTATTAAAAACTCCGTGTGCACCTACAGCATGGGTGGCTCCCTGGAACCCACCGGCGGTACATAAAAATATCCCATTGCATTGCCCAACACAGCTGAGGTTACGTCAGCTGTAATGCAGGTGGGCTAAAAATTAATTTGATTACACTGTAGGCGAGGGCCCACAAAAATTGCTGTATCAACAGTACTAATGTACATCCCAAAAATTGGCCATGGCCAGCCAAGAGGGCAGGTGAAACACATTAATCGCTTTGGTTAATGTGGCTTAAGTGGTAACTAGGCCTGGAGGCAGCCCAGTGTAACGAAAAATTGGTTCAAGTTAAAGTTCCAATGCTTTTAAGCGCATTGAAACTTTTAAAAATTGTTCTGAAAAATTATTTGACTGAGCCTTGTGGCCCTAAGAAAAATTGCCCGTTCAGCGTGATTACGTGAGGTTTCAGGAGGAGGAGCAGGAGGAGGAGGAGGAGGAATATTAGACACAGATTGATGAAGCAGAAATGTCCCCGTTTTGGATGGTGAGAGAGAACGTAGCTTCCATCCGCGGGTGCAGCCTACGTATTGCTTACGTATCGCTGCTGTCCGCTGGTGGAGAACAGAAGTCTGGGGAAATCCAGCCTTTGTTCATCTTGATGAGTGTTAGCCTGTCGGCACTGTCGGTTGACAAGCGGCTACGCTTATCTGTGATGATTCCCCCAGCCGCACTAAACACCCTCTCCGACAAGACGCTAGCCGCAGGACAAGCAAGCACCTCCAGGGCATACAGCGCGAGTTCAGGCCACGTGTCCAGCTTCGACACCCAGTAGTTGTAGGGGGCAGAGGCGTCACCAAGGATGGTCGTGCGATCCGCTACGTACTCCCTCACCATCCTTTTACAGTGCTCCCGCCGACTCAGCCGTGACTGGGGAGCGGTGACACAGTCTTGGTGGGGAGCCATAAAGCTGGCCAGGCCCTTAAAGACTGTTGCACTGCCTGGGATGTACATGCTGCTCGATCTACGCACCTCCCCTGCTACCTTGCCCTCGGTACTGCGCCTTCTGCCACTAGCGCTGTCGGCTGGGAATTTTACCATCAGCTTGTCCGCAAGGGTCCTGTGGTATAGCAACACTCTCGAACCCCTTTCCTCTTCGGGAATCAGAGTGGGCAGGTTCTCCTTATACCGTGGATCGAGCAGTGTGTACACCCAGTAATCCGTCGTGGCCAGAATGCGTGCAACGCGAGGGTCACGAGAAAGGCATCCTAACATGAAGTCAGCCATGTGTGCCAGGGTACCAGTACGCAACACATGGCTGTCCTCACTAGGAAGATCACTTTCAGGATCCTCCTCCTCCTCCTCCTCCTCCTCCTCCTCAGGCCATACACGCTGAAAGGATGACAGGCAATCAGCCGGTGTACCGTCAGCAGCGGCCCAAGCTGTCTCTTCCCCCTCCTCCTCATCCTCCTCATGCTCCTCCTCCTCCTCCTGTACGCGCTGAGAAATAGACAGGAGGGTGCCCTGACTATCCAGCGGCATACTGTCTTCCCCCGCCCCCGTTTCCGAGCGCAAAGCAGCTGCCTTTATGGTTTGCAGGGAATTTCTCAAGATGCATAGCAGAGGAATGGTGACGCTAATGATTGTAGCATCGCCGCTCACCACCTGGGTAGACTCCTCAAAATTACCAAGGACATGGCAGATGTCTGCCAACCAGGCCCACTCTTCTGAAAGGAATTGAGGAGGCTGACTCCCACTGCGCCGCCCATGTTGGAGTTGGTATTCGACTATAGCTCTCCGTTGTTCATAGAGCCTGGCCAACATGTGGAGCGTAGAGTTCCACCGTGTGGGCACGTCGCACAGCAGTCGGTGCACTGGCAGCTTAAAGTGATGTTGCAGGGTGCGCAGGGTGGCAGCGTCCGTGTGGGACTTGCGGAAATGTGCGCAGAGCCGGCGCGCCTTTACGAGCAGGTCTGACAAGCGTGGGTAGCTTTTCAGAAAGCGCTGAACCACCAAATTAAAGACGTGGGCCAGGCATGGCACGTGCGTGAGGCTGCCGAGCTGCAGAGCCGCCACCAGGTTACGGCCGTTGTCACACACGACCATGCCCGGTTGGAGGCTCAGCGGCGCAAGCCAGCGGTCGGTCTGCTGTGTCAGACCCTGCAGCAGTTCGTGGGCCGTGTGCCTCTTATCGCCTAAGCTGAGTAGTTTCAGCACGGCCTGCTGACGCTTGCCCACCGCTGTGCTGCCACACCGCGCGACACCGACTGCTGGCGACATGCTGCTGCTAACACATCTTGATTGCGAGACAGAGGAGGAGGAGGAGGAGGAGGGTGCTTTAGTGGAGGAAGCATACACCTCCGCAGATACCAGCACCGAGCTGGGGCCCGCAATTCTGGGGGTGGGTAGGACGTGAGCGGTCCCAGGCTCTGACTCTGTCCCAGCCTCCACTAAATTCACCCAATGTGCCGTCAGGGAGATGTAGTGGCCCTGCCCGCCTGTGCTTGTCCACGTGTCCGTAGTTAAGTGGACCGTGGCAGTAACCGCGTTGGTGAGGGCGCGTACAATGTTGCGGGAGACGTGGTCGTGCAGGGCTGGGACGGCACATCGGGAAAAGTAGTGGCGACTGGGAACTGAGTAGCGCGGGGCCGCCGCCTCCATGATACTTTTGAAGGACTCCGTTTCCACAACCCTATACGGCAGCATCTCAAGGCTGATGAATTTTGCGATGCGGACGGTTAACGTTTGAGCGTGCGGGTGCGTGGCGGCGTACTTGCGCTTGCGCTCGAACACTTGCGCAAGCGACGGCTGGACGGTGCGCTGAACTACACTGCTGGATGGGGCCGAGGACAGCGGAGATGAGGGTGTGGGTGCAGGCCATGAGGCGGTAGTGCCTGTGTCCTGAGAGGGGGGTTGCATCTCAGTGGCAGGTTGGGGCACAGGGGGAGAGGCAGGGGTGCAAACCGGAGGCGCTGAACGGCCTTCGTCCCACCTTGTGGGGTGCTTGGCCATCATATGTCTGCGCATGGTGGTGGTGGTGAGGCTGTTGGTGTTGGCTCCCCGGCTGAGCTTTGCGCAACAAAGGTTGCACACCACTGTTCGTCGGTCGTCAGGCGTCTCTGTGAAAAACTGCCAGACCTTAGAGCACCTCGGCTTCTGCAGGGTGGCATGGCGCGAGGGGGCGCTTTGGGAAACACTTGGTGGATTATTCGGTCTGGCCCTGCCTCTACCCCTGCCTCTACCCCTGGCCACCGCACTGCCTCTTGCAACCTGCCCTGCTGATGCCCTTGACTCCCCCTCTGAAGACCTGTCCTCCTGAGTAAGCGTTGCACACCAGGTGGGGTCAGTCACCTCATCGTCCTGCTGCTCTTCCTCCGAATCCTCTGTGCGCTGCTCCCTCGGACTTACTGCCCTTACTACTACCTCACTGCAAGACAACTGTGTATGATCGTCATCGTCCTCCTCACCCACAGAAAGTTGTTGAGACAGTTGGCGGAAGTCCCCAGCCTCATCCCCCGGACCCCGGGAACTTTCGAATGGTTGGGCATCAGTGACTATAAACTCCTCTGGTGGGAGAGGAACCGCTGCTGCCCAATCTGAGCAGGGGCCCGAGAACAGTTCCTGGGAGTGTTCCCGCTCCTGAGCAGGTGTCATTGTAGTGGAGTGAGGAGGCTGGGAGGAAGGAGGAGCAGCAGACAGAGGATTCGGATTTGCAGCAGTGGACGGCGCAGAACTGCGTGTTGACGATAGGTTGCTCGAAGCACTTTCTGCCATCCAGGACAGGACCTGCTCACACTGCTCATTTTCTAATAACCGTCTCCCGCGTGGACCCATTAATTGGGCGATGAATGTGGGGACGCCAGAAACGTGCCTCTCTCCTAATCGCGCAGCAGTCGGCTGCGACACACCGGGATCAGGAGCTCGGCCTGTGCCCACACCCTGACTTGGCCCTCCGCGTCCTCGGCCGCGTCCACGTCCTCTAGGCCTACCCCTACCCCTCAGCATGCTGTATTACCAGTGATTTGATTTCACAGGCAGGAAATAAATTGGCGCAAGACTGCAGGCCAAATATAATTTTTGCCCTTTTTGGAAAACGAAAGGCCCCACTGCCTCTAGTGAATGAATAATCTAAGTTTAATAACTGTGCTGTGTCCCTGCTTATGTGTCACAGAACGTGAGGGTAGCAGAGTTATTATAACTCTGGCAGAGCAGGAATTTTTTTTCCCAATTAAGGAAAGCAAATGGCGAAGCCAGCAGTAAAGCGTAGCTGGGTGCGTATGATTTAGCAATGTTTTTCACGCAGCTCACACGTGTCCACAGCCCTTAGGACGGACAGAGGCTGGACAAATAGATTTGTTTTCAGTTTTTTCCCACCAAAAGGCAGCACTGCGTATATTCAATGAACATGAGAAGTTTAATAACTGTGCTGTGTCCCTGCTTATGTGTCACAGAACGTGAGGGTAGCAGAGTTATTATAACTCTGGCAGAGCAGGAATTTTTTTTCCCAATTAAGGAAAGCAAATGGCGAAGCCAGCAGTAAAGCGTAGCTGGGTGCGTATGATTTAGCACTGTTCTTCACGCAGCTCACACGTCTCCACCGCCCGTAAGGACGGACAGAGGCTGGACAAATAGATTTGTTTTCAGTTTTTTCCCACCAAAAGGCAGCACTGCGTATATTCAATGAACATGAGAAGTTTAATAACTGTGCTGTGTCCCTGCTTATGTGTCACAGAACGTGAGGGTAGCAGAGTTATTATAACTCTGGCAGAGCAGGAATTTTTTTTCCCAATTAAGGAAAGCAAATGGCGAAGCCAGCAGTAAAGCGTAGCTGGGTGCGTATGATTTAGCACTGTTCTTCACGCAGCTCACACGTCTCCACCGCCCGTAAGGACGGACAGAGGCTGGACAAATAGATTTGTTTTCAGTTTTTTCCCACCAAAAGGCAGCACTGCGTATATTCAATGAACATGAGAAGTTTAATAACTGTGCTGTGTCCCTGCTTATGTGTCACAGAACGTGAGGGTAGCAGAGTTATTATAACTCTGGCAGAGCAGGAATTTTTTTTCCCAATTAAGGAAAGCAAATGGCGAAGCCAGCAGTAAAGCGTAGCTGGGTGCGTATGATTTAGCAATGTTTTTCACGCAGCTCACACGTATCCACAGCCCTTAGGACGGACAGAGGCTGGACAAATAGATTTGTTTTCAGTTTTTTCCCACCAAAAGGCAGCACTGCGTATATTCTATGAATAATAACTGTGTTGTGGCCCTGCCTATACAATTCTTTCCCTGCAGTATCAATGGAGGGTGGAATGCTCTGCAGAGGCGATTTTGAGAAGCCCCAAAAAAATGCAGCACAGCCAACAGCAGCCTGGACAGTACTGCACACGGATAAATATGGCCCTAGAAAGGACCGTTGAGGTTCTTGAAGGCTACACTCACTCCTAACACTCTCCCTGCCTATGCAGCACTTCTGTCCCTAATGCCGGGTGCAACGGTCTGCAGAGGCGATTTTGAGAAAAAAAAAAATCCCACTGCTAACAGCAGCCAACACACAGCTATCAGTGGCCCTAATAAGGACCTTTGGGGGGTCTTGAAGCCTACACTAACTACCAATTCTTTCCCTACAGCAGCTCCGGTATAAACAGCACTGTCCCTCATCTAACTCACACCGCATCTGAGGCGAGCCGCGGGAGGGGCCGACTTTTATATTAGGCGAACACCTGATCTCGCCAGCCACTCACAGCAGGGGGGTGGTATAGGGCTTAAACGTTGCAGGGGGAAGTTGTAATGCCTTCCCTGTCTTTCAATTGGCCAGAAAAGCGCGCTAACGTCTCAGGGAAGGAAGTGAAAGTAACCAGAACACCGCATGGTGTTCGTTACGAATAACGAACATCCCGAACACCCTAATATTCGCACGAATATCAAGCTCGGACGAACGCGTTCGCTCATCTCTATTCACTATGTATCCATTAGTGTATTAGGTAATCACGGTTATGTAGATTTGTTTTAGGTCTGTTGACATCACACCTGTGTGCCATAGACCTATAGATAGTGTATGTATCATTCCCATGGTAACAAGGATTCTCGTTAATCTTTGGTTGATCCCGCTTGTGCGCGGTGGATCTGCGTTTGGGTCTGGTGGAGGGAATGCAATAGCCCCTTGATCATTCCGCACGTGCACAGTAGGCCTTTTGAGGATGTAGTTACATTTCTTTTTTTTTTTTTATAAATTCTTTATTTATTGCAGGTAATTGTTCAATAACTGAGTTACAACTTTAAGGTTCAACCTTATTCACATTGCCAGTGTGCCTCAGTATTATAGGAATGGATAGTTAGAGAATATTTGTACATAAACATAAAAACATGTCAAATAGAGATGAGCGAGCACCAAAATGCTCTAGTGCTCGTTACTCGAGTCGAACTTTCAGTGATGCTCAAGAGTTCGTTTCGAGTAACGAACCCCATTGAAGTCAATGGGCGACTCGAGCATTTTTGTATATGACTTGTGCTCCGCTAAGGTTTTCATTTGTGAAAATCTTAGCAAATCACCAAAGTCATGTAAAAAACACAGAAATGGATAGGGCAGGCGAGGAGCAACATGCAGGGCTGCATTTCGGGCTCCGAGGTCTCACTATTAAGCCACAATAGTGGCAAGAGTGAGACCCCCACCCCCCACTGTCAGCATTAGGAGCATTCTCCTCTGCCACAGCTGTAACAGCTGTGGCAGAGAAGAACGATGTTAGCCCATTAAATTCAATGGAGACAGCAATACAGCCGGCTCCATTGAAAGCAATGGGCTGCCGGCGAGCGCGGGATGAATTTTCGGGAAGGGCTTAAAAATATAAGCCCTTACCTGAAAAAGAAAGATTTTAGTGTAAAAAAGAATAAAAATGCAGGCATTCTCTTCAATGGAGCCGCTGCTGCTGCCGGCGACTCCATTGAAGACAATGCTCCGCTGGCACACCTGAATTCTTTTTCAGGGAAGGGCTTTACATATAAGCCATTCCCTGGAAATGAATTAAAAGTGATTTAAAAAACAAAAAAAATAGATACTCACCTCCCTTCAGCTGCCGGGGCACAGCCGCGTCTTCTCCTGCTGCCCCCTGCACTGTGGTGCTGAACTGCTGTCATTCAGCTGAGAGCTGCGCTGAGCCAATCAGAGGCAGCATTCACTCACCCATTCATGAATTCATGAATGGGTGTGACTGAGATCTGCCTCTAATTGGTCAGGCTGTGACCAATCAGAGGCAGCTCATTCAGCAGGCGGGGATTTTAAATCCCCGGCTGCTGAATACTACAGAGAGCAGTTCAGGAGAACTGCCAGCTGGCTGCAGCTGAACTCCATCTGCCGGGACCAGGGGAGTATATATATATTTTTTATTTTTACACATTTCTGGATGAATTACAGGGAAGGGCTTATATATTTAAGCCCTTCCCGAAAATTCATTGTGCGATCGCCGGCAGCCTATTGCTTTCAATGGAGCCGGCTGTATTGCCGGCTCCATTGAATTCAATGGGCTAACATTGTTCTGCCGGGACAAGGCGAGTATATTTTTTTTTTTTTACTTTTTACACATTTTAGGATGATTTTCAGGTAAGGGCTTATATTTTTAAGCCCTTCCCGAAAATTCATCCGGCGCCAGCCGGCAGCCCATTGCTTTCAATGGAGCCGGCTGCATTGCCGGCTCCATTGTATTCAATGGTCAGTGCTCGTTTAATCGAGACGAGCACCGCGTGGTGCTCGTCTCGAGTAACGAGCATCTCGAGCACCCTAATACTCGAACGAGCATCAAGCTCGGACGAGTATGCTCGCTCATCTCTAATGTCAAACGGTATGATATAATAAATCAAATCTTGCCTAACTTCTTGGCTCCGTCTATGGTTCTTTCCACTGTACACTGTGTAGAACTTCATACCTTTATGCACTGTATAACATATTCAAAAGTGTCTAGTGAGACAGACAAGACACATGAAGGGTGTACACAAGGGATGCGGGTAGGTATATAGCTGATGGTATTAGAGGGGGTGAGGGGTGCGACTGGGTAGTTTAGCTAGTTTGGGGGTTAAGTAACCAACGGTATTCTTCTGAGTCTTGGAAAACTATCCAGTGGTACCATGTTTTACGGTACATTTCTTGTGTACCCTTTAGTGCTGCAGAGAGGTCCACCATCTCCTTAATCCAGTTAACTGTGTTTAGCCCTAGTGCCAGCGATGGCGGGGCTGTCTGTCTCCAACGTCTGGCTATACATGACCTCGCCGCGCTCACCAAGAAACATACTACCGATTTTTTGTAGGTAGCCAGCGGGATATCACTGTGATGTAGGAGGAAGAGCGCTGGTGTTTTTGGTAGAGTGAAATGAGTAAACTTAGTGGAGATCCGCCAGACCTCTGACCAGAAGCCCGCCAGCACCGGACAGTCCCAAAAGACATGCAACATGGTCCCTTGCTCCGATCCGCATCTCCAACACATGGGGGAGACCGACGGGTATATCTTATGCAGATTGGAGGGCACCCTATACCATCTGGAGAGAATCTTAAAGCTGGATTCTTGTATTCTGCTGGAGATGGATGAAGAATGTGTGATAGTGAATATTTTGTCTGTTTCCTCTGTGGTGAGATTGATTCCCAGTTCCTCCTCCCATTTCTCAATGTATCTTGGGGGAGCGGTTTCCGGTTGTGAAATAAGGATATTGTAAATTCTGGATAGATTGTGTCTAGAGGGGCCCTCTTCAGTGCATATTGCTTCAAATTGTGTTTTTGGACGGGAGAACCCATTTGGCTGAGTTAAGGACTGTAGGAAGTGTCTTAGCTGTAGTATCTGCCAAAATGGGAGTGGGGCTGGAACGGTGGCCCCTCTCAACGTGTCCACCGAAAGCCACTGGCTGTTTTGTATGAAATGTTCAGCCCTATATCTACCTTCTGTGAGCCATGTATGGAATATTCCCTTCTCCCCTCCCAGACGGAAGTCTGGGTTACCTAGGATCGGGAAGAGTAGGGATGGCCTGGGGGATATATCTGTCCTCTCCAATACTTTGGCAGGAATTGACAGTGTAGGACCGATAGTGCGGTGTCGCGTCAACTATCCCGGGCTGGGGCCGTCCGACCAGGGGAGGACCACCAACGGCGAATGAGATGCGGCTTGTTCGATGGCTATCCACTGCTTGAGTGCAGAGTGTCGATGCCAGTCTATTATGCGTACCAGGTGAGCCGCTTGGTGGTATCTCACAAAGTCTGGCAACCCCAGACCGCCCTCTTTTTTTGGCCTAGACAGTGTGTTACGTGCTATCCGGGATGTCTTTCCTGCCCAGATAAATGTGGTGATAAGAGAGAGAAGGTGTTGGAAAAAACTCTTTAGGACATGTATGGGGAGGGTTTGGATTAGATATGGGACTCTGGGAAGGATATTCATTTTAATGATTGCTCCTCTGCCAAACCAAGAGAACGTGCCTTTGGTCCATGAGCTAAGGTCTTGTCTGACCCTATTTAGGAGCGCTGGGAAGTTGGCCATGTATAGGTCCTCACTGTTCGGCGTTAAGTTTGTTCCTAGATAGTGAATATGGTCCCTTGCCCATGTGAATGAGAAGAAGTCCTTGAGTTCTTCTACTAGGGATTGTGTGAGTGAGACATTGAGCACTGCCGACTTGTGGTAATTGATTTTGAAATTAGATAATGCGGAGTAATGCTTGATCTCGGCCATAAGGGCGCCCACCCACTGGCGTTTTTTTCCCTGCGAAATTCGCAGCATTTTTTTCTCCTGGGGTCTATGGGACTTGTAATGTTAAAATCGCGATCGCGCAAAATCGCAATTTACCGCGAATCGCGGTAAATTGCGATTTTGCGCGATCGCGATTTTAACATTACAAGTCCCATAGACCCCTGCAGAAAAAAAAATGCTGCGAATTTTGCAGGGAAAAAAAAACGCCAGTGGGTGGGCGCCCTAAGGTTTGGTAGAGTGACTCGTGGGTCGGAAATAAAGAATAGGAGATCATCTGCATAGGCCGCTATCTTGTGTCCTGTGTCACCTGTTGTGATCCTGTGCATATTTGGGTTGGCGTGGATTTTTGTCAGCAATGGCTCAAGACATAGAATGAAAATCAACGGTGACAGAGGGCATCCCTGTCTCGTACCATTCGAGATGGGGAAAGGCGCTGAGAGCTGGCCATTTACTCTTACTGATGCTGTTGGATGGGAGTATAGGCTCGTGATCCACTGTAGCATGTTAGGTCCCATTCCCATGTGTGTCATGGTTGCAAACAGGAAGTCCCACTCCACTCTGTCGAAGACTTTACCTGCGTCTGTGGACAATAGGCATATTGGCAAGGGAAGTTTGCGCGCTGCATGAATTAGATTAATGGCTTTAGTTGTATTGCCCTTGCCTCTCTCATTGGGACGAAACCAACCTGGTCTTTGTGGATTGTAGTTTGTAGGTAGGGGGAGATACTGTTTGCAAGGATTTTGGTGAACAATTTCAGGTCAGCATTTAGCAGGGAAATTGGGTGGTAGCTTTGGCACTGTGAGGGGTCTTTACCCTCTTTAGGGATGACCAAGATATGTGCTGTTAGGGTGTCTCTGGGAATTTCGTTCCCGGTGGTTATGGAATTAAATGCCTGGATGAAGTGGGGTGCTAGAATTTCCGTGTATTTCTTGTAGTATGTTAAAGTAACCCCGTCTGGACCCGGGGCTTTTCCGGGCCGGGAGGCTGCTAGCTCTTCTGCTAGTTCATTTGGGGAGATGGGTGCTTCCATCATGTCTATTGCCTCCTGGGGGAATTTGCAGAAGTTCTCCAGCTGAAGGTATTCTCGAATTATGGCTCTCTTTTGCTCTCTAGCCAGGGTTGACTGTGGGGGGGGGGGGGATAGGTTGTAAAGAGAGTGGTAATATTCCCGGAATGCACCAGCTATCTGTTGCGGTAGGTGTTGTGCGTGGCCTTTGGGGTTGTTGATATGCGGGACATATGTTCTGGCTCTTGTGGTCCGCAGGGCTCGTGCCAGTGTACGACTGGGTTTATCTCCAAACTCATAAAAGTGACGTCTGCATTTTGCTATGCCTGCTTTGGCCCGCCCCAGGCAGTAAGAACGGACCTTTTGCCTGAGTTGGATCAATTCTGCCCCTCTAGCGCTGTCGTGGGTAGATTTATGAGTGGACTCTAGCTCTTGGATCTGGTCCAGTAGCTTTTTAAGGTGTGCGGATCGTTCCTTTTTGATGCGGGAGCCTAGGTTGACGCACAGCCCGCGGATTACGCATTTGTACGCCTCCCAGATCGTTAGTGGGTCTACATCTGGCGTTGTATTACAGGTAAAGTAGTCTTTTATCGTTTTGTGGATTTCGTCTGAGATTTCCGGGTCGTGGAGGAACGATTCATTGAATCGCCAATACCATGTTCTGTTGTATAAGGAGGGTAGTTTTACTGTTAATGTGATCATGGCATGGTCTGAAAAGGTATTGTTGTCTATTGTTGCCGAGACTAAGGACGATAGTGTGGAATGTTGGAGGAGGATGTAGTTAATTCTGGAGTACGTGTTGTGTGGGTGGGAGAAGAATGTGTAGTCTTTGGTCGTGGGGTGCAATATTCTCCATGCGTCTACAAGTTGGTGTGTGTGGAGTGTTCTTTTGATCCTGCGGTGTACAGAGGCGGAGAGGCTGTCAGATCCCTTAGATGTATCTATCCATGGGTCAAGGGGGACATTAAAGTCTCCTCCTAGCACCAGGGTGCCCTCTTTGAATTTGTTCAAGTCCTCCAGGATCCTTTCGAGAAAGGACAGCTGGTCGGAGTTGGGGGAATAAATCGCGGCAAATGTGACTGGTGTGCTGGCGAGCTTACCTTTGAGGAACAGGTACCTGCCTCCCGGGTCGTATCGCATCTCCCCATGCTCCCATGGAATGGAGTTGGCTAGGAGGATTGAGACCCCTTTGGACTTGGACTCAGCGTTCATACTGTGGTATGCTTTTGGGAACCTGGCGTCCGTGAACCCTGGGCAACCGTTCGTATGGAAGTGGGTTTCCAGGATGAAGGCTACCTGTGCTCTCTTCTTCCATAGTAGATGGAGGATGGAGGACCGTTCCTCTGGAACGTTTAGGCCCTGTGCGTTAATTGAAATTATCGAAAGGTTATTAGGATCCAATGACATGGTTACCTATGTGCCTTGGGGTTGTCACTAGAAGATAAACAGAGGGAAGGGGGGGAAGAAGTGATGTGTAGAGGTTGTGGATGGAAAAGAAAGAGGCGGGGGGTGGGGGTCAGTTGAAGGGACACACGACACACTAGGGTGAACAAAATCACAAGAAGGCTAACTTCTAACCAACCTAGTGGTTAGCAACTACAACTTAATCAGGGAGCCTGATGCCTCCAAACCGTGAGGCCAGACCAGGTCCCCTGATGCCCTACTGGGGGAAACATGGAAGTGCACCGAATCAGCAAGGCCACCTCCGGGTTCCCAAGTCTGTTGACTGTGTCTATCAAATAGAGGGGGAACCGTATTCTTTTCTTGTCGTAGTTCCTTTCCTTTGCAATCCTGCCTGGGAGCTCCAGGCCGCCGCCGATGAAAGATCTAATGTGTGGGAAACTATGAGTGGGTCTGTTACTGTATAGACCGCTAGTTGTAGGGCTGCTTCCACCTGAGGGCACTTTTTGAAGAACTTTCAATGGTGAAAACGAACGAGAACGAAGACAATAAGTCCCGTGTTCAATGTGTATATCATGTGAGTCTATTTCCAGGGCTGGGAAGTTGGTGTCCTCCGCTTGGGGGACTCTTTGGCTCAGGGGATTGTGGGGGCTAAGTCCATGGGTTCAGTCCAATCCGGGATCGGGACCGCTGGGACCTCCAGGAACCTAAACGCTCCTTCCAGGTCTGTCGGGGATCTAACAATAAAGATGCGTCCTCTTTTTCGGAGGATCAGATGGAAAGGATGACCCCCTTTATATGTGGCATCCGCTCTGTGTGCTGCCTCGAGCAAGGGACGGATCATTTTCCTGGTGTTGAGGGTCAGCCTAGAGACGTCGGGCAAGATAGTGATCTCCGCTCCATTGAATTTGACTGGGCCTCTTTCCCAGGCCAGTCGTTGGATTTCCTCTTTTTGCCTATAAAAATGCACCCGACATATCACGTCCCTAGGCAGATTGGCGTTCTGTGTTCTGCCCCCCAGCGTCCTGTGGACCCTGTCCAGTTCTATTATTCTGTCCTCCAGGCGCTGCATTAGTTTATTGAAGATGGCAGTTACACAGTCATGCAATGCGTCTGGGGGAATGTCTTCTGGGAGGCCTCGTAGTTTTAGGTTGTTGCGGCGACCTCTGTTCTCGATGTCATCAAGATGGAAGGTCAGGTCTGTAATCTGTTTCTGCTGTTTTTCTACTATTAGTGAGAGTTGTTGATAGTCCGTAGACGAGACCTCTGGGTTTTCCTCGAGGGCCGTAACCCATTCTGTGAGGGCCTGTACTGAGTGACTGTCTGTAGTGATGGCTTTGTCATGTTTTTGTTCTATACGTCGCAGTTGCATTTCAAGATCTGTCTTGGTAGGTAACGCACGAATCATGACCCACAAGGCAAAAAATCACTGGAGCAGGAGGAACACCAGATGGTCAAACTGAATTTGTCACTGTAGGGTTCAGAACTAAAATATAACTTTTATTGAATCTTTATAAAAAAGAACTTGATGAACAAGTCTCAAATAGGACACACATATAGCTAAAAGAGAGTACTCCTTAAACAAAATTCCCAGAGATGACGGAATGGCCGTATTTCGGGATAGAGAATTTAAAGCTATACAGCTTTAAAAGGAGTAGACCATAGAAGGTTCAAAACAATCAGTGATTTGCTACAGAATTATGTAGTGTAGCTATAACCTTTTACTCAAAGGGTCAAACTAGCTAGTACGTTCAGAAGTTTCTCAGAACACCAACAACCTCGAGAAGTCTCCGTAGCCCTCTAATCAAGGGGTTAACTTGGTGATTGGGTTCAGAATTTTTGGAACTTCACACGTTACCCCAGCCTAGTTTAGTGCACAGGGGTATACATAAATCCCTCTAAATTGCACTCCAATAGAGACTTCAGGGTAATCTCAGTAGAAAAGAAAAGATCCACTCCTCCCAGATCTAGTCCACTATATATAGATAACTTCCCATGTGGCTATATCTGATGGAGAATAGACCATTGATAACTTCCAAAATTCCAAAATTGATTACTTCCAATCCAAAATAAGGAGAGGAAAGATAATCCATCAATTATATGGAATAGTCTTAGGACGTCACTTCTTAAGAAAAATTACGCGGTTCGACGCGTTTCTGCTACAGTTAGAGTAGCGTCATCAGGAACCAAATTCCATATCTGGACGTCAAAAAGTCAGTAAACAACATCCTTAAACTGCTCGACAAAAATTAGATTGTAGCGGAAGTTGTAAAGGTAAAGGAGAGGTAGACGATGCTAGCATTCAAGGGGTTAAATATCCCCCAGAGATTCCCCCCCAATTTTCAACCTATTTAAGGGGTGGCCTATTGTTGTCCATATCACAGAGCAAAATCCCCAATGTAAGGCAATAGGAACATGAAAAAACACTGAAAATACATGTTACATGTATATTAACTGTACTTTTATGCATGTTGCCAGAAGATATGGTGCGTTTTTTTTTACATGCTACTCGTTTAAAAAAATGCATACGTCTGAAAAACGTACAAAAATAATGTAATAAATATGGTGCATTTTTCACAGACTGAATAGTCAAATGTCTGAGTGAATGAACCCTTGGAATAATCTGTCTTTAGTCATTTTATAGAGATTTTCTGCAACAAAATTCAATCGACAGTCCCTGATATCTCAATAAAAGAAATCTCCTACAACTGATTTTGAACAGAAAGGCGAGAAGATATTTGATGTTCTGCGCCAAGAGCGAGCCAAATGGGTGACTAATCCACAAGAGTGGAAGACCTTGACCTTAAATGCGAGGATGTTCAGTTCTTTTCTCTTAGGTCGCTCAGGAATCCTTCCATGTGAACAGGATCTACAGGGCCATGTCAAGATCATCAAATCTGGATCTTTCAAAGGATGTCATCCTCAAGCTCCACTGTTCCGAGTTCCAGGACTACATCCTTTCCGCAGCTCGGCCTCTGTCCTCTCTATCTGGAGTTTCCTCTTCTGTTCATTTGTATGCTGATACAACTGCACCAAAACCTGACATGCCTTAGAAGACTCAATCCCCCCTTAACGTCCAGTAAAGTACTGTCTGTATGGTTCTTGTCTCCAGAGGATTTCTCCTACGTTTCTTGTTGTGACTGTTGCTGCAAACTCTCTGGACTTGTGTTTACCATTTACTATTTAATTTTTTTTAAATAGTGAAATACCCTATGGCTCTGCTTATTTATCCCTGGCTACATAGTTTTTTGAGATTTCTGATCTGAGAGGAAACACACTCCTTAATGTGTTTTCTAAAAATATGGTGGATTAGCCCTTTAACTAACTATTCTGACGGATTGGCCACTGGGGTTTCCCCTATGTTGCTTTGAATTGTTACTTGCTAGGATAGGGCTGAGTTACTTGCTTCCCCACTCTCTCCAACATGATATCACACTTGTCAATAGGGGTTTTTATGTTTTTGACCTTGAAAGCAATGGGTGATGCATTCTAAGTAACGCGAAAAAATAGGATATGTAGTGACTTTTATTTTTATCTCACAGCATCGCTACCCAGGGGAAAATCGCTCATGTGTATGACTCAAGTAAAAAGAATGGAGTTTATATTCATGCAAGTTTTGTGCTCATGAGCATCTGGCCTTCGACCAGACATTATCTGTCTTCATGAGACCCATTTCTCCAACTCTTCAGCACCTAGGTTCTTTCATTCCCAGTATTTTTGGGTTCACTCCTCAGCTGCTCTCCAAAATATCATTTTGGGGTACATATGACTTTCCAATTCTATTTTATGGTATGGATTATTACTAGAGATGAACGAGCATGCTCGGATAAGGCAGTTACTCGAGCGAGCATAGCTCTTCTCGAGTAACTGCATGCTTGTCCAAGCAGGCTCGGCAAGGGGGGGGGGGGTGGTGGAGGTGAGCAGGAGGTGGCAGGGGTAGCAAGGGGGAGAGAGCGATCTCTCTCACTCTCCCCTCTGCTCACCCCCCCCCCCCCCCCGCCCCCTGAGCCTGCTCGGACGAGAATGCAGTTACTCGAGAAGAGCGATGCTTGCTCGAGTAACTGCCTTATCCGAGTGTGCTCGCTCATCTCTAATTATTACATTCACAGAAAACAAGTTTAGTCCTTAATTTGTATATATTTTTACTAAAAAACTATCGTGTAAAAGAAAAGAAGTTTCTTTTTCTTGTAAAACCACTGAAGTCTGCAGCATCCTAGTGGTTTAACATTTAGTTTGTAGATTCAACAAAAAGCCAAATTATGGCTGCTAGATGGAAAAATCACAGCATGTCCTATTTCTGTGCAAGTCTCACATATGAGCAGTACATACAAATGTGCAGTTTCCCACATATCACACAAAAGGCAGGCGGAGTGCAACATTGTTGAACGTGACTCCTTTTCGCTCACGTAAATACGGCTTAATAGGAAAACTATGATTTTAATACCATTGTGCTGTTAGATTTTTAAAAACATGTATCCTTTAAAAATTGAAAAAAAAACACTGATGTTAATGAGCTCTAAGCTAATTATAACATTTATCTGCTCAATATATCTGAATATAAATTTACTCCACTTTGTAAAGTTCCCACAGATCAAACAAGATGAAGAATTCAGAACTCAAACTCCTGATCCCCAATGTATTTCTCCAGCTCTATACTTTCTATAAACCAGTTTCTGTACATGTCCTCAGCCCATCTGTTACACTGTGTGTATCTAGTACAATAATATGTCCCGGATTCATCATTCTTCGCTCCAGTGATTTTGAGATAAACTTCTCCTTTATTTGTGTCTCTTGTTATAGTTATACGTCCCTGAAGAGACGGGGCATAGAAGGTTTCAGCATCATAATCTATTCTCCCCAACCACTCCAGGCCTTTCCCATCAGGTTGTCTGACCCAGTTTACACTCCACATGTTAGTGCTGTCAGTGAGGGAGGCACCGCTCACTTTACAGGTCTTCTCCAGAGTCTCTGTAGGTTTCACAGTCCCAGGACCAGACACCTCTAGTGAGATCTGTGCAGCGACACCTAGAAATAAACAGCAATTACTTCATTCTTTAATAGAGCTGAAATCTACAATTATTACTAGAAGTTATGTGATATTGGCAGGAAATCAGACTCACATTGTAGAGATGATATAACACAGAGTAACCAAAGGAGACTCTTCATGATTGGGCGGAGGAGATAGAACAAGTCAGTTCCAGGTCTGGGTGAACAGTTCCTGATCAGTGGACACTTCTACTTCTCTACTTATACAGGAAGTTATTTACATACATTTACATACATCCTGCAGTGGAGACCCCCGACCTTTATTACCTGGAAAACATTGTAATATAACATTGGTGCTGAGCTACATTGAAGGTTCATTCACATCTTTACACGTTTCCAGTTCTAGTTTTCGCCAGAAAGAGAAATTGATCCCAGAACGTTTTCTAGTCTTTGATGGATTTTCAGTATTGTTCTTCCAAGATACAGCAAAGTAAATATAGTATAATTGTATCAGAACAGTATATGATAGAACCTGTCACTGACCAGAGGAACATCTGAGGATCCTCAAACATAAAGTCAATCCAAAACATTTAAAGCAAAGTAGCCAAATTAAAAACCATTAGTCAAGTAATCCCACTGCATCAGTCAGATAATCTACTTTCCTGAAGGAAAAGGCAAGAAACCCCACTTCTACTGATGAGCTATTACATATCAGGAAATGTCAGTAATCATATATTGTGTTATAGGAATGAAGAACAGCGATGGGGGGTTCCACGTGGGGTAAACATCCATCATAACAATCCAGCATCAATTCACATTTCGGTGTGAATTTACACCAAAGTATTATAGAGATGCTGTGAATTCTGCTCTCTGGAATACAAAGGGAATAATGTTCAACAATTCTGGGGAAACCTGCACCGAAATCTGCATGAAAATCCTCATTAATTACACATTAATTTTCATGTGAATTTGTAGCAGATTTTAATGCCACATATGGATCTAGCCTCGGTGTATGTTCATATCTGTCAGATGTGTTACATAAGATGGGCTCCTAACGTATGGATGGGATTGTTTTAGTAGGAGATGTGGTCACATTTAGATTTACGGGACAGTACTAGAACTGATATCACCCATCAAAAATTAATGACTACTTGCCCACAACACTGAACATCACTGATAAAGATAGGCTTAAATTCCTTTAATTATTATAGATACAATGATTCCCTGTAGCTCCACCCCCTCTCTCTCCTTGCTATGGAGGATTCCAAGGCTGTTGTGCAATCTTCTCCTATGGGTCCCATTGAAAAGAAATCTGCGATATTGCAGCTTTTTTGTATCACAGCGAGGTTTCAGTGAACACTTTGCAAATGAGAATGAAAAAACTGAAAATCATTGGTTTCATAATCATGCGTTTTCACTCACTCTCACAATGCTAGAAAACCTATCGCTAGTGGGTAAGAGCCCTAAAAGTTTCCTGGTAGTTTGCTCTCAGCCAGGACCGCATACGGCGATGTTTGTGGAGCGGGGTAGAAGATGGCTTTCCTCTCCTACATGCCAGGATACTTGAGCCTACCTGCTGACTACATCGCAGCCCAGCCTTCCGTCTGAGAGCAACCACCTAGCACTGGCTTCAGAGGCCGCTGCCCGGAGACACCCATGAGTAACCACATGCCTCCCTGGGAGCTTCGGCAAGACACCCAGAACTCAAGAACAGGATATTGCTGAGACCCTGCAGCCCAAACCAAGCAGGTCAGTATAACAGCGGGTGCTATATTGGTCAGAGGCTTTCTCCTGCCTGTAGAATCAACAGAGCGGCTGAGGAAGTAGAGGTGAGCCTCATAGCAGTATAACCAGCCATGATTACACTACAGGGAAGACGCTTCTGCTTTATCCAGCTAGGTGGGGTGGAGGAGGTTAGGAGAAGTATAAGGGGCTGTGCCAACCCAGTATCATTATAACCTGCACACCATCACCCCCCTCCACTCTCCTGCCCCCATTTACCCAGTTCTCACAAAAAACACCATAGTCCATGGAGTAGCACGAACTGACTCTTATCTCACTAGTGGGTCCTCAGTGGTTTTCCTTGCTGTGATATCAAGGCTCCCAGACCCATTTTATAATGCCTGAACACCAATGATTCCTTTCTGGCCTCTTTTCGATCCCAAAGCCTAAAGTGACCAGATTTTCCCAGGATCAAAGGGTGTGGCCAGTGGGCGGGGCTTATCATGATATATGATTTTACTTCCGTTGTTATAAAAAATACAGGGTCATTTAGAAAAAGACAGGAAGCAAATTCTGGAGCCTTTCCACATCCAACAAACAGATAATATCCATTCCATTGGTGTGGCCTTTGATTGGTAAAAAGCTTTATATCCACAGAGAATTTCATACTATGCAGCTATTCCCCTCACCTCCTCCAAAGGATTCCCGCTGTTAGTGCTCCCCGGCGTCTAGTTCCCAGCGTACTGGTCAAGTGGGGAAAAGGGGTACACAAAGTGGGACTGTCTCTCCTAAATCAGGATGTCTGATCACATTACAAAGACTCTCAGGGCAATTTTTTGGGGTTTCCCATAAGGCACTAAAGATTTCCGTTTAAAAAAATATAGATACCTATATACAGAACTTTGCTGCCATCTAGTGGTATAATGGCATTACAAGATATAACAGCTTCAGTGAGAAACCTCTATTACCTGCTGTATGAGCTGCGGACATCATCAAGTAGTTACCACAAATACAGCAGCCTTGTTCAAATACACAAACATTGCTTCCATCAGAGTCTTGTTGTATCTACCACTAAGAGACCTGGGAAATAATCCATTGCGGCTGCAGGGGCTTCATATTGTAGTGTAATTAGACCTATGCACAGGACCTCACAGCATCTATACAGATTAGAGACTGTACAATATTGTTAAGCCTTATTGCTCCCTGCCTCTCAGGGATGTTTGATCCCCGCTAGAGATGAGCGAGCACCAAAATGCTCGGGTGCTCGTTACTCGAGATGAACTTTTCGCGATGCTCGAGGGTTCGTTGCGAGTAACGAACCCCATTGAAGTCAATGGGCGACCCGAGCATTTTTGTATTTCGCCGATGCTCGCTAAGGTTTTCGTGTGTGAAAATCGGGGCAATTCAAGGAAGTGATGGGAACGACACAGCAACGGATAGGGCAGGCGAGGGGCTACATGTTGGGCTGCATCTCAAGTTCCCAGGTCCCACTATTAAGCCACAATAGCGGCAAGAGTGCCCCCCCCCCTCCCAACAATTTTTACTTCTGAAAAGCCCTCATTAGCAATGCATACCTTAGCTAAGCACCACACTACCTCCAACAAAGCACAATCACTGCCTGCATGACACTCCGCTGCCACTTCTCCTGGGTTACATGCTGCCCAACCCCCCCTGCACGACCCAGTGTCCACAGCGCACACCAAACTGTCCCTGCCCAGCCTTCAGCTGCCCTCATGCCACGCCACACTCATGTCTATTTATAAGTGCGTCTGCCACAGGAAAAGCAGGCACACACTGCAGAGGGTTGGCACGGCTAGGCAGCGACCCTCTTTAAAAGGGGCGAGGCGATAGCCCACCATGCTGTACAGAAGCAATGAGAAATATAATCCTGTGCCACCTCCATCTGGAGCTGCACACGTGGGCATAGCAATGGGGAACCTATGTGCTACACACTATTCATTCTGTCAAGGTGTCTGCATGCCCCAGTCAGACCGGGCTTTTTAATTCATAGACACAGGCAGGTACAACTCCCTATTGTGAAGTCCCTGTGGACCGACAGCATGGGTGGCTCCCTGGAACCCACCGGCGGTACATAAAAATATCCCATTGCAGTGCCCATCACAGCTGAGGTAGTAATGTCATGTTTAATGCAGGTGGGCTTCGGCCCACACTGCATGCCCCAGTCAGACTGGGGTTCTTTAGAAGTGGAAACAGATGCATTTATAATTCCCTGTGGACCCACAGCATGGGTGGCTCCCTGGAACCCACCGGCGGTACATAAAAATATCCCATTGCAGTGCCCATCACAGCTGAGGTAGTTATGTCATGTTTAATGCAGGTGGGCTTCGGCCCACACTGCATGCCCCAGTCAGACTGGGGTTCTTTAGAAGTGGAAACAGATGCATTTATAATTCCCTGTGGACCCACAGCATGGGTGGGTGCCAGGAAGCCACCGGCGGTACATAAAAATATCCCATTGCATTGCCCAACACAGCGGATGTAACGTCAGCTGTAATGCAGGTGGGCTAAAAATTCATTTGATTACACTGTAGGCGAGGGCCCACAAAAATTGGTGTACCAACAGTACTAATGTACCTCAGAAAAATTGGCCATGGCCAACCAAGAGGGCAGGTGAAACCCATTAATCGCTTTGGTTAATGTGGCTTAAAGGGGTTGTCCCGCGCCGAAACGGGTTTTTTTTTTTTTCAACCCCCCCCCCGTTCGGCGCGAGACAACCCCGATGCAGGGAGGTAAAGAAAGCTCACCGGAGCGCTTACCTGAATCCCCGCGCTCCGGTGACTTCTCTACTCACCGCTGAAGATGGCCTCTTCCTCCGTGGACCGCAGCTCTTCTGTGCGGTCCACTGCCGATTCCAGCCTCCTGATTGGCTGGAATCGGCACGTGACGGGGCGGAGCTACACGGAGCTACACGGAGCCCCATAGAAGACTGCAGAAGACCCGGACTGCGCAAGCGCGGCTAATTTGGCCATCGGAGGGCGAAAATTAGTCGGCACCATGGAGACGAGGACGCCAGCAACGGAACAGGTAAGTATAAAACTTTTTATAACTTCTGCATGGCTCATAATTAATGCACAATGTACATTACAAAGTGCATTATTATGGCCATGCAGAAGTGTACAGACCCACTTGCTGCCTCGGGACATCTCCTTTAATTGGTAACTAGGCCAGGAGGCAGCCCAGTTAAAATAAAAATTGGTGGAGGTGAAAATTTCAACGCTTTAATGAGCATTGAAACGTATAAAAATTGTTTAGAAAAATTATATGACTGAGCCTTGTGGGCCTAAGAAAAACTGCCCGGTCGGCGTGATTACGTCAGGTTTCAGGAGGAGGAGCAGGATGAGGAGGAGGAATATTATACACAGATTTATGAAGCGAAAAGGTACCCTTTCTTGATGGGGATACAGAACGATGCTTCCATCCGCGGGTGCAGCCTACCTATTGCTTAGGTATCGCTGCTGTCCGCTGGTGGAGAAGAGAAGTCTGGGGAAATCCAGGCTTTGTCATCTTGATGAGTGTTAGCCTGTCGGCACTGTCGGTTGACAGGCGGGTACGCTTATCTGTGATGATTTCCCCAGCCGCACTAAACACCCTCTCTGACAAGACGCTAGCCGCAGGACAAGCAAGCACCTCCAGGGCATACAGCGCGAGTTCAGGCCACGTGTCCAGCTTCGACACCCAGTAGTTGTAGGGGGCAGAGGCGTCACGGAGGACGGTCGTGCGATCGGCTACGTACTCCCTCACCATCCTTTTACAGTGCTCCCGCCGACTCAGCCGTGACTGGGGAGCGGTGACACAGTCTTGCTGGGGAGCCATAAAGCTGTCAAGGGCCTTAAAGAGTGTTGGCCTGCCTGTGCTGTACATGCTGCCTGATCTCCGCGCCTCCCCTGCTACCTGGCCCTCGGAACTGCGCCTTCGGCCACTAGCGCTGTCGGATGGGAATTTTACCATCAGTTTGTCCGCCAGGGTCCTGTGGTATAGCAACTCTCTCGAACCCCTTTCCTCTTCGGGTATGAGAGTGGAAAGGTTCTCCTTATACCGTGGGTCGAGCAGTGTGTACACCCAGTAATCCGTAGTGGCCAGAATGCGTGTAACGCGAGGGTCACAAGAAAGGCATCCTAACATGAAGTCAGCCATGTGTGCCAGGGTACCTGTACGCAACACATGGCTGTCCTCACTAGGAAGATCACTTTCAGGATCCTCCTCCTCCTCCTCCTCCTCCTCCTCCTCCTCAGGCCATACACGCTGAAAGGATGACAGGCCAGCAGCATGTCTACCCTCACCAGTGGGCCAAGCTGTGTCTTCCCCCTCCTCCTCATCTTCCTCCTCCTCCTCCTCATCTTCCTCCTCCTCCTCCTCCTCCTCCTCCTCAGCGCGCTGAGATATAGACAGGAGGGTGCTCTGACTATCCAGCGACATACTGTCTTCCCCCGGCTCTGTTTCCGAGTGCAAAGCGTCTGCCTTTATGCTTTGCAGGGAACTTCTCAAGAGGCATAGCAGAGGAATGGTGACGCTAATGATTGCAGCATCGCCACTCACCACCTGGGTAGACTCCTCAGAGTTCGAAGGACCTGGCAGATGTCTGCCAACCAGGCCCACTCTTCTGAAAATAATTGAGGAGGCTGACTCCCACTGCGCCGCCCATGTTGGAGTTGGTATTCCACTATAGCTCTACGCTGCTCATAGAGCCTGGCCAACATGTGGAGCGTAGAGTTCCACCGTGTAGGCACGTCGCACAGCAGTCGGTGCACTGGCAGATTAAACCGATGTTGCAGGGTGCGCAGGGTGGCAGCTTCCGTCTTGGAGTTGCGGAAATGTGCGCAGAGCCGGCGCACCTTTCCGAGCAGGTCTGACAAGCGAGGGTAGCTTTTCAGAAAGCGCTGAACCACCAAATTAAAGACGTGGGCCAGGCATGGCACGTGCGTGAGGCTGCCGAGCTGCACAGCCGCCACCAGGTTACGGCCATTGTCACACACGACCATGCCCGGTTGGAGGCTCAGCGGCGCAAGCCAGCGGTCGGTCTGCTCTGTCAGACCCTGCAGCAGTTCGTGGGCCGTGTGCCTCTTATCCCCTAAGCTGAGTAGTTTCAGCACGGCCTGCTGACGCTTGCCCAACGCTGTGCTGCCACGCCGCGCGACACCGACTGCTGGCGACGTGCTGCTGCTGCTGATACATCTTGATTGCGAGACAGAGGTTTGCGGAGGAGGAGGAGGAGGGTGGTTTAGTGGAGGAAGCATACACCGCCGCAGATACCACCACCGAGCTGTGGCCCGCAATTCTGGGGGTGGGTAGGACGTGAGCGGTCCCAGGCTCTGACTCTGTCCCAGCCTCCACTAAATTCACCCAATGTGCCGTCAGGGAGATATAGTGGCCCTGCCCGCCTGTGCTTGTCTACGTGTCCGTTGTTAAGTGGACCTTGGCAGTAACCGCGTTGGTGAGGGCGCGTACAATGTTGCGGGAGACGTGGTCGTGCAGGGCTGGGACGGCACATCGAGAAAAGTAGTGGCGACTGGGAACTGAGTAGCGCGGGGCCGCCGCCGCCATCATACTTTTGAAGGACTCCGTTTCCACAAGCCTGTACGGCAGCATCTCCAGGCTGATAAATTTGGCTACGTGCACGTTTAACGCTTGAGCGTGCGGGTGCGTGGCGGCGTACTTGCGCTTGCGCTCAAACACTTGCGCTAGCGACGGCTGGACGCTGCGCTGACAGACATTGCTGGATGGGGCCGAGGACAGCGGAGGTGAGGGTGTGGGTGCGACCAGGAGACGGTAGTGCCTGTGTCCTCAGAGCGGGGTTGGATCTCAGTGGCAGTTTGGGGCACAGGGGGAGAGGCCGCGGTGCAAACCGGAGGTGGTGAATGGCCTTCGTCCCACCTTGTGGGGTGCTTGGCCATCATATGTCTGCGCATGCTGGTGGTGGTGAGGCTGGTGGTGGTGGCTCCCCGGCTGATCTTGGCGCGACAAAGGTTGCACACCACTGTTCGTCGGTCGTCTGCACTCTCAGTGAAAAACTGCCAGACCTTTGAGCACCTCGGCCTCTGCAGGGTGGCATGGCATGAGGGGGCGCTTTGGGAAACAGTTGGTGGATTATTCTGTCTCGCCCTGCCTCTACCCCTGGACACCGCACTGCCTCTTGCAACCTGCCCTGCTGCTGCCCTTGCCTCCCCCTCTGAAGACCTGTCCTCAGTAGGCGTAGCAAACCAGGTGGGGTCAGTCACCTCATTGTCCTGCTGCTCTTCCTCAGAATCCTCTGTGCGCTCCTCCCTCGGACTTAATGCCCTTACTACTACCTCACTGATAGACAACTGTGTCTCATCGTCATCGTCCTCCTCACCCACTGAAAGGTCTTGAGACAGTTGCCGGAAGTCCCCAGCCTCATCCCCCGGACCCCGGGAACTTTGCAATGGTTGGGCATCAGTCACGATAAACTCCTCTGGTGGGAGAGGAACCACTGCTGCCCAATCTGAGCAGGGGCCCGAGAACAGTTCCTGGGAGTCTGCCCGCTCCTCAGAATGTCTCATTTTCATGGAGTGAGGAGGCTGGGAGGAAGGAGGAGCAGCAGCCAGAGGATTCTGAGTTGCAGCAGTGGACGGCGCAGAACTCTGGGTGGACGATAGGTTGCTGGAAGCACTTTCTGCCATCCACGACAGGACCTGCTCACACTGCTCATTTTCTAATAAGGGTCTACCGCGTGGACCCATTAAATGTGCTATGAATGTGGGGACGCCAGAAACGTGCCTCTCTCCTAATCCCGCAGCAGTCGGTTGCGATACACCAGGATCAGCAGCTCGGCCTGTGCCCACAGCCGGACTAGGGCCTCCGCGTCCTCGGCCACGCCCACGTCCTCTAGGCCTACCCCTACCCCTCAGCATGCTGTATTACCAGGAATGCAGAAACACAACACTGCAATTAAATGTGCCGCTTATTGGCCTGTGGTTTGAGGCTGAGTTCGCTTACGGAACGCCAGGAAATAATTTGGCGCAAGCCTGCTGTAACACTTAGCTGGCTGCGTATTTATTTGGAGAAATTTTACCCCCAGCACACACGGACCCACAACACTTAGCAGAGTGACAGGCAGGCCAAATAGATTTTTTTCAAATCTTTTTTTGCAAAAGGACCACTGCGTATATTCAATCTATATATGTCTTCTGGCCCTGCCTACACAATTCTGTCCCTGGACTGTGTGACGGAACTGCAGTGTTGCACTGTTATTAAGTGCAACAGAGCGGTGATTTCAGAGGCAGGAAATAATTTTGCGCAAGCCTGCTGTAACACTTAGCTGGCTGCGTATTTATTTGGAGAACTACAACCCGCAGCAGACACAGACCCAGAACACTGAGCAGAGTGACAGGCAGGCCAAATATTTGTTTTTCTTCAAATATTTTTTTCAAAAGGACCACTGCGTATATTCAATCTACATATGTCTTCTGGCCCTGCCTACGCAATTCTGTCCCTGATGTGTGTGTCACGGAACTGCAGTGTTGCACTGTTATTAAGTGCAACAGAGCGGTGATTTCAGAGGCAGGAAATAATTTTGCGCAAGCCTGCTGTAACACTTAGCTGGCTGCGTATTTATTTGGAGAACTACAACCCGCAGCAGACACAGACCCAGAACACTGAGCAGAGTGACAGGCAGGCCAAATATTTGTTTTTCTTCAAATATTTTTTTCAAAAGGACCACTGCGTATATTCAATCTATATATGTCTTCTGGCCCTGCCTACACAATTCTGTCCCTGTAGTATTACTGCAGGGCGCAATGCTCTGCACGGCCAATATAGCAAAAAAAAAGTGCAACACTGCTAAAAGCAGCCTCCACACTACTGCACACTGTTAGATGTGGCACTAAGAAGGACCGTTGGGGTTCTTGAAGCCTACACTAACTCCTAACGCTCTCCCTACAGCAGCTCCAACACTATAGCACTGTCCCTCAGCTATCTCACAACGCATCTGAGGCGAGCCACGGGAGGGGCCGATTTTTATACTCGGGTGACACTTGATCTCCCCAGCCACTCACAGCAAGGGGGTGGTATAGGGCTTGAATGACGCAGGGGGAAGTTGTAATGCCTTCCCTGTCTTTCAATTGGCCAGAAAAGCGCGCTAACGTCTCAGAGAGGAAACTGAAAGTAACTCGAACATCGCGTGGTACTCGTTACGAGTAACGAGCATCTCGAACACGCTAATACTCGAACGAGTATCAAGCTCGGACGAGTACGTTCGCTCATCTCTAGTCAACTCCCTTAAAATCATTGCTTGTCAGCTTGGCTGAATGTTGAATGTATCTATCTTACAGTGTTATGTGATGTGGCGTGGATAAATCTGTACGTATGAGCGATTAGGTTCCAAAAGAGAGTTGAGAGGTCCATCTTGTCTGTATAGGAGCACCCATCTACCATTTGAGGGTTTGCTACCACAGAGGCGCATGACGGCACCATTAGCCCTATGCTGATGAAGATGGAGGAGAAGGAAAGGCTACCTAACCGTATGTGAAGCGCATGGGAGTGTGTGAGCCTAAATGTCCCGTCCCCAAAAGTCCCATCACAAGACAGCCATTTGTAAGTAACTACCCCGACTAGTGACAAAATATTTCTCAACAACAAGATGAGCGCAGAAGTCTACCAAATCTTTAAAAATAATTCTAAGTCTGTTGTATGATTCCTATGCGGCTGTCTGAAGTCTGGATCTCCGTACAGTGGTGCACCTTTAACTGACACCTATACGTGCTGAAGTCTATGAGAGCGGGGTGATCATTACTGCCATTCTGTGGCCTTTGAATGTCAAGTAGTGCTGAATATTTACTAATTTTCCTGCACTGTAAACTCTGCCTACTGAAGTTTGTTGTATCCTGTTTGAAGAGTCACTAGTAAATTTTTTACTGGGCCTCCACCGTTCCGGAGGACCCGAGGTACTATACACTTGTCAAGGGTTATTAACCCCTTAATGACAAAGCCTTTTTGCGCCTTAGTGACGGAGCCAAATTTCGGAAATCTGACATGCGTCGTTCAACGTAGCATAACTCCGTAAAGGCTTCACATATCCAAGTGATTCTGACATTGTTTTTTTGTCACATGTTGTACTTCATTTTGGTTGTAAAAAGAGACCAATATAATTTGTCTATATTTATTAAAAGTATCAATATTGGAAAAATTTTGAAAAAATTGTCATTTTTTCACATTTTCAACTGTAATATCTCAAATATGTCCAAACATACTGTACAAATTTTTGATAAGATATATATTTCCATCTGTTTACTTTATTGCACAATTGAAAACTTTTGTGTTTTTTTTTTAACCATTTAGAGGACGTACAAATTTAACATTACTTTTCAGCATTTTGAGGAACACTTTGTTTTCCTGCACCAAGCCAAGTTTGCAAAGGCTCATGAGTGTCAGAATGATACATCCCCCCCAAATGACCCCATTTGAAAAACTACACCCCGTAATGTATCCACTGAGCGTGTCGTATTTTGACCCCACCAGTTTTTTTCAGGAATTAATTCAATTTAGAGGAGAAAAAATAAAATTTCATATTTTTGCAAATATGTCATTTAAAGACATATTTTTTTCCTATAGTGCCCATGAAAATGAGGATTTACACCCCAAAATGGATACCCCCGTTCCTCCCGTGTTCAAAAACATACCCATTGTGGCCCTAATCTTATGTCTGGATGCACAACGGGACCCAAAATGAAAGGAATAGTCAGTGTCTTTCAGAACATAAATTTTGCTTGAAGGCGTTTTAGGCCCCATAGCACACATGTAGAGCTCTTGAGTGACCAAAACCAAAGAGAACCCCCACAAGTGACCGCATTTTGAAAACTAGACCCCTTAACGAATTTATCTAGGGGTGTACTGCCCATTTTGACCCCACAGTTTTTGAATGAATTCAAGCAAAGCAAATGGAAAAAAAATGTGATTTTCGTTTTTTTGGCAATTCTGTCGTTTTAAAAACTGCTTTTTTTGTACAGCACACACATGAATGAAGACTTGCACCCCAAAATGGATACTCCTGTTTGTCCCGTGTTCAGAAACATACCATTTGTGGCCCTAATCTTATGTCTGGATGCACAATGGGGCCCAAAATGAAAGGAGTAGTCGGTGGCTTTCAGAACAGAAATTTAGCATGAAGGTGAGGCCCCATTGCCCACTTGTAGAGCCCTTGAGCGGCCAAAACGACAGAGAACCCCTACAAATGACCCCATTTTGAAAACTAGACCCCTTAACGAATTCATCTAGGGGTGTAATCCGTATTTTAACCCTACAATTTTTTAATAAATCTAAGCAAAGCTGTAGCAAAAAAATTACAATTTTCCTTTTTTTGGCAGTTGTATCAATTTAAAAACGGGGTTTTTTTGTACAGCACACATAGGAATGAAGACTTTCACCCCAAAATGGATACTCCTGTTTGTCCCGTGTTCAGAACCATACCCCTTGTGGCCCTAATCTATTTAAAGGACACATGGCAAGGCCTGTAATGCAGGGAACACCCGTTGGATTGCAGGGCACAACTGAATAAATCCCAGGCCCCATTGCTCATTTGTATGGAAGAAAAAATTGACACCTTACCCCCCCCCCCCCCCCCGCACCCTTTTCGGCGTTCCCCAAATCTTAGATAAAAGTAATAATGTGAACTGTGTAGTATTTCCAATGAAAGGGGTAATTACGGAGGCTGGTTGGGATGGGTACATGGGGCAATAAAACCGTGTATCCTCCCTCCTCTCATGCTTTTTGGGGGTATTTCGTGACCACAGTAGCGGGTATGGGGTGTAAAAAGTGGCGCACTGTGAGTCTCCGTAAGCTTGATGAGGTGCGGCGGTCTCGCACAGAAGACGCTCAACAAGGTGCTCCTGGAACTGCAGGAAGACGAACGTTCCCGGGGCTTCTTGTAAAATACGTATTACTGGTAGCGGTCTGAATAACGCCGGGCTCACACGGCCGTAGGCGGAATCCCCTTGCGGAGGACCCCAGCGGATCCTAGCTGTGAGCCCGGCTGTGACCCTGCATACGGCCGCGTAATGTACTGCACATAACTGCCTACTCACACAGGCGGTCATGCGCAGTACTTTTTTTTTGTTTATATTTCCCGCACCGTCGCTTAGCGATGACACGGGTACCAGCAGCCCGTATACAAGGTAGTTGCGTATGGGCTGCGGATATATCAGCGACCATGGAGCACAATGGGCTCTATGTTGCGGATATCCACGGTAAAATAGAACCTGCGGCGTTCTCCTTTCTGCGAGTGGATTACATAATTCCAACCTACTAATGTGAGCGGAATTGTGTAATCCAATGCGATTGATCTGCGTTTTACCGCAGATCAGACACATGTGAAATCCGTAATTCCTATCCAGTCATGTGAGACCCGCCAAAAGTAGATCGCTACCTTTTTTTCACGTGACTGGGGATCGGTCAACGAGGCCACCTGTCACTGCTCCAGGCTCTCAGCGATCGTTGGTCGCTGGGAGTAAGGAGATTTTAAATTTCCTGGGCTCCCCGACTCCTGCACATGTGTCCGGTGTTTTGCCGGCGGTCGCATGTGCAGATTCCGAGAAAGTTCACGGAGGAAGATCGCGTCGGGGTGCAAATACGGAGGCTTCCGGTAAAAAGTTTCATCTCATCTCACCGGATAATGGAGAACACGTGATCAGGAACCGCTAACCGCGGCCCCCCGTGAAATCTCCAGGCTCTCGGCTAAATTTTGTAGTCAGGAGCAGGGAGATTTTAAATTATCCTGGCAATCCACAGCTTTTGCGCTGCGCCTGCCATTGTGGCGACGGGCACGTGCACAGAAGCCTGGGTAAGGTCCGTGGATATATCCGCGGGCCTTAGGTACGTCATTTCATCCTCCCTCACGGATATGATCCGTGTGGGGAGATGAAACGTAAGCTTTTTAACTTTTTATCACTTTTTTAACCTTTTTTTTTACTTTTAACCTTTTTGTTTTACTTTGTACACTTTTTTTTTTTTACTTTTTACATTTTTTTTTTTTTTTTACTTTTTACACTTTTTTTTTACTTTACATGATCCCTGTTATCCATTGGGTAACAGTGATCATGTTCCCTGTATAATCTATCTGCTCCTGGCTACACATGGCAGCCAGAAGCAGAGGGATTTTAAATTTCCCGGGGCTCGAAGCCCTCTGTGCACGCGCCTGATGATTGACATCGGGCGCGCATGCGCAGACTGGGACTTCGGGTCCCGGGACATCGGGACATCAGGGAGGACTTTGGTGAGTAGCTTCACCTCCCCTCATGGATCCGATCCATGAGGGAAGGTGAAACTGACACTTTTTTATTTACTTTTGGAACTTTTTCGCGATCGACGCTATTCAATGGATAGCGGCGATCGCGGGCCTGGGGACCGCTGTGAGCGGTCCCCGGTAACACCTCCTGGTTCCTGGCTACCTTCAGGAGCCGGGAGCCAGGAGATTTTAAATTTGCCTGGGGCTCCCGGGATTCTGCGCGTGCGCCTGACGTCATCATCTGGCGCACATGCGCAGAACGCTGGTGGTGGGTCTGGGAGGACCCGATCTTCGGGGGACACCGCGGACAAGCCGGGTGAGTATTTTCAGCTGCCCTGATGGATCCGATCCATCAGGGCAGCTGAATATCTAACTTTTTACGCACTTTTTTACTTTATTGCAATCGGCGCTATCCATTGGATAGCGCTGATCGCAATGCCGGGGCTGACTGCCCGCATCCTGGGATGACAGCTCCATGCTGTCGGATACCTGCGGGCACCGACAGCATGGAGCTGTCACGTCCTCAGGCAAGTGGGCATTAATCCAAAGAGGATCCATAAAACTACGTCCTCTAGGATTAAAGCCCACTTACTGAGGACGTAGCTTCCCGATGGGGCCGTCACTAAGGGCTTAATCTGCTGTGTATGAATGCCAGTGGAACGGTGGCATCACAAACTGACAACTACAACCCTCCTCATACCTGTCATTCCACGTAACGGTGTTTAGTATTTGACGTTACAACAGGGTTAGTGGGGACGCTGCCACCACAGAGGGAGCCAATCCCTGGTCACTCCCGGAAGGTCCTCTGCCAGGACACAGCAGGAAGGAGAGGATATGCCAGGGAGACCTCCCGCTAAGTGATGCAATAGGCCTTGTGCAATGGGCAGAGTATTCCTACAATCAGTACGTCAGCGACTCTACCAAGGCCTCTCCATTTTTATTGTCTATGCCCAGCAACCCGTGAATCCTCTGCCCGTCTCTATCATCTTTACTGTTCATTAATTTTTTATTGAAAAATTGCTGAGAGTTTACATAACATGAACATGCATACAAGTTTTTCATAAACATTGCAACCAACAACTAAATGCACTTGAATACAAAGCGTATTAACTGGTAACATTTCAAGATGTCTTAACTATAGAGGATAGGAAAAAGGGGGGGTAGTAGAGTGGGGTAGAGGGGAGGGAGGGTTGGTTAGGGTGGGTGTGGGGGGCATGGGAGATGGGGGCTGGGGAGGAGAGGGATCTGTTCATTAATATATTTATTGGATCAACATCAGTGCTACATCGTAATATGTTTCACTTTAATTCTAGGACATGGTACATTGTTAAATTCTTCTTCTAGGGGTCTAATCTAATGTTAGCATGGACTAGTTGAAAGTGCTTTATCCATGGGGTCCATTCCTCTTTGAATCTGGTGACTCTGTCTTGTCTGAAGGCGAAGATCTTTTCCATCGCTATATGTTCTGAAATTTGCTGGGTTATGACTGACAGGGAAGGGGAGTTTAGAGACTTCCAATTCCTAGTTATCAATAGTTTTATGGTCAAAAGACCGTGAGCTACCATCTTTTTAAATTTTTGAGGAATGTTTTCTATGCCTAGTAATAGTATTGCTAATTCCGGTGACGGGGGATTCTCCACTCCAGTTATATTTTTTATAAGGTTGAAAAACTCAAGCCACGTGGAGTTAATATTGGGACAGCCCCAAAATATGTGGAGAAGCGAACCCCTTTTCCCACAACCTCACCAACATCTATCTGAAGTTCCTGGGAAGTAGTCTGCTAATCTCACTGGGGATCTATACCAGCGGGTTAGCGTTTTATAATGGACCTCTACCAGGGAGGCGCACGCCGATGCTTGGTTTGCCCATTTATACGCTATGGTCCATTTAGATGTTGAGTGAGAATCTCACAGTTCTTTTTCCCAATTGAGAATATGTGCTTTTTTCTGAGGACTCCGTTGCCTCCGTTGCAAATAAGTTCGCAAATATCCTTCAGAGGGAGTTTGCAGGATGAGGGATTGAAAAACTATTTAGCTAGTGAGGAGGGTAGGGAGGTTTTACTTGTTATTATGGTATGCCAACTACTTTTTATTTGGGAGTATAAAAGAAAGTCTCCACTTTGGAGACCATATTCCTCTTGTAGAATGTTGAAGGGTTTTATTTTGTTTCCTATCGCCAAATCAGAGACCAACGTAATACCTTTGTTTCTCCAATTTTTTGTATTAAGATTTTTTATTTGGAACTCGATCATCTCTATTGGGAGGGGAATCTCCGTTCTGGGGGAGAAATCCTTTGTGATACGAAGAATGTGTTTCCATGTGTGGATGGCGTTTTGAACTATTGGGTTTTTTTATAGGGTCAAAGTCTGCATTAGTGCTTGTGGTTAGTAGGAGGTTTCTAAGGGATTTATTGCCAAGAGAGCTTTGCTCAATTGTGGGCCAGCTTACTCCTTTACAGGAGACCCCCAAGGGCCTCAGTTGGGCGATAGTGTTAGCTTCATAATAGGCAGTTAGGTTGGGCACACCCAGACCTCCCAACCTTCAGGGCTTGTACAGTATGGCAGCTGCTACTCTAGGTCTTTTATTATTCCATATGAATGTCATTAGTTGTTTTTGTAAGGATTTAAGTAGTTTAGGGTTGCATTTGAGAGCTAGTGTTCTAAACATATATAAAATTTTTGGGAGGATCATCATCTTATAAATAACAATCCTTCCCAGCCAGGAAAGTTCTGCCTTGTTGAAGTTATTTAAATCACGTTGGATACTTTCCGTTAGCAGGGATAGATTTTGGTCCATAATGTTATTTAGTGGTAAATTAATTGTAGTTCCCAGATATTGGATGCCGGCAGGATCCCAATCAAATGGGAATTCTTTAGAGATGAGCGAGCACCAAAATGCTCGGGTGCTCGTTACTCGAGACGAACTTTTCGCGATGCTCGAGGGTTCGTTTCGAATAACGAACCCCATTGAAGTCAATAGGCGACCCGAGCATTTTTGTATATCGCCGATGTTCGCTAAGGTTTTCGTTTGTGAAAATCTGGGCAATTCAAGAAAGTGATGGGAACGACACAGCAACGGATAGGGCAGGCGAGGGGCTACATGTTGGGCTGCATCTCAAATTCCCAGGTCCCACTATTAAGCCACAATAGCGGCAAGAGTGCCCCCCCCTCCCAACAACTTTTACTTCTGAAAAGCCCTCATTAGCAATGCATAACTTTGCTAAGCACCACACTACCTCCAACAAAGCACAATCACTGCCTGCATGACACTCCGCTGCCACTTCTCCTGGGTAACATGCTGCCCAACCCCCCCCCCCCCCCCCCCGCACGACCCAGTGTCCACAGCGCACACCAAACTGTCCCTGCCCAGCCTTCAGCTGCCCCCATGCCACGCCACCCTAATGTCTATTTATAAGTGCGTCTGCCAGAGGAACCGCAGGCACACACTGCAGAGGGTTGGCACGGCTAGGCAGCGACCCTCTTTAAAAGGGGCGGGGCGATAGTCCATAATGCTGTACAGAAGCAATGAGAAATCCAATCCTGTGCCACCTCCATCTGGAGCTGCACACGTGGGCATAGCAATGGGGAACCTATGTGCCACACACTATTCATTCTGTCAAGGTGTCTGCATGCCCCAGTCAGACCGCGGTTTTTTATAAATAGTCACAGGCAGGTACAACTCCGCAATGGGAATTCCGTGTGCACCCACAGCATGGGTGGCTCCCTGGAACCCACCGGCTATACATAAATGTATCCCATTGCAGTGCCCTGGACAGCAGAGCTAACGTCAGATTAAATGCAGGCGGGCTTCGGCCCACAATGCATGCCCCAACCGGAGCAGGGTTTTTAATTCATAGACACAGGCAGGTACAACTCCCTATTGTGTAGTCCCTGTGGACCGACAGCATGGGTGGGAGCCAGGAAGCCACCGGCGGTACATAAATATATCCCATTGCATTGCCCATCACAGCTGAGGTAATAATGTCATGTTTAATGCAGGTGGGCTTCGGCCCACACTGCATGCCCCAGTCAGACTGGGGTTCTTTAGAAGTGGACATATGTAGTTACAACTCCGTGTGGACCGACAGCATGGGTGGGTGCCAGGAAGCCACCGGCGGTACATAAATATATCCCATTGCATTGCCCATCACAGCTGAGGTAATAAATTCATGTTTAATGCAGGTGGGCTTCGGCCCACACTGCATGCCCCAGTCAGACTGGGGTTCTTTAGAAGTGGACACATGCAGTTACAACTCCCTGTGGACCCACAGCATGGGTGGCTCCCTGGAACCCACCGGCGGTACATAAATATATCCCATTGCATTGCCCATCACAGCTGAGGTAATAATGTCATGTTTAATGCAGGTGGGCTTCGGCCCACACTGCATGCCCCAGTCAGACTGGGGTTCTTTAGAAGTGGACACATGCAGTTACAACTCCCTGTGGACCCACAGCATGGGTGGCTCCCTGGAACCCACCGGCGGTACATAAATATATCCCATTGCATTGCCCATCACAGCTGAGGTAATAATGTCATGTTTAATGCAGGTGGGCTTCGGCCCACACTGCATGCCCCAGTCTGACTGGGGTTCTTTAGAAGTGGACACATGCAGTTACAACTCCCTGTGGACCCACAGCATGGGTGGCTCCCTGGAACCCACCGGCGGTACATAAATATATCCCATTGCATTGCCCATCACAGCTGAGGTAATAATGTCATGTTTAATGCAGGTGGGCTTCGGCCCACACTGCATGCCCCAGTCAGACTGGGGTTCTTTAGAAGTGGACAAATGTAGTTACAACTCCGTGTGGACCGACAGCATGGGTGGGTGCCAGGAAGCCACCGGCGGTACATAAATATATCCCATTGCATTGCCCATCACAGCTGAGGTAATAATGTCATGTTTAATGCAGGTGGGCTTCGGCCCACACTGCATGCCCCAGTCAGACTGGGGTTCTTTAGAAGTGGACACATGCAGTTACAACTCCCTGTGGACCCACAGCATGGGTGGCTCCCTGGAACCCACCGGCGGTACATAAATACATCCCATTGCAGTGCCCAACACAGCTGATGTAACGTCAGCTGTAATGCAGGTGGGCTAAAAATTAATTTGATTACACTGTAGGCGAGGGCCCCCAAAAATTGGTGTACCAACAGTACTAATGTACCTCTGAAAAATTGCCCATGCCCAACCAAGAGGGCAGGTGAAACTCATTAATCGCTTTGGTTAATGTGGCTTAATTGGTAACTAGGCCAGGAGGCAGCCCAGTTAAAATAAAAATTGGTTGAGGTGAAAGTTTCAACGCTTTAATGAGCATTGAAACGTCTAAAAATTGTTACAAAAATTATATGACTGAGCCTTGTGGGCCTAAGAAAAATTGCCCGTTTGGCGTGATTATGTGAGGTTTCAGGAGGAGGAGCAGGAGGAGGAGGAGGAATATACACAGATTGATGAAGCAAAAAGGTCCCCGTTTTTGATGGGGATAGAGAACGATGCTTCCATCCGTGGGTGCAGCCTACGTATTGTTTAGGTATCGCTGCTGTCCGCTGGTGGAGAAGAGAAGTCTGGGGAAATCCAGGCTTTGTTCATCTTGATGAGTGTAAGCCTGTCGGCACTGTCGGTTGACAGGCGGGTACGCTTATCTGTGATGATTCCCCCAGCCGCACTAAACACCCTCTCTGACAAGACGCTAGCCGCAGGACAAGCAAGCACCTCCATGGCATACAGCGCGAGTTCAGGCCACGTGTCCAGCTTTGACACCCAGTAGTTGCAGGGGGCAGAGGCGTCACGGAGGATGGTCGTGCGATCGGCTGCGTACTCCCTCACCATCCTTTTACAGTGCTCCCGCCGACTCAGCCGTGACTGGGGAGCAGTGACACAGTCTTGCTGGGGAGCCATAAAGCTGTCAAGGGCCTTAGAGAGTGTTGCCCTGCCTGTGCTGTACATGCTGCCTGATCTCCGCGCCTCCCCTGCTACCTGGCCCTCGGAACTGCGCTTTCGGCCACTAGTGCTGTCGTATGGGAATTTTACCATCAGTTTGTCCGCCAGGGTCCTGTGGTATAGCAACACTCTCGAACCCCTTTCCTCTTCGGGTATGAGAGTGGAAAGGTTCTCCTTATACCGTGGGTCAAGCAGTGTGTACACCCAGTAATCCGTAGTGGCCAGAATGCGTGTAACGCGACGGTCACGAGAAAGGCATCCTAACATGAAGTCAGCCATGTGTGCCAGGGTACCTGTACGCAACACATGGCTGTCCTCACTAGGAAAATCACTTTCAGGATCCTCCTCCTCCTCCTCCTCCTCCGGCCATACACGCTGAAAGGATGACAGACAAGCAGCATGTGTACCCTCAGCAGTGGGCCAAGCTGTCTCTTCCCCCTCCTCCTCATCTTCCTCCTCCTCACCGCGCTGAGATATAGACAGGAGGGTGCTCTGACTATCCAGCGACATACTGTCTTCCCCCTGCTCTGTTTCCGAGCGCAAAGCGTCTGCCTTTATGCTTTGCAGGGAACTTCTCAAGAGGCATAGCAGAGGAATGGTGACGCTAATGATTGCAGCATCGCCGCTCACCACCTGGGTAGACTCCTCAAACTTTCCAAGGACCTGCCAGATGTCTGCCAACCAGGCCCACTCTTCTGAAAAGAATTGAGGAGGCTGACTCCCACTGCGCCGCCCATGTTGGAGTTGGTATTCCACTATAGCGCTACGCTGCTCATAGAGCCTAGCCAACATGTGGAGCGTAGAGTTCCACCGTGTGGGCACGTCGCACAGCAGTCGGTGCACTGGCAGATTAAACCGATGTTGCAGGGTGCGCAGGGTGGCAGCGTCCATGTGGAACTTGCGGAAATGTGCGTAGCTTTTCAGAAAGCGCTGAACCACCAAATTAAAGACGTGGGCTAGGCATGGCACGTGCGTGAGGCTGCCGAGCTGCAGAGACGCCACCAGGTTACGGCCGTTGTCACACACGACCATGCGTGGTTGGAGGCTCAGTGGCGCAAGTCAGCAGTCGGTCTGCTCTGTCAGACCCTGCAGCAGTTCGTGTGCCGTGTGCCTCTTATCTCCTAAGCGGAGTAGTTTCAGCACGGCCTGCTGCCGCTTGCCCACCGCTGTGCTGCCACGCCGCGCGACACCGACTGCTGGCGACGTGCTGCTGACACATCTTGATTGCGAGACAGAGGTTGCGTTGGAGGAGGAGGAGGAGGAGGAGGGTGCTTTAGTGGAGGAAGCATACACCGCCGCAGATACCACCACCGAGCTGGGGCCCGCAATTCTGGGGGTGGGTAGGACGTGAGCGGTCCCAGGCTCTGACTCTGTCCCAGCCTCCACTAAATTCACCCAATGTGCCATCAGGGAGATATAGTGGCCCTGCCCGCTTGTGCTTGTCCACGTGTCCGTTGTTAAGTGGACCTTGGCAGTAACCGCGTTGGTGAGGGCGCGTGCAATGTTGCGGGAGACGTGGTCGTGCAGGGCTGGGACGGCACATCGGGAAAAGTAGTGGCGACTGGGAACTGAGTAGCGCGGGGCCGCCGCCGCCATCATACTTTTGAAGGACTCCATTTCCACAACCCTATACGGCAGCATCTCCAGGCTGATAAATTTGGCTATGTGCACGTTTAACGCTTGAGCGTGCGGGTGCGTGGCCGCGTACTTGCGCTTGCGCTCAAACACTTGCGCTAGCGACGGCTGGACGCTGCGCTGACAGACATTGCTGGATGGGGCCGAGGACAGCGGAGGTGAGGGTGTGGGTGCAGGCCAGGAGACGGTAGTGCCTGTGTCCTCAGAGCGGGGTTGGATCTCAGTGGCAGGTTGGGGCACAGGGGGAGAGGCAGCGGTGCAAACCGGAGGCGGTGAACGGGCATCGTCCCACCTTGTGGGGTGCTTGGCCATCATATGTCTGCGCATGCTAATGGTGGTGAGGCTGGTGGTGGTGGCTCCCCGGCTGATCTTGGCGCGACAAAGGTTGCACACCACTGTTCGTCGGTCGTCTGCACTCTCAGTGAAAAACTGCCAGACCTTTGAGCACCTCGGCCTCTGCAGGGTGGCATGGCGCGAGGGGGCGCTTTGGGAAACAGGTGGTGGATTATTCTGTCTCGCCCTGCCTCTCAGCCTGGACACCGCACTGCCTCTTGCAACCTGCCCTGCTGCTGCCTTGCCTCCCCCTCTGAAGACCTGTCCTCAGTAGGCGTAGCAAACCAGGTGGGGTCAATCACCTCATTGTCCTGCTGCTCTTCCTCTGAATCCTCTGTGCGCTCCTCCCTCGAACTTACTGCCCTTACTACTACCTCACTGATAGACAACTGTGTCTCATCGTCATCGGCCTCCTCACCCACTGAAAGGTCTTGAGACAGTTGCCGAAAGTCCCCAGCCTCATCCCCCGGACCCCGGGAACTTTCCAATGGTTGGGCATCAGTCACGATAAACTCCTCTGGTGGGAGATGAACCACTGCTGCCCAATCTGAGCAGGGGCCCGAGAACAGTTCCTGGGAGTCTGCCCGCTCCTCAGAATGTCTCATTTTCATGGAGTGAGGAGGCTGGGAGGAAGGAGGAGCAGCAGCCAGAGGATTCTGAGTTGCAGCAGTGGACGGCGCAGAACTGTGGGTGGACGATAGATTGCTGGAAGCACTTTCTGCCATCCACGACAGGACCTGCTCACACAGCTCATTTTCTAATAAAGGTCTACCGCGTGGACCCATTAATTGTGCGATGAATGTGGAGACGCCAGAAACGTGCCTCTCTCCTAATCCCGCAGCAGTCAGCTGTGATACACCTGGATCAGGAGCTCGGCCTGTGCCCACACCCTGACTTGGGCCTTCGCGTTCTCGGCCACGTCCACGTCCTCTAGGCCTACCCCTACCCCTCAGCATGCTGTATTACCAGTAATGCAGAAACAGAACGCCGTAATTAAATGTGCCGCTTATTGGCCTGTGGTTGGAGGCTGACTTCGCTTACGGAACGCCAGGAACTAATTTGGCGCAAGCCTTCTGTAACACTTAGCTCGCTGCGTATGATTTTGTAGAACTACTACACCCAGCACACACAGACCCAGAACACTGAGCACAGTGACAGGCAGGCCAAATAGATTTTTTGCCCAAAATTTTTTAGCAAAGGCCCACTGCCTATATTCAATCAATAATATGTCTTCTGTCCCTGCCTAAGCACTTCTGTCCCTGGAGTATGTCACAGAACTGCAGAGTGTTGCACTGTGAACTGCAACACAGCGGTGATTTCAGAGCCCAGACAGAGCAAGGAAATAATTTGGCGCAAGCCTGCTGTAACACTTAGCTGGCGGCGTATGATTTTGTAGAACTACTACACCCAGCACAGACAGACCCAGAACACTGAGCACAGTGACAGGCAGGCCAAATAGATTTTTTGCCCTAAATTTTTTAGCAAAGGCCCACTGCCTATATTCAATCAATAATATGTCTTCTGTCCCTGCCTAAGCACTTCTGTCCCTGGAGTATGTCACAGAACTGCAGAGTGTTGCACTGTGAACTGCAACACAGCGGTGATTTCAGAGCCCAGACAGAGCCAGGAAATAATTTGGCGCAAGCCTGCTGTAACACTTAGCTGGCTGCGTATGATTTTGTAGAACTACAACACCCAGCACAGACAGACCCAGAACACTGAGCACAGTGACAGGCAGGCCAAATAGATTTTTTTCCCAAAATTTTTTAGCAAAGCCCCACTGCCTATATTTAATCAATAATATGTCTTCTGTCCCTGCCTAAGCACTTCTGTCCCTGGAGTATTACTGCAGGGCGCAATGCTCTGCACGGCCGATATACCAATAAAAATAAAAAATGTGCAACACTGCAAAAAGCAGCCTCCACAGTACTGCACACGGTTAGATGTGGCCCTAAGAAGGACCGTTGGGGTTCTTGAAGCCTACAATAACTCCTAACACTCTCCCTATAGCAGCTCCAACACGATAGCACTTACCCTCAGCTATGTCAGAACGCATCTGTGGCGAGACGCGGGAGGGGCCGATTTTTATACTCGGGTGACACCTGATCTCGCCAGCCACTCAGTGCAGGGGGGTGGTATAGGGCTTGAACGTCGCAGGGGGAAGTTGTAATGCCCTCCCTGTCTTTCTATTGGCCAGAAAAGCGCGCTAACGTCTCAGAGATGAAAGTGAAAGTAACCCGAACATCGCGTGGTACTCGTTACGAGTAACGAGCATCTCGAACACGCTAATACTCGAACGAGTATCAAGCTCGGACGAGTACGTTCGCTCATCTCTAGAATCCTTGTTTTATCAACTCTCTGAGATCAGGTTGTAAATTAATTGGTAAAATTTTAGACTTGGTTGGGTTAACTTTATAAAAGGAGATCATCCCAAATTGGGTCAAGAGGTTCGAGGCTATCCTGAGTGAACTTAGAGGGGAGGAAAGCATGAGTACAATATCGTCTGCGAATAAGCCGATTTTATGTTGTCTGCTTGCCAAGGGTATACCCCTGATTTCAGTGTGAATTCGTTTTGCTTCAGCTAGCGGTTCCATTGTGAGTATAAATGAAGTGAGGGTGACATGAGGCACCCCTGCCTGGTCCCGTTGGTGATATCAAAGGATTTGGAGATAACTCCGTTGGTGAGGACTCGTGCCAAGGGTGACCTGTATAAGGCTTGAATGGCTTGCATGATGTTTCCCTTAAATCCTATTTTGTCAAGCACTGAAAAGGTGTAGCCCCAGTGTATTCTGTCGAATGCCTTCTCCGCGTCCAGGGTAAGGAGCAGAGAAGGCATTTGAGAGTCCTCGGCTCCATTCACAACCCCCAGCAAACGTCTTGTTGCATCTGATGCTTGTCTGCCCTTTACAAAGCCGGCTTGGTCACTGTGGACCAGATACGGAATCACCTCTAGTAATCTCAAGGAGAGAATTTTTGCATAAATTTTTGTATCATTGTTTAGCAGTGATATGGGTCTGAAATTTGCCGGGGACGTGGGTTCCTTGCCTTGTTTGGGGATTGTGACTATATTTGCCTGAAGCATTTTGGGCGGTAGTGAGCCCTCTTTCATGGCTTTATTGAATAGATTTTTCATATGGGGGATTAGGTGGTCTTTGTATATTTTATAATATTCGTACGAAAAACCATCCGGGCCTGGTGCTTTGTCATTTTTAGCTTTGTTGATGGTTTGGAGTATTTCTTGAGAGGAGATGGGAGAGTTTAATTTATCTATTTGCTTATCTGACAGCTTAGGGAGCTGTATGGAGGATAGGAAACTATTTCTAGCCGTTTCTGTGGGTTGGACGACAGATGGGTCCTTCTTGAGATTATATAATGCCTTATAGAATTTCCTGAATTCCTCGGCTATATCTAGAGGGTTAATTATTTTGTTTTTTGTTAGAGGATCAAGTATGAAGGGTATCTTTGCTTTAATTCTTTTTTGTTTGAATTTATTGGCCATCCATTTAGTTCCTTTATTGTTAGCGGTGTAATAAGTTGTTTTTATAGATTTTAGATTTTTTTCATATTCGTCACTCATAATGTTGCGGAATTTTAGTCTGGTTGTTCTGAGTTTGTTGGATATGGATAGCGAGGGGTTGGATCTCATGGATTTCTCCAGTGTTTTTAGTTCCTCTGTCTTATTGAGTAGGCCCATTTTTTCTCTTTTGTAGATAGAGCCCTGTTGTATCATCGTTCCTCTCACCACTGGTTTGTGAGCATTCCAGAGGGTGAACCGACATGTTTCTGGGGTATTGTTGATGTAAAAATATTCTGTTATTCTGTCATTAATTTTCTTTTGGTATTTCGGGATCTTCATTAGGAAGGTGTTGTTTCTTCAGTTGTTGAAGCGTGGTGCTTTGGGGCCTAATTTTAGTTTTAATGTGATCGGGGCAGGGTCAGACCATTAAAGGGGTTGTCCCGCGAAAGCAAGTGGGGTTATGCACTTCTGTATGGCCATATTAATGCACTTTGTAATATACATCGTCCATTAAATATGAGCCATACAGAAGTTATTCACTTACCTGCTCCGTTGCTAGCGTCCCAGTCGCCATGGTGCCGTCTAACTTCAGCGTCTAATCGCCCGATTAGACGCGCTTGCACAGATGGGTCTTTTCCCTTCGGCTCGGTTCGGCAGCAGCGACGTTCTGGCTCCGCCCCCTTGTACGCATCATCACGTAGCTCCGCCCCGTCACATGTGCCGATTCCAGCCAATCAGAAGCACCATCTATAGAGAATATTGTTCTCTCTCAGAGTCGTTGTTATGGGGGAAAGCTTTCTGCGCGCGGCCATAGTAGTCTGAGAGAAATCGGAGTAGAGCTTGATATTTTCGAATGGTGGAGGGAGATCCCTCAGACCTCTGGCTGCTCTCATCAGGTTTTCTTTGATGTGGTAAAAGTGTACTCTTGCTATGACGTCTCTGGGAGCACTTTCGGGTACACCTTTCGGCTTAGAGAGCCTGTGTATTCTGTCTAATATGCAGTCGTTGGTTATTGAGTCTGGCAGGAGGGCCCTAATGAGATCTTGGGCGTATTTATTTAGTTGATCAGGTTTGACCGTTTCGGGGACTCCTCTGAATTTTATATTGTTGGGATGGTTGCGGTCTTCCAGATCCTCCATTTTGTTCTTTAGGGATTCAAATTCTTCTTCTAGTTTGTAGTGAGCATCAATAAGTTCCTTATGTGAGCTAGTGATCTCTCCTGTTTTATTTTCTAGGTGGTCTACTCTGTCTTCTAGTTCTTCAATAGAATTATTAATCTTTTTATTCATTTGGGATATATCTTTTTGGATTGAACCTTTTAGGGCTATGACCATGTCTCGGATGAAGAATTCGGAGGCTGTTTGATTGGAGCATTGGATGTTGAATAGAGGGTCTGCAGTGTCCTCTTCCTCTAGCCAATCTGTTTCATTAGAGGCTGGGGGGGGGGGAAGTATTCTCTCTTCTAGGGCGTCTTTTCTCCGGGTTTCCCTTGGGAGAGCTTATGCTTCTCTTTTCTGAGCTTATTATACATTGTGTTGGGGAAGATGGCAGCATCCCCTCAGCCCTCCCTCCTTCCCCTAAAGCGCTCCTGTCACTCTTTGTATCTCCCTTCCTTCTAACTGCTCTCTTGTAGGGCTAAGGGATCGTGAATAGGGAGGTTCAGAGGCTCCAGAGTGAGCAGGCATCTGCCGCTGGATGCTTGGTAAGTTTTGGTTACCGTTGTTTCCCTCTGGTGGTTCCGTTGGGGCCGCCACTGCATCCTCCTGTTCTCCTCTCGCTCTACGTGCAGACATCGCCATCTTGTCTCTCTCTTCCTCTGGGCCACGCGCTGGATAAAAATCTGTCAGGCGCTTCGGTCCGGTCTGCACCGCTCTTCTCCTGGACATTGTCAGCTTCGGGTAAGCTTCCCCTGTCTGTTTGAGCGGGTTTTAGTGGTCTCTGCTAGCTTTGTGTTGCTTGCGGCTGATATTGGTAATGGAGCAGTTCAGTGCACGTCTCTATCATCTTTGATGTTCCTGCGGCTGCATCCTCGGTGGAGAATTTTTCCAGGATATGGCAAGAAACCAAGGCAAATCTTGAAAGTTCGGTGGCAGCCATGAAGAGGTTTGCCGACTGCAAACAAAGGTCGTCTCCCAATTTTTCACCAGGGGATAAGGTCTGGCTGCCCTCAAAGAATAATAGGTTGAAGATACCCTCTTACAAATGTGCTCCATGTTTTTTGGGTCCCTTTGAGATGATTGAAAGAATCAATTCCGCTTGTTACAGGTTGAGACTCCCTCCCTCCATATGAATCCCTAACTTATTTCACATTTCCCTGTTCAAGCCCCTGGTACTTAATAGGTTCTCAAAAAAAAACAAAAAAAAAACAGACCAGTGTCATCCCAGGTCCAGGCAAAGAACACCTTCAAGGTCAAGGCTATACTTTATGCCAAAAAGTCTGCTACATTTCTGTCTAGAATGCAGCTACCACTACAGTTCTGGTCTTGGCTTTCAAAAAAGACCAAAGCCACATCTCTAGTCCCTTTCTAGGCAGAGACAGAGATGGTAGAATAGTACCCAACCCCCATATGAACAGTGCTCAGGCAAAACTGTACAGTTCTTTTCTCCTAGCCAAAGCATCATTTGGGCAAAACTGTTAACTGGTTAATAGCTTTGGACAGATGTGTTGGAGTGGCCTTGCAATATAGCCAATCTGGGTGAGGAGAAGCCAGCAGGAAGCTGCTCTGATGACTCTCCCTTTTGATCCTATAATATTAAACTCCTAGGTAGTCCAGGGCCAGAATATTGCTGAATAGAATCGTCCTTTGGAAGTCCTGGCGCTCCTCAGTGCCTTGATGTTTAAAGCATAATCTTTATTTCACATTATTAAATGAATGCTCAATGTAAATTAAAGCTACGACCTATACGCCTGTATATATATATAATTCAATCTCGGTCCAACTGACCATATCACAGTATTATAGATTCCTACTGCAGATCAATGTCTACTGACCATACAAACTATATCTGCAAAGCATTGTGAGAGGCACGAAATACAGTGATGCAAAGATATGGAGACACCTATAAAAAAAATGGAAAACAATGATTGGCAATTCCATCCTGTTGTGGCATGTTGCTAAGAGGAAGGGGACAAATCACAAGGAGCTGTGTCCAACACAGTGGCCATTTTAAAATCCACCATCTTGGAACCTAGCCAATATTTTTAAATGGGCAGGGGGGTATGTGGCATGTGTATCTGATGGAGAATTTGATGAGGAATCCAAATTTGTGATGTATCTTTATTGCTGGCAAAAGTTTATACGTTTGGACCACCCTGAAGAACCCATTTTTTACAGTGGGTCTATTTACAAGGGTGACTTTCCCTCAGTATGATGCTACTAGATGGCAAAATCACAGCATGTCCTATTTATATGCAAGTCTCGCATGAGAATAGTACATGCAAATGTGCAGTTTCCCCGCACATCGCGCAGAACCTGGGTTGGGTGTCTGTGTGCAGTGTGATGCAAATGGCACTCAAGAATGTCGTATGTGACTCCTTTTCACCTGCCCAAATACAGTCTGATAGGGAAACTATGATTTTATGTTTGGCTGTTACATTTTAAAAATCATGAATCCCTTAAAAACGGAAAACAAAACGCTGATGTGAACGAGCTCTAAACTAATTCATTCCATGCAGACCATGAAATAAGTCCTAACATCTATCTGCTCAATATATCTGAATATAAAATACTACTCCACTTTGTAAAGTTCCCACAGATCAAACACGATGAAGGATTCAGAACTCAAACTTCTGATCCCCAATGTATTTCTCCAGCTGTATACTTTCTATAAACCAGTTTCTGTACATGTCCTCAGTCCATCTGTTACACTGTGTGTCTCTAGCACAATAATATAATAATAATAATAAACTTTATTTGTATAGCGCCAACATATTCCGCAGCGCTATGTCCCAGATTCATCATTCTTCGCTCCAGTGAGTTTGAGATAAGCTTCTTCTTTATTTGTGTCTCTTGTTATAGATAGACGTCCCTGAAGAGACTCGACATAGAGACTCCAGGCCTTTCCCTTCAGGTTGTCTGACCCAGTGTACACCATACATGCTAGTGCCATCAGTGAGGGAGGCACCGCTCACTTTACAGGTCTTCTCCAGAGTCTCTGTAGGTTTCACAGTCCCAGGACCAGACACCACTAGTGAGATCTGTGCAGCAACACCTGGAAATAAACACAAATTACTTCATTCTTTAATAGATCTGAAATCTACAATTATTACTAGAAGTTGTGTGATATTGGCAGGAAATCAGACTCACATTGTAGAGATGATATAACACAGAGTAACCAAAGGAGACTCTTCATGATTGGGCGGAGGAGATAGAACAAGTCAGTTCCAGGTCTGGGTGAACAGTTCCTGATCAGTGGACACTTCTACTTCTCTACTTATACAGGAAGTTATTTACATACATTTACATACATCCTGCAGTGAAGACCCCTGGCTTTTATTACCCAATACATCAGTCAGATATTCTACTTTCCTGTAGGAAAAGAGAAAGAACTTCCACTTCTACTGATGAGCTATTACATATCAGGACATGTCAGTAATTGTATATTGTGTTATAGGAATGATGAACAGTGATGATGGATTTCACGTAGGCCGAACATCTGTCTTAACAATTCTGCTTCAAAATTAACATTTCTTATCTTTATGGGTGGGTTTGATTTGTGGAATCCGCGTGGAAGATCCATAAATCAAGTCACCACAGGGATACACGGGCGTTCATCAATAAAATAAAGCATGTGGATTTAATGACCTTCTGGTCCAGAAAAAAAATTGCAGCATGTTCCATTTCAGTGTGGATCCTGCAGAGACAGCTTCTAGTGAAGTCAATGGAAGCTGTCTGATCCATAGCCCATCTGCAATTTAATTGCGGACAAGCCATGGATTCCGCGGATGAAAATAAAAGATCTAGATGGTTAAGTAGAAGACCAGCAGTGTCCTCGGCCACAGACAGGGTTGGATTCCGCTGTGGGCTCCAGCATACGGAATCCGATCTGCCTGTGGACGTGAGGCATTAGGCTGGTGTCACAAGGGTTTAAGCTTTTTTTTATCTGCGTTGGGTTCTTGCATATATCTGTGTGTGAGTTACTGTTTGCTTGCACAGAAAAAAAGAAAAAACGCAAGCATGCTTTCATCGATTTCAAAGGGCATTTAAGCTAAATTAGTTGTGCTATGTTCATACGAAATACACCTGACAATAGAGCATGGGGTGTATTTTTCGGAGTGATGAAAATGCATGTGCAAAATGCACTCATGTAAACGAACCCACTGAAATCAATTGTAAATGTATTAGCTCTAGAGAGAAGTTGATTCGAGAATGTATTCTAGTCTTTGGTGGGTCTTCTATGTTCTTCTGTCCATAAAAAGGAACAGACTAAAATGTAGCAAAGTAAATATATTATACATATCAGAACAGTATATAATAGAGACCTGTCACTGACTGGAGGAACTTCTGAGGTATGAGCTATTACTTATCAGGAAATGTCAGTAATCATATATTGTGTCCGGGCTTAGTTACATGGGTGCATCGGCACCCGTTTTCCTGAACTAAAAGACACTGTAGATGCGGACGAATCTCTGCAGCGCCGGAAGAAAGAACGTGTGACCGGCTCCATTGCCGGTCATGTGTTCTTTCTTCTAGCGCTGCGGAGACACGTCCGTCCTGAAGTGTGACCGTCTTTTTCGTGCAGTAACACGGGCACCGATGCGCCCGTGTGACTAAGCCCTCATAGGAATAAAGAACTCTACCCTTGGTGTATGTTTACATCTGTCAGATTTGTTACAGAAGATGTGAATGGGATTGTTTCTGTAGGAGATGTTGTCACATTTACATTTATGGGACAATCACAGAAATTATATCACTCATCAAAAATGATTGGCTATTTGCCCCACAATACCAAATATCCCTGATAAAGGTTGTCTAATAATTAACTTTTTTTTATTATAGCTCATATTATCTTATAGCTGATAGTAACACATATATGTTGCAGGTCTAGATGAATTCCGGCCACTAAAATACATATCAGGTAAACAAGGAGGACATGTACCAATATTATACATCAAACAAAGGATAAGAATCCTTACCAAGTACTTAAAAAGTGATAACAGCTCTCCCTGGATTCACTCCAGAAAAGAATCACTGCCTGTCCTATTATAGGCTGAGAACAGATGATAATAGAATATACAGCGGTTGTTTACACATGTATCCCCTGTGTGTGAAGAACATTCATGTGAATAGCCTCATTAGTTATAATGTGTCTGTGCACGGGCCATGTAATACACGGACCACAAACATGCTTGGCTGAATGGGCCCTAAAGAGAATGTACTATATAATTAGAAAGTCATGGGGAAAGGCTTATATTTCAAGCCCCCCTCCGAAAGTCATTGCTGTGGGGAGTCCCCTCATCGCTGTCACAGTGTTCAGCGATGAGGGGACTCCCCGCATGGTTCAAGGAATCCTCTGCGACTGCTGTTACAGCAGTGGCAGCAGATAACAATCATCGCTGATTGAGTTTAATGGGGCCAGAGACTCTCTCACGCATCGTATGGCAATGCGTGGGAAACAAATTTAAATTTTTTCTCCCCAACGCATTCCTGACGATGGAGTCAGGCAAGGGCTTAATCTCGCAAGTATTTAAAAGTACTGTATTACTCTGACAGTTGCTATTATGGCAGGGAATTCTCTGGGATTTGCTGCGCTGAGTATGCAGTAAAAACCCTGGAAGAGTTCAGATGATAGCTCAGTGCTCTGCACATTTCAGCACCAGAGCTGTCCACGGAAATCTTCCAGGGTTTAACTGCATGGTCAGTGCAGCAAGCCCAGGAGATTTTCCAGGCGTGCCACTAAAGGGGTTAAGGGGTAAGGCAGGGTTTTGATTTATTTTATATTTATAATGTCTAACATTGACTGATTCCTTTTTGTCCTCTTTGGGTTCCCAGAGCCTCTGGGCAATTTTTTGAAATTTCCCATGAGACACTTTCCCTGTAAAAAAAATAAATGTTATATATATATATATATATATATATATATATATATATATATATATATATATATATATATATATATATATATATATATATATATATATATATATATATATATATATTGGTCCATATCACAGCCCAAAATCACCACTGTAGGTTTAAAGTACAGTAAAAAAAAACACAGAAAATAGGCATGTTACATGTGTATTAACTTTGCTTTCATGCATGTTGCCAGCGGTCGGTGCGTTTTTTACGCGGGTGAAAAATGTAGCAAATACACATGCCAAAAAAAAAAAACAAGCATGGAAAGCATATATATATATACATGCAGTGAATATGGTGCTTTTTCGCGGACTGAATGGTCAATAACCTGTGTGAATGATCCCTTAGAATGATCTGTCTTTAGTCGTTTTAAGATGCTGTGTGACAAACTACAATCGGTGGTCTCTGATATCTCTAAACAAATCTCTGATCTGGGCTAACTCACAACTGATTTTGAACAAAAAATTGACAATATCGATGATGCTCTGCCCCAACAGCGAGCCAAATCGATGACTAGAGTGAAAAAGGAAGTAATTATAAAAAATCCTGTTCTCACAGGGCAGTGGATTACTAATCTTCCAAAGATTGTGCAGTAGCTAATTACACAGAATAGCCAACACTTACTTCGAAGGAGGGGAATATGATACCATAGAATCCCCCTCCTATTGTAGATGACTCCTGTAGAAATGGTCGTCTCTCAGAATTATCCAGACAGGTGTTGGATACAGATCCTACTGTCAAAGCCATAACCAAAACCCTAACTACAGCAAAAAATGGGGAAAAAAAACAGTATACATCACCTTAGAAGTGCTGTCAGCCCGTCCGCATCTTTTCGCCGCATCCCAGTCACTATTTTTCTACATCTCTTTTGGCCGGGGATTGAAAAATCCCTGCCTTCTGGAAGTGCTGCCTTTGATTGGCTGACGCTTAGCCAATCACAGCCAGTGCTTGATGAACCAATCAGAGCCATTCATCCAGCACTGGCACTGATTAGCTAAGTGTCAGCCAATCATGGCCAGCTCTTCCAGGAGGCAGGGATTTTTTAATCCCTGGCCAGGAGAAATAAAGAAGACCAGTGCCAGGGACCAGGAGGAAGCTGCAGCAGCTCCGGACATTGCTTCTTAGGTTGATGTATACTTAAAAAAAAAAACAATGGTCTGCCGCCACCCCTGCATTGTTTTTCAGGGAAGGGCTTTATATATAAGCCCTTCCCTGAAAAACAAAAATTTTAGTGTAAAAAAAATACAATAAACTCACCTGTCCGCCGCTGCTGTGTCCCCCGCGGGGATGAATAAAACATATGCCGCATGCGGCAGATGTTTCCTTCATCCCCGCTTGTAAAAAGAATTCTCTGCTGCTACATCTGCCACATCTGTGACAGATGCAGCAGAGGAATTCTTCAATTCTCTACTGCAGCTGTCACACATGACAGCTGCGGTAGAGGATTCTGCTGCTGGCACCCCATCAATTGATTTCAGGGAAGGACTTTAAATATAAGCCCTTTCCTGAAAATCCAGTAAAAGTGCTGTAAAAAACAAAAAAATATATACTTATTTTGCTTCAGCTGCCAGAGCTCAGCCACGTCTTCTCCTGCTGTCCCCTGCTCTGTGGTGCTGATCTATCAGCAGGCAGGGATTTAAAATCTACGCCTGCTGAAAGAGCTGAATGTGATTGGCTGAGGTGCACTGCCAATCACAGGCAGCTCTTGCCGAATGAATGATGGGGGGTTCAGCAGGGAACATATCGCTCAAATTGTATCTGATCTGAAGGATATTCTCAATGCTACCTATCGCTCATCTTTCGTCTCATGGTCCATCGTTTATGCAGCATAAATGATGGACGATTAGATGAAAGATGAGCGATGAGTTTAAACAGCAGACATTTAGTACTGAATGGTGTAGTGTCCCAGAACATTATTTTGGACCCCTCCAAATTGTCATACCTGTTTGTCCTATATAGATGCACTGTGCAAAGTTCTCATGTCTATTTTTCTGCATGTGTGTTGCACAGCGGCAGTGACTGAAGAGTTTACTACCCAAATATCATTGCTGTAAGCTTGGTTAAATGTTAAGTGTCTTTCTATGTCATGTGACATGGTGTGCATGATTCTATAAGTATGAGTGATTGGGTTCCAGTTGGGAAATCCATCTTGTCTGCTGAGGGGCACCCATCTACCATCTAAGGGTATGCTACCACAGAGGCTCATGGGGGCACCATCAACCCTTGTGCAGCTGAAGATAGAAGAGAAGGAGAGACCGCTGGACCGTATGTGAAGCGCATGGGAGTGAGTGAGGGTAAATGTTTTTCCCATAAAGTCCCAACACAAGAGAGAGCCATGGTGAGTAATTACCCTTGCCAGTGACAAGAATTGTATACAGTTATATAACAGTGCAGAATACTACTGAACCTCTGAAGATAATACTGAGATTTATTGGATTCCTATGCAGCCGTCTGAAGTATAGATCACTGTATAGTGATACACCCGTAACTGACACCCACATGTGCTGAAGTCTATGCGAACGAGGTGATAATTATAGCCATCCTGTGGCCTTTGACTTTCATGTCAAGTAATTGCTGAATATGTATGAAGTTTTCCTGCACTGTAAACTCTGCATACTGAAGTCTACTGTATTTCCCCAAAAAAGTCACTAGTAAAGTTTTACCGGGCCTCCCAGTTCCGGGGGACCCGAGGTACTATGCACTTGTCCAGTGTCATTTAATGCGCCGAGTGTGAATGTCGGTGTATGGAACAGTGGCGTCATGAACTGACAAATACAACCCCCATACTGATCTGCTGTTACAGGTAACAAGAGAAGCGTGTATATACTTTTATCCCTCGGCCCCGTGTACAAATTTTGGGGGTCACAAACAGAATCATTTATATATATATATATATATATATATATATATATATATATATATATATATATATATATATATGTTTTACATACCCTGTTTCCCTGAAAATAAGACATCCCCTGAAAATAAGACATAGCATGATTTTCCAGAATTTTTGAGGATGCAAAACGATTTTTTAGGCTTTTTGAGGATGCTTGAAATATAAGCCCCACTCCAAAATTAAGCCCTGCTAACAGTTAATTAAAGAAGTCAATTTAAGTAGTGTCCAGGCAGCTATACATGTAAAAAGTTAAACCTTTTTGAACAAAAATTAATATAAGACACTGTCTTATTTTCGGGGAAACACAGTAGTTGTACACCACAACTATACATGGCATTCCCTCACAGGACATATTTTTCCACTTCTTACCATTATGTCCATGGCTCATGTTGTTGCTGTACAACACATCTTAAGGAGAGATAACGCATCTTGCTGAGGCTCTGTGGAACCAAGGAACATCTACTTTAAACGTTCTGCTGCAAAACCCCCCAAGTTCTAAAGGGCACACCAGCACAATCAGTTTAGCCTAAGCTATCTTCTAATCCATCTCCTAAGTGTCCAGAGATTCCTTGCGGACTGTAGTCAAGTTGCTGCTGGCAACAGAAGTCTTTTTTTCGGGGCCATGCTGCAAGAACCCAGTGCTGGCTTCAGAGACTGTTGTGCAAAGCCACAAGTGTCTTACTACACATCTACCTGGAAGCTTCGGCAGCACCACCAGTCAAGCAGTGGACTTTGCCGAGACCCTGAAGTCCAAGAGGAGCAAGTCAAAAAAGCAGTGGGCGCTATCTTGGCAGGCGACTTTCTTCCGCTTGTTGAGGAAGAAGAGGTGAGTGTCAAAATGAAAGCACCAGTAGCGATCACACTACAGGGGAGCTGTTTCTGTCTTTAACAGATAGGCAGGGGTGGAGAAGGTTAGGATAAGTACAAGGGACTGCTCCATCCCAGGATCACTATAAGCTACACATCATCACCTCCCTCCCCTGCCCCTTTTGACCCAATTCTTGCACAAAACACCATAGTTGATGCAGTGGAATGAACTGAATATTATCGCATTAAAGGGTCCTTGCAAGGGTTACTCAAGGACCCCGGACACATTTTATAATGCATCACACCCGATTCCTTTCTGGCCTCTTTTGGACCTAAAAACTGCTCAGGGCAAATTTTTGGGGTTCCACATGAGGCACTAAAACTTTCCCTGCTGAAAAAATATTCATATCTATGTACAGAACTTTGCTGCCATCTAGTGACATAATGGCATTAAAGGATAAAACGGCTTCAGTAATAAACCTCTATTATCTGCTGTATGAGCTGCGGATATTATCAAGTAGTTACCACAAATACAGCAAACTTGTGTCTTGTTATATCTACCACTAAGTGACCTGGGAAATAATCCACTGCGGCTGCAGGGGCTTCATATTGTAGTGTAATTACACCTATGCACAGGAACTCACAGCATCTATACAGATTAGAGACTGCACAATATTGCTAAGCCTTATTGACCACTGGCTCTCAGAGATGTTTGATCCCCTCCCATGAGTCCCATAAGTCCCTAGTCTTGTCCTAGAGTGGCAAACAAAACAAATGTTAGCTGAGATTCACCGTAATTCCTGCCAAAGTTAATATAAATATTGTATTTGTTAAAGACGCAGATATGATTGCAAGATTAACACACAAGGAGAGGACAAAGACTGCGCTGATCTCCAGGGAGCAAAGTAATACAGTAATTACAGCGGATATCAACATTAGGCAGCTCTCCCCGAATGAATGACGGGCGAGAGCTGCCTGTGATTAGCTGAGCACCTCAGCCAATCACATTCAGCTTTTTCAGCCGGCGGGGATTTCAAATCCCCCGCTGCTGATAGATCAGCACCACAGTGCAGGGAACAGCAGGAGAAGACGTGGCTGAGCCCCGGCAGTTGAAGCAAGGTGAGTATCTTTTTTTTTTTTAAACCACTTTTACTTGGTTTTCAGGGAAGGGCTTATATTTAAAGCCCTTCCCTTAAACCAATTGCCGGCAACAGAATCCTCTACCGCAGCTGACATGTGTGACAGCTATGATAGAGAATTGAAGATGTAGCAGCAGGGAATTCTTTTAACTAGCGGGGATGAAGGAAACATCTGCCACATGCGGCAGATGTCTTCTTCATCCCCGCTGGGGTGATGGCAGCGGCAGACAGGTAAGTATATATATATATATTTATTTTTATTTTATTTTTTTACACTAAAATCTTTCTTTTTCAGGGAAGGGCTTATATGTAAAGCCATTTCCTGAAAAATAATGCAGGGGTGCCGGCAGACCATTGAAAACAATGCGTGCATTCCCTATTGTGCACGCATGTCCTATCTTTGCAGGCACACGCCTATAAAGCATGGACAGGTGAACACACCATAGGGAATGCATTGTTGCAAATAGAAGCATGTTTTTGTGCGTGCATAGGCACGCACAAAAACACGCTTGTGTGAAGCCGCCCTTATGCTGAGCCATATCTCTGAAGTCTGAGAACAGAGTTCCGTGGACTGAACTATAAAGGGTCCCTCAGAATACACCTTCCTCCACCCCCTGTGATATCATTCAGGAGGGTTGGGGTGGGGCCATGTATCCCTTGTAGAAAAATCATAATTCCCTATTTTTTTAATATCTTTGCAGAGGATATTTTGATTGGGAATTTGTGCCTGGTAAATTTCCAGTCCAGATTTTATCTATTCAACGATACTAAGCATTACACGTAAATTATGTCTAGGTATGCATATATGCTGTTTGGGGTGTTCTGGGCTTTGGACCTCCATGTGTCTATGTGTGTTTTGTACAGCTGGCCTGCCTGATTCTGAAAATATTTTTCATATTGGGCTGGGAACATCTTACATCCAAGAATCTTTATTAACAAATTTTCCTTTTCTTTAACTGTTGGTGCCTAAACGGCTGGAAGAACTCAATCCTAGATGAATGAGCGTCCTGAAACTTCATTGACAGGCTTTAAAAAGATGTATGTGCAGGTTAAAAGCCCATAAGTGAGGTCAGTAAAAAGGTGTACTGGCTGCTACTAAGGGTTAAAAATGTAAGTTGTTATAGGGAGAGGATGGAGAGTGGAGACGCCCTTTTCAGGGTGATAGTCCGGCTTAGGTAGCAGCATGATAGTTACATCATAAGGTTTCCCTTCCACAATATATACAGTATTTTTAGTAGTAATGATAAATGTTAAGTTTTATCTACAATGCAGTACAAATATATAAAATTAGTTCTGTGGATCAGTTCAATTACATCGATACCAAAATTAGATATGCAAAACTAACTATTATAGATTTAAGTTTTAAAATACATATTTTCACTGTATTCACTGTGCAGGTTAGATATTGCACTAACTTTTTTTACCTGGGTCATTATGAACATGGTTACATCAAACTTTGATCCCCCCTCCCCCCCCCCCCCCGATTTTACATATAAAGGGGGCAAGGTGGGGTTTTGACTTTTATTTTTTTATATTTATAGTGTCTGACATTGAATAATTCCTTTCTGTCCTCTTTTTGGATCCCAGAGCCTCTCAGAGCAATTTTTTGGGATTTCACGAGACACTAAAACTTTCCCTGTAAAAATAAAATATAAATAAATATTAGAGATGAGCGAACATACTCGGTAAGGGCGATTTCGCAATCGAGCACCGCGATTTTCACTACTCGGGTGAAAAGTACTCGGGGTCGCCGGGGGGCAGGGGGAGGTGCGGTGGAGCGGGCGGTAGCAGTGGGGAACAGGGGGGAGCCCTCTCTCTCTCACTCTCCCCCCCCACTCCCCTCTGCAATCCCCCGCTCACCCACAGCGCACCCGAGTACTTTTCACCCGAGTAGTGAAGTACTCCAAAATCGCAGTGCTCGATTGCAAAATCGCCCTTACCAAGTACGTTCGCTCACCTCTAATAAATATCTATATACAGAACTTTGCTGCCATCTAGTGACATAATGACATAACAGGATACAACGTCTTCAGTGAGAAACCTCTATTATCAGCTGTATGAGCTGCGGACATCATCAAGTAGTTACCACAAATGCAGCAACCTTATTCAAATACACAAACATTGCTTCCATCAGTGTCTTGTTGTATCTACCACTAAGAGACCTGGAAAATAATCCACTGCGGCTGCAGGGGCTTCATATTGTAGTGTAATTACACCTATGCACAGGAACTCACAGCATCTATACAGATTAGAGACTGCACAATATTGCTGGGCCTTATTGACCCCTGCCTCTCACGGATGTTTGATCCTCTACCATGAGTCCTGCTAAAGCCTTGTCCTAGGGGGGAAAACAAAACAAGAGTCAGATGGGGAGATGAAACTTTAACTTTTTAAACTTTTTATTCTAACTTTTTTTAACTTTACATGATCACTGTTATCCGGTGGATTAGAGTGATGATTTGACCGGGAACCGCATAGAGTGGTCCCCGGTCACATCTCGCTGCACTAGGCTATCTTTGACTGCCGGGTGCAGGCAGATTTTAAATTTGCCGGGCTCTCTGGGCTTCTGAGCACGCGTGCCACATTGGCGTATGCGCAGAGCCCATGGCAGGTCCCGATCACCGGTGAACATCCCAGAGGACTGGGGTGAGTTTTTGTAGCTGCCCCCATGGATCTGATCTATGAGGGCAGCTGAAACTTTAACTTTTTAAAACTTTTTTTTACTTTTCCATGACCACCATTATCTATTGGATAACAGCTACCACAGGCCTGGGGACCGCTCACCGCGGTCCCCAATAACATCTCCTGCCTCCCGGCTACCTTCAGAAGCTGGGAACCAGGAGATTTCAAACTTTTCTGGGGCCCTGGGCCTTCTGCGCATCTGTCTGACATAAAGATGTCTGGCGCACATGCACAGAAGACTGACATCAGGTCCTGGAGGACCAATCACCATGGGACATTGCGGAGGACTGGGGTGAGTAATCTCAGCTGCCCCATGGATCCGATCCATCAAGGCAGCTGAATCTTTAACTTTATTTAACTTTTTATTGACTTTAATGCGATCGGTCCTATCCATTGGATAGCACTGATTGTATTACCCGGGGGGCTCCCCGCGGCCCCTGATGACAGCTCCATGTTGTCAGCTACTTCCAGTAACCGACAGCATGGAACTGTCACGTCCACAGCCCATGGGGTGTTAATCTGCAGAGGATGCATGTTTTTACGTTTTCTAGGATTAAAGCCCACTTTCCTAGGACGTAAAAACACTATGCACTGTGGGGTTGTCACTAAGAGGTTAATGTCCAGTAAAGTACTGTCTGAATGGTTCTTCTTGGCTCCGGAGGGTTTCTCCTACATGTTTCCTCCTGTTGTGACTGTTGCCACAAACTCTCTGGACTTGTGTTTACCACTTATTTAATTTCTTATTTAGTAGGTAAATACCATATGGTTGTGCTTCTTTCTCACTGGCTTCTTAGTCACACAATACTGTTTTGTAAGATTTCTGGTCTGAGAGGAAACACACTCTGAATGTGTTTTTTTAACATGGTGGATTAGCCCTTCAACAAGCTAAGCTGGTCGATGGTCCTCTTCGGTTGCCACTATGTTGTTTTGAATTGTTACATGCTAGGATGGGGCTGAATTACTTGTTGCCCCAGCTCTCCAGATTTGGATTCTGCTACTTGTCAGACCCAACATTGCTTCATTGTTTCACCTCTTTGTTTATAGATATGCCCTCACTCCCTCACAGTTTATATTGTATACATGATCTCATTCCGTCTTTCTTTTGGATAACATGCTGTCTCTCTTTGGGATATATACTGCCTTAGTGCCTACTAAAATTACATCATGTTATACTTGTGTTCCATAAAGTTATGGGGTTTAACTTGCCCATCAAGAGATGTAAGGATTTCTTACAATACCCTAAACTTAGGCTATATTTATATAGGCGAGCGAGATATCGGGTCAAGAAACCAGACCCGATATCGCGCTTGTCAATGAGTGTTTTCATGCCGATGTGTTTGACTGTCCCATTGAAAGCAATGAGTGATGTGTTCAATGGAATGCAAAAAAAGGACATGTAGCGATTTATTATCTCACAGCATTGTTACATGGGGGAAAATCACTCATGTGTGACTGAATTCAAAAGAATTGAGTTTATATTCGTGTGAGTTTTGTGCATCTCACAACACGCAAAATTTGTGCAATGTTTGTGCTCATGAGCACTCAGCTTTAGACCAGACATTATCTGTCTCCATGAGACCCATTTCTCCAACTCTTCAGCACCTAGGTTCTTTCATTTCCAGTATTCTTAGGTTCACTCTTCAACTGCTCTCAAAAATATCATTTTGGGGTATGTGTGTTGTCCTAGCTTGGGGCTAGCTTTTGCGGGGAGACCACGGGAAAAGCATGGATATCATGGGTGGTTCTGAGATCTTTCCCAGAAATGGCGTGCAAAAGAGCCTAGCTTGGTTGCATGCAGTGGAACAGGTGCAATAGTACTAACAGTTCATTTTAATGGTATTGTCACATGACGCCTTTAGGGGGGATGAATTCCAGTTGAGGTATTGAAAAAATTGAAATAAGTCCATGTAGCATTGTTACAAACCGAAGGTACACAGTTTACTAAGTTTTTCGTAAAGGCACGTATTAACAGTTACAATTCAGAGTGGTGCAGAATTATCTTGCATTTAAAGAAACGTTGCTCTGAACACCCGAGTAACACATACAGTTCCACTTCAATGCTCTCCCTCTGGTCTAAGGTTACTCAAAGAAGAATCCCACCAGTCTTTTTTTATCTGACGTTCTTTTTTTCCCCAAAAGGAATAACTTAGTGGATAATAGAGTAACTATGATAGGGCTGCTTGCACTTTCCCTGGCTTTGCATTTACAGGAGCTCTTCCAACTCATTGTTGTGTAGATGGTTCCCAGGTTTGTTTTCCTCCACACTACATGTGATTCTGTAGCTTTTGGTACTCCCACTCTCCACTTTAGCAACGTTCACTTCAGCAGCACTGCTACAGACCTCCTCTCTCTAAATTCCTCCTTTACTTCCTCCTGCTTCTCACGCGCTTTCTTACTAACCACTCCTCAAATCCTGTTTCACACTCCTCATTTACCCGCATCTGTATCCTCTCCTCCTTCCTCTACCAAGCAGGGATATTCTATGGCAGCAGCCAATCTGGAGCAAGCTGTTACCAGGCATAATAGTTTAAACCCATGAAGAAGGGTGGGAGACAGGGTCTCTACTCAGTACAATAACTTCTATGTCTCTAAAGGGGGACTTATGCTTGTGTGGCTATCCTGTAGGACCCTCTGGGCCAGTACACAGGTAGTCTGGGGCCAAAATATTGCTAAATAGAATCGTCCTTTGGAAGTCCTGCCGCTCCTCAGTGCCTCGCTGTTTAAAGCATAAACTTTATTTCACATTATTAAAGCGTGCTCAATGTAAATTAGAATTACAGCTCATTCTCCTGTATACATATAATTCAATCTCAGTCCATCGGATCATATCACAGTATTATAGATTCCTACTGCAGATCAATCTATACTGTGCCCATTTGCTAACTGTAAAAACTATATCCTCAAAGTGTTGTCAGACGTACAAAACTAGAGAGTGGTGCAAAGATATGGAGACAAATGAGAAAATTGAAAAAAAAAAATGATTGGAACACCATCCTAAGTACGGCATGTTGCTGAGGGAAGAAGGCAAATCTGTGAAGGGCGGTCTCCAACACAACGGCGATTTTAAAAGCCACCATCTTGGAACCAAGCCAATATTTTCAAATAGTAAGGGGTGCATCTGGGATGTTTATCTGATAGAGAATCCAAATTTGTGACATATCTTTATTGCTGGCAAATGTTCTTACCTTTGGACTCCCTGAAGAACCCTTTTTTGCAGTGGGTCTATTTACAAGGGCGATTTCTCCCTCACAGCGATGCTGCTAGATGGAACAATCACAGTATGTCCTATTTCTAAGTCTCACATATGAGCAGTACATGCAAATGACCGTTTACCCACACATCGCACAGAACATGAATAGGGTGCAACATTCTTGGGTGTGACTTCTTTCAGCGCGCATAAATACAGCTTAATAGGCGAAATATGATTTTAATACAAATTTTGCCGTTACAATTTTAAAAATGCAAATCTTTTGAAAAATCAAAAACAAAACACTGATGTGAACGAGCTCTAAGCTAATTCATTTCATTCAGACCATGAAATAAGTCCTAACATCCATCTGCTCAATATATCTGAATATAAAATATTACTCCACTTTGTAAAGTTCCCACAGATCAAACAAGATGAAGGATTCAGAACTCAAACTCCTGATCCCCAATGTATTTCTCCAGCTCTATACTTTCTATAAACCAGTTTCTGTACATGTCCTCAGCCCATCTGTTACACTGTGACTCTCTAGCACAATAATATGTCCCGGATTCTTCAGGTTTCACTCCAGTAAGCTTTATATAAACTTCTCCTTTATTTGTGTGTCTTGTTATAGTTATACGTCCCTGAAGAGACGGGACATATTTGATGTCAGTATCAAACCGCATTCTCCCCAACCACTCCAGGCCTTTCCCATCACGTTGTCTGACCCAGTGTACACCCCACATGTTAGTGCTGTCTGTGAGGGCGGCACCGCTCACTTTACAGGTCTTCTCCAGAGTCTCTGTAGGTTTCACAGTCCCAGGACCAGACACCTCTAGTGAGATCTGTGCAGCGACACCTGGAAATAAACAGAAATTACTTCATTCTTTAATCGATCTGAAATCTACAATTATTACTAGAAGTTGTGTGATATTGGCAGGAAATCAGACTCACATTGTAGAGATGATATAACACAGAGTAACCAAAGGAGACTCTTCATGATTGGGCGAAGGAGATAGAACAAGTCAGTTCCAGGTCTGGGTGAACCTTCCTGATCAGTGGACACTTCTACTTCTCTACTTATACAGGAAGTTATTTACATACATTTACATACATCCTGCGGTGGAGACCCCCGACCTTTACTAACTGGAGAGCTTCACTTTAATACAGTAAAACCTCTACTAATGTTGGTAACCCGTCCTAAAGCAAACGGCTTTACCTGAAACCGCTGCTACTCGAGGTAATTATTTCCATAGGAATCAAAGTAAATCTAATTAATTTGTTCTAGACATTCCAAAAAACACACCAAACCACATTTAATGGAGATTAAATATGGTCTTTGATACCAAAAGCAATAACAAATGAATATAAAAGACTACTATAAAGAATAAATGAATATTTTACATGTTATTGAACACGTTACTGTGTCTTATCTGTGGTGTTATGTAGGACTACAGGTCACTTCTGCTACATTATCTGTCCTCAGTGTTATCACTTAGTTCTCTGTGTTGTTACATTACAGTGCAATTGTATAATACTCTACTGTATTAGTATATTACCCATCCCCAATGATAGATATGGGTGGGCTGCATTAGCATTGAAGGATCATTTACATCTTTACACATTTTTGGTCCTTGTTCTCTCAGAACATCTTCTAGTAGTTGATAGATTTTCATATGCTGTTTCTTTAATATGCTCTGATTGGCTGAGATAGTCAATAAATGGCTGTGATTAGGCATCGAGCCAGCGCTGAGAACCAATCACAGCAATCTATTGCTGGAGATGGGGTTCTCAAACCTCACTTACAGCAATAGATCACCTGTCAGTGCCGGGGAAGCCCAGAGCAACAGCAGAGATCAGCGGTCAGTACCCGGACGGCAGATTCTAGGTGACTATTGATTTTTTCTTCAGCATCCTTGGCTGCGTTTTTAGCTGCGCTGAAAACAGAGCCAAACTGCTGGCATAAACAATGCCAGTGCTGCTGAAACCGGGCTGAATCTGCACTAAACGCAGCACTGAAAAACGCTGTGATTCTGCAAACACCTATGTGTGGGAGGCCTTATCACTAGAGATGAGCGAACGTACTCGTCCGAGCTTGATACTCGTTCGAGTATTAGCGTGTTCGAGATGCTCGTTACTCGTAACGAGTACCACGCGATGTTCGGGTTACTTTCACTTTCATCTCTGAGACGTTAGCGCGCTTTTCTGGCCAATTGAAAGACAGGGAAGGCATTACAACTTCCCCCTGCGACGTTCAAGCCCTATACCACCCCCCTGCAGTGAGTGGCTGGCGAGATCAGGTGTCACCCGAGTATAAAAATCGGCCCCTCCCGCGGCTCGCCTCAGATGCGTTGTGACATAGCTGAGGGACAGTGCTATCGTGTTGGAGCTGCTGTAGGGAGAGTGTTAGGAGTTAGTGTAGGCTTCAAGAACCCCAACGGTCCTTCTTAGGGCCACATCTAACAGTGTGCAGTAGTGTGGAGGCTGCTTTTTGCAGTGTTGCACATTTTTTTTTTTGGCATATTGGCCGTGCAGAGCATTGCGCCCTGCAGTAATAGTCCACGGACAGAAGTGTGGAGGCAGGGAGAGCGTTAGGAGTTATTGTAGGCTTCAAGAACCCCAACGGTCCTTCTTAGGGCCACATCTAACCGTGTGCAGTAGTGTGGAGGCTGCTTTTAGCAGTGTTGCACTTTTTTTTTTTTTTTGGTATATCGGCCGTGCAGAGCATTGCGGCCTGCAGTAATACTCCAGGGACAGAAGTGCGTAGGCAGGGACAGAAGACATATATTATTGATTGAATATACGCAGTGGTCCTTTTCAAAAAAATATTGGGCTAAAAATCTATTTGGCCTGCCTGTCACTGTGCTCAGTGTTCTGGGTCCGTGTGTGCTGGGGGTATTAGTTCTCCAAAATCATACGCAGCCAGCTAAGTGTTACAGCAGGCTTGCGCCAAATTATTTCCTGGCTCTGAAATCACCGCTCTGTTGCAGTTAATAACAGTGCAACACTGCAGTTCCGTGACACACTCCAGGGACAGAATTGTGTAGGCAGGGCCAGAAGACATATATTATAGATTGAATATACGCAGTGGTCCTTTTCAAAAAATTATTGGGCTAAAAATCTATTTGGCCTGCCTGTCACTGTGCTCAGTGTTCTGGGTCCGTGTGTGCTGGGGGTATTAGTTCTCCAAAATCATACGCAGCCAGCTAAGTGTTACAGCAGGCTTGCGCCAAATTATTTCCTGGCTCTGAAATCACCGCTCTGTTGCAGTTAATAACAGTGCAACACTGCAGTTCCCTGACACACTCCAGGGACAGAATTGTGTAGGCAGGGCCAGAAGACATATATTATTGATTGAATATACGCAGTGGTCCTTTTCCAAAAAATATTGGGCAAAAAATCTATTTGGCCTGCCTGTCACTGTGCTCAGTGTTCTGGGTCCGTGTGTGCTGGGGGTAGTAGTTCTCCAAAATCATACGCAGCCAGCTAAGTGTTACAGCAGGCTTGCGCCAAATTTTTTCCTGGCTCTGAAATCACCGCTCTGTTGCAGTTCATAACAGTGCAACACTCTGCAGTTCTGTGACACACTCCAGGGACAGAAGACATATATTATAGATTCAATATACGCAGTGGTCCTTTTCAAAAAAATATTGGGCAAAAAATCTATTTGGCCTGCCTGTCACTGTGCTCAGTGTTCTGGGTCCGTGTGTGCTGGGGGTAGTAGTTCCACAAATAAGTACGCAGCCAGCTAAGTGTTACAGCAGGCGTGCGCCAAATTATTTCCTGGGGTTCCGTAAACGAAGTCAGCCTCCAACCACAGGCCAATAAGCGGCACATTTAATTACAGCGTTCTGTTTCTGCACTACTGCTAATACACCATGCTGAGGGGTAGGGGTAGGCCTATAGGACGTGGACGCGGGCGAGGACGCGGAGGCCCAAGTCACGGTGTGGGCACAGGCCGAGCCAGTGCGGTGGCCAGGGGTAGAGGCAGGGCCAGACTGAATAATCCACCAACTGGTTCCCAAAGCGCCCCCTCGCGCCATGTCACCCTGCAGAGGTCAAGGTGCTCTACGGTGTGGCAGTTTTTCACAGAGACGCCTGACGACCGACGAACAGTGGTGTGCAACCTTTGTCGCGCCAAGATCAGCTGGGGAGGCACCACCACCAGCATGCGCAGGCATATGATGGCCAAGCACCCCACAAGGTGGGACGATGCCCGTTCACCGCCTCCGGTTTGCACCACTGCCTCTCCCCCTGTGCCCCAACCTGCCACTGAGATCCAACCCCCCTCTGAGGACACAGGCAGTACCGTCTCCTGGCCTGCACCCACACCCTCACCTCCGCTGTCCTCGGCCCCATCCAGCAATGTCTCTCAGCGTAGCGTCCAGACGTCGCTAGCGCCACAGTTTGAGCGCAAGCGCAAGTACGACGCCACACACCCGCACGCTCAAGCGTTAAATGTGCACATTGCAAAATTGATCAGCCTAGAGATGCTGCCGTATAGGCTTGTGGAAACGGAGGCTTTCAAAAGCATGATGGCGGCGGCGGCCCCGCGCTACTCGGTTCCCAGTCGCCACTACTTTTCCCGATGTGCCGTCCCAGGCCTGCACGACCACGTCTCCCGCAACATTGTACGCACCCTCACCAACGCGGTTACTGCCAAGGTCCACTTAACAACAGACACGTGGACAAGCACAGGCGGGCAGGGCCACTATATCTCCCTGACGGCACATTGGGTGAATTTAGTGGAGGCTGGGACAGAGTCAGAGCCTGGGACCGCTCACGTCCTACCCACCCCCCGAATTGCGTGCCCCAGCTTGGTGGTGGTATCTGCGGGGGTGTATGCTTCCTCCACTAAACCACCCTCCTCCTCCTACGCAACCTCTGTCTCGCAATCAAGATGTGTCAGCAGCAGCAGCACGTCGCCAGCAGTCGGTGTCACGCGGCGTGGCAGCACAGCGGTGGGCAAGCGTCAGCAGGCCGTGCTGAAACTACTCAGCTTAGGAGAGAAGAGCCACACGGCCCACGAACTGCTGCAGGGTCTGACAGAGCAGACCGACCGCTGGCTTGCGCCGCTGAGCCTCCAACCGGGCATGGTCGTGTGTGACAACGGCCGTAACCTGGTGGCGGCTCTGCAGCTCGGCAGCCTCACGCACATGCCATGCCTGGCCCATGTCTTTAATTTGGTGGTTCAGCGCTTTCTGAAAAGCTACCCCCACTTGTCATACCTGCTCGGAAAGGTGCGCCAGCTCTGCGCACATTTCCGCAAATCCCACACGCACGCTGCCACCCTGCGGACACTGCAACATCGGTTTAATCTGCCAGTGCACCGACTGCTGTGCGACGTGCCCACACAGTGGAACTCTACGCTCCACATGTTGGCCAGACTCTATGAGCAGCGTAGAGCTATAGTGGAATACCAACTCCAACATGCACGGCGCAGTGGGAGTCAGCCTCCTCAATTATTTACAGAAGAGTGGGCCTGGTTGGCAGCCATCTGCCAGGTCCTTGGAAACTTTGAGGAGTCTACCCAGATGGTGAGCGGGGATGCTGCAATCATTAGCGTCACCATTCCTCTGCTATGCCTCTTGAGAAGTTCCCTGCAAAGCATAAAGGCAGACGCTTAGGAATCAGAAATGGAGGCGGGGGAAGACAGTATGTCGCTGGATAGTAAGAGCAACCTCATGTCTATATCTCAGCGCGTTGAGGAGGAGGGGGAGGAGCATGAGGAGGAGGGGGAAGAGACAGCTTGGCCCACTGCTGAGGGGACAGATGCTGCTTGCCTGTCATCCTTTCAGCGTGTATGGCCAGAGGAGGAGGAGGAGGGGGGGGGAGCATGAGGAGGAGGGGGAAGAGACAGCTTGGCCCACTGCTGAGGGTACAGATGCAGCTTGCCTGTCATCCTTTCAGCGTGTATGGCCAGAGGAGGAGGAGGAGGAGGAGGAGGAGCCTGAAAGTGATCTTCCTAGTGAGGACAGCCATGTGTTGCATACAGGAACCCTGGCACACATGGCTGACTTCATGTTAGGATGCCTTTCTCGTGACCCTCGCGTTACACGCATTCTGGCCACTACGGATTACTGGGTGTACACACTGCTCGACCCACGGTATAAGGAGAGCCTTTCCACTCTCATTCCCGAAGAGGAAAGGGGTTCGAGAATGATGCTATACCACAGGGCGCTGGTGGACAAACTGATGGTAAACTTCCCATCCGACAGCGCTAGTGGCCGAAGGCGCATTTCCGCGGCCCAGGTAGCAGGGGAGGCGCAGAGATCGAGCAGCATGTACAGCGCAGGCAGGGGGACACTCTCTAAGGCCTTTGACAGCTTCATGGCTCCCCAGCAAGACTGTGTCACCGGTCCCTAGTCAAGGCTGAGTTGGCGGGAGCACTGTAAAAGGATGGTGAGGGAGTACGTAGCCGATTGCACGACCGTCCTCGGTGACGCCTCTGCCCCCTACAACTACTGGGTGTTGAAGCTGGACACGTGGCCTGAACTCGCGCTGTATGCCCTGGAGGTGCTTGCTTGTCCTGCGGCTAGCGTCTTGTCAGAGAGTGTGTTTAGTGTGGCTGGGGGAATCATCACGGATAAGCGTACCCACCTGTCAACCGACAGTGCCGACAGGCTTACACTCATCAAGATGAACAAAGCCTGGATTTCCCCAGACTTCTCTTCTCCACCAGCGGACAGCAGCGATACCTAAACAATACGTAGGCTGCACCCGCGGATGGAAGCATCGTTCTCTATCACCATCCAAAACGGGGACCTTTTTGCTTCATCAATCTGTGTATAATATTCATCCTCCTCCTCCTCCTCCTCCAGAAACCTGACGTAATCACGCCGAACGTGCAATTTTTCTTAGGCCCACAAGGCTCAGTCATATAATTTTTCTAAACAATTTTTATACGTTTCAATGCTCATTAAAGCGTTGAAACTTTCACCTCAACCAATTTTTATTTTAACTGGGCTGCCTCCAGGCCTAGTTACCAATTAAGCCACATTAACCAAAGCGATTAATGGGTTTCACCTGCCCTCTCGGTTGGGCATGGGCAATTTTTCTCAGGTACATTAGTACTGTTGGTACACCAATTTTTGTGGGCCCTCGCCTACAGTGTAATCCAATTAATTTTTTGCCCACCTGCATTACAGCTGACGTAACATCAGCTGTGATGGGCAATGCAATGGAATATTTTTATGTACCGCCGGTGGGTTCCAGGGAGCCACCCATGCTCTGGGTCCACAGGGAGTTGTAAATGCATCTGTGTCCACTTCTAAAGAACCCCAGTCTGACTGGGGCATGCAGTGTGGGCCGAAGCCCACCTGCATTAAACATGACATTATTACCTCAGCTGTGATGGGCAATGCAATGGGATATATTTATGTACCGCCGGTGGGTTCCAGGGAGCCACCCATGCTGTGGGTCCACACGGAGTTGTAACTACATGTGTCCACTTCTAAAGAACCCCAGTCTGACTGGGGCATGCAGTGTGGGCCGAAGCCCACCTGCATTAAACATGACATTATTACCTCAGCTGTGATGGGCAATGCAATGGGATATATTTATGTACCGCCGGTGGCTTCCTGGCACCCACCCATGCTGTGGGTCCACAGGGAGTTGTAAATGCATCTGTGTCCACTTCTAAAGAACCCCAGTCTGACTGGGACATGCAGTGTGGGCCGAAGCCCACCTGCATTTCATCTGACGTTAGCTCTGCTGTCCAGGGCACTGCAATGGGATACATTTATGTACAGCGGGTGGGTTCCAGGGAGCCACCCATGCTGTGGGTACACACGGAATTCCCATTGCGGAGTTGGGGATTCCTAGTTGTACCTGCCTGTGACTATTTATAAAAAAACGCGGTCTGACTGGGGCATGCAGACACCTTGACAGAATGAATAGTGTGTGGCACATAGGTTCCCCATTGCTAAGCCCACGTGTGCAGCTCCTGATGGAGGTGGCACAGGATTGGATTTCTCATTGCTTCTGTACAGCATTGTGGGCTATCGCCCCGCCCCTTTTAAAGAGGGTCGCTGCCTAGCCGTGCCAACCCTCTGCAGTGTGTGCCTGCGGTTCCTCCTCATGGCAGACGCACTTATAAATAGACATGAGGGTGGCGTGGCATGAGGGCAGCTGAAGGCTGGGCAGGGACAGTTTGGTGTGCGCTGTGGACACTGGGTCGTGGGGGGGGGGTGGTTGGTCAGCATGTAACCCAGGAGAAGTAGCAGCGGAGTGTCATGCAGGCAGTGATTGTGCTTTGTTGGAGGTAGTGTAGTGCTTAGCTAAGGTATCCATTGCTAATGAGGGCTTTTCAGAAGTAAAAGTTGTTTGGGGGGGGGGGCACTCTTGCCGCTATTGTGGCTTAATAGTGGGACCTGTGAACTTGAGATGCAGCCCAACATATTGCCCCTCGCCTGCCCTATCCGTTGCTGTGTCGTTCCCATCACTTTCTTGAATTGCCCCGATTTTCACAAATGAAAACCTTAGCGAGCATCGCGATATACAAAAATGCTCGGGTCGCCCATTGACTTCAATGGGGTTCGTTACTCGAAACGAACCCTCGAGCATCGCGAAAAGTTCGTCTCGAGTAACGAGCACCCGAGCATTTTGGTGCTCGCTCATCTCTACTTATCACACTAGTGGGTCCTGAGTGACTTTTCCTGCTGTGACATCAAGGCTTCAATATATGTTTTATAATGCTACACATCCAACAATACGTAGTTTCTGGCCTCTTTTGGATCCCAGAGCCTCTCAGGGCAAATGTTTTAGTTTTCACAAGGCACTAAAACTTTCACTGTAAAAAAAAAATAAATATATATATATATGCAGAACTCTGCTGCCATCTAGTGACATAATGACATTTCACAGTACAACAGCTTCGGTGAGAAACATCTATTGTCTGCTGTATGACTTGCGGACATCATCAAGTAGTTACCACAAATACAACAACCTTGTTCAACTACACAAACATTGCATATACTTAATTATGGGGTAACTTGTCTGTGCATCTTGTCTTTTTGGCATAGGAAGCCATCAGGCTAAAGTGAAAAAGTTGAAAGTGGTGAAAAAATTGTAGGAATGCCACAATAGAGATAAAAATAAATCTATTTGTCTTCTTTTGGTAAGGTTATTTTAACCCTTTCCAATTCACTGTCTGACGTCTAAAGACATTATGATTTAAGGCTGTACAGCACCAATGTTGGAAAACATCCGTCAGGGGGTTTCTCACTATATACTGCCAGTCTCTCTGTTGTCGGAGTCTATCCAGCGTGTTACCTCATGCAGTACTGGCTTTAGCCAGCATATAGCACCATTGTATAGCGGCCAAAAAAGAGTAAGCCCCTAGAAAAACCAAGATACAAATTGGATTGGAAAGGGTTAATGGTGTAACTAGATTCCTCATGAGATGCATCCTCACACACAATAATTTCTTCTTTGGCAAAGAAATATTCCTGCAACTCACCTGGACCGCCATGAGCAGTAAAGTGGCACTGCGATATACCAACCTTTCCATGGCAAAACTGGAGAGTGACTTTCTGGCCTCCTGCCCCAACAAACCATTGGCCTACTTCTGCTATATTGAGGACATCACAATCATCTGGACCAACACCGAACAAGAACTAGCAAAATTCCATGAGAGATTCAATGCATTTCACCCCTCCATAAACCTGACATTAAAGGGGTTGTTCCGCGTCGAAGCGGGTTTTTTTTTTTTTTAACCCCCCCCCCCCCCCCCCCCCCCGTTCGGCGCGAGACAACCCCGATGCAGGGGTTAAAAAAACAAACCGGAGAGTGCTTACCTGAATCCCGGCGGTCCGGCGTCTTCATACTCACCTGCTGAAGATGGCCGCCGGGATCCTCTCTCTCTGTGGACCGCAGGGCTTCTGTGCGGTCCATTGCCGATTCCAGCCTCCTGATTGGCAGGTAAGTATAAAACTTTTGATAACTTCTGTATGGCTCATAATTAATGCACAATGTACATTACAAAGTGCATTAATATGGCCATACAGAAGTGTATAGACCCACTTGCTGCCGCGGGACAACCCCTTTAAGCTACTCATATACAGAAATGACCTTTTTGGACACCACCATAAAAGTTTCAAACAACTGAACTCAGACATCCCTAAACCGAAAACCGATTGATCGGCTCACATACCGCAGATGGGACGGTTTCCAACCTAAACACATCAAAAGGTCCATTTTCTACAGCCAGGCCATCTGATACAAGACAGATCTGCTCCAACCCAACAGATGAAGAGGAACATCTAAATCAGGGCTACCATCCCACCTCAATTGATGATCAAATCACCAAAGCCACAAGGATATCCAGAAATCAACTACTCCAATACACAGAGAAGGTAAAAAATGATCCTGTACCTCTAGTAGTGATCTACAATTTACAGCTAGAGATGCTAAGGAAAACCACAAAGAAACTCCACCATACCCTACCCAAGGATGACTGTCTGAAAACCATATTCCCAGACCCTCTCCTTCTATTTTGCAGGCAACCTTCTAATTTGAGGAACTTTATACTCAGGAGTGCATTGCGCTCTGACACAGAAAAAAGAACGTATCCCTGCAATGTAAGGAGCTGTAAGACCTGCTCACATGTACTGACTGCAGACAGGATACAGATCCCCAACACACAGCAGGACTATAAGATCCTGGGGACATTCACATGTTCCACGTCCAATGCTGTGTACCTGATCCTGTGCAGTGAATGTCCTATTGGGGACCTTTATGTTGGAGAAACAGGACAAAAACTGAATGCGAGGATAATATCTCATTGCCGCACAATTAAAGAGAGAAAGACAGAATTACCTGTGGCTGAGCACTTTTGTAGCCACGGGCACAATGTAGAACATATGAAAGTCACTATATTAGGAGGCAATTTAAAATCTGTACGTCATAGAATAATTTGGGAGTACAAATTTATAACCGCCTTTGACACTTTCAACAGAGGTCTAAATTAATCACAGCATGTCTGTATATATTAATGCGTGTTTCTTCAGATCTGTTCCATATGCCTGTAGGTTTGAAAGCTCGCTATAACACCATGTATTTTTGTTAGCCATTAAAGGGTATCAAATCTACAAGATTTTGGATTCCTCCATTCATGCTTTTCTTGATCTGGTGTAAATTATTACATTTCAGGATTGTGGTTCATTTACATAGATTCAATCTTTTATTTCATAGGTATATATAATGTCACAATAGGGCTAGCTGGGGCGGAGCCTGACCGCTGAAGAAGATGGAGTGCTGAGCCCAGAGCTCTGTCTCATCGGCACCTGCTGGGACCTCTAACAGCCGCTCTAGGAGGCTTATTGATGGGGAAAATCGGCAAGGAAAGAGGGGGAGAAGTCCAGAGTACCCCCCAAGCACAGAAGAGACAAGCAGACATGCAGCGGTACCTAAAAGACCGGAGCACCCGCTCTCCCCGTGCTCCCTCCAAGATGACGCCGGCAGCAGCAAGAGCTTGCAGTAACAGTAAGGAGAGAGAAGATGGGGACTCTTCTGATGAAGAGGAGGGGGGAAATGTATCGAGGAGCTTCATGAGGGAGCTCCTTTCACAGGCACTGCACCCAGTTAAAGCAGATCTGGCTGACATCAAAGAGGATCTGAGGCAGCTGGGGCGCAGGGTGGAAGAGTTAGAGTCCACTGCAGCTGCTATCATCTCTCACTCACATGGGGTAGAAGACACCTTAAAAGAACACAGATCTCATATTAACAAAGTCCTCTTGATGCAAGAGGACATTGAAAATAGGAACAGGCGTAATAATGTCCGCATTAAAGGGCTGCCTGAGTCCTGGGCTGCAGAGTGCCTACATAAAGTCACCAAGGAAGTGTTCTGCCAGCTTGTGGGAGAGGAGAGAGCTGTCTCCATTTGCATTGAAAGAGTACACAGAGCACTTAAACCCCCTCCCCCGCCCTCAGACCCACCGAGAGACATTATATGTAAAATCCTTGCATTCCCAGACACACTGGAAATATTGAAAGCAGCGAGGCAAGCAAAGGACATTCGTTATGGGGACGCTTCTTTACTCATCTTCCAGGACTTGTCTCCAACTACCCTGGCTAAGCGCAGGATGATGCGCCCTCTCCTAGAAGTCCTGAGGAACAGGGGGATCAGATATGCTTGGCTGTTCCCCTTCGGCCTGGGGCTGACCCACAAGGGCCGCAGGCTAAATATAAGATCCCCGGACGATTTGCTACCTTGTTGGCAACTTCTGGACATGGAACCCATCGAAATACCCAGCTGGCTCCCACTGCCTGACCAGATGCGATTCCCTACCTTAGCAGAAGCCGGGAGCTGGCAACCGGTTACCAACCATAAATCCCCAAAGGGGAAGAAAAAGAAGCCCAGGGAAGAAACAGCAGCGGTGGACACTTGAAAGACCGGCTGGAGCGAGCCTGACAAGTCCACTTGTTTGGCGTGAGGCACGGATCACGCCAACCCCCTTAGCCCTTGGTTGCGGCTTGTTGTTCATTCCGGTTTAAAGGTTATTGTTGGCAGCAGCAGGAGAATTGGGAGTAAGGACGCAGGACTCACTGCAGCGTGGCCTGCCGCGCTCGTAGGGCCAGACATATTGCCCTGTCTGCCACTCCTCCTCCTCCTGACTTTCTTTCTGCTTCTTTTTCCTTCTTTCGCATATAATGTTGTTTTAAATATGCCTCATCTGCTTTAAACAATCATTCCCCTATAGTTGTTGTTATAATGTGTAACTTTATTTGTTATCTCCTGGATTATCACCAGTAATTTCCAGAGGTCCCCGACCGTGCCTGTCAGGTCAGGCTGACTTGGTTATATAGTTAACTGAGTACTGCGCTTCAAATTTGGAAGCAGGCCGTCCTCTACTTAGTGTGAAGTTTGAAACGTTTTAAATTACATTTCTTGAGGGGCTACCCCGGTGGTTCTCTCAAGAAGCACCTAACGGTGCTCTCAACTTCCCCCCAATTTTTCCTGCCCCTTCTCCCCCTCCCCCACCCTACCCTATTCCCAAGCACATTGACTCGGGTAATTGTTTACCTCAAGTGAACGCTCTGGTTATTTGCTACTTATTGTTTCTCTTGTGTCTCCGCATCAAGTGACCCAATGAACGAGATTAAGGTTACGTCTTTTAATGTCCGGGGCCTCAACACGCCAGCGAAACGCCACAACACCGCCTGTCTGATCAAGAAGTATGGGACGAAAATCCTACTCCTACAGGAAACCCATTATAAGGGGATCAGGTGTTTCTCTCTGCCTGGTAAGCAATTTTCACAACACTTTCACAGCACGCACGCGACCTCCGCCTCCAGGGGAGTCTCAACTCTTCTCCACAAATCTATTAATTTTACCTGCGATTCGCAGTATACAGATGGTGAGGGAAGAGTTCTGCTCCTGAAGGGGAAGTTGGACAATACACAGATCACCATTGCTAACTTGTATGCACCCAACTCTGATCAGGTTCCATGGCTGATAGCCCAACTGGAGATTCTAAAGAATTTTGCTGTGGGACAGATTATCCTGGGCGGGGATTTGAATCTAACCCTTAATCCCCTTTTAGAGGCGTAGATCTCAAATACCTCAAAAGAGATTGAGGAAACTCAATAAAAGTTTACAGGAGTTGGGCCTGGTGGATGTATGGCGCCTGTTCCACCCAGCAGACAGGGACTATACCTTCTTTTCACAGGTCTACCGAACACATCAAAGGTTGGACTATATCCTAGTCTCCCCGGGGCTCTTAAAGGCTCTTCAGGGGGCTCACATAGATGTGAAGACTGTTTCCGACCACGCTCCAGTTCATGCGGTACTACATCCCTTCAGACAATCTCCCAGAGAGTGGCGCTGGAGATTGAACTCTTCATTGTTCGATTCAATAGAAAATGTAACCACACTCTCAGCTCAAATAGAGGAGTTTTTTCAGTTAAATGCAGGTGGGGAAGTGAGCGAACCCACGGTTTGGGAGGCACACAAGGCCTATGTTAGAGGCTTACTGATTGCAATGGGCTCCAGGGCCAAGAAGAAATCCCAAAAGGAAATTGATGACAAACTAAATCAAATTGCCAGGCTAGAACAAAGAGTTAAACTTTCCCAATCAGAGACCGAGCTAGGCAAGTTGCCGGAAATAAGAAAGGAGCTGTTGCTCTGCCTCAACGCCAAGTTTAATAAGAAACATTTGTTCTAGAAGCACATATTTTACATCCAAGGTAATAAGGGAAGCAAACTAACAACTTCCTTAATCAAAAAAGCAAGGATTAGAAACACAATCACCGCGATCAAAACAAAAACGGGCATAGTATCTTCAGACACTAATATTATTGCCAAGGAGTTCCAACAATATTATGAAGGCCTCTACAACTTACAAAACCAACCTTCCCCTGAGGAGGCGTTATTAGCCAAATCCAGGATTGACGCTTTTCTCAAAAAAATCCCCCTTCCGAGACTAAGTGAAGAAGCCGCAAATTCTTTATTAGTTCCGGTTACACAAAACGAAATCAAAGAAATAATATCTTCCTCCCCCCCAAACAAAAGCCCGGGCCCAGATGGCCTCTCCATGTCGTACTATAAAACCTTCCAAGACATCCTGATAGCCAGAATTACAGACCTATTTAATTCCCTGCTTGAGGGTGCCCCACTTCCCAGACAGACACAAGAGGCGCATATTACGCTTATCCCCAAAGATAAAAAAAGATGAGGCCCTCTGTAGCAGCTACAGACCTATTTCCCTTATTAACTTGGATGTTAAACTCTGGGCTAAACTGCTGGCCAAGAGGCTTGGCAGATACTTACCAGACCTCATTAACGAGGAGCAGGCGGGGTTCGTGAGGAGAAGGGAGGGAAAGGACAACTGTAGAAGACTATTGCATGCTTCACGCATAGCGCGCTTAAACAAGATCCCCTTAGCATTTGTTGGAACCGACGCGGAAAAGGCGTTTGATCGGGTGGACTGGCAGTATATGAAAAGTACCCTTCTTAATTATAATATCCCAGTCAGCTTCGTATCAGCGATCTTTTCCCTTTACGACGCCCCTCACGCCAGGATTAGGGTGAACGACATTTTGTCACCCCCCTTCGAAATTAAGAATGGCACTCGTCAGGGGTGCCCCCTCTCTCCCTCCTTATTCGTCTTGGCCCTGGAGCCCCTACTGACGCAGATCAGACAAGACCCAGGTATAGCGGGGTTATCTGTGGGTGATACCTCCATATCCACCGCGGCCTTCGCGGACGACATTGTCTTCGTTATAACCAACCCGGAGGAAGGACTTTGTAGACTTGTCGAAATTCTGAAAGCATACGGCGAGATTTCAAATTTCAAAATCAATTTCGACAAGTCCACGGTCTTGAACGTTTCTATCCCGCCTGCGCTTGGCAAAAGACTCTCTAGCTCTTCACTGTTCGCGTGGTCGGAAACAGCTCTGGACTATCTGGGAGTTAAAATTCCAAAAAATTTAGATGATTTATTTGCAACTAATTTTGCCCCACTACTGGATAAGGTGAAAAAACTGATTAAGGACTACGATTTACCAAGCATCTCCTGGTTCGGGAGACGCAATATACTTAAATCCTATATATTACCGATCATCCTCTACAAGATCAGGATGTTGCCAATATATCTTCCCCCGAGCTTTTTCAAGATGCTCCGTACGTTATTTGCAGCCTACGTGTGAAGGCAAAGAAGACCTAGACTAGCATACAGTCTAATGATCAGGAGGAAATCGGAAGGAGGTATAGGTCTACCTAATATTGTAGATTATTACCGGGCGGCCCAGTTAAATTACTGGATGGATTTGACACACCCCTTAGGAGACAAGCTCCTTCCAAAATTCCACTCTAAGAGCGGTTCACTAGGTGACTTGTGGTTCCCGGAGAGGAAAAGATATCGCGCAAAAGATTTTTCCCTACTGCTGAAGGGCCCATGTGAAGTAGTAGATAAACTAAGGGAGAGTTTGACTCCGAGACCATCTCCAGTGACCCCGTTAAATTTATTACCTAGATATCTGACTCTACAAGGAGATCCGGTTTCTTCCTCCATTTGGAAAAAATTTAATCGTTTTACGGTGGGGGATCTCTAAGGGATGGCTCATAAGCCGGTGGCAGAGATCATTCAAACACTTCTGCCGGACTGGTGCCCTTCATTCCTGGTGAGAGCCTCGGTGACAAGAGTCCTTGAGGATTTCCTTGGTACAAGTAGATCCACCAGGCCCAAAACACCATTCGAACGCTCCTTAATAGATCCTGACCCCAGGGCGCGCAGAATTTCGTGGCTTAGAGGTCAATTTATAGTTCCACAGGTGATAAATAAGCCCGCATTCTTGACCTCATGGGAAAGGGAATTGGGTATCCAGCTGACATCAGCGGACACTAAGTCAATCCTGGCCTCCGCGTATGGCCTTTCTCCATGCATCCTCGCCCAGGAATCTCACTATAAATTATTGGTTCGATGGTATAAAACTCCACAATGGTTGCATGCATACAAGTTGGCTCCAGATGACAGATGTTGGAGATGTGGAGTGGAGACTGGCTCCTATCTGCATATATGGTGGTCATGCGGGAAACTTGAGACCTTCTGGAGAGGAGTGGACGTGGTGCTGGGTAAGATAAAACAGAACTTTGCTTTAACACCAGAGATGATCTTTCTATGGAGACCGTCCCAAACGTTCCATCCGTTGAGAGACAGATTGGTAGCCCAACTGATCGACGCAGCTAAAGCTCTGATTCCGTTGCATTGGAGGGAGGAGTCTCCTCCCCTTCTCTCACATTGGAAGGAGAAGGTGGATTGGATTTATAACTTAGAAGAGCTCGCTAGCTGGCAAAACAATACACAAGAGAAATTCATTACAACGTGGCACCCCTGGCGTGATCTGAGGCTCTTAGACATACTAGCCCAGTAGTCAATGTGCTATCCTATACCCCCCCCATACCCTCACCCCACCCCTCTCTACCGCCCCCGGCTTCCCCCACAAGTTGTTATACAGGTACTGAATACAAGCACTTACCCCCGGGGCCAATAGGTCCATTCGGGGGGGTGGATATACTGCGGCTGCAGTACCCTGAATTGGTGTAATACGCGTTTGTTGTGAATTATCTTGTCAGGGCAGTAGATACCTGTGAATAGGTTGATGTTTATATGACAAGTAACTTTCCTTGTATGTATCGAAAAATCTTGAATAAAATTTGATTTGAAAATAAAACAATAGGGCTAGCTGACTCACGATCTATGTTTTCTGGTTTGATGGAGCATTACACTTTAACTGTTTTTAACAGGTACGTGATCAACGTTGTCTGTTGGATAACGGTGATCACGTGACTGGGGACCGCTCACCAGGATCATATACATCTACCTGTTGGAGCTGGGAGGTCTCCTGGTAGAGATACATAGAGGATATCTTTCTAATCTACTCTGGTACAGAAAGAGAGCTGCGGAGTTTCCATGATAAACTCATGGGATCTGCCCAGCACTTCAGTTTACCTTGAAACATTCCACTGTAAGCATTGAGTTCCTGGATGTATTGGTTAGTAGAAAGAATGATGGTTTTGAGACAGATTTATTTGTCAAAAGCATGGATTGGAATAATCTTTTGGAATATGGTAGTTACCATCCCCGAGCCACCATCGATTCTCTCCCTTGGTGCCAGTTCCCGACAGTGAAATATATTACAAATTACACAAATTGGATGAGCAATTACCTTGGATGTGTGTCAAATTTCTGGATTGGGGTTATCCCAGAACTTTAGTCACTGATGCGACTCAAAGGGCTAAACAAATTGATAGGGAGACACTTTTGGTGCCTAAACAGAAGAGACCCTTAAACGGATACCATTCATGTCCTCCTATAGCCCAGTTAGCAGACAAGTATCAGCCATCATTTAAAAACATTGGCCGCCTTTGCGATTAACAAGTAATATTGATGAATTTCTGAGTCCACCGATTATGTCCTATAGGCAGTGTCCTAGCCTGCGGGATAAATTAGTACACTCGCTATTTGAGATGGGAACAATTTCCAGACAGGGGACGTTCATGCCCCGCACGATGGGCAATTACCAATGCTTGGTTCCCTCATGCTGTGGGAATATGGTGTGGGGAGACAAATTTTACCATTCCCAAACAGGTGCTACCTTTCAGATTAAAGATCGCTATACCTGCTCCTCATCCTACATAATATATTTGATAACATGTCCATGTGGATGTGAGGGAAACCACCATGGAGGTGAGGAGCAGGATAGTTAAGCATAAAAGCAATGTTAAAACCAAACATCTAGATCTACCAATCCCACGTCATTTATATGATAAGGGCCATTTGGTTGTTCAACTTAAGTTTCGAGTGATTGATGGGGTTCCTTTATCTGTAAGAGGGGGGTAGGATTAAGGTTCTAAAGAAAAAGGAGCTGTAGTGGATATTCCTTTTGGGTACAATGACCCCTAAGGGCCTAAACCATGAATATAATGCTCCGGCGTATTTTTAAATAATAGGCATATCTGTTAGTGTACTGCATCACTTTGTGCACTTATGTGCAACTTTATTTACACTTGCCTTGTTTTTAATTTAATAACAGGTTACACTGGTTGTCGTAATGGCGAAAATTCTTAGTTTTGCGATGGTCCAATATCCTTACTGATTTATACCCAGGCATCATGCACATGTCCCGCACATATATAGAGATTTTAGAGCAAGATGCTGTGAAATTAATAAGGAAATTTATAAATCAGTAAGCTTGAATTTAAATTCTTATGATCATTGGAGAGATCACTGCTGAATAATTAATGTTAATAAATAAGATTGGAACTAGTTACCATGATTGGTCCCATTCACCTGTATTCCTATATATGAGGGGATGTCATGGATATCCCAAAGGTTTTTTTAAAATAATTATTACAAAGAAAAAGATTTCCTCTTTAATGGATGGCGAAGGGCGAAATTACCAAATTAGGTGCTCAACATTGTAGTGTTAAAGTATGAGTATTAGGGTGAATTCACACGAACGTATATCGGCTCGGTTTTCACGCCGAGCCGATATACGTTGTCCTCGTGTGCAGGGGGGGGGGGGAGATGGAAGAGCCAGAAGCAGGAACTGAGCTCCCGCCCCCTCTCTGCCTCTTTTCCGCCCCTCTGCACTATTTGCAATGAAAGGAGGCGGGACGGGGGCAGGGCTAAGTTTTGAGAATTAGCCTTGCCCCTGTCCCACCTCTCCCCATTGCAAATAGTGCAGAGGGGCGGAGAGGAGACAAAGAGGGGGCGGGAGCTCAGTTCCTGCTCCTGGCTTTTCCATCTTCCCCCCCTGCACACGAGGACGACGTATATCAGCTCGGCGTGAAAACCGAGCCGATATACGTTCGTGTGAATGCACCCTCACTATTATATTCCATCATATGTATGGGAGAGGATGTTGGCGGATGTAAAACTATAATAGTAGCGCCAGACGCTACAAACTTCATATGTCGAGATTTCTGATGACATATGTGGTTTGCTTATGTTCCTTATGTTATAATGATGTGCGTTTATGCCCTGTAAATATATATTAACTGACATCAGGTGCTGACACACATTAAGGCCTCCTTCCCACGAACGGATTATACGCCGCGTAAATTCGTGGGAAAATCCGCTGCATTGCCCCCTGCTATTAGGTTCTATTGAACCTAATAGCACAATGCTCACGATGCGTAATTCCACCGCGGAATTACGCACCGTGAAAACTCCCGTACTCACCCGCAGCATGCTCTATTTGCTGCGGGTGTACACGCTGACGGCTTCCATTGCAGTCAATGGAAGCCGTCCGCTCACGCTATCTCCCGCTGTAAACAGCGGAAGATAGCGTGAAAAAACGCTTTCCCGCCTACCGCCGCGCATCATATGACGCGGCCGGCGCGTCACGTGACACGGCCGGCCGCGTCACGTGACGCGGCGGCAGTGGGCGGGGAAGCGAGATGCGGGCGCCGAAGAAGACGGAACCGCAGGTAAGTATAGGGGCTCTGGGGGGCGCCGTGACGGGCTTCACTGCGTAATATTACGCGGCGGAGCCCGTCACGCTCGTGGGAAGGAGGCCTAAAGGTTACAATATGGGATGCATGTTATTAACATATTGGATTTCTTATTGATTGCAGAGAGTTTGGATGAGAAATTAATTAACTATGTATGCATTAGTGTATTAAGTAACCACGGTTATGTAGATTTGTTTTAAGTCTGTTAACATCCCACCTGTGTGCGATAGACCAATAGATAGTGTATATATCCTTCCCATGGTAATGCGGATTCTCTTTAATATTCGGGTGATCCTGCGTGTGCGCAATGGATCTGCGTTTGATTCTGGTGGAGAGAACGCCTTACCCCCTTGAACATTCCGCGCGTGCACAGTAGGGCTTTTAAGGGTGTAGTTACATTTCTTAGGTAACGTTGATTCCCCTTAGTTGTAGAATGATCTTGCGCATGCACACTTGATCTCCGGCTGGATCTTTTGGTGATATCACGGTAATTCTCTGGTCGCAATGTATGGTGGAGCATGATGCAGGCGCAAGAACAATGACTGGACGCGCTGACAGGTACACAGAAGAGTATCTCGCCATGATGACTCCAGGCACAGGTGTACTGAATTCTGGTGGGAGGTACTGTCTCACAGATTTCCTGTATTGTGATTTGTCCTGTTATTGTGAAAGCTCTCTATATAAGTGATGTATGTAGTTTGCAATTTTATGCTTGAAAAAGACTCTATGAGTCAAAACGTTGTATTTTAATCATTCTGGAGGAATAAAAAAGACATTTTTTATTGCACCACGGATGCTGATACTTCCAATTCTTGCATGACTCTGGTGAAGTTATGCTCGCCACGTAATACAGGCAGCAGACAACAGCATTGCTTGGCATTGTTGCATTCTGACCTACATTTTTCAAGCACCTATTTAAGGGCGTCCTATTGTTGTCCATATCGCAGAGCAAAATCACCACTGTAAGGCAATAGGAACATAAAAAAAACACTGAAAATACACGTTACATGTATATTAATTTTTCTTTTATGTACTGTATGTTGCCAGCAGACATGGTGCATTTTTTTATGTGCTACTCGTGTAAAAAAATGCATATGTATGAAAAACGTACAAAAACAATGCAGTGCATATGGGGCATTTTTCACAGACTGAATAGTCAAATGTCTGAGTGAATGTACCCTTGGAATAATCTGTCTTTAGTCATTTTATAGAGATTTTCTGCAACAAACTTCAATCGACGGTCCCTGATATCTCAATAAAAGAAATCTCTTACAACTGATTTTGAACAGAAAGGCGAGAAGATATTTGATGCTCTGCTCCAAGAGCGAGCCAAATGGGTGACTAATCCACAAGAGTGGAAGACCTTGAACTTAAATGCGAGGATGTTCAGTTCTTTTCTCTTAGGTCGTTCAGGAATTCTTCCATATGAACAGGATCTACAGGGCCATGTCAGGACCATCAAATCCAGATCTTTCAAAGGATGTCATCCTCAAGCTCCACTCTTCCGAGTTCCAGGACTACCTCCTTTCCGCAGCTTGGGCTCTGTCCTCTCTACCTGGAGTTTCCTCTTCTGTTCATTTGTATGTTGATACGCCTGCACCAAAACCTGACATGCCTTAAAAGACTCAATCTCCCCTTAATGTCCAGTAAAGTACTGTCTGTATGCTTCTTCTTGTCTCCAGAGGGTTTCTCCTACATGTTTCTTGTTGTGACTGTTGCTGCACACTCTCTGGACTTGTGTTTACCATTTACTATTTAATTTTCTTTATTTAATTGTGAAAATACCCTATGGCTCTGCTTATTTATCCCTGGCTACATAGTTTTTTGAGATTTCTCATCTGAGAGGAAACACACTCCTTAATGTATTTTCTAAAAATATGGTGGATTAGCCCTTCAACTAACGATCCTGATGGACGGGCCACTGGGGTTTCCACTATGTTGTTTTGAATTGTTACATGCTAGGATGGGGCTGAGTTACTTGTTGCCCCACTCTCTCCAAATTTGGCGTACTCCTCTTGTCAAGGAGTGAATTTCATCTGGGTTTTTGGTGTTTTCCAAACCCAACATTGCACTACTATTTTTACATTTACATTTGCCTAATTGTTTCCCCCTTTGTTTATAGATATGCCCTCACTCCCTCACAGTTTATATTGTATACATGATCTCATTCCGTCTTTCTTTTAGACAACATACTGTCTCTCTTTGAGGTATACGCTACCTTAGTGCCTACTAAAATTACGTCATGTTATACCTGTGTTCCACAAAGTTATGGGGTTTAACTTACCCATCAAGAGGTGTAAGGATTTATTACAATACCTCAAACTTAGGCTATCAGGTAAAAAAACCCAACCAGATATCGCACTTGCCAATAAGCGTTTTTCTGTTTTTGACCTTCATTAAAAGCAATGGGTAATGCATTCTAAGTAATGCGAAAAAATAGGATACGTAGTGATTTTTTTTTTAATCTCACAGTATCCAGGGGAAAATCATTCACGTGTATGACTCAAGTAAAAAGAATGGAGTTTATATTCATGCACGTTTTGGGCTCATGAGCATCTGGCCTTAGACCGAACATTATCTGTCTTCATGAGACCCATTTCTCCAACTCTAGCACCTAGGTTCTTTCATTCCCAGTATTTTTGGGTTCACTCCTCAGCTGCCCTCAAAAATATCATTTTGGGGTACATATGACTTTCTAATTCTATTTTATGGTATGGATTATTACTAGCGATGAACGAGCATGCTCGGATAAGGCATATTGGGGGGGGGGGGGAGGGAGCAGGGGGCGGCAGGTGGTAGCAAGGGGGAGAGAGAGAGGGAGATCTCTCTCACTCTTCCCTGTGCTCACCCGAGCCTGGTCAGACGAGAATGCACTTACTCGCTCCAGTAACTGCCTTATCCGAGTGTGCTCGCCCATCTATAATTATTACATTCGCAGAAAACAAGTTTAGTCTTTAATTTGTATATATTTTCACTAAAAAACTATCATGTAACAGAAAAGAAGTATTTTTTTGTAAAACCACTGTAGACCGCAGCATCCTTGTGGTTTAACATTTAGTTTGTAGATTCAACTAAAAGCCAAATTAGATGAACAAGTCATTATTTAATCCCTCCCTTTGTGGAAAAAGAAGACCTACACGTGTGACAATCTAAGAGCAAATATGCTCTCTAGTTTATGAGGAGGGGGTTGATAACCTGGTCAGGCGTCCATGATACCCTATTGCCTGAGGTGATGTGAAGCCTTACAGAAGAGACTGAACACTGACAGATCATCCTTCTCTCCCTGTCGGTCCTTGCTTCCCCACCCACTACCCTGAATGGGCTGAAGTGACACCTGCAAGTTTAGTTTATACAGTTTCCTCTTCAGCCTGCTCAATTTCTGTCCAGAATGGACTGACCACTACAGTTCTGATCTTAGATTTCAAACTGGACCAAAGCCACAGCTCTAGTCCCATTCTAGGCAAAGGCAGAAAGGTTAGAATAGTCCCCAACCCCCGATCTGAACAATGCTCAGGCAAAACTGTATAATTCCTTTCTCCTAGCCAAAGCATAATTTGGGCAAAACTGTTAACTGGTTAATAGCTTTGGATAGATGTGTTGAAGTGGCCTAATAATCTAGCGATTCTGGATGAGGAGGAGCAAGCAGGAAGCTGCTCAGATGACTCTCCTCTCTGATCCTATAATATATTAAACTCCTAGGGGCAAAAATATTGCTAACTAGAATTGTCCTCTGGAAGTCCTGGCCTCCTCAGTGCCTCGCTGTTTAAAACATAACCTTTATTTCACAATATTAAAAGCATGCTTAATGTAAATTGAAATTACAATGTATATGCCTGTATACATAGAATTCAATCTCGGTCCATCTGACCATATCCCAGTATTATAGATTCCTACTGTAGGTCAATCTATACTGTGCGCATTTGCTGAACATAAAAACTATATCCACAAAGTGTTGTGAGATGCACGATACTACAGGGTGGTTCAAAGATGTGGAGACAATTGAAAAAATGGAGAGCAATGATTGGAAGGCCATCCTGTGTGCGGCATGTTGCTAAGGAAAGAAAGCAAATCTGTGAGGGGCGGTGTCCAACATAATGGCCATTTGAAAAGTCACCATCTTGAAACTAAGCTGATATTTTCAAATGATAAGCGGTGCATGTGGCATGTTTATCTGACAGAGAATCCAAATTTTTGACGTATTTTTATTGCTAGCAAAAGTTATTACCTTTGGAGCACCCTGGGCCTGAAGAACCCATTCTTTGCAGTGGGTCTATTTACATGGCCGATTTTTATTTCCCTCACAGTGATGCTGCTAGATGAAAAAATCACACAATGTCCTATTTCCGTGCAGATCTAACATAAGAGTAGTAAATGCAAATGTTCAGTTTCCCACACATATCACAGAACGCAGGAGGGGTGCATTGTTTACATGAGCGAAATTGAACGTGACTCCTTTCAGCTCACTTAAAACTATGATTTTAATACCATTTGTACTGTTACATTTTTAAAAACGTGTATCCTTTAAAAATAGAAAACAAAACACTGATGTGAATGAGCTCTAAGCTAATTATAACATCTATCTGCTCAATATATCTGAATATAAAATATGACTCCACTTTGTAAAGTTCCCACAGATCAAACAAGATGAAGGATTCAGTTCTCAAACTCCTGATCCCCAATGTATTTCTCCAGCTGTATACTTTCTATAAACCAGTTTCTGTACATGTCCTCAGCCCATCTGTTACACTGTGTGTATCTAGCACAATAATATGTCCCCGATTCTTCAGGTTTCACTTCATTGAGTTTTAAATAAACTTCTCCCTTATTTGTGTCTCTTGTTATAGTTATACGTCCCTGAAGAGACTGGGCATAGCTGGTGCCGGCATTATAATTTATTCTCCCCAACCATTCCAGGCCTTTTCCATCACATTGTCTGACCCAGTGTACAGCAAGCATGTTAGTGCTGTCAGTGAGGGAGGCACCGCTCACTTTACAGGTCTTCTCCAGAGTCTCTGTAGGTTTCACAGTCCCAGGACCAGACACCTCTAGTGAGATCTGTGCAGCGACACCTGGAAATAAACACAAATTACTTCATTCTTTAATAGATCTGAAATCTACAATTATTACTAGAAGTTGTGTGATATTGGCAGGAAATCAGACTCACATTGTAGAGATGATATAACACAGAGTAACCAGAGGAGACTCTTCATGATTGGGCGGAGGAGATAGAACAAGTCAGTTCCAGGTCTGGGTGAACAGTTCCTGATCAGTGGACACTTCTACTTCTCTACTTATACAGGAAGTTATTTACATACATTTGCATACATTCTGCAGTGGAGACCCCCGACCTTTATTACCTGGGGAACATTGTAATATAACATTGGTGCTGAGCTACATTGAAGGTTCATTCACATCTTCAGATGTTTTCAGTCCTAGTTCTCGCCATGATTTTATTTGCCAGAAAGAGATATTAATCCCAGAACTATTTCTAGTGTTTGATGGATTTTCAGTATTATTCTTCCAAGATACAGCAAAGTACATAGAGTATAAATATCAGAACAGTATATGATAGAAAGCTGTCACTGACCGGAAGAACTTCTGTGGATCATCAAACATAAAGTGAATCCAAAACATTTAAAGCAAGGTAGTCAAATTAAAAACCATTAGTCAAGTAATCCCACTGCATCAGTCAGATAATCTACTTTCCTGAAGGAAAAGGCAAGAAACCCTACTTCTACTGATGAGCTATTACTAGAGATGAGCGAACGCGTTCGTCCGAGCTTGATATTCGTGCGAATATTAGGGTGTTCGGGATGTTCGTTATTCGTAACGAACACCATGCGGTGTTCTGGTTACTTTCACTTCCTTCCCTGAGACGTTTGCGCGCTTTTCTGGCCAATTGAAAGACAGGGAAGGCATTACAACTTCCCCCTGCAACGTTTAAGCCCTATACCACCCCCCTGCTGTGAGTGGCTGGCGAGATCAGGTGTTCGCCTAATATAAAAGTCGGCCCCTCCCGCGGCTCGCCTCAGATGCGGTGTGAGTTAGATGAGGGACAGTGCTGTTTATACCGGAGCTGCTGTAGGGAAAGAATTGGTAGTTAGTGTAGGCTTCAAGACCCCCCAAAGGTCCTTATTAGGGCCACTGATAGCTGTGTGTTGGCTGCTGTTAGCAGTGGCATTTTTTTTTTTCTCAAAATCGCCTCTGCAGACCGTTGCACCTGGCATTAGGGACAGAAGTGCTGCATAGGCAGGGAGAGTGTTAGGAGTGAGTGTAGCCTTCAAGAACCTCAACGGTCCTTTCTAGGGCCATATTTATCCGTGTGCAGTACTGTTCAGGCTGCTGTTGGCTGTGCTGCATTTTTTTTGGGCTTCTCAAAATCGCCTCTGCAGAGCATTCCACCCTCCATTGATACTGCAGGGAAAGAATTGTATAGGCAGGGCCACAACACAGTTGTTATTCATAGAATATACGCAGTGCTGCCTTTTGGTGGGAAAAAACTGAAAACAAATCAATTTGTCCAGCCTCTGTCCGTCCTTACGGGCGGTGGAGACGTGTGAGCTGCGTGAAGAACAGTGCTAAATCATACGCACCCAGCTACGCTTTACTGCTGGCTTCGCCATTTGCTTTCCTTAATTGGGAAAAAAAATACCTGCTCTGCCAGAGTTATAATAACTCTGCTACCCTCACGTTCTGTGACACATAAGCAGGGACACAGCACAGTTATTAAACTTCTCATGTTCATTGAATATACGCAGTGCTGCCTTTTGGTGGGAAAAAACTGAAAACAAATCAATTTGTCCAGCCTCTGTCTGTCCTTACGGGCGGTGGAGACGTGTGAGCTGCGTGAAGAACAGTGCTAAATCATACGCACCCAGCTACGCTTTACTGCTGGCTTCGCCATTTGCTTTCCTTAATTGGGAAAAAAAATACCTGCTCTGCCAGAGTTATAATAACTCTGCTACCCTCACGTTCTGTGACACATAAGCAGGGACACAGCACAGTTATTAAACTTCTCATGTTCATTGAATATACGCAGTGCTGCCTTTTGGTGGGAAAAAACTGAAAACAAATCAATTTGTCCAGCCTCTGTCCGTCCTTACGGGCGGTGGAGACGTGTGAGCTGCGTGAAGAACAGTGCTAAATCATACGCACCCAGCTACGCTTTACTGCTGGCTTCGCCATTTGCTTTCCTTAATTGGGAAAAAAAATACCTGCTCTGCCAGAGTTATAATAACTCTGCTACCCTCACGTTCTGTGACACATAAGCAGGGACACAGCACAGTTATTAAACTTCTCATGTTCATTGAATATACGCAGTGCTGCCTTTTGGTGGGAAAAAACTGAAAACAAATCAATTTGTCCAGCCTCTGTCCGTCCTTACGGGCGGTGGAGACGTGTGAGCTGCGTGAAGAACAGTGCTAAATCATACGCACCCAGCTACGCTTTACTGCTGGCTTCGCCATTTGCTTTCCTTAATTGGGAAAAAAAATACCTGCTCTGCCAGAGTTATAATAACTCTGCTACCCTCACGTTCTGTGACACATAAGCAGGGACACAGCACAGTTATTAAACTTCTCATGTTCATTGAATATACGCAGTGCTGCCTTTTGGTGGGAAAAAACTGAAAACAAATCAATTTGTCCAGCCTCTGTCCGTCCTTACGGGCGGTGGAGACGTGTGAGCTGCGTGAAGAACAGTGCTAAATCATACGCACCCAGCTACGCTTTACTGCTGGCTTCGCCATTTGCTTTCCTTAATTGGGAAAAAAAATACCTGCTCTGCCAGAGTTATAATAACTCTGCTACCCTCACGTTCAGTGACACTTTAGCAGGGACACAGCACAGTTATTAAACTTAGATTATTCATTCACTAAAGGCAGTGGGGCCGTTCGTTTTCCAAAAAGTGCAAAAATTATATTTGGCCTGCAGTCTTGCGCCAATTTATTTCCTGCCTGTGAAATCAAATCACTGGTAATACAGCATGCTGAGGGGTAGGGGTAGGCCTAGAGGACGTGGACGCGGCCGAGGACGCGGAGGGCCAAGTCAGGGTGTGGGCACAGGCCGAGCTCCGGATCCCGGTGTGTCGCAGCCGACTGCTGCGCGATTAGGAGAGAGGCACGTTTCTGGCGTCCCCACATTCATCGCCCAATTAATGGGTCCACGCGGGAGACGGTTATTAGAAAATGAGCAGTGTGAGCAGGTCCTGTCCTGGATGGCAGAAAGTGCTTCGAGCAACCTATCGTCAACACGCAGTTCTGCGCCGTCCACTGCTGCAAATCCGAATCCTCTGTCTGCTGCTCCTCCTTCCTCCCAGCCTCCTCACTCCACTACAATGACACCTGCTCAGGAGCGGGAACACTCCCAGGAACTGTTCTCGGGCCCCTGCTCAGATTGGGCAGCAGCGGTTCCTCTCCCACCAGAGGAGTTTATAGTCACTGATGCCCAACCATTCGAAAGTTCCCGGGGTCCGGGGGATGAGGCTGGGGACTTCCGCCAACTGTCTCAACAACTTTCTGTGGGTGAGGAGGACGATGACGATCAGACACAGTTGTCTTGCAGTGAGGTAGTAGTAAGGGCAGTAAGTCCGAGGGAGCAGCGCACAGAGGATTCGGAGGAAGAGCAGCAGGACGATGAGGTGACTGACCCCACCTGGTGTGCAACGCCTACACAGGACAGGTCTTCAGAGGGGGAGTCAAGGGCATCAGCAGGGCAGGTTGCAAGAGGCAGTGCGGTGGCCAGGGGTAGAGGCAGGGCCAGACCGAATAATCCACCAAGTGTTTCCCAAAGCGCCCCCTCGCGCCATGCCACCCTGCAGAGGCCGAGGTGCTCTAAGGTCTGGCAGTTTTTCACAGAGACGCCTGACGACCGACGAACTGTGGTGTGCAACCTTTGTCGCGCAAAGCTCAGCCGGGGAGCCAACACCAACAGCCTCACCACCACCACCATGCGCAGGCATATGATGGCCAAGCACCCCACAAGGTGGGACGAAGGCCGTTCACCGCCTCCGGTTTGCACCCCTGCCTCTCCCCCTGTGCCCCAACCTGCCACTGAGATGCAACCCCCCTCTCAGGACACAGGCACGACCGTCTCATGGCCTGCACCCACACCCTCACCTCCGCTGTCCTCGGCCCCATCCTCCAATGTCTCGCACCGCACAGTCCAGCCGTCGCTAGCGCAACTGTTGGAGCGCAAGCGCAAGTACGCCGCCACGCACCCGCACGCTCAAACGTTAACCGTCCGCATCGCAAAATTCATCAGCCTTGAGATGCTGCCGTATAGGGTTGTGGAAACGGAGTCCTTCAAAAGTATCATGGAGGCGGCGGCCCCGCGCTACTCAGTTCCCAGTCGCCACTACTTTTCCCGATGTGCCGTCCCAGCCCTGCACGACCACGTCTCCCGCAACATTGTACGCGCCCTCACCAACGCGGTTACTGCCACGGTCCACTTAACTACGGACACGTGGACAAGCACAGGCGGGCAGGGCCACTACATCTCCCTGACGGCACATTGGGTGAATTTAGTGGAGGCTGGGACAGAGTCAGAGCCTGGGACCGCTCACGTCCTACCCACCCCCAGAATTGCGGGCCCCAGCTCGGTGCTGGTATCTGCGGAGGTGTATGCTTCCTCCACTAAAGCACCCTCCTCCTCCTCCTCCTCCTCCTCTGTCTCGCAATCAAGATGTGTTAGCAGCAGCATGTCGCCAGCAGTCGGTGTCGCGCGGTGTGGCAGCACAGCGGTGGGCAAGCGTCAGCAGGCCGTGCTGAAACTACTCAGCTTAGGCGATAAGAGGCACACGGCCCACGAACTGCTGCAGGGTCTGACACAGCAGACCGACCGCTGGCTTGCGCCGCTGAGCCTCCAACCGGGCATGGTCGTGTGTGACAACGGCCGTAACCTGGTGGCGGCTCTGCAGCTCGGCAGCCTCACGCACGTGCCATGCCTGGCCCACGTCTTTAATTTGGTGGTTCAGCGCTTTCTGAAAAGCTACCCACGCTTGTCAGACCTGCTCGTAAAGGCGCGCCGGCTCTGCGCACATTTCCGCAAGTCCCACACGGACGCTGCCACCCTGCGCACCCTGCAACATCACTTTAAGCTGCCAGTGCACCGACTGCTGTGCGACGTGCCCACACGGTGGAACTCTACGCTCCACATGTTGGCCAGGCTCTATGAACAACGGAGAGCTATAGTCGAATACCAACTCCAACATGGGCGGCGCAGTGGGAGTCAGCCTCCTCAATTCCTTTCAGAAGAGTGGGCCTGGTTGGCAGACATCTGCCATGTCCTTGGTAATTTTGAGGAGTCTACCCAGGTGGTGAGCGGCGATGCTACAATCATTAGCGTCACCATTCCTCTGCTATGCATCTTGAGAAATTCCCTGCAAACAATAAAGGCAGCTGCTTTGCGCTCGGAAACGGGGGCGGGGGAAGACAGTATGCCGCTGGATAGTCAGGGCACCCTCCTGTCTATTTCTCAGCGCGTACAGGAGGAGGAGGAGGAGCATGAGGAGGATGAGGAGGAGGGGGAAGAGACAGCTTGGGCCGCTGCTGACGGTACACCGGCTGATTGCCTGTCATCCTTTCAGCGTGTATGGCCTGAGGAGGAGGAGGAGGAGGAGGAGGATCCTGAAAGTGATCTTCCTAGTGAGGACAGCCATGTGTTGCGTACTGGTACCCTGGCACACATGGCTGACTTCATGTTAGGATGCCTTTCTCGTGACCCTCGCGTTGCACGCATTCTGGCCACGACGGATTACTGGGTGTACACACTGCTCGATCCACGGTATAAGGAGAACCTGCCCACTCTGATTCCCGAAGAGGAAAGGGGTTCGAGAGTGTTGCTATACCACAGGACCCTTGCGGACAAGCTGATGGTAAAATTCCCAGCCGACAGCGCTAGTGGCAGAAGGCGCAGTACCGAGGGCAAGGTAGCAGGGGATGTGCGTAGATCGAGCAGCATGTACATCCCAGGCAGTGCAACAGTCTTTAAGGGCCTGGCCAGCTTTATGGCTCCCCACCAAGACTGTGTCACCGCTCCCCAGTCACGGCTGAGTCGGCGGGAGCACTGTAAAAGGATGGTGAGGGAGTACGTAGCGGATCGCACGACCATCCTTGGTGACGCCTCTGCCCCCTACAACTACTGGGTGTCGAAGCTGGACACGTGGCCTGAACTCGCGCTGTATGCCCTGGAGGTGCTTGCTTGTCCTGCGGCTAGCGTCTTGTCGGAAAGGGTGTTTAGTGCGGCTGGGGGAATCATCACAGATAAGCGTAGCCGCTTGTCAACCGACAGTGCCGACAGGCTAACACTCATCAAGATGAACAAAGGCTGGATTTCCCCAGACTTCTGTTCTCCACCAGCGGACAGCAGCGATACGTAAGCAATACGTAGGCTGCACCCGCGGATGGAAGCTACGTTCTCTCTCACCATCCAAAACGGGGACATTTCTGCTTCATCAATCTGTGTCTAATATTCCTCCTCCTCCTCCTCCTGCTCCTCCTCCTGAAACCTCACGTAATCACGCTGAACGGGCAATTTTTCTTAGGGCCACAAGGCTCAGTCAAATAATTTTTCAGAACAATTTTTAAAAGTTTCAATGCGCTTAAAAGCATTGGAACTTTAACTTGAACCAATTTTTCGTTACACTGGGCTGCCTCCAGGCCTAGTTACCACTTAAGCCACATTAACCAAAGCGATTAATGGGTTTCACCTGCCCTCTTGGCTGGCCATGGCCAATTTTTGGGATGTACATTAGTACTGTTGATACAGCAATTTTTGTGGGCCCTCGCCTACAGTGTAATCAAATTAATTTTTAGCCCACCTGCATTACAGCTGACGTAACCTCAGCTGTGTTGGGCAATGCAATGGGATATTTTTATGTACCGCCGGTGGGTTCCAGGGAGCCACCCATGCTGTAGGTGCACACGGAGTTTTTAATACATCTGTACACTTCTAAAGAACCCCAGTCTGACTGGGGCATGCAGTGTGGGCCGAAGCCCACCTGTATTACGCACAACATTACTACCTCAGCTGTGTTGGGCAATGCAATGGGATATTTCTATGTACCGCCGGTGGCTTCCTGGCACCCACCCAGGCAGTGGGTCCACAGGGAGTTTAACCTACATGTGTCCACTTGTAAAGAACCCCAGTCTGACTGGGGCATGCAGTGTGGGCCGAAGCCCACCTGCATTAAGCACGACATTACTACCTCAGCTGTGTTGGGCAATGCAATGGGATATTTTTGTGTACCGCCGGTGGGTTCCAGGGAGCCACCCATGCTGTAGGTGCACACGGAGTTTTTAATACATCTGTACACTTCTAAAGAACCCCAGTCTGACTGGGGCATGCAGTGTGGGCCGAAGCCCACCTGTATTACGCACAACATTACTACCTCAGCTGTGTTGGGCAATGCAATGGGATATTTCTATGTACCGCCGGTGGCTTCCTGGCACCCACCCAGGCAGTGGGTCCACAGGGAATTATAAATGCATCTGTTTCCACTTATAAAGAAACCCAGTCTGACTGGGGCATACAGTGTGGGCCGAAACCCACCTGCATTAACCCTTTCCAGTCCACTGTGTGACCTGTGAAGACATTAGGGTTTAAGGCTGTACAGCTCCGTTGTTGGTAGACGTCCGTCGGTGTTCTCTTACTGTATATTGCCAGCCTCTCTGCTGTCGGAGCCTATCCTACGTGTCAGCTCATGCAGTACTGGCTTTAGCCAGCATATAGCGCCGTTGTATAACGGCAGAAAAAGAGTAAGCCCCCTAGGAAAACCATATACAAATTGGATTGGAAAGGGTTAAGCACAACATTACTACCTCAGCTGTGTTGGGCAATGCAATGGGATATTTTTGTGTACCGCCGGTGGCTTCCTGGCACCCACCCATGCTGTAGGTGCACACAGAGTTTTTACTACATCTGTACACTTATAAAGAACCCCAGTCAGACTGGGGCATGCAGTGTGGGCCGAAGCCCACCTGCATTAAGCACGACATTACTACCTCAGCTGTGTTGGGCAATGCAATGGGATATTTCTGTGTACCGCCGGTGGGTTCCAGGGAGCCACCCATGCTGTGGGTCGACAGGGACTTCACAATAGGGAGTTGTACCTGCCTGTGTCTATGAATTAAAAAGCCCGGTCTGACTGGGGCATGCAGACACCTTGACAGAATGAATAGTGTGTGGCACATAGGTTCCCCATTGCTATGCCCACGTGTGCAGCTCCTGATGGCGGTGGCACAGGATTCTATTTCTCATTGCTTCTGTACAGCATTGTGGGCTATCGCTCCGCCACTTTTAAAGAGGGACGCTGCCTAGCCGTGCCAACCTCTGCAGTGTGTGCCTGCGGTCCCTCGTCATGGCTGACGCAATTCTAAATAGACATGAGCGTGGTGTGGCATGAGGGCAGCTGAAGGCTGCCCAGGGACACTTTGGTGTGCGCTGTGGGGGGGAGGGGGGGCGGTTGGTCAGCATGTAACCCAGGAGAAGTGTCAGTGGAGTGTCATGCAGGCAGTGATTGTGCTTTGTTGGAGGTAGTGTGGTGCTTAGCAAAGGTATGCCATGCTAATGAGGGCTTTTCAGAAGTAAAAGTTGTTGGGAGGGGGGGGGGCCCACTCTTGCCGGTATTGTGGCTTAATAGTGGGACCTGTGAACTTGAGATGCAGCTCAACATGTAGCCCCCCGCCTGCCCTATCCGTTGCTGTGTCGTTCCCATCACTTTCTTGAATTGCCCAGATTTTCACACATGAAAACCTTAGCGAGCATCGGCGAAATACAAAAATGTTCTGGTCGCCCATTGACTTCAATGGGGTTCGTTGTTCGAAACGAACCCTCGAGCATCACGGGAAGTTCGTTCCGAATAACGAACACCCGAACATTTTGGTGTTCGCTCATCTCTAGCTATTACATATCAGGAAATGTCAGTAATCATATATTGTGTTAAAGGAATGAAGAACAGTGATGGTTGATTCTACGTGGGGTAAACATTAGAGTTGAGCAAGCAGCTTCTTCCGAGCTTGATGCTCGTTCGAGTATTAGCATACTTGATGGTGCTCGTTACTTGAACGAGCATCAAGCTATGTTCGACCCCACCCTAGTTTTTGGCTCCTCCCCGCTGTGACATGCCAGTTTTGGCCCCTCCCCACCGCGACGCAGCACGCATCATTGGCAAATTGTTTGTCTGGTGTGGGGGGAGATAGAGAGAGACAGACAGACAGAGGGGACGAGAGAGAGAGAGAGAGAACACAAACCAAGATTTAAAAAAAAGCTCGGGACCCGGCGTCCCACATACAAAAATGCTCGAGTCTCCCATTTTAGTCAATGGGATTCATTACTTGAGTAGAGCTCACAAATTTTCCGAAAAGCTTAACTCGAATAACGCGGACCCGAGCATTCGGGTGCTCGCTCATCTCTAGTAAACATCCATCATAACAATCCAGCATCAATTCACATTTCGGTGTAAATTTACACCAAAGTATTATAGAGATGCTGTGAATTCCGCTCTCTGCAATGCAAAGGGAGTAATGTTCAACAATTCGGGGGAAACCAGCACCGAAATCTGCATGAAAATCTTCATTAATTAAACATTAATTTTCATGTGAATTTGTAGCAGATTTTAATGCCACATATGGATCTAGCCTCGGTGTATGTTCATATCTGTCAGATTTGTTACACCAGATGGGCTCCTAACATATGAATGGGATTGTTTTAGTAGGCGATGTCACATTTAGATTTACGGGACAGTACTAGAACTGATATCACTCCTCAAAGAGCCATGACTACTTGCCCCACAACACTGAACATCACTGATAAAAATAGGCTAAAATTCCTTTAATTATTATAGATACAATTATTCCCTGTAGCTCCACCCCCCCCCCCCTCTCTCTCTCCTTGCTATGGGGGATTCCAAGGCTGTTGCGCAATCTTCTCCCATTGAAAACAAATCTGCGATATTGCAGCTTTTTTGTATCGCAGCAAGGCTTCAGTGAACACTTTGCAAATGAGAATGAAAGAATTGAAAATCATTGGTTTCATAATCATGCGTTTTCACTTACTCTCACATCGCTAGAAAACCTATCACCATTGGGTAAGAGCCCTAAGAGTTCCCTGGTGGTTTGCAGCGGAGCGTCTCAGCCAGGACTGCATACCGTGCTGTTTAGGGAGTGGGATAGAAGATGGCTTTCCTCTACTACATGCCAGGTTACTTGAGCCTACCTGCTGACTACATCGCAGCCCAGTCCTCCATCTGAGAGCAACCACCTAGTGCTGGTTTCAGAGGCTGCTGCCTGGAGATGCATATGAGAATCCACATGCCCCACTGGGAGCTTTGGCCAGACTCCCAGAACTCAAGAACAGGACATTGCTGAGACCCTGCAGCCCAAGCAAAGCAGGTCAGCAAAACAGTGGGTGCCATCTTGGTCAGTCTTTCTCCTGCCTGTAGATTCAACAGAGCGACTGAGGAAGTAGAGGTGAGCCTCATAGCAGTATAACCAGCCATTATTACGCTACAGGGAAGACGCTTCTGCTTTATCCAGCTAGGTGGGGTGAAGGAGGTTAGGAAAAGTGCAAGGAACTGCGCCCTCCCAGTATCATTATAACCTTCACACCATCACCTCTCTGCCCTCTCCTGCCCCCATTTACCCAGAGCTCACACAAAACACCATAGTAGTTGGAGTGGCACGAACTGACTCTTATCACACTAGTGGGTCCTGAGTGGTTTTCCTTGCTGTGACATCAATAATATAATAATCTTTATTTGTATAGCGCCAACTTATTCCCCAGACCCATTTTATAATGCCTGAGAGCCAATGATTCCTTTCTGACCTCTTTTCGATCCCAAAGCCTAAGGTGACCAGATGTTCCCAGGGTCAAAGCGGCACAGAGGGGTGTGGCCAGTGGGCGGGGCTTATCATGGTGTATGATTTTACTTCGTTATTATAAAAAATACAGGGTCATTTTTAAAACAGACGAGGAGAAAATTCTGCAGCATTTCCACATCCAACAAAGAGGTAACATCCATACCATTGGTGTGGATTTTGATTGGTAAAAAGCTTTATATCCACAGAGAATTTCATACTATGGAGCTATCCCCCTCACCTCCTCCAAAGGCTTCCCGCTGTTAGTGCTCCCCAGCTTCTAGTTCGCAGCGGCCTGGTCAAGTGGGGAAAAGTGGTACACAGGGTCTCAAAGCGGGACTGTCTTTCCTAATTCAGGATGCCTGATCACCTTACAAAGATTCTCATGCAATTTTTTTCGGATTCCCGTGAGGCACTAAGGCCTAATGTCCACTAGAAAAATACAATCTCCGCAAAATCTGCTGCAGATTCTGAGCGGATTTGCTTTAAATGGTATTTTTTTCTTGCATGCGGATATCCCCACCTATAGATAGCAATGTGGCTGATCCGCGCGGAATCCACACTAAAATAGAGCATGTGGTGTTTTGTTTTTTTTTCCGACCGTGAAAAACGCGAATCAATTAAAATGCCATTTGCAGGTGCAAAATTCAATTTAATTGACTGCAGATGGCCAATGATATTCCTATGGGCAAAATTTCGCCCGCGGAATCCGCAATTCAATTTTGCTAGTGGACATGAGGCCAGCAGCTTTCCATTTAAAAAAAATATAGCTACCTATATACAGAACTTTGCTGCCATCTAGTGGTATAATGGCTTAACAGGATATAACTGCTTCAGTGAGAAACATCTATTATCTGCTGTATGGGCTGCAGACATCATCAAGTAGTTATCACAAATACAGCAACCTTGTTCAACTACACAATCATTGCTTCCATCAGTGTCTTGTTGTATCTACCGCTAAGAGACCTGGGAAATAATCCACTGCGGCTGCAGGGGCTTCATATTGTAGTGTAATTAGACCTATGTACAGGACCTCACAGCATCTATTCAGATTAGAGACTGCACAATATTGCTGGGCCTTATTGACCCCTGCCTCTCAGGATGTTTGATCCTCTCCCATTAGTCACGCTAAAGCCTTGTCCTAGGGCGACAAACAAAACAAGAGTCGGCTGGCTTCTTCTCAGAGTACCTTCCAGAACTGTTCCTGAGCTCATAAGCCAGTACTCTCCTGCTATTGGCTCCTTCCACTCAAGGATCCAATCCTAATGAGTCAGAAGCCCTTTCTACTAGCCGGCAGCCTAATCAACCAGCCTTCTCACCAGCAATGGAAGTACTAGCAGCCTTAGGGCTCATTCACATTCGGTCCATCTTACATGTGTATTTTTATGCACCCAATACTGATGGCGTACAACAGCCTTGTTTTGCGTTGATGTATTCTGACCTGCATTTTTTACACACATATTTAAAGAATGTGAAAAAAATTTCAGCATGTCCTACTTTGAACCGTATTACAGACCAGAATATCCCTTGTAAGTCTATGGGAGTGTAAAAAGCATACAGTGAATATGAATGTTCCATGTGTATTTACTGCGCTGTCATGCATGTTGCCAGGAGACCAGGTACATTTAATAATCCATGTGAATAGCATTGCAAAGACGCAGCCAACACGTGTAAAAAACACAGGAGAAGCCAGCAGGAAGCTGCTCCTATGACTCTCCTCTCTGATCCTATAGTATATTAAACTCCTAGTAGTCTGGGGCCAGAAAATTGCTAAATAGAATCGTCCTTTGGAAGTCCTGGCCTCCTCAGTTCCTCGCTGCTTAAAACATTAACTTTATTTCACAGTATTAAAAGCATGCTCAATGTAAATTAAAACTGCAACTCATATGCCTGTATACATATAATTTAATCTCAGTCTGTCCGACCATATCACAGTATTATAGATTCCTACTGCAGATCAATGTATACTGTGCGCATTTGCTGACCTCAAAAACTATATCCGCAAAGTGTTGTGAGAGGAACAAAATTACAGGGTGGTGCAAAGATATGGAGGCCACTGAGAAAATGGGAATCAATGATTGGCAATTCCATCCTGTGTGTGGCATGTTGCTTGGCAGAAGGGGACAAATCTGTGAAGGGTGATGTCCAACACGGCGGCCATTTTAAAAGCCTATCTTATCACGTAGGCAGGGGTGCATGTGGCATGTGTACCTGATAAAGAATTTGATTAGGAATTCAAATTTGTGATTTATCTTTATTGCTGGCAAAAGTTAACAAGTTTGGACCACCCTGAAGAATACGATTTTTTACAATGGATCTATTTACAAGCGTGGTTTTTCCCTCAGTATGATGCTGCTAGATGGAAAAATCACAGCATGTCCTATTTCCGTGTAAGTCTGACATAAGAGCAGTACATGTAAGTGTGTGGTTTCCCCACACATCGCACAGAACCTGGGTGGGGTGTCTGTGTGCAGTGCGATGCAAGTGGCACTCAAAAATGTCGGATGCAACTCCTTTTCACCCTCCCAAACACGGTCCAATAGTGAAACTATGATTTTATGTTTGGCTGTTACATTTTAAAAACCATCAATCCTTTAAAAACAGAAAACAAAACACTGATGTGAACGAGCTCTAAGCTAATTCATTCCATGCAGACCATGAAATAAGTCCTAACATCCATCTGCTCAATATTTCTGAATGTTAAATATTACTCAACTTTGTGAAGTTCTCACAGATCAAACAAGATGAAGGATTCAGTTCTCAAACTCCTGATCCCCAATGTATTTCTCCAGCTCTATACTTTCTATAAACCAGTTTTTGTACATGTCCTCAGCCCATCTGTTACACTGTGTGGCTGTCTAGCACAATAATATGTCCCGGATTCATCATTCTTCGCTCCAGTGAGTTTTACATAAACTTCTCCTTTATTTGTGTCTCTTGTTATAGTTATACGTCCCTGAAGAGACTGGGCATAGCTGGTGCCACCACCATAATCTATTCTCCCCAACCACTCCAGGCCTTTCCCATCACATTGTCTGACCCAGTGTACACGGTACATGTTAGTGCTGTCACTGAGGGAGGCACCGCTCACTTTACAGGTCTTCTCCAGAGTTTCTGTAGGTTTCACAGTCCCAGGACCAGACACCACTAGTGAGATCTGTGCAGTGACACCTGCAAATAAACACAAATTACTTCATTCTTTAATAGATCTGAAATCTACAATTATTACTAGAAGTTGTGTGATATTGGCAGGAAATCAGACTCACATTGTAGAGATGATATAACACAGAGTAACCAAAGGAGACTCTTCATGATTGGGCGGAGGAGATAGAACAAGTCAGTTCCAGGTCTGGGTGAACAGTTCCTGATCAGTGGACACTTCTACTTCTCTACTTATACAGGAAGTTATTTACATACATTTACATACATCCTGCAGTGGAGACCCCTGACCTTTATTACCCAATGCATCAGTCAGATAATCTGCTTTCCTGTAGAAAAAGAGAAAGAACCTCCACTTCTAGTGATGAGCTATTACATATCAGGAAATGTCAGTAACTGTATATTGTGTTATAGGAATGATGAACAGTGATGATGGATTCCACGTAGGCCGAACATCTGTCTTAACAATTCTGCTTCAAAATTAACATTTCTTAGGCCCAATGTTAATGGGTGGGTTCGATTTGTGGAATCCATGTTGAAGATCCGTAAATCAAGTCACCCACAGGGATACAAGGGAACACATCAATGAAATAAAGCATGTGGATTGAATGACCTGGTCCAGAAAAAAAATTGCAGCATGCTCCATTTCAATGCGGATCCAGCAGAGACAGCTTCCACTGAAGTCAATGGAAGCCATCCGATCCATAGCCCATCTGCAATTGAATTGTGGACAAGCCATGGATTCCGCATAGAAGATCCAGATGGGTAAGCAGAGGACCAGCAGTGTCCTCGGCCACAGACAGGGTTGGATTCCGCTGCAGGCTCCGGCATGCGGAATCCAATCTGCCCGTGGACACAAGACATTAGGCTAGTGTCACAGGGGTTTAAGCTTTTTTACCTGCATTGCATTCTTGCATATGCCTGTGTGTGTTACTGTTTGTTTGCGCAAAAAAAAATGCATGTGCAAAATGTACTTAAGTGAATGAACTTATTGAGATCAATTGGGAATTTATTTGATAATAAGAGAAAGCGATCTCAGAACGACTTCTCATCTTTGATGGGTTTTCTATATTCTTCTGCCCATAAAAAACCAACAGATTGAAATGTAACAAAGTAATTATAGTATAAATATCAGAACAGTATATGATAGAGACCTGTCACTGACAGGAGGAACTTCTGAGGTATGAGCTATTACATATCAGGAAATGTCAGTAATCATATGTTGTGTTATAGGAATGAAGAACAGTGATGGTGGATTCCACATGGGGTAACAATCTGCCTGAACAATTCTGTATCAAAATGCGCATGTCTTGGGATTTGCACCACATATTGGTGCAATGAGCGTTGCATTTTTGCGAGCATCCGTGTGTTTTACTGTATTTTTTCCATATGCAAGTCATGCGTATTTATGCATGAAAAAAAAATGTCAGCATGCTCGGACTGATTTCAATGAGAAATTAGTAGAGATGATCGAGCACCAAAATGCTCATGTGCTCGTTACTCGAGCCAAACTTTTTGGAATGCTCGAGTGCTCGTTTTGAATAATGAACCCCATTGAAGTCAATGGCAGACTCAAGCATTTTTCAAGGTGACCCATGCTCTGCATAGGGGAGGGTGTGTGAATTACCTGAAAACATCAGAAAGTGATGGAAACACCACAGAAATGGATAGGGCCAGGCAGCGACCCTCTTTGAAATTGTGGGCGATAGCTCACAATGCTGATGAGAATTGCTGATAAATTAATGTATAATCATAATTCCAATCCCGTGCCACCTCCGTCACAAAATTTAATGAGCCACAAATGTGGGCATAAAAGGGACTCAGATACCAGTACTTCTACACATCTCAACATTTTAACAACCCATTCTAAAACAAAAGATTTTTTTACCCAGAGTGCTGGTGAACCCCTGAAAGATTTTTTTACCAAGGGTATAGGTGAACCCCTAAAAAGATTTGTTTACCAAGGGTATAGGTGAACCCCTAAAAAGATTTGTTTTCCAAGGGTATAGGTGAACCCTTGATGAAAGATTTTTTTACCCAGAGTGCAGGTGAACCCCTGAAAGATTTGTTTACCAATAGTATAGGTGAACCCTTGATGAAAGATTTGTTTATTAAGAGTGCAGGTGAAACCCTGAAAGATTTGTTTACCAATAGTATAGGTGAACCCCTAAAAAGATTTGTTTACCAAGAGCATAGGCAAACCCCTGAAAAATTTGTGTACCAAGACTGTAGGCAAACCCCTGAAAGATTTGTTTACCCGGAGTAGAGGTGAACCCCTGAAATATTTTTTTTAACATATAGCTCATACTTGCTTTATGGGATCCAGGTGGAGGTCCACGGACAGGCAAGCTACCGCCTGGCCCAGCCCTTGCCTCTCCCCGAGTGACTTTTTAATCAGTGCCCCAGGGACTGATAGCATGAACTATAAAGAAATTAGAGTGGCCAAAATAGGACAATTCATTCTGTCTTGATTTCAGATAGCTGGACACTACGCTAAGATACATTTGTGGACTCTGTAGGCGTATGAAGCTGGAACCAGCACATTTGCTGAACTCTAGTGGTCAACCTCTTCAAAATTGGGGGCGAGAACCTAGATGCAGCCTTTCGAGTACTTTCGAGTATGCTAATGCTCAAACGAGCATCAAGCTCGAACGAGCATGCTCGCTCATCTCTAGTTAAGTTAGTTTAGTATGTGCTATGTTTGTGCATAATACGCACATAAGTAAAACTTTTGTATGACCAAATGCGTGCGCAAAATATGCAGCTGTGAACAAACCCATTGAAAGCATTGGGCTCTGTTTACTGCGTATTGCGAGAACAAATTTTGCATACGCAATACACAGTGCAAATGCCATTATGTGCATCTGGCCTTACATCTGTATTTTGGTGTGGATTTGCCATGAAAATAGCTCAGACATGCTGTGGATTCCACTCTTTGTAATGTAAAGGGAGTCATCTGCAGCAATTCCATGACAAACCTGCACCCAAATCCACATGTAGGATCTGAGTTTTCATGTTGATGTGTTTGTAGCAGATTTTTCCCCCACGTGTGACTCTACCCTCGGTGTATGTTCACATCTGTCAGATTACTTACAGAAGATGTGTTCCAAACATATGAATGGGATTGTTTCTGTAGATGTTGTCACATTTACATTTATGGAACAGTCACAAAAATTATATTTGCCCAACAACACCGAATATCACTGATAAAGGTTGTCTAATAATTATCTTTTATTATTATAGTTAGTGTTATAGCTGATTAATAACACATATATGTTGCAGGTCCAGATGAATGCCGGCCACTAAAATACATATCAGGTAAACAAGGAGGATATGTACCAATATTATACATCAAACAAAGTGATAACAGCTGTCCCTGGATTCACCTCAGGAAGAATTGCTGCCTGTCCTATTCTAGGCTGATAACAGATGATAATAGAATATACAGAGATTGTTTACGCATGTGTCATCGGTGTGTGAAAACATCCATGGTTATAATGTGTCTGTGCACGGTCCATGTAATACATGAACAGCACACCGACCATAAACATGTTGGTCTGAATGGGCCCTAAAAGGAAATTTATTGTATTATCAGAAAATGATTAGAGATGAGTGAGCCTACTCGGCCACGCCCTTTTTTCGCCCGAGTACCGCGATTTTCAAGTACTTCCGTACTCGGGCGAAAAGATTCGGGAGGCGCTGTGGGTGAGTGGGGGGGTTGCAGCGGGGAGTGTGGGGGAGAGGGAGAGAGAGAGGGCTCCCCCCTGTTCCCCGCTGCTACCCCCCACGCCGCCACGCCTCCCCCCGCCCCCAGCGCCCACCGAATCTTTTCACCCGAGTACTGAAGTACTCGAAAATCGCGGTGCTCGATCGAGTAATTACTCGAAATGAGTAGGTTCGCTCATCTCTAAAAATGATCTATTGTATAAATCAAGTTTTTATTTTAAAGGGGTTGTCAGAAAGACAGAGCCAATCAGACACTGCACTTTCAGCAGGCAGGGATTTTATATCCCCGCCGGCTGAAAGATCTTCAGTACAGAGCTGGGATGCCAAGCGGCAAGACCAGCCGGACCCCGACAGCGCCAGAGAAGTGATTATATATATATATATATATATATATATATATATTTTATTTTTTTTAACTTTTGGGATAATTTTTGGGGAAAGGCTTAAATTTTAAGCCCCCCTCCAAAAGTCATTGCCGCGGGGAGTCCCCTCATCACTGAACACTATGACAGCACTGTCACAGTGTTCCGTGATGAGGGGACTCCCCGCAGGGTTGAAGGAATCCTCTGCCACTGCTGTTATAGCAGTGGCAGCAGATAACACTCATCGCTGATTAATTTCAATGCGGCCAGAGACTCTCTCGCGCATCACATGGCAATGCGTCGGAAGCAATTAAATTTTTTTCTCCCGAACGCATGCCTGACAACGAAGTCAGGCAATGAGTTAATCTCACAAGTATTTTAAAGTACTGTACTACTCTGACAGTTGGTATTGTGGCAGAGAATTCTCTGGGGTTTGCTGCGCTGAGTATGCAATAAAAACCCCTGAAGATTTCAGATGACAGCTCAGTGCTCTGCACATTTCAGCACCAGAGCTGTCCACGGAATCTTCCAGGATTTAACTGGAATTTTCCAGGCGTACCACTAAATGGGTTAAGGCTGTAGGCAGGGTTTTGACTTATTTTATATTTATAATGTCTGACATTGACTGATTTCTTTCCCCTCCTCTTTTGGTTCCCAGAGCCTCTGGGCAATCGTTTTGGATTTCCCATGAAATACTTTCCCTGTTAAAATATCCCTGTTTTATATATATATATATATATATATATATATATATATATATATATATATATATATATATATGTGTATATACACAGAACTTTGCTGCTACCTAGCGACGTGATGGCATTCCAGAACATCTATTATCTGCTATATGAGCTGCGGACATCATCAAGTAGTTACCACAAATACAGCAACTTTGTGCAAATACACAAACATTGCTTCCATCAGTGTCTTGTTGTATCTACCGCTAAGAGACCTGGGAAATAATCCACTGCGGCTGCAGGGGCTTCATATTGTAGTGTAATTAGACCTATGCACAGGACCTCACAGTATCTATACAGATTAGAAACTGCACAATATTGTAAGGCAGTGGTGTAACTGTAGGGGATGCAGGAGATGCAGTTGCACGTGGTCCCAGGAGCATTATAGTTGGGGGCCCTGTTACTGGTTTTGGATTGGAGCCCAAGAGCTTAAAGTTACACCTCTGTTGCTAGGCCTTAGTGACTCCTGCCTCTCAGGGATGTTTGATCCCCTCCCATGAATTCTGCTAAAGCCTTGTCCTAGGGGGGCAAAGAAAGGATCCACCCAAGGATCCAAGTTCAATGACTCAGAAGACCTTTCTACTAGCTGGCAGCCTAAGCAACCAGCCTCCTCACCAGTAATGGAAGTACTTACAACCTTGAGGCTCACTCGCACGGACATATGTGCGGTACAAATTATGTGTAATACGGACAACATACAACAGCATTGCTTTGCTTTGTTGCATTCTGACCTTCATTTTTCAAGCACCTATTTAAGGAGCGGCCTATTTTTGTCCATATCACAGACCCAAATCACCACTGTAAGTCTATAGGAGTGTAAAAAAACCCACTGAAAATAGGCATGTTACATGTGTATTAACTGTGCTTTCATGCATGTTGCCAGCAGTCGGTGCATTTTTTACGCACGTAAAAAATGTAACAAATACACACACCACACTTGTGTAAAAAAAAACATAAGCGTGAAAAACGTACGGATACATGCAGCAAATATGGTGCTTTTTTCACAGACTGAATAGTCAAAAACCTGTGTGAAAGAACCCTTAGAATGATCTGTCTTTAGTCATTTTAAGATGCTGTGTGACAAACTACAATCGGTGGTCTCTGACATCTCTAAACAAATCTCCGATCTGGGCTAACTCACAACTCATTTTGAACAAAACATTTACCATATCGATGATGCTCTGCCCCAACAGCGAGCTAAATCGATGACTAACCCACTAGAGTAGAAAAAGGAAGTACTTATAAATAATCCTGTTCTCACAGGGCAGTGGATTACTAATCTTTCAAAGATTGTGCAGTAGCTAATTACACAGAATAGCCAACACTTACTATGAAGGAGAAGGGATATGATACCACAGAAGCCCCCTCCTATTGTAGATGACTCCTGTAGAAATAGTCGTCTCTCAGAATTATCCTGACCAGGTGTTGAATACAGATCTTACTGTCAAAGCCATAACCAAAACCCCAACTGCAGCAAAAAATAAGAAAACAGTATACATCACCTTAGAAGTGCTGTCAGCCTGGCCGCAACTTTTCCCTACGTCCCAGTCACTATTTTTCTTCATCTCTTTTGGCCGGGGATTGAAAAATCCCTGCCTCCTGGAAGCGCTGCCATTGATTGGCTTTCGTATATAAACTTGGTAAAAAAAGGAAAAGCCCGCGCTCTTAGGGACCTGAACACCAGGGTCGGGCTCCAGACACCACTTGCTTCAAAACTTTTATTCTTAATATCCTCTGTGCAACGCGTTTCGTCGTACACACAACGACTTTATCAAGCACAATTGTGCTTGATAAAGTCGTTGTGTGTACGACGAAACGCGTTGCACAGAGGATATTAAGAATAAAAGTTTTGAAGCAAGTGGTGTCTGGAGCCCGACCCTGGTGTTCAGGTCCCTAAGAGCGCGGGCTTTTCCTTTTTTTACCAAGTTTATATACGAAAAACACTTCAAGTGGGTCCTGCCAGCTAGCAGGACACAGAAGCCCAGCAGCCGAACGGACACGCCAGGGGATTTTTAAAGCCGACGAGGATGTGGAGGTGCTGGTGAGACCCCTTTACAGGGGTACTTGCCAGACACCGGGTGAGTCTAATTGATTCATTTTTTATGCATTTTAATTCACTTTTAGTGATTACTCTAAAGACCTAATAATTGCAAGCCGACACAGGTAGCGCCTCCCTGACGTGTGTTTTTTTGCCATTGATTGGCTGACGCTTAGCCAATCACAGCCAGCGCTTGATGAACCAATCACAGCCATTCATCGAGCCCTGGCTCTGATTGGCTAAGTGTCAGGCAATAACAGCCAGCTCTTCCAGGAGGAGGGGATTTTTCAATCCCTGGCCAGAAGAAATGAAGAAGACTAGTGCCAGGGACCAGGAGGAAGCTGCAGCAGCGCTGGACAGTGCTTCTAAGGTGATGTATATTTTTTGAAAAAAAATTTATTGCAGCTACAGCTTATTTTTGGGGTGGGGCTTATATTTCAAGCCCCCACAAAAATCCTCGCAAGTGGTGCTTCAAAGTTGCTTGACTTTGTAGGACCACATGCGACTTTGTAGTGCTACAAACTAGCGGTATCACCGCTAGAAACCGCAACAATATCGCACAGACCAGCGATGCAATATCTTGTCTGCTGAGGGGCACCCATCTACCATCTAAGGGTATGCTACCACAGAGGCTCATGAGGGCACCATCAGTCCCAGTGCAGCTGAATATAGAAGAGAAGGAAAGACCGCTGGACCGTATGTGAAGCGCATGGGAGTGAGCCTAAATGTTTTCTCCATAAAGTCCCAACACAAGAGAGAGCCATGGTGAGTAATTACCCTTGCCAATGACAAGAAGTGTATACAGTTATATAACAGTGCAGAAGTCTACTGAACCTCTGAAGATAATACTGAAATTTATTGATGATTCCTATGCGGCCGTCTGAAGTATAGATCACTATATAGTGATACACTCGTAACTGACACCCACACGTGCTGAAGTCCATGAGAATGGGGTGATAATTATAGCCATTCTGTGGCCATTGACTTTCATGCCAAGTAATTGCTGACTATGTACTAAGTTTTCCTGCACTGTAAACTCTGCATACTGAAGTCTACTGTATTTCCAAAAAAAGTCACTAGTAAAGTTTTACCCGGCCTTCCCCGTTCTGGAGGATCCAAGGTACTATGCACTTGTCCAGTGTATTTAATGCGTCGAGTGTGAATGTCGGTCTTTGGAACGGTGTCGTCACCAATTGACAAATATAACCCCCATCCCGGTCTACTGTTACAGCTAACAAGAAAAGCATGTATATAGTTTTATCCCTCAGCCCTGTGTACAAATTCTGGCTGTCACAAACAGGATCATTTGTATATATATGTTTTACATAGTTGTACACCACAACTATAAATGGCGTTTCCTCATAGGACATATTCTTCCACTTCTTACCAATATGTCCATGACTCATGTTGTTGCTGTACAACACATCTTTAGGAGAGAGGATACATCGTGCTGAGGCTCTGTGGAACCAAGGAACATCTACTTTAAACCTCCTGCTGCAACCCCCCCCCCCCCCAAGTTCTAAAAGGCACACCAGCACAATAAGTTTAGCCTAAGCTACCTTCTAATCCATCTCCTAAGTGTCCAGAGATTCATTGCAGACTGTAGGCAAGTAGCTGCCGGCAGCAGAAGTCTCTATTTCGGGGCCATGCTGCAAGAACCTAGTGCTGGCTTCTGAGGCTGTTGTGCAAAGCCACAAGTGTCTTACAACACATCTAGCTGGAAGCTTCGACAGCACCACTAGTCAAGTAGTGGACTTTGCCGAGACCCTAAAGTCCAAGAGGAGCAAGTCAAAAAAGGGGGAGCTGTTTCTGTCTTTAACAGATAGGCAGGGGTGGAGAAGGTTAGGAGAAGTATAAGGGACTGCTCCATCCCAGGATCACTATGAGCTGCACATCATCACCTCCCTCCCCTGCCCCTTTTGACCCAATTCTTGCACAAAACACCATAGTTGATGCAATGGAATGAACTGACTCTTATCACATTAAAGGGTCCTAAGAGGCTTTCCTTGCTGCGACATCAAGGATCCCAGACACATTTTATAATGCATCACACCTGATTCCTTTCTGGCCTCTTTTGGACCCAAAAACTTCTCAGGGCAAATTTTTGGGGTACCACATGAGGCACTAAAACTTTCCCCGTTGAAAAAATATTCATATCTATATACAGAACTTTGCTGCCATCTAGTGACATAATGGCATTACAGGATAAAACAGCTTCAGTAATAACCCTCTATTATCTGCTGTATGAGCTGCGGACATCATCAAGTAGTTACCACAAATACAGCAAACTTGTTCAAATACACAAACATTGCTTCCATCAGTGTCTTGTTGTATCTACTACTAAGAGACCTGGGAAATAATCCACTGCAGCTGCAGGGGCTTCATATTGTAGTGTAATTGGACCTATGCACAGGATCTCACAGCATCTATACAGGTTAGAAACTGCACAATATTGCTAGGCCTTATTGACCTCTGCCTCTCAGAGATGTTTGATCCCCTACCATGAGTCCTAGCCTTGTCCTAGCGGAGATAAAAGTTTAACTTTTTAAACATTTTGTTCTAACTTTTTTTTAACTTTACATGATCACTGTTATCCAGTGGATAACAGTGATCATTTGACCGGGAACCGCATACAGCAGTCCCTGGTCACATCTCGCTGCACTAGGCTATCTTTGACAGCTGGGTGAAGGCAGATTTTAAATTTGCCGGGCTCTCTGGGCTTCTGTACATACGTGCCACATCGGCATATGCGCACAGGCCTGTGGCAGGTCCCGATCACCGGGGACATCCCAGAGGACCGGGGTGAGTATTTGCAGCTGCCCCCATGGATCTGATCCATGAAAACAGCTGAAACTTTAACTTTTTAAAACTTTTTAAAAACTTTTACGTGATTGCCATTATCCATTGGATAACGGCTGCTACAGGCCTGGGGACCGCTCACTGCAGTCCCTGGAAATATCTCCTGCCTCCCTGCTACCTTCAGGAGCTGGAAACCAGGAGATTTCAAATGTTCTGGGGCCCTGGGATCTGTGCATGTGTCTTACATAAAGACATCTGGCGTGCATGCGCATAAGACTGACGTCAAGTCCTGGAGGACCAGATCACCGTGGACATCGTGGAGGACCGGGGTGAGTTATCTCAGCTGCCCCCATGGATCCAATACATCGAGGCAGATGAATCTTTAACTTTATTTCACTTTTTATTGAGTTTAATGCAATTGGTGCTATCTATTGGATAGCACTGATCGCATTACTGGGGAAGCTCCCCGCGGCCCCTAATGACAGCTCCACGTTGTCGGCTACTTCTGGTAACCGACAGCATGGAACTGTCACGTCCACAGCCCTTGGAGTTTTAATCCTCATAGCATGCATGTTTTTACGTCTTTTAGGTTTAAAGCCCACTTTGCTAGGACGTAAAAACACTATGGGCTATCACTAAGGGGTTAATGTCCAGTTAAGCACTTTCTGAATGGTTCTTCTTGGCTCCTACATGCTTCCTGTTGTGACTGTTGCCACACACTCTTTGGACTTGTGTTTACCACTTATTTAATTTCTTATTTAATAGGTAAATACCATATGGTTGTGCTTCTTTCTTGCTGGCTACCTAGTCACACAATACTGTTTTTTAAGATTTCTGGTCTGAGGGGAAAAACACTTCTTTTTTTTTTAATATGGTGGATTAGCCCTTCAACAAACTTGCCTGATCGATGGGCCTCTTAGGTTTCCACTATGTTGTTTTGAATTGTTACATGCTAGGATGGGGCTGAGTTACTTGTTGCCCCAGCTCTCCAGATTTGGATTCTGCTACTTGTCAGACCCAACATTGTACTCCTTGTTTTACTTTTACATTTGCTCCGTTGTTTCCCCCCTTTGTTTATAGATATGCCCTCACTCCCTCACAGTTTATATTGTATACATGATCTCATTCCGTCTTTCTTTTGGACAACATGCTGTCTCTCTTTGGGATATATGCTACTTTAGTGCCTACTCAAATTACATCATGTTATACTAGTGTTCCATAAAGTTATGGGGTTTAATGTGCCCATCAAGAGATGTAAGGATTTATTATCTCACAGCATGTTATTTTAGTTTATTTTTTGTAAAACCATTGTAGACCGCAGCATGCTATTGGTTTAATGCTTAATTTGCTGATTAAATTAAAAGCACAATTAAGTATAGAAGATACATTAGATGAGCAAGTCCTTATTTAATCACTTTTGTGGAAAAAAAGACCTTTGACTTTGTGACAATCTAAGAGCAATTTTATGAGAGAGGAGTTGATAACCTTTAAAAGTCCATAATACCCTATAACCTGAAGTGATGTGAAGCCTTACAGAAGAGATAGACCACTGACATATCGTCCTTCTCTCCCTGCCCATCTCTGCTTCCCCATCCACAACCCTGAATAGGCTGAAGTGACACCTGAAAGGTTAGTATATACAGTTTTCACTTCAGCAGTTCTGGTCTTGGATTTCAAATACGACTAAAGCTACTGCTCTAGTCCCTTTCTAAGCACACACAGAGATGATAGAATAGTACCCAACCCCCATATGAACAGCGCTCAGGCAAAACTGTACGTTCTTTTCTCTTAGCCAAAGCATCATTTGGACAAAACTGTTAACTGATTTATAGCTTTCGATAGACATGAGTGGCCTGTCAATCTAGCCATTCTGGGTGAGGAAAAGCCAGAGAAAGCTGGTCTACAGACTCTCCTCTCTGATCCTATAATATATTAAACTTCTAGTGTGGCGTCCGAGCTGAACGCCAGCTGTTGCCGGGGAGACCACGGGGAAAACATGGATGTCATGGGTGGTTCTGTAATCCCTCCCATAAATGACACGCAAAGGAGCCTAGCTTGGTTGCACGCAGTGGAACAGGTGCAATAGTGATAACAGTTCACTTTAACTGTGTTGTCACGTGATGCTTTTATGGGGGGTGAACTCCAGTTTCTGGTATTGAAATAATTGAAATGAGTCCATGTAGCTTTGTTGCAAACCGAAGGTACACAGTTTACTAAGTTTTTCGGAAAGGCACGTATTAACAGTTCCAATTCACAGTGGAACAGAATAATCTTGCATTTAAGTAAACGTTGCTCTGACGACTTGAGTAACACATACAGTTCCACTTCAATGCTCATTCTCTCTGGTTTAAGGTTACTCAAAGAAGAATCCCACCAGTCTTAGTTATCTGACGTTTTTTTTTCCCCCCAAAGGATTAGTTTAGCAGATAATGGAGTAACTATGATAGGACTGCTTGCACTTTCCCTGGGTTTGTGTTTTCAGGAGCTCATACAACTCACTGTTGTGTAGATGGTTCCCAGGTTTGTTTTCCTCCACATTACACGTGATTCTGTAGCTTTTGGTACTCCCACTCTCCACTCCAGCAACATTCACTTCAGCAGCACTGCTACAGACCTCCTCTCTCTAAATTCCTCCTTTACTTCCTCCTGCTACTCGCAAGCTTTCTCACTAACCACACCTCACATCCTGTCTTACTCTACTCATTTTCCCGAATCTGTATCTTCTCCTCCTCCCTCTACAAATCAGGGATATTCTTTTTGGCAGCAGCCAATCTGGAGCGACTGCTACTGGGCAGAATAGTTTAAGCCTGTGAAGAAGTGTGGAGACAGGGTCTCTCCTCAGTACAATACCTTCTATGCCTCCGTAGGGGGACTTATGCTTGTGGGGCTATCCTGTAGGACTCTCCGGGCCAGTACACTATGTAGTCTGGGGCCAAAATATTGCTAAATTGAATCATCCTTTGTAAGTCCTGGCGCTCCTCAGTGCCTCGCTGTTTAAAGCATAAACTTTATTTCACTTTATTAAAAGCGTGCTCAATGTAAATAAAAAATTGCAGCTCATACTCCTGTATACATATAATTCAATCTTGGTCCATCCGACCATATCACAGTATTATAGATTCCTGCAGGGTGGTCCAAAGATATGGAGACCACTGAGAAAATGGGAAAAAAAATATTGGAACACCATCCTAAGTACGGCATGTTGCTAAGGGAAGAAGGCAAATTTGTGAGGGGCGGTGTCCAACACAACGACCACTGTAAAAGCCACCATCTTGGAACCAAGACAATAGTTTAAAATGATAAGGGGGGCATCTGGGATGTGTATCTGATAGAGAATCCAAATTTGTGACATATTCTTATTGCTGGCAAAAGTTATTTGGATTCCCTGAAGAACCCTTTTTTTGCAATGGGTCTATTTACATAGGAGATTTCTCCCTCACAACGATGCTGCTAGATGGAAAAATCACAGCATGTCCTATTTCTAGGTCTCACATGAGAGTAGTACACGCAAATGACCGTTTACCCGCACATCGCACAGAACATGATTAGGGTGCAACATTCTTGAGCGTGACTTCTTTCCGCACGCATAAATACAGCTTCATGGGCAAATTATGATTTTAATACAAATTTTGCTGTTATAATTTTAAAAATGCAAATCTTTTGAAAATGGAAACCAAAACACTGATGTGAACGAGCTCTAAGCTAATTCATTCCATGCAGACCATGAAATAAGTCCTAACATCTATCTGCTCAATATATCAGAATATAAAATATTACTCCACTTTGTAACGTCCCCACAGATCAAACAAGATGAAGGATTCAGTTCTCAAACTCCTGATCCCCAATGTATTTCTCCAGCTGTATACTTTCTATAAACCAGTTTCTGTACATGTCCTCAGTCCATCTGTTACACTGTGTCTCTCGCACAATAATATGTCCCGGATTCTTCTGGTTTCACTCCAGTGAGTTTTAAATAAACTTCTCCTTTATTTGTGTCTCTTGTTATAGTTAGACGTCCCTGAAGAGACTGGGCATAGTAGGTGTTGGCATTATAATATATTAGCCCCAACCACTCCAAGCCTTTCCCATCATGTTGTCTGACCCAGTGTACACGGTACATGTTAGTGATGTCAGTTAGGGAGGCACCGCTCACTTTACAGATCTTCTCCAGAGTCTCTGTAGGTTTCACAGTCCCAGGACCAGACACCACTAGTGAGATCTGTGCAGCGACACCTGGAAATAAACAGAAATTACTTCATTCTTTAATAGATCTGAAATCTACAATTATTACTAGAAGTTGTGTGATATTGGCAGGAAATCAGACTCACACTGTAGAGATGATATAACACAGAGTAACCAAAGGAGACTCTTCATGATTGGGCGGAGGAGATACAACAAGTCAGTTCCAGGTCTGGGTGAACGGTTCCTGATCAGTGGACACTTCTACTTCTCTACTTATACAGGAAGTTATTTACATACATTTACATACATCCTGAAGTGGAGACCCCCGACCTTTATTACCTGGAGCACATGGTAATATAACATTGGTGCTGAGCTACATTGAAGGTTCCTTCACATCTTTACATATATTCAACCCTTGGTTTTATTTGCCAGAAAAAGAAATCTATCCCAGAACGTCTTCAAGTCTGCAATAGGTTTTTCTACTATTCTCCCCATAAAAAGGAACATATTGTAATACAGCAAAGTAAATAATGTATTAATAGGACCAGTATTTGCCAATGTAATTAATAAGAACAGTATTTGCAAGACCCCTGTCACCGACCAGAAGAACTTCTGAGGATCATCAAACATTAAGTGAATCCAAAACACTTAATGTAAAGTAGACAAATTATAAACAATTAGTCAAGTAACCCGAATGCATCAGTCAGATAATCTACTTCACTTCTACTGATGAGCTATTACATATCAGGAAATGTCAATAATCATATGTTGTATTAAAGGAATGAAGAACAGTGATGGAGGATTCCACGTGGGGTTAAAATCGCATGCCTTAGGCCGTTGTCACAGTGATGTAAATCTAATTACACAAGCATTTGCGCCACATATTTGTGTGATGAGCATTGTGTTTTTGTGTGCGCCCATGTTAGTTTTACTGTATATTGTCTGCATGCAGGTCATATGTATTTCTGTGTACAAAATCCCCGCCACCATGCCCCATCAATTTTAATGAAAAATCTAGTTATCATGTTTCCCAAAAAATAAGACAGTCCTATATAAATTTTTTGCCCAAAAAGAGGCACTGGGTCTTATTTCCAGGGGATGTCTTATTATACTTACCTAGAAGGCGCCGTCTGGGTGCCTTCCGCTGCTCTCCGGAGCTCCGGCATGCTTGCTTGCAGTCCTCAGCCGCTGACAGATGATTGCTTCATGGTAGCTGGGTTTGTAAACCCAGCATCCAGGAGGCAAAGGCTCTGATTGGTTGAGCCGCGGTGCTCGATAACCATTCAATGCAGCGCTTGAAGAACCAATCAGAGCCATCTCATTGGTAATAAAGTGCTGCATTGATTGGTTCTTCAGCGCTGTGGCTGAGTCTATCAGAGCCATCGCTTGCTTGAAGCCGGGTTTACCAACCCTGTTACATGGGATCGATCGTCTCTCAGCTGCAAACAAGCACGCCACAGCTCTGAAGAGCAGCGGGAGGAATCGTGACGGTGCCTGCTAGGTAATGCATTGCTTTTTGTTTTAATGTGGTGTAGCTAGGGGTTAGTTTCAGGGTAGGCCTTATATTTCAAGGCCCCTGAAAATCAGAATATGGCTTATTTTTGTGGTAGGTCTTAATTTCATGGAGACGTGGTAAATGAGTTTAGTATATGCTGTTTGTGTGCAATATGCATGAAAACAAAACATGCAGCACATTTGTTTTGCGTAAGCAAAATGGGTGCACAAAATACGCACATGTGAACAAACCCGTTGAAAACAATAGGTTCTATTCACTGCCTATTGTAAGCATACATTTTTTGCATATGCAATACTCTGCGGAAATGTGTTCATGTGAACCCGGCCTTACATTTGTATTATGGTGTGGATTTGCCATAAAATTAGCACAGACATGCTGTGGATTCCACTCTTTACAATGCAGACAGAGTCATCTGCAGCAAATCCACGGCAAACCTGAACCAAAATCTGCATAAAAATCCACATGTAGGATCTGAGTTTTCATGTTGATGTGTTTGCAGCAGATTTTTCCGCCACGTGTGACTCTACCCTCGGTGTATGTTCACATCTGTCAGATTAGTTACAGAAGATGTGTTCCAAACATATGAAGGGGATTGTTTCTGTAGGAGATGTTGTCACATTTACATTTATGGGACAGTCACAGAAATTATATCACTCATCAAAAGTGATTGACTACTTGTCCCACAATACTGAATATCACTGATAAAGGTTGTCTAATAATTATCTTTTATTATAGTTAGTGTTGTAGCTGATAAATAACACATATATGTTGCAGGTCCAGATGAATGCCGGCCACTAAAATACATATCAGGTAAACAAGGAGGTCATGTACCAATATTATACATCAAACAAAGGGATAGGAATCCTTACCAAGTCCCTGAAAGTGATAACAGCTGTCCGCGGATTCACCTCAGGTAGAATTGCTGCCTATAGACTATTGGTAAGTGCCAGGTGTACCAGGAAGAGAGGCGGAGCCTTCAGCTATGACTGAGGAAGGGGCGTTGGCCTGAAACATTTTTTTTGTATGCTGGTTTAAAATAAAACGGAGAAGCTGAGCTTATTTCCTGTATTGTGCTGAACTTTATATTTCGCTCAGCTGCGCCTACACCCATCACATTTTTCTCTTCACTAAGTAATTTGTATGTCTATAAAAGGGTGTTCTTTCTCTTGCTGTATATAAAAGTATTTTTCCTTGGACCCCTATGTTCATTTGAAGGATTCAAACACCATTATCATGATTGTTTAGTTTCTTCCTATGATTGTTTAGTTTCATTTTTTCTAGAGGCAAGATTAACAAAATCTGGAATTCTGGCGCGGTGTTTTATGTTTTTATGGAGTTCACAATGCGGTATAAATAATAAGTAGAATTAATTCTGTGGGTCAGTACAATTACATCGCAACTAATTTAGATATGCAAAATTATTTATTTTGGCCACATTTTATTCAGTATATATTTTCACAGCATTGACTGTGCAGGTTAGATATTCTACTAAGTTTTTTTTACCTGGGTCATTATGAAAATGATGACATCAAACTTGGGATTTTTTTCTTCCCCGTTATAAATATTAATGGGGTAAGGTGGAGTTTTTATTTTTATTTTCTATATTTTTAAATTTTTTTTTACAGTTTTGTATTTTGATTCCACTGTGGGTCTTGAATTTTATAACACTAAATTGTATCTATATATGTAAAAGTGAAAGCCTTCACTGACTGACTGACTGACTCACTGACTGACTCACTGACTCGCCACTAGTTCTCTAACTTCCCAGTGTCGTACAAACATGAAATTTGGCACGACTATTCTTTAGGTCGTAGATAGGAAAAGTAAAGGGGTCACAACACAATTATTCACTGCTAAGTGCAAAACTATTGACACCCCTATGTAATGTACCTAATCTAATTCTCTAACTTCCCAGTGTCGTACAAACATGAAATTTAGCACAATCATTCTTTAGGTCCTAAATATGAAAAGTAAGGGGGGCACAACTCGATTATTCAATACTAATGGCAAAAGTAAGTGCACCCCTATGCAATGTAACTTCCTGATGTCGTACAAGCGTGAAATTTAGCACGGGCATTCTTTAAGTCCTAAATGAGGAGAGTGGGAGGGGTGGCACATTCTGCAGAGGGACATTGGTACATGCAGCCTGAGGAGAATCTAACGCTCCTGTATATCTATAAATATTTTATTCCTCTGTTACTCTAAAGTTTCCTTGACGTCATAAAATTTTCCATGCAAACAACACATAAACACCTGTATCAAATTAACTCGGGCGAAGCCGAGCATATCCGCTAGTTGTATTATATTGGACTATTAGCCTGCCTACGGCTGAGCCTAATAGATCACTCTAGATGGCTGTGCCGGGGGCAATTTTCAAGCTCCTAGGTGCCACAGCAACTCATTAGCATCCCACAATTACGTGGGTATAAAGAGTGACAGAGGGTGCCTTTTGCATTCATAGTCGCAATGACTGCAGAATGTAAAGGGTTAAACAGCTGGCATTGGCAGTTTCTCAAATTCTCAGCCATTAGAGTTAGAGCTCAGCTTTCATCAGACAGCCGAGCGCCTGCTTTTTTAATCATGATAAACCAGTGTTGGCCTTATTTTGATGCATCCTAAAAAGGTGTATTGATTGGACTGAGTGCCACTAGTGACTCTTATCGCACTATTGGGTCCTGAGTGACTTTTCTTGCTGTGACATCAAGGCTCCCAGACACTTTTTATAATGCTGCACATCCAACAATAACTTTCTGGCCTCTTTTGGATCCCAGAGTCTCTCAGTGCAAATGTCTTGGTTTTCACGAGGCCCTAAAACCTTCACTATAAAAAAAAACAAAACATATATTTATCTATATACAGAACTTTGCTGCCATCTAGTGACATAATGGCAATACAGGATATAACAGCTTCAGTGAGTAACATCTATTATCTGCTGTATGAGCTGCGGACATCATCAAGTAGTTACCACAAATACAACAACCTTGTTCAACTACACAAACATTGCCTATACTTAATTATGGGGTAACTCGTCTGTGCATCTTGCCTTTTTGGATTAGGAAGCCATCAGGCGAAAGTGAAAGAGTTGAAAGTGGTAAGAAATTGTTGGAATGCCACAACACAGATAAAAATAAATCTATTTGTCTTCTTTTGGGAAGGTTATTTTATTGGTGCTACTGGATTCCTCATGAGATTCTTCCTCACACACAATTATTTCTTTGTTGGCAAAGCAATATTCCTGCAACTCACCGGGACCGCCATGGGTAGTAAAATGGCACAGCGATATGCCAACCTTTCCATGGCAAAACTGGTGAGGGACTTTCTGGCCTCCTGCCCCAACAAATCATTGGCCTACTTCTGCTACATTTATGACATCACAATCATTTGGACCAACACCGAACAAGAACTAGCAAAATTCTAAAGATGTAATGCATGTAACCCCTCCATAAACCTGACGTTAAGCTACTTATATACTAAAGATCTACTTTTTGGACACACCACCATAAAAGTTTCAAACAACTCAATGCAGACATCCTTTTACCGAAATCCGATTGATCGTCCCACATACCTCAGATGGGACAGTTTCCAACCTAAACACATTAAAAGGTCCATTTTCTACAGCCAGGCCATCTGATACAACCAGATCTGATACAACCCAACAGACAAAGAGCAACATCTAAATTAGGACTGCCATTCCACCTCAATTGATGATCAAATCACCAGAGCCACAAGGATACCCACAAATCAACTATTCCAATACACAGAGAAGGAAGGAAATGATCATGTACCTCTAGTAGTGACCTACAATATACAGCTAGAGGTAGTAGGGGAAACTGCAAAAAGACTTTATCATACCCTACACAAGAATGACCATCTGAAAACCATATTCCCACACACTCTCCTTCTATATTACAGGCAAACTCCTAATTTGAGGAACTTTATAATCAGGAGTGCATTGCCCTCTGACACACAAAAAGGAACATATCCCTGTAATGTGAGGAGTTGTAAGACCTGCTCACATGTACTGACTGCAGACAGGATACAAATCCCCAACACACAGCAGGACTATAAGATCCTTGGGACATGCACATATTCCACGTCAAATGTTGTGTACCTGATCCTGTGCAGTGAATGTCCTGTTGGGGGCCTTTATGTTGGAGGGACAGGACAAAAACTGAATGCAAGGATGAGATCTCATCGCCGCACAATTAAAGAGAGAAAGACAGAATTACCTGTGGCTGAGCATTTTTGTAGCCACAGGTACAACGTAGAACCTATGAAAGTCACTATATTAAAAGCAAATTTCAAATATCTACATCATAGAAGAATTTGTGAGTACAAGTTTATAACCACCTTTGACACTTTCAACAGAGGCCTAAATTTTTCAAGAGGGTTTATGCGTGTCTGGGAAGTATGAGAAATCTATAGCTGAGATAACACACTGGCCTGGTGACCCCCTAACATCAATTCAGAGACCATAAAAAACTTCCACATTCTTATTAGTGGGCTAATTAAATATTTGCTTCTCTACATATCTTGTTCTGGTATTTTTTTCTTAGTGCAAATTAATCACAGCCTGTCTGTATATATTAATGCATGTTTCTTCAGATCTATTCCATATGCCTGAGGAAAATCGCGATGCAGCTTTGAAAACTCGCTATAACATCATGTATTTTTGTTAGCCATTAAAGCGTGTCAAATCTACAAGATTACTTGGTTTCTCTTCCTGAGAACAATCAGATTTCTGATTCCTCCATTCATGCTTTTCTTGATCTGGTGTAAATTATTACATTTCAGGATGGTGGTTCATTTACATAGATCCAATCTTTTATTTCTTAGGTATGATGTCACCATAGCACTAGCTGACTCATGATCTATGTTTCCTGGTTTGATGAATCAACATCAATGATTCCAGTTTAACTTGCTTTGAGACATTGTGAAATGATTAGTGTCCATTTATGGTCTTTTCAGCCCTGAAGTGCAGATAAAAGATCCAGGGTGTCTGAAAAGTTCAGAAACATCCATACAAAATGAAAACGGTTTGGCAGACAGAGATCCAATTTTGCATTCAAGAGGAAGGGGCATTGCAGGCAATGTGAATGGGCGTTCTCACAAGCCGAATGTTTTTTGGTCATCCAGATTTTGGTTTATCAACAACAGAACCTGATTCTTAGAATTTGGAAACAAGTGTGACCACTGCACTGTGGGTAATGGGACACCGTGTATTCAAAATTATTATATAAGGTCACAAATCCTCCAAGTTTTTTAGATTCAATAATACCTTTTTCTTTTTACAAAATGCAAAAATGTACACTTTGTTTTCCTTCTGATGCACATGCAAAAAGGACACTGCCGGGGGAGTAGCTAAAAGCTTATTGACCCTGGTGCAAACATTGAGTCTGCCCCCAACTCTACACAACTTCTCTTTAGGCCACTTTCAGATGAGTGTATTTTAGCTCAGTATTTGGTCTGTATTTTGTGGACTGTAAATGAAGCAAGTACAACTCTATATCTATTGCCATGTCTGTTTTTAATAATGCAGCATTACTTATTTTTTGCATATTTGCCTCCGTATTACTATTCTCTTCTATTAGGCAAACACAGATCAGTATTTGTCCAGTAGAAATTGACATATATTGGCAAAAACTGAACAAATACAGATGAAATACTGATGAGAAGTTGTTGTAATTAGAGGTGAGCGAGCGTACTCGCTAAAGCAAAGTACTCGAGCGAGTAGTGCCTTATGCGAGTACCTGCCCGCTCGACTCAAAAGATTCGGGTGCTGGCGCACCTGAACCTAGCCTCAGGTGGCAGATTCATACAGCTGTATGTATGCTACACTATTTATATAAGAGATGGCTGGACCATTGTACAAAACAAACACTTGTACCTCATGTCACTCCTAAAAATGATGTGGCTATTTTATTCTGTAGGTTAGTACAATCATGGCATTTCCGAGTAGGAGGAACCAGATAGAATGCAACGCTGGAGTAGAGCAGACAGAAGAAGATGATTGAAGATATTGTACAGCCTGGCAGCTACACAGCAGGAAGGAAGGAACAGTTTTTGAATGAATCTAAGCAAAGCAGAAGGAAAAAAATTACGATTTTAATTCATTTGAAAATCATGTCATTTAAAAAAAATGTTTTTTTTGTACAGCACACATATGAATGAAGAATTGCACCCCAAAATGGAACCCCCTGTTTGTCCTGTGTTCAGAGACACACCCGCTGTGGCCTTTATATTATGTCTGTATGCATAACGGGGCCCAAACTGAAAGAAGCAACCGGTGTATTTCAGAACAGACATTTTGCTTGATGGTTATTTAGGTCCAACTGCACAATTGTTGAGCCCTTGAGTGGCCAAAATGATAGAGAACCCCCACAGATGACCCTATTTTGAAAACTAGACCCCTTAATGAATTTATTTAGGGGTCTACTGAATATTTTGACCCCACAGTTCTTGAATGAATCTAAGCGAAGCAGAAGGAACAAAAATAGGATTTTTATTTTTTTGGCAATTGAGTCATTTTTAAAAACTGTTTTTTTGTACAACACACACATGAATGAAGACTTGCGCCCCAAAATGGATCTCCCTGTTTATACTGTGTTCAGAGACATGCCCATTGTGGCCCTAATCTTATTTCTGTATGCGCAACGGGGCCGAAACCAAAAGGAGCATTACACCTCAACTGTTTTTAACGTTTACGTGATCGCCGTTATCTGTTTGATAACGGCAATCATGTGACTGGAGACCGCTCACCAGGGTCAAATTTATCTACCCATTGGAACGTGGCGGTCTCCAGGTGGAGATGCATAGATGATATCTTTCTAATCTGTGCCGGCACAGAAGAGAGCTGCGGAGTTTCCATGATGAACTCAATGGGATCCACCAAGAACTTCAGTTTAGGTTGAAACATTCCACTGTGAGCATTGAGTTCCTTGATGCATTGGTTTGTAGAAAGGATGATGGTTTTGAGATGGATTTATTTGTCAAAAGCATGGGTTGGGGCCAGTTCCTGAAAGTGCAACGTATTACAAATGACCACAAATTGGATGAGCAGTTAGCTCGGATGTGTGACATCCCAGAACTTTGGTCACTGATGCGGCTCAGAGGGCTAAATAAATTGATAGGGAGACACTTTTGGTGCCTAAACAGAAAAAAGAGACCCTTAAACGGATACCATTTATGTCCTCCTATAGCCCAGTTAGCAGATGAGTATCAGCTATCCTTAAAAAACATTGGTCACTTTTGGGATTAACGAGTAATGTTGATGAAATTCTGAGTCCACGGATTATGCCCTACAGGCAGTGTCCTAGCCTGCGGGATAAATTGATGCACTTGCTATTTGAGACGGGAACAACTTCCAGATAGGGGACGTTCATGCCCGGCAAGACGGGTGATTACCCATGTTTGGGTTGCTGATGCTGTGGGAATATAGAGAAGGGAGACACATTTTACCATTCCCAAACAGTTGCTACACGTCAGATTAAAGATCGCTACCTGCTCCTTATATTATGTAATATATTTAATAACATGTCCATGTGGACTACAGTACGTGAGGGAAACCACCATGAAGGTGAGGAGCAGGATAGTTAAGCATAAAAGCAATGTTAAAACCAAACATCTAGATCTACCAATCCCACGTAATTTATATGATAAGGGCCATTCGGTTGCCCAACTTAAGTTTCGATTGATTGACGGGGTTTCTTTATCTGGAAGAGGGGGGATAGGATTAAGGTTCTAAAGAAAAAGAAACTCCAGTGGATATTTCTTTTGGGTACAATGACCCCTAAGGGCCTAAACCATGACTATAATGCTTCAACATATTTTTAAATGATAGGTGTATCTGTTAGTGTACTGCATCACTTTGTGCACTTATGTGCAATTTTATTTAAACTTGCCTTGTTTTTAATTTAATTACAGGTTACATTGGTTGTCGTCATGGCGAGAATTCTCCGTTTCGCAATGGTGCAATATCCTTACTGGTTTATATCCAGGCATCATGCACATGTCCCGCACATATATAGAGATTTTAGAGCAAGATGCTGTGAAATTAATCCCTTAATGACGCAGCCCACTTTTTTTTCTATTTTCGTTTTTTCCTCCCCCCTTTAAAAAAAAATCGTAACTCCTTTATTTATCCATCGACGTCGCTGCATGAGGGCTTGTTTTTTGCGGGACGAGTTGTATTTTTCAATGGTGCCATTTAAAGTACTATATAATGTACTGAAAAACTTTTAAAAAATTCCAAGTAAAATAGAATGAAAACAATGACATTTCACCGCCTTTCAGTGCGGCCTGTTTCTACGGCGCACAAACGGCAACAAAAACAACTGAATTACTTTATTCTATGGGTCAGTACAATTACTATGATACCAAACTTGTATAGTTTTTTTCTTACTATACTACTCTTTTTTTCAAAGACATTTAGTTTTTTTCAATTATTTTCTGCCGCCATCTTCTGCGCCCAATAACTGAGTCTTCTACGGCATGTCAGGTTTAGGTGCAGATATATCAGCATACAATTGAATAAAAGAGGACACTCCAGGTGGAGAGGACAGAGCCCAAGCTGTGGAAAGGATGTAGTCCTGGAACTTGGCACAATGGAGCTTTAGGTTTGGTATCGTAGCAATCATACTGACCCATAGAATAAAGATATCATGTCATTTTTGTTGCAGTTTGTGTGCCGTAGAAACAAGATGCACCGAAAGATGGCGGAATGTCTTTTTTAAAAAATTTTACTCGTTCCGCACAAAACAAGCCTTCATACAGCGATGTTGATGGATACATAAGGTAGTTACGAATCTTTTTAAGGGAGGAAGAAAAAACTAAAATGAAAAAAGAAAAGGGGGCATCATCGATAAGGGGTTAATGTACTTTCTAAAAATATGGTGAATTAACCCTTCAACTAACGATCATGATGGATGGGCCACTGGGGTTTCCACTATGTGGTTTTGAATTGTTACATGCTAGGATGGGGCTGAGTTACTTGTTGCCCCACTCAGTGCAGATTTGGTGTGTTCTTCTTGTCAAGGAGTGAATTTCATCTGGGTTTTTGGTGTTTTTCAAACCCAAGATTGCACTACTATTTTTACATTTACATTTGCCTAATTGTTTCCCCCCTTTGTTTATAGATATGCCCTCACTCCCTCACAGTTTATATTGTATACATGATCTCATTCAGTCTCTCTTTTGGACAACATACTGTCTCTCTTTGAGGTATACGCTACATTAGTGCCTACTCAAATTAAATCATGTTATACCTGTGTTCAACAAAGTTATGGGGTTTAACTTACCCATCAAGAGGTGTAAGGATTTCTTACAATACCTCAAACTTAGGCTAAGTTTACACAGGCAAGCAGGCTATCAGGTAAAAAAAAAACAACCCGACATCGCACTTGTCAATAAGCGTTTTTATAAGTTTTGCAATGGGCGATGCATTCTGAGGCACGTGAAAAAAATAGGAGATGTAGTGACTTTCTTATCTCACAGCATCACTACCCGGGGGAAAATCGCTCATGTGTATGACTCAATTAAAAAGAATGGAGTTTATATTCATGCGAGTTTTGTGCATCATGCAATATTCATGTGATTTTCGTGCTTATGAGCATCTGGCCTTAGACCAGACATTATCTGTCTCCATGAGACCCATTTTTCTTCAGCACCTGGGTATTTTTATTACCAGTATTCTTGGATTCACTCCACAACTGCTCTCAAAAACATCATTTTTGGGTATGTATGACTTTGTAATTCTTTTTTAATCCTGTTTTTGGGAGTCCAGATGAACAGAAAGTGGCTATTCTGGCACATTTTTTGCAACATTTATCACTGTTTTATGGTATGGATTGTTACATTCGCAGAAAGCAAGTATGTATAGTCTTTAATTTGTAGATATTTTCACTAAAAAACTATCATGTAACAGAACAGAAGTTTCTTTTCTTTTGTATGACCACTATAGACGGCAGCGTCCTAGTGATTTAATGTTTGATTCAATAAAAACCCTAATTAGATGAACTAGTCCTTATTTAATCACCGTATTTGTGGAAAAAGACCTACACGTGTGACAATCTAAGAGCAAATATGCTCTCTAGTTTATGAGGAGGGGGTTGATAACCTGGTCAGACATCCATGATACTCTGATGAGATGATGTGAAGCCTTACGGAAGAGTCAGAACACTGACAGATCCTCCTTCTTTCCCTGTCCATCCTTGCTTCCCCACCCACTACCCTGAATGGGCTGAAGTGACACCAATAAGTTTAGTTCAAGGTTAAGGCAGTAACGTTGGGGACAGAGGCCCCATATAGTGGAGGCTGCACATGACGCGGGGGGGCAGACAACTTGAGCAGTAAGGGAAGGTAAGGGTTAATGAAAGTTAGGGGGTTTGGTAGAATGTTCTGGGAGGTAAGGTAAGGGTTAACGAAAGTTAGGGTGTATAGTGGAATGTTCTGGAATCAGGGGGGGGGGAAGATAGTGATTGGTAGAAGGGGTAGAAGGCGGGGGGATATATAAGTAGGGGGTTAGAGGCAGCGCCATCTTTTCCAGAGAAATCTGCGTGTCAGAAAGTACGGGAAAAGGACTTACCATGGCTGAGATAGATAGGTTGTTGCAGGAGCTCAGGGCAGCGGCGTCTGTTCATGGCCAGGACTGGCTGCAAGCCCAGGTGTCTGGTCTGCTAGGCAATGTCGGTGGGGGAGAAGCAGTTCCAGCAGTGCAGGAGAGGAGGTCGCGACGGGCTAGACCTCCGTCGCGGCTGCGAGATGATGACGTCACCCCTCCAGCTCGTCGGCGGCTCCGGAGCCCCTCCGGGGACCCTTTGGGCAGCGGTTCCCTTCCTAAGCCTCGGGGAGAGGAGCAGCGGTCCAGGAGGAATCCAAGCAGGCTGCCGGTGAGCACGGTGAGCAGGGGCTCCCGCTCCGGTCAGGGGGCGGGGCCTGCAGCATCAGTCGGCACACAGCAGGCAGGAGGAACGGAAGCCTCCCCTGGTGATGCACCGGCTGGGGGAGCTTCTGGCAAGCGTCCAGCAACGAGAGGAACGGCCGCAGGGGCTGGTTGCAGCGTCAGGACCAGTGGGAGGAGGAGATTCCCTACGGCGGCCCCCCGTGGTGATGTACCGGCCAGGGGCCGGACCAGACAGACCAGATCAAATGTGCAGTCTCCTGTGATGGATAGTCGGCGACAGATTTCGGAGGGTGCTGCTGGCAGCGGCACAGTGCGAGTCCGGTCGGTCGTGGTTGTTCCGGGTCGGGAACAACGTGCGGGGACCAGTCAGAGGGCAACGGCCGAGCTGGCAGGACAGCGGCTGGAAGACGGCGAGCTTGCAGAATCGGGGAGCGACGAGGATCTGACGACTTCCCAGGACCCGGCTGATGGTGACACAGCTTCCATGCAGCCTGGTGAGCATAGCTCAATGTCATGTTTGTCAAATGCATTATGTGATAGAGAGTTAGTGAGTGAAAGTTTGGGGGTGAATGCTAGTAACTTGAGAGGTGAATTTGGGGGTGAATTATGGGAGTTGCTAGGTAACGTTAGGGAGCTTTTGCAGCGGTGTGATAGGGAGAGGGGGACGGCATTACCAATCCCGTCTCCGGTGGCGGCATGGGTTCCGCAAGGGGGTAGAAGCGCAGTGGGGCTCATGGAGGGCCCGGGTTTTTTAGTGCCGGCGGAGGTTCAGCGTGGTGCGGGGGTGACGGTAGCAGTGCAGACAGAGAAGGATGGGGAGGCAGTAAGGCTTGATGACAGGGCAAAAGGTGAGGTCTATGTATGCTTTGAGGGCCCGCTAGGGGCTCATTTAAAGAAGGAGGTGCGTGAAAAGATCTGGAAAGACGAATACGTCGAGATCTTTTCATTGCTGCCTCTGGATAAATTTAATTTAGAGAAAGGGAAGAGAACGGAGACCAAAAAAGAAGAGGAGGAGAAAAAACGCTGGAGGCTGATTCCGCAAACGTTTGCGAACTGGCTTCAGGCGTTTGCTATTTTGGCCGGGGTCATTGGGGAAAAGGCGCCAGAAAATTGTTCGGCCCTTTTCTGTTACATGGATTCCATAGGTGAGGCACATAGGACTTACGGGGGTCAGGCGTGGTTGCGTTATGACGAGCAATTTCGTCAACGCAAAGCAGTGCGCCCCAATATCCGGTGGGATCACAAGGATATTGGTTTGTGGCTCAAGGTCATGGCCCCAGCACGGTATGGGCAGTCCTTTCCTGGGAGTGCCGGATCTTCCGGCACAAGCAGTGGAGGAAGTTTTGCCGCGAGCGGCGGGGCATCAGGAGTGCGGAAGGCGGGTTTTTGCTGGCAATTTAACGAAGGCCAGTGTAAATTTGGAGCCAGTTGTCGTTTCAAACACAACTACTCCGTGTGTAGCGGAACGTCCCATGGGGCGTCAAAATGTTTTAAGCGCGGAAAGGGAAAATCGGCAGGGTCGGATAATAAGAGGGAGGACGCCGGTGAAGGTTATAGAGATGGCCCCCTTTCTAAGTAGGTATCCAGATGTGGAGAAAGGGCGGCTGCTATTATTGGGGTTTTCCGAGGGTTTTAGAATCCCGGCCCCTTTGCATCAGGTTCCTTGCGCGCTAAAAAACCTACGTTCGGCGTTGCAATTTCCGTCGGTGGTGAAGGAGAAGCTGGAGAAGGAAGTCCAGTTGGGACGTATGGCAGGGCCATTTTCGGCCCCCCCACTTCCTAATCTGATGATTTCTCCATTGGGGGTGGTTCCTAAGAAGGAACCAGGGAAGTTTCGCCTTATTCACCATCTGTCTTTTCCAAAAGGTGAGTCGGTGAATGACGGGATAGATCCTGAACTCTGTTCAGTGGTCTACACGTCATTTGATGCAGCGGCAAAATGGGTGCAGCGATGCGGTAAGGGGGCACTATTGGCAAAGACAGATGTGGAATCGGCGTTTCGTTTGTTGCCAGTTCACCCCGACAGTATTCATTTGCTGGGGTGTGTTTGGGAGGGTCAGTTTTTTGTAGATCAATGTTTGCCTATGGGGTGCTCGATTTCTTGCGCCTATTTTGAGGCATTTAGTTCGTTTTTAGAGTGGGTGGTTAGGGACGTGTCCGGTTTGCAATCCATTTTGCATTACTTGGACGATTTTTTGTGTATAGGTCCGTCAGGTTCAAGCGTGTGTAGTTCCCTTTTGTCTACGGTGCAGTGGGTTGCTACAAAATTTGGGGTTCCATTGGCACCCGAAAAGACGGAGGGTCCAGTTACTTGCTTGAGTTTTCTTGGTATCACAATTGATACTGAGAAAATGGAATGCCGCTTGCCGGAGGAAAAATTGATTGCGCTACGTTTGCATTTGGGGAGGGTAGCTCAAGCAAAGAAGGTTACCTTGCGGGAATTGCAGTCGTTGCTCGGTAAATTGAATTTTGCTAGTCGAATTATACCGATGGGGCGAGTATTTTGTAGAAAAATGGCGCGAGCGACGGCCGGTGTTAAAGCAAGTCATCATTTTGTGCGTATCTCTACTGAGATCCGTGCAGATCTTTCAGTTTGGTCCTCCTTTTTGGTTAAGTATAATGGGAGGTCGTTGTTTATTGACCAGGCGGTGGATAATTTTGATTGTGAATTATTCACAGATGCGGCTGGGGCGTTTGGTTTTGGAGCATTTTTTCGGGGTCAATGGTGTGCAGGTCATTGGCCGGACGAATGGCGGCGATGCGGGGCCGTAAAAAATTTAGTATTGCTGGAACTGTTCCCAATTGTAGTAGCGGTGTCGGTCTGGGGTGAATGGTTTAGGAACAAGAAGGTGCGGTTCCATTGTGATAACTTGGGAGTAGTGCAGGTGATTAATAGTGTGTCGGCCCGGTCGCCGCCAGTAGTGGATCTATTACGGCATTTAGTCTTGGTTTGTTTGTCTTTGAATGCATGGGTGGTAGCGGTCCATGTTCCGGGGGTGGAGAACAACATAGCGGATTCTCTTTCTCGTTTCCAGTGGGATCGTTTTCGGGAATTGGCGCCGGAGGCGGAACAGGAGGGTCTGCGGTGTCCACCGGAGCTATGGACCGTGGTCGACGTGCGGCGGAGCAGTTGATTATCGGTTCGTTGGCACAGGTTACATGGTCGGCTTATTTATCGGCGTGGGAGCAGTGGCAGGGATGGTTGAGTGGGTTGAGAGGGGATCTGTCTGAGGATGATCAGGTGACGGCGTTACTTGCGTGGTTGGGTAATGTGTCCCTTATGGAGTGGTCAGTGGCGAGGGTCAACCGTTTTATGGCTGGGTTGGCTTTTGGTTTTAAGTCTCGAGGGCAGCGAGATTTGACAAAGGCCTTCTTGGTGCGGCAGGCGTTGAGAGGCTTTCGGAAGGATAAGCAAGTAAAAGATAGGCGGAGGCCGATTACTTTTGAATTGTTGGAAAGGATGGGCGTGGAGTTGGGAAGTTTTTGCACAGACGCTTTTGAGTTGCGGCTTTTTCGGTGTGCATTTGCGTTCGCGTTTTTCGGGGCTTTTAGATTGGGGGAATTAGTCTCCCCCAGTAAGGCAGTTCAGGGGGGTTTAGCTAGGTCGGATGTGGTTGCGTTCGGCAACGGGTTGCAAATCTGGTTGCGGCGGTCTAAAACGGATCAAATGTGCAAAGGCAAAGAAATTTCTTTGTCGCAGGTGCCTGGGGCATTGATGTGCCCGGTACGTTGTTTTAACGAGTATGTACATTTGCGGGAAGAGGTTACGGGGCCGTTGTTTTGCCATAAGGACGGGTCTTTTTTGTCGCAGTATCAGTTCAACGCGGTGTTGCAAAAAACTATGTCGGTTTTGGGGTTGGCAGGAGCCGGATATTCGTCTCATTCTTTTCGGATTGGGGCCGCAACGGAGGCTGCGCAGTGGGGCTTATCAGCAGAAGCGGTAAAAAAGATTGGAAGATGGGAGTCCAGTAGATATCGGCTGTATGTGCGGCCTGAATCGGTGTAATCGGTTGTGGTAAGAGTGGTTTGAGTGTTGTCATAAAAAAATAAAAAATAAAAAAAAAAAATTTCCGTTGTAAGATGTCATACAGAGGGGGAATAACTGGATTATGTATGATTAGTGGTTTTTGTATCCCATTTCAGGTCCCATTTTAGGTCCCAGGTATCCTGTGTTGCTTTGGCTGATGGGACACTCTTTCGTGTACTGGGCTGCAGAGAGGGCAAGGGCGAGACCGACAGGGAGGCAGTTAGGGTTCGCGAAGGAGTTAGTATCAGTGCGTTGGTTGGGTGTGAGGGGCATGAAGTGGAGCCAGGTGTTGCGGGATGTAGATAACTATGTGAGATTAGACAGGAGCCCGGACATTTTGGTCCTGCATGTTGGGGGCAACGGCTTGGGGAGTCGCCCGGCGCGTGAGTTGCGCCGTGACATCACGCATGACTTCCTTCGTTTGCGTTGCCTCTTTCCATGCATGATCATTGTGTGGTCAGAGATTATTCCGAGGAGGAGCTGGAGGGAGGTTCGCTCAATCGAAGGGATTAACCGGGCCAGGGTAAAGTTGAACAGGCACGTGTCAGCTTTCGTTGTGAGGAATGGAGGTGTCAGCGTTCGGCACATCGACTTGGAAAAAGGTGAGGGAAACTACTGGGCAGCCGATGGGGTCCACCTTAACGATATTGGGACCGATCTGTGGGCAGTTGCCATTCAGGAAGGTGTAGAGAGGGCATTAGGCTTGTTGGGGGCGGCGCATACTGAGGTGTAAGTCGTGCTTGCGTTGGCGGGTGGGGGGTCCTTGGAGTAGTTGGAAATCGTGTGGGGGGGGAGTTGGGTGGGCATGGGCTCACCTGTTTAGACTCCCTCCTTAGGTAGTAAGATGGTGTCTGGTGCGATTACTTGGGATGTGGAGGGGGCAGTAGACTCCCTCCGCCTTCAGTGACGGTAGTGGTAGCCACCCAATGGGCGGCCTGTTGCCCTTGAGCCTGTATGCCGGCTGTGGGGCGAAGTTCTGGTTTTATGGTATTGTCGCACCAGAGTTGGTAACTCCAAGGACTCCCCCCTCGTGCGTTGGTATAATCTTGTGTGTTTTTGTTATATATTTTGTTTGTTAATAAACTGGCTGCTGTGGCCAATTTAGCCAAAATAAGTCTATGTGTGATTTTTGGGGGTGAAAGGGGGGTAGATGGCTACAGCAAAAGGGGGCATTCTGCCCTCCCCGGGTCAAGGTTAAGGCAGTAACGTTGGGGACAGAGGCCCCATATAGTGGAGGCCGCACATGACGCGGGGGGGCAGACAACTTGAGCAGTAAGGGAAGGTAAGGGTTAATGAAAGTTAGGGGGTTTGGTAGAATGTTCTGGGAGGTAAGGTAAGGGTTAACGAAAGTTAGGGTGTATAGTGGAATGTTCTGGAATCAGGGGGGGGAAGATAGTGATTGGTAGAAGGGGTAGAAGGCGGGGGGATATATAAGTAGGGGGTTAGAGGCAGCGCCATCTTTTCCAGAGAAATCTGCGTGTCCCACCCTCCCGCCCGTATGATTTGGTGAGAAGGTGTGGGGGATCTTGTTTGTCATGGCAGCTTGGCGGGTGGGGGGTCCTTGGAGTAGTTGGAAATCGTGTGGGGGGGGGAGTTGGGTGGGCATGGGCTCACCTGTTTAGACTCCCTCCTTAGGTAGTAAGATGGTGTCTGGTGCGATTACTTGGGATGTGGAGGGGGCAGTAGACTCCCTCCGCCTTAAGTGACGGTAGTGGTAGCCACCCAATGGGCGGCCTGTTGCCCTTGAGCCTGTATGCCGGCTGTGGGGCGAAGTTCTGGTTTTATGGTATTGTCGCACCAGAGTTGGTAACTCCAAGGACTCCCCCCTCGTGCGTTGGTATAATCTTGTGTGTTTTTGTTATATATTTTGTTTGTTAATAAACTGGCTGCTGTGGCCAATTTAGCCAAAATAAGTCTATGTGTGATTTTTGGGGGTGAAAGGGGGGTAGATGGCTACAGCAAAAGGGGGCGTTCTGCCCTCCCCGGGTCATGCAGTTTCTACTTCAGCCTGCTCAATTTCTGTCTAGAATGGAGCTACCACTACAGTTCTGATCTTAGATTTCAAACCAGACCAAAGCCACAGCTCTAGTCCCTTTCTAGGCAGAAACAGAAATAGTAGAATAGTACCTAACCCCCATCTGAACAATGCTCAGGCAAAACAGTGCAGTTCTTTTCCCCTAGCCTACGCTTCATTTGGACAGAACTGGTTAATAGCTTTGGACAGATGTGTTGAAGTGGCCTATCGATGTAGCCATTCTGGATGAGGAGAAGCCAGCAGGAAGCTGCTGTGATGACTCTCCTCTCTGATCCTATAATATATTAAACTCCTAGGTAGTCAGGTGTGAAAATATTACTAAATAGAATCGTCCTTTGGAAGTCCTGGCGCTCCTCAGTGCCTCGATGTTTAAAACATAACTTTTATTTCACATTATTAAAAGCATGCTCAATGTAAATTAAAATTATAGCTCATACACCTGTATACATATAATTCAATCTCGGTCCGTCCGACCATATCACAGTATTATAGATTCCTACTGCAGATCAATCCATTCTGTGCGCATCTACTCAGCATAAAAACTATATCCTCAAAGTGTTGTGAGAAGCATGAAGCTACATGTGGAGACAACTGAAAAAAAGGAAAACGATGATTGGAAGGCCATCCTGTGTGCGGCATGTTGTTAAGGGAAAAATAAAAATCTGTGAGGGGCAGTGTCCAACATGACGGCCATTTGAAAAGTCACCATCTTGGAACTAAGCTGTTATTTTCAAATGATAAGGGGTGCATGTGGGATGTTTATCTGACAGAGAATCCAAATTTGTGACGTATCTTTATTGCTAGCAAAAGTTATTCCCTTTGGACCACCCTGGGCATGAAGAACCCATTCTTTGCAGTGGGTCTATTTACATGGCAGATTTTTTCCCCTTACAGTGACGCTGCTAGATGGAAAAATCACAGCTTGTCCTTTTTCCTTCCAAACTCACATTAGAGCAGCACATGCAAATGTTCAGTTTCCCTGCACATCACACAGAACGGAGGAGGGGGGGTGAAGGGGGGGGGGTGCAACATTGTTGAACGTGACTCCTTTCTGCTCACATAAATACGGCTTAATAGGAAAACTATGATTTTAATACCATTTGTACTGTTACATTTTTAAAAACATGAATCCTTTAAAAACAGAAAACAAAACACGGATGTGAATGAGCTCTAATGTAATGATAACATCCATTTGCTCAATATATCTGAATATAAAATATTACTCCACTTTGTAAAGTTCCCACAGATCAAACAAGATGAAGAATTCAGAACTCAAACTCCTGATCCCCAATGTATTTCTCCAGCTCTATACTTTCTATAAACCAGTTTCTGTACATGTCCTCAGTCCATCTGTTACATTGTGTCTGTCTAGCACAATAATATGTCCCGGATTCATCAGGTTTCGCTTCAGTGATTTTTAAATAAACTTCTCCTTTATTTGTGTCTCTTGTTATAGTTATACATCCCTGAAGAGACTGGGCATATCTGGTGTCAGCATCATACCATATTAGCCCCAACCACTCCAGGCCTTTCCCTTCAGGCTGTCTGACCCAGTGTACACCAAACATGTTAGTGCTGTCAGTGAGGGAGGCACCGCTCACTTTACAGGTCTTCTCCAGAGTCTCTGTAGGTTTCACAGTCCCAGGACCAGACACCACTAGTGAGATCTGTGCAGCGTCACCTGGAAATAAACAGAAATTACTTCATTCTTTAATAGATCTGAAATCTACAATTATTACTAGAAGTTGTGTGATATTGGCAGGAAATCAGACTCACATTGTAGAGATGATATAACACAGAGTAACCAAAGGAAACTCTTCATGATTGGGCGGAGGAGAAAGAACAAGTCAGTTCCAGGTCTGGGTGAACAGTGCCTGATCAGTGGACACTTCTACTTCTCTGCTTATACAGAAAGTTATTTACATACATTTACATACATCCTGCAGTGGAGACCCCCGGCCTTTATTACATGGAGAGCATTGTAATATAACATTGGTGCTGAGCTACATTGAAGGTTTATTCACATCTTTACACGTTTCCAGTTCTTGTTCTCACTATGATTTTATTTGCTAGAAAGAGAAATTGATCCCAGAACATCTTTTAGTCTCTGATGGATTTTCAGTATTGTTCTTCCAAGATATAGCAAAGTAAATATAGTATAAATAGTATATGAAGGAAAGCCGTCACTGACCAGAGGAACCTCTGTGGATCATCAAACACAAGATGAATCCAAAACATTTAAAGCAAAGAAGTCAAATTAAAAACCATTAGTCAAGTAATCCCAATGCATCAGTCAGATAATTTACTTTCCTAAAGCAAAAGGCTAGAAACTCCAATTCTACTGATGAGCTATTACATATTAGGGATTGTCAGTAATCCTATATCGTGTTATATGAATGAAGAACAGTGATGGTGGATTCTACTTGGGGTAAACATTAGAGATGAGCGAGCATACTCGTCCGAGCTTGATGCTCGTTCGAGTATTAGGGTGCTCAAGATGCTCGTTACTCGAGACGAGCACCACGCGGTACTCGTCTCGATTAAACGAGTACTGACCATTGAATTCAATGGAGCCGGCAATACAGCCGGCTCCATTGAAAGCAATGGCCTGCCGGCGAGCGCGGGATGAATTGTCGGGAAGGGCTTAAATATATAAGCCCTTCCCTGCAATTCATCCACAAATGTGTAAAAATAAAAAATATATATATATACTCACCTGGTCCCGGCAGACGGAGTTCAGCGCGGCCAGCGGCAGTCCTCCTGAACTGCTCTGAACAGCTGTGAGTAGTATTTAGCAGCCGGAGATTTAAAATCCCCGCCTGCTGAATGAGCTGCCTCTAATTGGTCACAGCCTGACCAATCAGAGGCAGATTCCACTCACACACCCATTCATGAATTTATGAATGGGTGTGTGACTGCTGTATTGCCGGCTCCATTGAATTCAATGGGCTAACATCGTTCTTCTCTGCCACAGCTGTTACAGAGGAGAACGATCTTTATGCTGACAGTGCGGGGGGGGGGGGTGTCTCACTCTTGCCACTATTGTGGCTTAATAGTGGGACCTGGGAACTTGAGATGCAGCCCAACATGTAGCCCCTCGCCTGCCCTATCCGTTTCTGTGTCGTTCCCATCACTTTCTTCAATTTCCCAGGTTTTCACAAATGAAAACCTTAGCGAGCATCGGCGATATACAAAAATGCTCGAGTCGCCCATTGACTTCAATGGGGTTCGTTACTCGAAACGAACCCTCGAGCATCACTGAAAATTCGACTCGAGTCACGAGGTGTGAATTTACAGCAAAATATTATAGAGATGCTGTGAATTCTGCTCTCTGCAATGCAAAGGGAGTAATGTTCAAAAATTCTTGGGAAACCTGCACCGAAATCTGCATGAAAATCCTCATTAATTAAACATTAATTTTCATGTGAATTTGTAGCAGATTTTAATGCCACATATGGATCTAGCCTCGGTGTATGTTCATATCTGTCAAATTTTTTACACAGGATGGGCTCCTAACGTATGAATGGGATTGTTTTAGTAGGAGATGTCACATTTAGATTTACAGGACAGTACAAGAACTGATATCACTCCTCAAAAAGGAATGACTACTTGCCCCACAACACTGAACATCACTAAAGATAGGCTAAAATTACTTTAATTATTACAGATACAATGATTCCCTGTAGCTCCACCCCCTCTCTCTCCTTGCTATGGGGGATTCCAAGGCTGTTGCGCAATCTTCTTCCATGGATTACAGTGGGACCCGGGGCTCCATTGAAAACAAATCTGCGATATTGCAGCTTTTTTGTAACGCAGCAAGGCTTGAGTGAACACTTTGCAAATGAGAATGAAACAACTGAAAATCATTGGTTTCATAATCATGCATTTTCACTAACTCTCACTTCACTAGAAAACCTATCGCCATTGAGTAAGAGCCCTAAGAGTTTTCTGGTGGTTTGCAGCGGAGCACTCTCAGCCAGGACCGGACACGGCACTGTTTGTGGAGTAGGGTAGAAGATGGCTTTCCTCTACTACATGCCAGGATGCTTGAGCCTACCTACTGACTACATCACAGCCCAGTCGTACGTCTGAGAGCAACCACCTAGCGCTGGCTTTAGAGGCCGCTGCCCGGAGACACCCATGAGTAACCACATGCCCCACTGGGAGCTTCAGCCAGACACCAAGAACTGAAGAACAGGACATTGCCCAGACCCTGCAGCCCAAGCCAAGCATGTCAGTAGAACAGTGGGTGCCATATTGGTCAGAGTCTTTCTCCTGCCTGTAGAATCAACAGAGCGGCTGAGGAAGTAGAGGTGAGCCTTATAGAAGTATAACCAGCCATTATTATGCTACAGGGAATACGCTTCTGCTTTTTCCAGCTGGGGAGGGGTGGAGGAGGTTAGGAGAAGTATAAGGGGCTGCACCAACCCAGTATCATTATAACCTGCACACCATCACCTTCCACCTCTCTCCTGCCCCCATTTATCCAGTTCTCACCAAAAAACACCTTGGTAGCTGGAGTGGCACAAACTGACTCTTATCTCACTAGTGGGTCCTGAGTTGTTTTCCTTGCTGTGACATCAAGGATCCCAGACACATTTTATAATGCCTGAACACCAATGATTCCTTTCTGGCCTCTTATTAATCCCAAAGCCTAAAGTGACCAGATTTTCCCAGGGTCAAAGCGGCACAGAGGGGTGTGGCCAGTGGGCGGGGCTTATCATGATGTATGATTTTACTTCCGTTGTTATAAAAAAATACAGGGTCATTTAAAAAAAGACAGGAAGCAAATTCTGCAGCATTTCCACATCCAACAAACAGGTAACATCCATGCCATTGGTGTGGATTTTGATTGGTAGAAAGCTGTATATCCACAGCGTATTTCATACTATACAGCTATCCCCCTCACCTCCTCCAAAGGCTTCCCGCTGTTAGTGCTTCCCAGCTTCTAGTTACCAGGGTACTAGTCAAGTGCGGAAAAGTGGTACACAGGGTCTCAAAGTGGGACTGTCTCTCCTAAATCAGGATGTCTGATCACCTTACAAAGACTCTCAGTTTCCCATGAGGCACTAAAGCTTTCCCTTAAAAAAAATATAGTTACCTATATACAGAACTCTGCTGCCATCTAGTGACATAATGGCATTACAGGATATAAGGGCTTCAGTGAGAATCATCTATTATCTGCTGTATGAGCTGCGGACATCATCAAGTAGTTACCACAAATACAGCAACCTTGTTCAACTACACAAACATTGCTTCCATCAGTGTCTTGTTTATCTACCACTAAGGCCTTATGCACACGACCATGACAGGCTTCGCAAGAGGAATACCGCAACGGAGTCCGTCACGGCGCCCCCCCCCCCCCCTCCCCCAAAGATCCCATACTTACCTCCGGGTCTACTGCACGAAGTCCGGCATAACGTGTCCGCGCGCATGCGCAATACAGCGGATGACGCGCCGGCAGTGTCACATGACCTGCCGGCACCGTCATATGACGCGGCCGGTGGTGGGCGGGGCACGTATTTACGCTATACTTCAGCTGTGCCGTATACCCGCGGCAAATAGGACATGCTGCGGGTAATTTCACGCTGTGCAATTCCGCGGTGGATCTCCGCAGTGTGTACATTGAGCTATTAATAGCTGTGGTGAAACGTCGCGGACTTCCTTCCAAGTCTAATGACTCAGAAGACCTCACCAGTAATGGAAGTACTAGCAGTAGTGATGAGCGAGCATACTCGTCCGAGCTTGATGCTCGTTCGAGTATTAGGGTACTCGAGATGCTCGTTATTTGAGACGAGCACCACGCGGTACTCGAGTCAATTCCATTTCCTTCCCTGCATGTTTTGCGCCATTTTCTGGCCAATAGACATGCAGGGAAGGCATTACCACTTCCTCCTGTGACGTTCCACCCTATCCCACCCCTCTGCAGTGAGTGGCTTGCGAGATCAAGTGATCGCCGAGTATTTAAAGCGGTCCCGCCCGGTTCAGTAATAACATTTTCTTTTTACAAAATGCAAAAATGTACACTTTGTTTTCTTTCTAATACACATGCAAAAAGGACACTGCCAGGGGAGTAGCTAAAAGCTTATTGACCCTGGTGCAAACATTGAGTCCGCCCCCCCTCTCCACTCTAGCATCTTCTCTTTAGGCCACTTTCAGATAAGTGTATTTTAGCTCCGTATTTGGTCCGTATTTCGTGGACTGTAAATGAAGCAAGTACAACTCTATATATCTATTCCCATGGCTGTTTTTAAAAACGCAGCATTACTTATTGTTTGCATATTTGCCTCCATATTACTATTCTCTTCTATTAGGCAAACACAGATCAGTATTTGTCCAGTAGAAATTTACATATATTGGGAAAAACTGAACAAATACAGATGAAATACTGATGACAAATGGTTGTAATGTTATCCATGAACATGTCTGTAATATGGATCCGTATTACGAATGTGTTTCTATACGCTCTTCTGAACCTAGCCTCAGGTGGCAGATTCATACAGCTGTATGTATACTACACTATTTATATAAGAGATGGCTGGACCATTGTACAAAACAAACACTTGTACCTCGTGTCATTCCTAAAAATGATGTGGTTATTTTATTCTGTAGGTTAGTACAATCATGGTATTTCAAAATAGGATGAACTAGAGAGGATGAGAGGCTGGAGTAGGGCAGACAGAAGAAGATGATTGAAGATATTGTACAGCCTGGCAGCTACATAGCAGGAAGGAAGGAATAGTTTTAAATGAATCTAAGCAAAGCAGAAGGAAAAAATTACGATTTTAATTTTTTTGGCAAGTCTGTCTTTTTAAAAAACGTTTTATTTGTACAGCACACATATGAATGAAGAATTGCACCCCAAAACAGAGCCCCCTGTTTTTTCTCTGTTCAGAGACACACCCACTGTGGCCCTTATATTATGTCCGTATGCATAACGGGGCCCAAACTGAAAGAAGCAACAGGTGGCTTTCAGAACAAACATTTTGCTTGGAGGTTATTTAGGTCCCACTGCACAATTGTAGAGAACTTGAGTGGCCAAAATGATAGAAACCCCCACAGATGACCCCATTTTGAAAACTAGACCCCTTAATAAATTTATCTAGAGGTCTACTGAATATTTTGACCCCACAGTTTTTGAATGAATCTAAGCAAAGCAGGAGAAAAATAGGATTTCTATTTTTTTGGCAATTGAGTCATTTTAAAAACAGTTTTTTTGTACAACACACACATGAATGAAGACTTGCGCCCCAAAATGGATTCCCCTGTTTATACTATGTTCATAGACATACCCATTGTGGCCCTAATCTTATTTCTGTATGTGCAACGGGGCCCAAACCAAAAGGAGCATTACACCTCAACTTTTTTTAACGTTTACATGATCGTCGTTATCTGTTTGATAAAGGCAATCATGTGACTGGGGACCGCTCACCAGGGTCATATACATCTACCCATTGGAGCCGAGCAGTCTCCTGGTGGAGATACATAGATGATATCTTTCTAATCTACTCTGGTACAGAAAGAGAGCTGCAGAGTTTCCATGATGATCTCAATGGGATCCACCAAGAACTGCAGTTTACGTTGAAACATTCCACTGTGAGCATTGAGTTCCTGGATGTATTGGTTAGTAGAAAGGATGATGGTTTTGAGACGGATTTATTTGTCAAAAGCATGGATTGGTATAATGTTTTGGAATATGGTAGTTACCATTCACGAGCCACCATCGATTCTCTCCCTTGGAGCCAGTTCCTGAGAGTGAAACATATTACAAATTACACAAATTGGATGAGTAATTAGCTTGGATGTGTGACAAATTTCTGGATTGGGGTTATCCCAGAACTTTAGTCACTGATGCAACTCAAAGGGCTAAACAAATTGATAGGGAGACACTTTTGGTGCCTAAACAGAAGAGACCCTTAAACGGATACCATTCGTGTCCACCTACAGCCCAGTTAGCAGACGAGTATCAGCCATCATTTAAAAACATTGGCTGCTTTTGGGATTAGCAAGTAATATTGATGAATTTCTGAGTCCACCGATTATGTCCTACAGGCAGTGTCCTAGCCTGCGGGATAAATTGGTACACTCGCTATTTGAGAAGGGAACAACTTCCAGACAGGGGACGTTCATGCCCCGCACGATGGGCAATTACCCATGTTTGGGTTGCTGATATTGTGGGAATATAGAGAAGGGAGACAAATTTTACCATTCCCAAACAGGTGCTACCTTTCAGATTAAAGATCGCTACCTGCTGCTTATATTATGTAATATATTTAATAACATGTCCATGTGGACTACAGTACGTGAGGGAAATCACCATGGAGGTGAGGAGCAGATTAGTGGAGCATAAAAGCAATGTTAAAACTAAACATCTAGATCTACCAATCCCACGTCATTTATTCATTTATATGATAAGGGCCATTCCGTTGCCCAACTTAAGTTTCAAGTGATTGATGGGGTTCCTTTATCTGTCAGAAGGGGGGATAGGAGTAAGGTTCTAAAGGAAAAGGAACTCTAGTGGATATTCCTTTTGGGTACAATCACCCCTAAGGGCCTAAACCATGACTATAATGCTTCAACATATTTTTAAATGATAGGTGTATCTGTTAGTGTACTGCATCACTTAGTGCACTTATGTGTAATTTTATTTACACTTGCCTTGTTCTTAATTTAATTACAGGTTACATTGGTTGTCGTCATGGCGAGAATTCTCCGTTTCGCGATGGTGCAATATCCTTACTGGTTTATACCCAGGCATCATGCACATGTCCCGCACATATATAGAGATTTGAGAGCAAGATGCTGTGAAATTAATCCCTTAATGACGCAGCCCCCTTTTTTTCTATTTTTGTTTTTTCCTCCCCCCTCTAAAAACAAAATTGTAACTCCTTTATTTATCCATCGACGTCGCTGTATGAAGGCTTGTATTTTTCAATGATGCTATTTAAAGTACCATATAATGTACTGAAAAACTTTTTTAAAATTCTAAACGATGTAGAATGAAAAAAAAAAATATTCCACCGTCTTTCAGTGCGACTTGCTTCTACGGCACACAAACTGCAGCAAAAACGACTTAATCACTTTATTCTATGGGTCAGTACGATTGCTACGATACCAAAGTTGTATAGTTTTTTTTTACTATACTACTTTTTTTTTTTCAAAGACATTTAATTTTTTTCATTTTACTCAGCGCACAAAACAAAGCTTCATACAGCGACGTCGATGGATACATAAAATAGTTACGGATCTTTTTAAGGGAGGCGGAAAAAACTAAAATGAAAAAAGAAAAAGGGGCAGCGTCATTAAGGGGTTAATGTGCTTTCTAAAAATATGGTGAATTAACCCTTCAACTAACGATCCTGATGGATGGGCCACTGGGGTTTCCACTATGTTGTTTTGAATTGTTACATGCTAGGATGGGGCTGAGTTACTTGTTGCCCCAGCTCTCTCCCGATTTGGGATGTTCTTCTTGTCAATGAGTGAATTTAATCTGGGTTTTTGTGTTTTTAAAACCAACATTGCACTACTATTTTACATTTACATTTGCTCATTTGTTTCCCCCCTTTGTTTATAGATATGCCCTCTTTCCCTCACCGTGTATATTGTATACATGATCTCATTCCGTCTTTCTTTTGGACAACATGCTGCCTCTCTTTGGGATATATGCTACCTTAGTGCCTACTCAAATTATATCATGTTATACTAGTGTTCCGCAAAGTTATGGGGTTTAACTCACCCATCAAGAGGTGTAAGGATTTATTACAATACCACAAACTTAGGCTAAGTTCACACGGGTAAGCAGGCTATCAGGTAAAGGAACCCAACCCGATATCGCACTTGTTAATAAGCGTTTTTATATGTTTGACTTTCCCATTAGCAATGGGTGATGCATTCTGAGGCACGTGAAAAAATAGGACATGTAGTGATTTTTTTATCTCACAGTATCACTATCTGAGGGAAATCGCTAATGTGTATGACTCAATTAAAAAGAATGGAGTTTATATTCATGCGAGTTTTGTGCATCACGCAAAACACAATATTCATGCAAATTTTGTGCTCATGAGCAGTTAGCTTTAGACCAGACATTATCTGTCTCCATGAGACCCATTTTTCTTCAGCACCTGGGTATTTTTATTACCAGTATTCTTGGGTTCACTCCACAACTGCTCTCACAAACATCATTTTTGGGTATGTATGACTTTCTAATTCTTTTTTAATCCTGTTTCTGGGAGTCCAGATGAACAGAAAGTGGCTATTCTGGCACATTTTTGCAACGTTTATCACTATTTTATGGTATGGATTGTTACATTCGCAGAAAGCAAGTATGTATAGTTTTTAATTTGTAGATATTTTCACTAAAAAACTATCATGTAACAGAACAGAAGTTTCTTTTCTTTTGTAAGACCACTATAGACTGCAGCATCCTAGTGGTTTAATGTTTGATTCAATAAAAACCCTAATTAGATGAACAAGTCCTTATTTAATCACCGTATTTGTGGAAAAAGAAGACCTACACGTGTGACAATCTGAGAGCAAATATGCTCTCTAGTTCATGAGGAGGGGGTTGATAACCTGGTCAGACATCCATGATACTCTGATGAGATGATGTGAAGCCTTACAGAAGAGTCAGAACACTGACAGATCGTCCTTCTCTCCCTCCCCATCCTTGCTTCCCCACCCACTACCCTGAATGGGCTGAAGTGACACCAATAAGTTTAGTACATGCAGTTTCTACTTCAGCCTGCTCAATTTCTGTCTAGAATGGACTGACCACTACAGTTCTGATCTTAAATTTCAAACCAGACCAAAGCCACAGCTCTAGTCCCTTTCTAGGCAGAAACAGAAATGGTAGAATAGTACCCAACCCCCATATGAACAGTGCTCAGTCAAAACAGTACAATTCTTTTCCCCTAGCCTACGCTTCATTTGGGCAGAATTGGTAATTGGTTAATAGCTTTGGACAGATGTGTTGAAGTGGCCTATCAATGTAGCCAATCTGGGTGAAGAGAAGCCAGCAGGAAGCTGCTCTGATGACTCTCCTCTCTGATCCTATAATATATTAAACTCCTAGGTAGTCAGGTGTGAAAATATTACTAAATAGAATCGTCCTTTGGAAGTCCTGCCGCTCCTCAATGCCTCGATGTTTAAAGCATAACCTTTATTTCACATTATTAAAAGTGTGCTCAATGTAAATTACATACATACGCCTGTATACATAGAATTCAATCTCGGTCCATCTGACCATATTACAGTATTATAGACTCCTACTGCAGATCAATCTGTACTGTGCGCATCTACTCAGCATAAAAACTATATCCTCAAAGCATTGTGAGAAGCATGAAGCCACATGTGGAGACAACTGAAAAAAATGAAAACTGAAGATTGGAAGGCCATCCTATGTGTGGCATGTTGTTAAGTGAAGAAGGCAAATCTGTGAGGGGCGGTGTCCAACATAACGGCCATTTGAAAAGTCACCATCTTGGAACTAAGCTGATATTTTCAAATGATAAGGGGTGCATGTGGGATGTTTATCTGATAGAGAATCCAAATTTGTGACGTATCTTTATTGCTAGCAAAAGTTATTAGCTTTGTACCACCCTGGGCCTGAAGAACCCATTCTTTGCAGTGGGTCTATTTACACGGACAATTTTTTCCCCTCACAGTGACGCTGCTGGATGGAAAAATCACAGATTGTCATATTTCCTTGCAAATCTCCCATTAGAGCAGCACATGCAAATGTTCAGTTTCCCACACATATCACAGAATGGAGGAGGGGGGGGGTGCAACATTGCTGAACGTGACTCCTTTCTGCTCACATAAATATGGCTTAATAGGAAAACTATGATTTTAATACCATTTGTACTGTTACATTTTTAAAAACATGAATCCTTTAAAAATAGAAAACAAAACACTGATGCAAAGTCGAGAGGTGATTACTCTCTACTAATCCTCCTTGACCTGTCTGCTGCATTTGACACGGTCGACCATAATCTCCTTCTCACTATGCTCCACTCTATTGGTCTAAAGGATACTGCTCTCTCCTGGTTCTCCTCCTACCTCTCTGACCGCTCTTTCAGTGTTTCCTTTGCTGGTTCTATCTCTGCTCCACTTCCTCTCGCTGTCGGGGTACCCCAGGGCTCGGTCCTTGGTCCCCTTCTTTTCTCTATCTATACTGCCCCAATTGGACAAACCATCCACAGATTCGGCCTCCAATACCATCTCTATGCTGACGACACCCAACTATACACCTCCTCTCGTGAAATCTCTGGACCATTCCTCCAAAATATCACCGACTGTCTGTCTGCTGTCTCTAACACTATGTCCTCCCTTTTTCTCAAACTAAACCTCTCTAAAACTGACCTCCTTGTCTTTCCACCTTCTAACCGACCTCCCCTCAACATCTCCATTCCAGTGTCTGGCACCATCATAACCCCCCGACGGCATGCCCGATGCCTTGGCGTCACACTGGACTCTGACCTCTCCTTTGCCCCCCATATCCAATCTCTGGCCCAAACATGCCACATGCACCTCAGAAATATTGCTAAAATACGTCCGTTCCTAACCACGGACACGCTAAAGACGCTCGTGGTTGCGCTCATCCACTCCCGGCTTGACTACTGCAACTCGCTACTCATTGGCCTCCCCCGCACTAGACTCGCTCCGCTCCAATCCATACTAAATGCAGCAGCTAGACTCATTTTTCTATCCAGTCGTTATTCAGACGCCTCTGCATTATGCCAGTCGCTGCATTGGCTGCCCATCCACTGCAGAACTAAATTTAAACTCCTCTACCTCACTCACAAAGCTCTGCATGGCGCTGCACCACCATACATTGCCTCCCTCCTGTCAGTATACCACCCAGCGCGCTCACTCCGATCAGCTAACACCCTCAGACTAAACACCCCTGTAATACGAACCTCTCATGCTCGCCTACAGGACTTCACCAGAGCAGCACCCATCCTCTGGAATGCTCTACCCCAAGGCATCCGGACAATTCCCGATGCACGAAATTTCAGACGTGCCTTAAAAACGCACCTCTTCAGGGAAGCATACCAAATCTCCTGACCTAGTCCCCTGCCCCTCACTATGGTGCTCCACCCTGTTTGCCTTCTGATAAATGATCTGTACATAATATTTCCTATTGCCTGTGTTCCCCACCCCCTGCACCTCCTGTACCACCCTCAACCCATTTGTGTCTAACCCAATGTACCTTATATTGTAATTGTTGTATTGTTTTGCATTTATCCATGCCTGAAAGCGCTGCGGAATAAGTTGGCGCTATACAAATAAAGATTATTATTATTATTATGATGTGAACGAGCTCTAAGCTAAATATAACATCTATCTGCTCAATATATCTGAATATAAAATGTTACTCCACTTTGTAAAGTTCCCACAGATCAAACAAGATAAAGGATTCAGAACTCAAACTCCTGATCCCCAATGTATTTCTCCAGCTCTATACTTTCTATACACCAGTTTCTGTACATGTCCTCAGTCCATCTGTTACACTGTGACTGTCTAGCACAATAATATGTCCCGGATTCATCATTCTTCGCTCCAGTGAGTTTTAAATAAACTTCTCCTTTACTTGTGTCTCTTGTTATAGTTATACGTCCCTGAAGAGACTGGGAATAGTAGGTGCTGCCACTAGACAATATTCTCCCCATCCACTCCAGGCCTTTCCCTTCAGGTTGTCTGACCCAGTTTACACTATACATGTTAGTGCTGTCAGTAAGGGAGGCACCGCTCACTTTACAGGTCTTCTCCAGAGTCTCTGTAGGTCTCACAGTCCCAGGACCAGACACCTCTAGTGAGATCTGTGCAGCGACACCTGGAAATAAACAGAAATTACTTCATTCTTTAATAGATCTGAAATCTACAATTATTACTAGAAGTTGTGTGGTATTGGCAGGAAATCAGACTCACATTGTAGAGATGATATAACACAGAGTAACCAAAGGAGACTCTTCATGATTGGGCGGAGGAGATAGAACAAGTCAGTTCCAGGTCTGGGTGAACAGTTCCTGATCAGTGGACACTTCTACTTCTCTACTTATACAGGAAGTTATTTACATACATTTACATACATCCTGCAGTGGAGACCCCCGACCTTTATTACCTGGAGAACATTGTAATATAACATTGGTGCTGAGCTACACTGAAGGTTTATTCACATTTTTATACGTTTCCAGTTCTAGTTTTCGCCATGATTTTATTTGCCAGAAAGAGAAATTGATTCCAGAATGTATCCTAGTCTTTGATGCATTTTCAGTATTGTTCTTCCAAGATATAGCAAAGTAAATATAGTATAAATATCAGAACAGTATTTGAAAGAAAGCCGTCACTGACGGAGGAACTTCTGAGGATCATCAAACATACAGTGAATCCAAAACATTTAAAGCAAGGTAGTCAAATTAAAAACCATTAGTCAAGTAATCCCAATTCATCAGTCAGATAGTCCAGATAGTCTGCTTTACTGAAGGAAAAGGCAAGAAACTTCACTTCTACTGATGAGCTATTACATATTAGGGATTGTCAGTAATCATATATTGTGTTATATGAATGAAGAACAGTGATGGTGGATTCTACTTGGGGTAAACATCCATCATAACAATCCACCATCGATTCACATTTCGGTGTGAATTTACACCAAAATATTATAGAGATGCTGTGAATTCTGCTCTCTGCAATGCAAAGGGAGTAATGTTCAACAATTCGGGGGAAACCAGCACCGAAATCTGCATGAAAATCCTCATTAATTACACATTAATTTTCATGTGAATTTGTAGCGGATTTTAATGCCACATGTGGATCTACCCTCGGTGTATGTTCATATCTGTCAGATTTGTTACACAAGATGGGCTCCTAACATATGGATGGGATTGTTTTAGTAGGAGATGTCACATTTAGATTTACAGGACAGTACAAGAACTGATATCACTCCTCAAAAAGGAATGACTACTTGCCCCACAACACTGAACATCACTGATAAAGATAGGCTAAAATTCCTTTAATTATTATGGATACAATTATTCCCTGTAGCTCCACCCCTCTCTCTCCTTGCTATGGGGGATTCCAAGGCTGTTGCGCAATCTTCTCCCATGGATTTCAATGGGGCCCGGAGCTCCATTGAAAACAAATCTGCGATATTGCAGCTTTTTTGTATCACAGTGAGGCTTCAGTGAACACTTTGCAAGTGAGAATGAAACAATTGAAAATCATTGGTTTCATAATCATGCATTTTCACTCACTCTCACAATGCTAGAAAGCCTATCGCTAGTGGGTAAGAGCCCTAAAAGTTTCCTGGTGGTTGGCTCTCAGCCAGGACTGCATACGGCGTTGTTTGTGGAGTGGGGTAGACGACCGCTTTCCTCTCCTACATACTAGGATACTTGAGCCTACCTACTGACTACATCACAGCCCAGCCTTCCGTCTGAAAGCAGCCACCTAGCGCTGGCTTCAGAGGCCGCTGCCCAGAGACAGCTATGAGTAACCACATGCCTCCCTGGGAGCTTCGGCAAGACACCCAGAACTCAAGAATAGGATATTGCCTAGTTCCTGCAGCCCAAACCAAGCAGGTCAGCAAAATAGCAGGTGCCATCTTGGTTAGAGTCTTTCTCCTGCCTGTAGAATCAACAGAGTGGCTGAGGAAGTAGAGGTGAGGATTATAGCAGTATAACCAGTCATGGTCACACTACAGGGAAGGCACCTGCTTTATCCAGCTGGGTGGGGTGGAGAAGGTTAGGAGGTTAGGAGAAGTATCATTATAACCTGCACACCATCACCCCCCTCCACTCTCCTGCCGCCATTTACCCAGTTCTCACAAAAGACACCATAGTCCATGGAGTGGCACAAACTGACTCTTATCACACTAGTGGGTGCTGAGTGGTTTTCCTTGCTGTGACATCAAGGCTCCCAGACACATTTTATAATGCCTGAACACCAATGATTCCTTTCTGGCCTCTTTTCGATCCCAAAACCTAAGGTGACCAGATTTTCCCAGGGTCAAAGCGGCACAGATGGGTGTGACCAGTGGGCGGAGCTTATCATGATGTATGATTTTACTTCCGTTATTATAAAAAATACAGGGGCATTTAAAAAAATAACAGGAAGCAAATTCTGCAGCATTTCCACATCCAACAAACAGGTAACATCCACACCATTGGTGTGGACTTTGATTGGTAAAAAGCTGTATATCCACAGAGAATTTCATACTATGCAGATATCCCCCTCACCTCCTCTAAAGGCTTCCCCCTGTTAGTGCTCCCCGGCTTCTAGTTCGCAGCGTACTGGTCAAGTGGGGAAAAGTGGTACACAAAACGGACTGTCTCTCCTAAATCAGAATGTCTGATCAGCTTACAAAGACTCTCAGGGCAATTTTTTGGGGTTTCCGACAAGGCACTAAAGATTTCCCTTTAAAAAAATATAGTTACCTATATACAGAACTTTTCTGCCATCTAGTGGTATAATGGCATTACAAGATATAACAGCTTCAGTGAGAAACCTCTATTATTAGCTGTATGAGCTGCGGACATCAGGAAGTAGTTATCACAAATACAGCAACCTTGTTCAACTACACAGACATTGCTTCCATCAGTGTCTTGTTGTATCTACCACTAAGAGACCTGGGAAATAATCCACTGCTTCTCCTCAGAGTACCTTCCAGAACTGTTCCTGAGCTCACAAGCCAGTACTCTTCTGCTAATGGCTCCTTCCACTCAAGGATCCAAGTCCAATGACTCAGAAAACCTTTCTACTAGCCAGAAACCTAATCAACCAACCTCCTCACCAGCAACAGACATACTAGCAACCTCAGGGGTCATTCACATTCAGTCCGTATTAGATGTGTATTTTTATGCACGTAATACAGATGGCATACAGCAGCCTTGTTTTGCATTGATTGAAGGAATGCCGGAACCTGACAGGCATTAGGAAAAGGCAGGCATGACAGTGTAGTGTCCCAGAACATCATACTGGACCCTTCCATAATTGTCATACATGTCTTTCTTATGTGGATGCACTGTGCAAATCTGTCATGTCTATTTTTTTGTGTGTGTGTTTCACAGCTGCAGCGTCAGTGCGGAAATACAACTGCGGCACAGTTTTAAAAGAAGCAGCATGTCCATTCTTCTGTCTTTTCTGCAGCGCTTTTTGACCATAAACCTCTATGGACGCAGCTAAATCCGCACCAAAATACGCTGTGGAAAAAAAAGGCTTCGGATTAATCCGCAAGGAAATCAGCAGGAAAATCCGTAAGCCAAAATTAACCTTTGAAGTGGTTTTGCCACTATCCCTGGTCACTCCCGGCAGGTCCTCTGCCAGGACACAGCAGGGAGGGGAGAACAGGCCAGGGAGACTTCCCGCTAAGCGGTCGATAGGCCTTGTGACATGGGCAGAGTATTCCTACAATCAGTACGTCAGCGACGCTACCAAGGCCTCTCCATTTTTATTGTCTGTGCCCAGAAACCCGTTAATCCTCTGCCCATCTCTATCATCTTTGATGTTCCCGCGGCTGCATCCTCGGTGGAGAATTTTTCCAGGATATGGCAAGAAACCAAGGCAAATCTTGAAAGTTTGGTGGCAGCCATGAAGAGGTTTGCCAACTGCAAACAAAGGTCGTCTCCCAATTTTTCACCAGGGGATAAGGTCTGGCTGTCCTCAAAGAATATTAGGTTGAAGATACCCTCTTACAAATGTGGTCCATGTTTTTTGGGTCCGTTTGAGGTGATTGAAAGAATCAATTCTGCTTGTTACAGGTTGAGACTCCCTCCAAATGAATCCCTAACTTATTTCACATTTCCTTGTTCAAGCCCCTGGTACTTAATAGGTTCTCAAAAAAAAAACAAAAAACAGACCAGTGTCATCCCAGGTCCAGGCAAAGAACACCTTCAAGTTCAAGGCTATTCTTTATGCCAAAAAGTCTGCTACATTTCTGTCTAGAATGCAGCTACCACTACAGTTCTGGTCTTGGCTTTCAAACAAGACCAAAGCCACATCTCTAGTCCCTTTCTAGGCAGAGACAGAGATGGTAGAATAGTACCCAACCCCCATATGAACAGTGCTCAGGCAAAACTGTACAGTTCTTTTCTCCTAGCCAAAGCATCATTTGGGCAAAACTGTTAACTGGTTAATAGCTTTGGACAGATGTGTTGGAGTGGCCTTGCAATATAGCCAATCTGGGTGAGGAGAAGCCAGCAGAAAGCTGCTCTGATGACTCTCCTTACTGATCCTATAATATTAAACTCGTAGGTAGTCCAGGGCCAGAATATTGCTGAACAGAATCGTCCTTTGGAAGTCCTGGCGCTCCTCAGTGCCTTGTTGTTTAAAGCATCTTTATTTCACAGTATTAAAAGCATGCTCAATGTAAATTAAAGCTACAGCTTATATGCTTGTATACATATATTTCAATCTCAGTCCAACTGACTATATCACAGTATTATAGATTCCTACTGCAGATCAATGTCCACTGACCATACAAACTATATCCGCAAAGCCTTGTGAGAGGCACGAAATACAGAGTGATGCAAAGATATGGAGACACCTGAAAAAATGGAAAACAATGATTGGCAATTCCATCCTGTGTGCGGCATGTTGCTAAGAGGAAGGGGACAACTCACGAGGAGCTGTGTCCAACACAGTGGCCATTTTAAAATCCACCATCTTGGAACCCAGCCAATATTTTTAAATGGGCAGGGGGGTATGTGTATGTAATGGAGAATTTGATGAGGAATCCAAATTTCTAATGTATCTTTCTTGCTGGCAAAAGTTCATATGTTTGGACGACCATGAAGAACCCATTTTTTACAATGGGTCTATTTACAAATGTGACTTTTCCCTCAGTATGATGCTGCTAGATGGCAAAATCACAGCATGTCTTATTTATGCGCAAGTCTTGCATGAGAGTAGTACATACAAATGTGCAGTTTCCCCGCACATCGCACAGAGCCTGGGTGGGGTGTCTGTGTGCAGGCCGATGCAAACGGCGCTCAAGAATGTCGTATGTGACTCCTTTTCACCCACCCACATACGGTCCGATAGGGGAACTATGATTTTATGTTTTACTGTTACATTTTAAAAATCATGAATCCCTTAAAACCGGAAACCAAAACACTGATGTGAACGAGGTCTAAGCTAATTCATTCCATGCAGACCATGAAATAAGTCCTAACATCCATCTGCTTAATATATCTGAATATAAAATATTACTCCACTTTGTAAAGTTCCCACAGATCAAACAAGATGAAGAATTCAGTTCTCAAACTCCTGATCCCCAATGTATTTCTCCAGGTCTATACTTTCTATAAACCAGTTTCTGTACATGTCCACTGTGTGTCTCTTGCACAATAATATGTCCCGGATTCTTCTCTCTTCGCTCCAGTGAGTTTGAGATAAACTTCTCCTTCATTTGTGTCTCTTGTTATAGTTAGACGTCCCTGAAGAGACTCGGCATAGGAGGTTTCAGCATCATAATCTATTCCCCCCAACCACTCCAGGCCTTTCCCATCAGGTTGTCTGACCCAGTGTACACCAAACATGTTAGTGCCATCAGTGAGGGAGGCACCGCTCACTTTACAGGTCTTCTCCAGAGTCTCTGTAGGTTTCACAGTCCCAGGACCAGACACCACTAGTGAGATCTGTGCAGCGACACCTGGAAATAAACACAAATTACTTCATTCTTTAATAGATCTGAAATCTACAATTATTACTAGAAGTAGTGTGATATTGGCAGGAAATCAGACTCACATTGTAGAGATGATATAACACAGAGTAACCAAAGGAGACTCTTCATGACTGGGCGGAGGAGATAGAACAAGTCAGTTCCAGGTCTGGGTGAACAGTTCCTGATCAGTGGACACTTCTACTTCTCTACTTATACAGGAAGTTATTTACATACATTTACATACATCCTGCAGTGGAGACCCCCGACCTTTATTACCTGGAGAACATTGTAATATAACATTGATGCTGAGCTACACTGAAGGTTCATTCACATCTTTACATAATTTAACCCTTGGTCCCTCTGGGATTTTAATTTTTTTATTGACAAGTCATCAAGTTAATGACAATTAGTCAAGTAATTCCCAATTCAATCAATCAGATAATCTACTTTGCTGAAGGAAAATGGAAAGAACCTCCACTTCTACTGATGAGCTATTGCATAGCAGGACATTTTAGTAATCCCATATTATGCCAGAGGGGTGTAAGCATATTGATTTGTGCATTGTGTTTTTGTGTGAGCCTTTGAGTATTTTACTGTTTTTTGCGCATGCAAGTCATACGTATTTGTGTGCGCACCCCCCCCCCCCTCCTCCCCCGAAATCATGCTTCCATTGATTACAATGGGCATTTAAGCTAAATTAGTTGTGCTATGTTCATACACAATACACATGACAATAGAGCACGGGGTGTATTTTTCTGAGTGAATGAAATGTATGTGGAAAATGCAGTCATGTGAACGAACCCACTGAAATTAATTGTGAATGTATTTGCTAGAAAGACAAATTGATCCCAGAACATCTTCTAGTCTTTGATGGGTTTTCTATGTTCTTCTGGCCGTAAAAAGGAACAGATTGAAATCTACCAAGTAAATATATTATGCATATCAGAACAGTATATAATAGAAACCTGTCACTGACCGGAGGAACTTCTGAGGTACGAGCTATTACATATCAGGAAATGTCAGTAATCATATGTTGTCTTATAGGAATGAAGAACAGTCATGGTGGATTCCACACGGGGTTAAAATCTGCCATAACAATTTTGCATCAAAATCCGCATGTCTTAGGAAGGTGCCACAGAGGCGTATGCAGATTTGCGCCACATATTTGTGCAATGAGCGTTGCATTTTTGCGAACACCCGTGTGTTTTACTGTATTTTTCCATATGCAAGTCATGCGTATTTGTGTATGTAAAAAAACTTCCAGCATGCTGCCATTGATTTCAATAGAAAATGAAGGTAAATTACCTTAATATACATTATGTTTGTGTGCAAAACGCACGTAAGTAAAACACGCTGCACATTTTTTATTTTTTACACGACCAAATGCGTGCGCAAAATACACACATGTAAACAATCCCATACAAAGCAGTGGGCTCTATTCACTGCGTATCTCGAGAACAAATGTTGCAAATGCACTACACTGCGCAAATGTCTTTATGTGCATCCGGCCTTACATGTGTATGTTGGTGTGGATTGGAAATTAAAATAGTACAGGCATGCTGTGGATTCTGCTCTTTGCAGCAATTTCGTGACAAACCTGCACCCAAATCTGCATGAAATCCGCATGTAGGATCTGAGTTTTCATGTTGATGTGTTTGTAGCAGATTTTTCCACCCCGTGTGACTCTACCCTCAGTGTATGTTCACATCTGTCAGATTAGTCACAGAAGATGTGCTCCAAACATATGAAGGGGATTGTTTCTGTAGGAGATGTTGTCACATTTACACTTATGGGACAGTCACAGAAATTATATCACTCATCAAAAGTGATTGACTACTTGTCCCACAATACTGAATATCACTGATAAAGGTTGTCTAAGGGCTCCTTTCCACTGGCGATAGCGATATCTCTGCGAAAAAAATCGCAATGTTAAAATCGCATCAAGCTTTTGCGTTGCGATGCGAGAATCTGTTTTGCCATTGCACTGTATGGGTGACAGCAAAATGCAAAATGCTGAAACAATCCTCCTGCTGTGATTTTTAATCCTCGCATCGCAGCTTGCCCTTAAACATCGCTAGTGGAAAGGGTGTCATAGAACAACATGTGTGGGACTTTCTTGCGAGAGCTCGCACTCTCGCATCACACTGAAAACGTGTGATTACCTCGCCAGTGGAAAGGAGCCCTAAGGGCTCCCACACACTTGTGTTTGTGTTTTTTGGTAATGTGATTGTCAATGGGAGTTTCTAATGCTAAAAACGCACTGCAACTCAATGCAACTTGCGTTTTTGGTGCATTGCGTTGCGTTTTTAACATTAGAAAGTCCCATTGCCAACTGCGTTACCAAAAAACGCAAACGCAAGTGTGTGGGAGCCCTAATAATTATCTTTTATTATTCCATGGGCGTAACTATAGGGAATGCAGTTGCACCCGGGCCCAAGACCCTTAGGTGGCCTATAAGGCCTATCTTCTCCATATAGGATAGCATTATAGTTGGGGGGGGGGGGGGGGGGCTCTTACAGATTTAGCACTGGGGCTCAAATTTTCAATTTATGCCTCTGACTATAGCTAATGTTATAACTGATAAATAACACATACCGTATTTTCCGGACTATAAGGCGCACATAAAATGCTGAGAATTTCTCAGAAATAGAAAGTGCGCCTTATAATCCGGTGCGCCTTATATATGAACCCGACAGTAAAGAAAGGGGTTCATACAGGATCCTTTACCTCTATCGTGGGCGGCATACCACAGCACACACCATGCTCCTCCCCCCCCCCGTGCGCCTATGAATTTATTCTTCACTTGGGTTTTTACAGTACAGGTGCTCCCCGACTTGCGAACAGGTTCCGTTCCAGGAGCCTGTTCGCAAGTCCGTTTTGTTCGCAAGTCAAACAAGTAGTAGTATGGAGCGGGATCGCGGGTGGATCCTGCTCCATACAACGTCGGGTGCCGGCTGTTCTTACAGCGGGCACCCGGCGGCAGCAGTTCCGACGAGCCGCGCCGCTTGTCAGAACTGTTAGCACTTTAAATACCGCTCTGACAGTATTTAAAGTGTTAACAGTTCTAACGAGCGGCGCGGCTCATCAGAACTGCTGCCGCCGGGTGCCCGCTGTAAGAACAGCCTGCAACCGATGTTCAGGGGGCCCGTACAGCGTCCCACGATGAGATCGCGGGACGCTGTGCGGTTGCTAGGCAGCCGGGGACCTCCTGAAAGGCCCCAGGGCTGTCTATGCAGAGTGCCCATCTAGCGCATGACTTGCATATCTGTGCTTTAGCGTTAACTATACCCACTACCCCAAAAAATGCCTCCTGTTAAGAGACATGCTTATGATGCAGGTTTCAAGCTTAAAGCTATAAGTTATGCAGTAGAGCATGGAAATAGGGCAGCTGCAAGAGAATTCAACATTAATGAATCCATGGTGCGTAAGTGGAGAAAACAAGAAGATGTCCTCCGCCAAGTAAAGAAGACCAAAATGAGTTTCCGAGGAAACAAAGCAAGGTGGCCACAGTTGGAGGACAAAATAGAACAGTGGGTTATGGAACAGAGAAACGCAGGTAGAAGCGTCTCCACTGTCTCTATTCGACTCAAAGCCACTGCTTTAGCACGTGACATGGAGATCAAGGACTTTCGAGGAGGTCCTTCATGGTGCTTTTGTTTCATGAAAAGGCGTCATCTCTCCATTCGCACCAGAACTACTGTGTGCCAGCAATTACCAAAGGATTATGAAGAGAAGCTGGCCATTTTTCGCACCTACTGCATAACCAAGATAAATGAAAAAAATATCCAGCCAGAACACATTATTAACATGGATGAGGTTCCCCTCACTTTCGATATCCCCGTAAACCGTACTGTTGAGAAAACAGGGACCAGTACGATATCTATACGTACCACAGGAAATGAGAAGTCATCTTTCACTGTAGTTCTCGCTTGTCAGGCTAATGGCAAGAAACTACCACCCATGGTAATTTTCAAGAGGAAGACTTTGCCTAAAGAAAATTTTCCTGCTGGTGTCATCATTAAGGCTAACCCAAAGGGCTGGATGGATGAGGAGAAGATGAGTGAGTGGCTGAGGGAGGTCTACGTCAAGAGACCGGGTGGCTTTTTTCACAAATTCCCATCCCTATTGGTCTGTGACTCGATGCGCGCCCACGTGACCGATACTGTCAAAGCCCAAGTGAAGAAAACTAATTCGGAGCTTGCTGTCATCCCTGGTGGATTAACCAAAGAGCTCCAGCCGCTAGATATCAGCATCAACAGGTCATTTAAAGTTAAATTGCGAGCTGCATGGGAGCATTGGATGACAGAAGGTGACCACACATTCACCAACACAGGGAGGCAACGCCGTGCGAGTTATGCCACTATGTGCCAGTGGATCGTGGATGCCTGGAAGAATGTATCAGTCTCCAGTGTCATCCGAGCTTTCAGGAAGGCTGGAATCACCACTGAAGAGCCTAGCAGCAGCAACGAGACCGACTCGGATAATGAAGAGGAGGACCCCATGCTTGATGCCGAAATCGCCCAACTGTTCAACTCCGACACTGAAGATGACGGATTTGATGGATTTCTGGTGGAGGAATGAACTGAAAAAGTACGGTAAACGTTTTGATTTGCAATTACAGCTGAACCAGTTGCAAGTTATTGTTAAAAAGTGTAATAAATTTTGACTTGCAGTCTGAGCAATGGTTTATTTAACGGTAATGTGCTGCGCCTTATAATCCAGTGCGCCTTATATATGAAACAAGATTGCTTATAATGCGCTCATAGAAAGTGCGCCTTATAATCCGGTGCGCCTTATAGTCCGGAAAATACGGTATATGTTGCAGGTCTAGATGAATGCCAGACACTAAAATACATATCAGGCAAACAAGGAGGTCATGTACCAATATTATACATCAAACAAAGGATATGAATCCTTACCAAGCCCCCAAATGTGATAACAGCTGTCCCTGGATTCACCCCAGAAGGAATCACTGCCTGTCCTATTCTAGGCTGATAACAGGTGATAATAGAATATACAGCGATTATTTATACATGTATCATCTGTGTGTGTAGAACATCCATGTGAATAGCCTCATTGGCTATAATGGGTCTGTGTGTATTTCTGTATTGATATAGTTTTAATTTGGGGGGAAGTACAAGGAGGAAACATGTTGGAAACAGAAGGACAGCAGCAGCAGCACCATCACCAATTTCCTCAAACCCCACTTTAAATGCATAAGGTCTGCAAATAATTTGTAGTGGCCGGATTGGCAACTTTGAATTACGTCTGACGCTGCAAACAGAGAACTGCCATATTCCTCGTGCCCCGTTTGTCTATTTTGCTGCTCTATACATTGACAGCAGCAGAAATATTCCCTCTCCCAATGTACAGACCACGTTTTCCATAGGCATATAAACATGATCCAGCACATTCCTCTGCTCTCTCCATAGAAACCTGTTCTATGCTGGTATACAAGCTCTCATACCAGCAGCAATATATCCTCTGTGTAATATCTGCTCCTATTAGCCAAAGACCATGTGTCATAGAAGCATATAACTTCATTGTAATGTGCTCAACTGTAAAATTGCCACTGATTACACTGTGCCTACTGTATGTCATATATGGCTAGGTCATGTGATACAGGCATCCAATGAAACTGTTCCCCATATGCAAGATGGAGGACACATTTGGTGATATCAGCATGGCATACTGGCTGCTGATTGGCTGCACACTGACATCTATGAGGCATTATGGGAAATTTGATTTCTGACTGAACTGATTTGATTTAGGAAAAATCAGGATGATTTTATCACCCTGCTGATCAAGCTGAGCAACACTATATAGGAGATATCTTTTTGCACATAGGGTACATTGAATCTGCAATGACGCAGGACTCCTAAATTGGTGATGTACCCTGGCATCTCTTTTACGTGATGCCGTGATGTTGTCATGCCGTGGAACCCTGAGGATATAATACATAGTATGATGATAAATATGGAGCATTATGAGGACAGTGTTTAGTAATGATGGAAATGCCAGCATCTACCAAATCTCTCTATATACAGTATTTTAGTGGTGACCTTAAAAGTTCAGTTTTATCTATAAAAGGGTGTCCTTTTTGTTGCTGTGCATAAAAATATTTTTCCTTGGACCCCTATGTACATTTGAAGGATGCAAACACCTATAATCAGTTCCTATGATTCTTAAGTTTAACCACTTAGTGACAAAGCCGGTTTGTGCCTTAATGACCAGGCCAAAATTTGGAAATCTGACATGTGTCACTTTAACAAGGAATAACACCGTAAAGGTTTTGCATATCCAAGTGATTCTGACATTGTTTTTTCGGCACAGATTGTACTTCATTTAGGCGGTAAAACTAGACCGATAGAATTTGTGTATGTTTATTAAAAGCATCAAAATTGGAAAAAATTTTGAAAAAAATCATCATTTTTACATTTACAACTGCAATATCTCAAATATGTGCAAACATAATATAGAAATTTTGATAGTATATATTTTTCCATCTGTTTATTTTACTCTAGGCGCACATTGGAAAAACTTTAGTTTTTTTTTTTAACCATGTAGGAGGCTTCTCAAAATAATAGATACCCCCACAAATGAGCACATTTTAAAAACTACACCCCTTGATGTGTTCACTGAGGAGGGTCAGGAGTATTTTGACCCCACAGTTTCTTTTCAGGAATTAATGCAATTTAGAGGAGAAAAAATAAAATTTAATATTTTTGCAAATATGTAATTTTAACCCCTTAACGACCAATGACGTACCTGGTACGTCATGGAGCGTCGGGGTATGTATGAAGAGAGGTTGCGTGGCAACCTCTCTTCATACAGTGCGGGCATCAGCTGTTTATAACAGCTGACACCCGCGGGCAATAGCCGCGAGCGGCCGCGCGGCTGATCGCGGCTATTAACCATTTAAACGCCACTGTCAATTCTGACAGCGGCATTTAAATCCCCCGAACGATGTTCGGGGGTCCCGCGCGGCCCCCCCGCGGTGAGATCGGGGGAGCCATGCACGTATCATGGCAGCCGGGGGCCTAATGAAAGGCCCCAGGGCTGCCTTAGCAGACTGCCTATCAAGCCGTCCCCGTGGGGTGGCTTCATAGGCTGCCTGTCAAAAAGCAGTATGACGTAATGCTATAGCATTACGTCATACTGCAGGAGCGATCAAAGCATCGCATCTTAAAGTCCCCCAGGGGGACTTCAAAGTAAAGTAAAAAAAAGAATCAATAAAGTTTTTTTTTAATTGAAAAAAAAGAAAAGTTGTAAAAGTTTAAATCACCCCCCTTTTGCCATATCTATTATTAAAAAATCTAAATAATAAATTAAAAATATGTATTTGATATCGCCGCGTCCGTAAAAGTCCGATCTATCAAAGTAGCACATAATTTTTCCCGCACGGTGAATGTCGTCCGAAACAAAAAATGAAGAACGCCAGAAATGCACTTTTTTAGTTACCCTGTCTCCAAGAAAAAACGCAATAAAAAGCGATCAAAAAGTCATATGTATTCAAAAATGGTACTATCAGAAACTACAGGACATCCCGCAAAAAATGAGACCTTGCTCAACTACGTCGACGGAAAAATAAAAAAGTTATCGCGCGCACAAAATGACGACAGAAAATAATTGAAAAAATGTTTATGTCTTTTAAAAAAAAAAAGAGGAGTATAGTAAAAAAAAACCTAAACAAGTTTGGCATCGTAGTAATCGTACCGACCCATAGAATAAAGTTATCATGTTGTTTTTGTTGCCATTTGTGCGCCGTAGAAGCAAGACGTACTAAAAATGGCAAAATGTCGTTTTTTTTCCATTTTACTCCACTTAGAATTTTTTAAAAGTTTTTCAGTACATTATATGGTACTTTAAATAGCACCATTGAAAAATACAACTCGTCCCGCAAAAAACAAGCCCTCATACAGCGACGTGGATGGATAAATAAAGGAGTTATGATTTTTTTAAAGGGGGGAGGAAAAAACGAAAATGGAAAAAGAAAAATGGCCGCGTCATTAAGGGGTTAAAGACAGGATTTTTTTCTCTATTGCACATGTAAACGAGGATTTGCACACCAAAATGGATACCCTGTTTGTCCCGTGTTCAGAAACATACACATTGTGGCCCTAATCTTCTGTCTGGATGCACAACGGGGCCCAAACCGAAAGGAGCAGCTGGTGGCTTTCAGATCAGACATTTTGCTTGAAGGCATTTTAGGCCCCATTGCTTACTTGTAGAGCCATTGTGCGGCCAAAAGATAGAGAACCCTCACAAATGACCTCATTTTGGAAACAAGACCCCTTAACGCATTCCTCTAGTGGTGTTCTGTGTATTTTTACCCCATGATTTCTGAATGAATTGAAGCAAAGCAGAAGGAAAAAATTACAATTTTTGTTTTTTTGGGCAATTGTGTCATTTTAAAAATGTGTTTTTTTGTACAGTACACACATATGAATGAAGACTTTAACCCGAAAATGGATCCCCCCGTTTGTCCCGTGTTCAGAAACATACCCGTTGTGGCCTTAATCTTCTGTCTGGATGCACAACGTGGTCCAAACTGAACAGAACATCAAACTTTAATGGTCTTTTAACTTTTACATGATCGCCATTATCCATTAGATAACAGCATTCATGTGACCGGGGACCACTCACCGCTGCCCTCCGTTACTGCTCCAAGCTCTCGTCTAGCTTTAGTAACCAGGAGCAAGGAGATTTTAAATTTCCCAGGCCCTACCTAGCTTCTGCGCTTGTGTCCGCCATTTTGGCGATGGGTGCATGCGCCAAAGCTGAGGAAAGGTCCATGGATAAGGATCCCATGAGGGGACATCATTTGTGGCCTTAGTTAAGTACTTTCACCACCCCTCACGGATTGGATCTGTGATGGGAGGTGAAACTTTAGCTTTTTTTTAGTTTTTTGTGATCACCGTTATCCATTGGATAACAGCAATAATTTGACCAAGAACCACGTACTGCAACTCCCCATGAAATCTCCAGGCTCTTGGCTACTTTTAGTAGCTAGGTGCAAAAGATTTTAAATTACCCTGGCAATCTGTGGTTTTTGCGCTTGCGTCCACCATTTTGGCGATAGACGCATACGCAGAAGCCGGGGTAAGGTCCATGGACAAATCCAGGGGCCTAAGGTACCTAATTTCACCCCCCGCACCCCCCGGACCTCCCCTCTCACGGATATGATCCATGAGGGGAGATGAAACAAACTTTTATTCTTTTTTTTTTTTACACTTTTTAAACTTTTTTTTTACTTTTACATGATCGCTTCTATACATTGGATAGCAGCAATCATGTGACCGGGAAACGCATATAGCAGCTCCCGCTGACAGCTCCCTGCTCTCGGCTACTCATATTATCCAGGAGCAGGTAGTTTTTAAATCTCCCGGGTCTCCCGGCCCTCTGCACATGCGCGTGATGTATTGCCGTCTGGCGCGCATGTGCAGACACCATGTTGGGTCCTGCAGGACCGGAACGACGGGGGACATTGTGGAGGACAGGGGTGAGTATTCTCAGCTCCTCTTACAGATCCAATCTGTAAGGGGAGCTGAAACTATAGCTTTTATTTATTTTACATTGATTTTAATGTGATCGACGGTATTTGGTGGATACCTGTGATCGCGTGACTGCAGGAGGGGTCCCGCAGCCCGAGATGACAGCTCCAGGATGTTGGCTACCTCACGTAGCCGACAGCATGGAGTTGTCATGTCCAGAGTCTGCAGGGCTTTATTCCCCAAGGGATGCATGCTTTTACGTCCTCTGGGAATAAAGCCCAGCAGAACAGGACGTTAAAGGCAATGGGCTGGTCACTAAGGGGTCAATTTTTTCTTGAGGCAATATTAATCAAGTCTGGAATTCTGGCACAGTGCTTTATTTTTTATGGAGTTCACAATGCGGTACAAATAATATGTAAAAGTTATTCTGTGCAAAATTAACTATTTTAGCCAAGTTTTTTAAATACATGTTTTCGCAACGTTCACTGCGCAGGTTAGATATTGTACAAGCTTTTTTACCCTGGTAATTATGAACACAGTACATCAAATTCCCCCCCCCCCCTGTATTTACATATTAAAGGGGTAATGCAGGGGTTTGACTTTTTTTTTTATTATTTGTAATGTGTGACATCAAACTTTTCCTTTCTGTCCTCTTTTGGATCCCAGGGCTTCTCAGGGCAATTTTATGGATTTCCTACAAGACATTAAAACTTTCCATGTTAAAAAAATAAAGAAAGAAATAAAAAAATAAAAAATCATATATATATATATATGTATATATATATATATATATATATATATATATATATATTTATATATATATATATATATATATAACTTTTCTGCCATCTAGTGACATAATGGCATTACAGGATATAACGGCTTCAGCGACTAGACCTGTATTTACATATTATTTTCTGCCATCTGGTGACATAATGGCTTCCTCTGGATCAACAACCGATATACGCTACGCTGGGAGAGGAAAATCTGGTGAACGGGTGCACAAATCAAACATTTGTGTGCCTGTTCACATGGCCTGGTGAGCCCAGCGCAAATGTGCCGAGCTAACCAGGCCATCACCCATTTCCCCTCCCTCCCCATCGCAGGCTCACCTCTTGTTCCTCCCCACTCGTTCTGTGCAATGGGAGGGGGCGGAATGGGGTGTAGCTAAGCGACGGTCCGCCCCGCCTCCTCAAATTGATGGTTATGGACAAGGGGTTGGGAGAGGGCCTTAGCTCCGCGCACATCCTAACCCTTGTCCATAGCCATCAAAGGGAGGAAGCGGGAGGAGGTTCTGCCCCCATCCCGACTTCTCCCATTGCAATACAATGCATCAGATCAGAGAACATAATGTGAAAACGGCCGGCCTATATGCGCTCGTGGGAAAAAGCCCTCAAGGATCTAAGTCTAATGACTCAGAAGACTTTCTACTTGCCCGCAGCCTAATCAATCTTATGGCTCACTCACATGGACATATTTGGGGTACAAATTATGTGTAAATTCTTATGCATGTAATACGGACAGCAGACAACAGCATTGCTTTGCTTTGCTGCATTCTGACCTGCATTTTTCAAGCACCTATATAAGGAGCGGCCTATTTTTGTCCATGTCACCAGTGTAAGTCGATAGGAATATAAAAAAACACTGATAATATGGATGTTACATGTGTATTACCTCTGTGCTTCCATGCATGTTGCCAGGAGTCAGTGTGTTTTTTTTTACATGCGTGAAAAATGTAACAAATATACATGTCACACTCGTAAAAAAACATATAAGCATGAAAAATGCACTGAATGAATGCAGTGAATATGCTGCATTTTTTACGGACTGAATAGTGAAATGCCTGTGTGAATGAACTGTTAGAATTATCTGTTTTTAGTCATTCTAAAGAGATTTTTGTCAACAAACTTTCTTACAACAACTCAAACTTGGCTAAATTCACACAGGCGAGCGCGATATCGGGTCAAGAAACCTGACTGTCCCATTGAAAACAATGGGAGATGCGTTCTGAGAACCTCGAAAATATAGGACGTGGCGATTTTTATTATTTTTTTTCTATCTGACAGCATCACTACACGCAGAAAAATCGCTCATGTGTGACTCAATTCAAAAGAATGGAGTTTATATTCACGCGGGTTTTGTGAATCTCACAACACACAATATTCATGTGATTTTCGTGCTCATGAGCATCTGGCCTTAGACCAGACATTATCTGTCTCCATGAGACCCATTTCTCCAACTCTTCAGCACCTAGGTGTTTCATTCCTAGTATTCTTGGGTTCACTCCTCAACTGCTCTCAAGACCATCATTTTGGGGTATGTATATCTTTCTAATTACAGTGGTACGTTGGGATGCGAGCGACTCAGCTTGCGAGTTTTTTGACTTGCGACCAGGCTCTCTCCCGAATGTTTGCCCTGCTTTATGACCAAAAAACTCGGGGTACGAGCCTGCTTGCAAGTCAAAAAATCTCTCTAGCTGAGGCTCAGGGGGGTCAATACTCACCTATCGCCAGCATTTCGTCCTTGCGATGGTCTGCGGTGCTGCTGCAGACTGTCCCAACCTCCTTCATGCGACAGAGCATTTCTTTCCGGATGTGGGGCCTTGAATGCCCAGCCTCTAGAAAGCTAATGCTCTGATTGGTTAAATCATTCAATGTTGTCATTGAATGACTGTGATTAGTTAACCCAGCGCCGGCTTTCATTGGCTGACGCAGAGCTGAGTTAACCAGTCAGAGCATTAGCCTAACATCCAGAAAGCAATGGTCTGCAACCACCTGCAGCAGTGCCACAGACCATCACGGTACACAGGCGGTAGGTGAGTATTGATCTTTTTTTTTTTTTTTATTTGTAAGTATTTTCTCCATAGAAATAAATTGAAATGCAATAAATGCGGAACGCAGATAAACATAGACCAGATAAACAGAAAGTGGCTATTCTGGCAAATGCTTTTACAGCGTTTACCAGTATTTTATGGTACGGATTGTTACATTTGCAGAAAGCAAGTATGTATACATTTTTTAATTTGTATATTTTTCCACTAAGAACAATCGTGTAACAGAAAGGAAGTTTCTTTTTTTGTAAAAGCACAGTAAACCGCAGCTTCCTAGTGGTTTAATGTTTAGTTTGTAGATTCAATAAAAAGCCTAATTAAATGTAGAAGATTCATTAGACAAGCAGGTCCTTATTTAATCACTCCCTTTGTGGAAAAAGAAGACCTACACATGTGACAACCTAAGAGCAAATATGCCTTCTAGTTTATGGGTGGGGAATGGGGGTTGATAGAATTGTTGGAAGTCCATGATATCCTATCACCTGAGGTGATGTGAAACTTTACAGAAGAGAATGAACACTGACAGATCATCCTTCTCTCCCTGTCGGTCCTTGCTGCTCCACCCACTACCCTGAATGGGCTGAAGTGACACCTGCAAGTTTAAAACATGCAATTCCCACTTCAGCCTGCTTAATTTCATTCTAGAATGTACCTTCCACTACGTTCTGGTGTTGAATTTGAAACAAGACCAAACCCACAGCTCTAGTCCCTTTCTTAGCTGAGAAAGATATAGAAAAATACTACCTAACCCCCTATTGAAAAGCGCCCAGGCAAAACTGTAAAGTTCTTTTCTCCTAGCCAAAGCATCATTTGAATCATCATAGAATCGTCCTTTTGAGGTCCTGGCGCTCATCAGTGCCTCGCTGTTTAAAAATATAACCTTTCTTTCACAGTATTAAAAGCATGCTTAATGTAAATTAATATATATATAATTCAATCTTGGTCCATCCAACCATATTACAGTATTATAGAATCCTACTGCAGATCAATCTCTACTGTGCGCATTTGCTGACCATAAAATGTCAGACCAGCGGGTCTCGGAGTCTCTGTGCTCGCACCGCCGCTCCTATCACCGGGCTGCGGGGGTGCAGTACAGGGGAGCCCCAGTCTTTGTGATCTCCCCTGGATGCTGTAATCCTGGACGCAGACTCCAGGCACACGCCCGTGTGCTCAGGGTGCGGGCGCCTAGTAGCTGGGTTGCTGGGGACGCGGAAGGTGCTGTTGCTCTATCTCTGCCATGGGGCTGTTCTCCCAGCGCCGTGATTGGGTCCTGCTGCTGTCAGGCTCCCCGCCACAATCAGCTGCTGGGGCGGGAGTTCTGACAGCATTTAAACTGCTCAGTTCCTTCCTGATCTTGCCTGTGTATGTTTGGTCTCCAGCTACACCTGCATACCCTGAATTGATGTCTTGTTTTGACTCGCTTGCTTTAGACCTGACTTCCACTTTGGTTGACCGCTTGTACCACGTTTTCTCCTGTCTCTGACCCGGATTGTCTGACCTGCTTTTGTGTTGGTTTGTTTTCCTGTATTTGTCTTAGTCTGACTCCTGCTCCTCATCCCTACTATCGCTCTAGGGCCTAGCCTAGGGGGGCAAGTAGGTAGGGACATGGGTTGCGGATTGGACTAGGGACCTCCACCTGCCTAGACTCCAGTCGTGACATAAGAATTATATCCTCAAAGCATTGTGAGAAGCATGAAACTGCATGGTGGTCCAAAGATATGGAGATAACTGAAAAATGTAAAACAATGTGTGACATGTTGCTAAGGGAAGAAGGTAAATCTGTGAGGGCCGGTATCCAACACAGCGATCATTTGAAAAGCCACAATCTTGGAACCAAGCTGATATTTTCAAATTGTGAAGGGTGCATGTGTTATGTTTATCTGATAGTGTATCCAAATTTGTGATGTATTTTTATTGTTAGCAAAAGTTATTACCTTTAGACCACCCTGAAGAACCCATTTTTTCTAATGCATCTATTTACATGGGTGATTTTTCTCTCACAGTGATACTGCTAGATGGAAAAATCACAGCATAGCCTATTACATTAGACATTAGAATAGTATATGGAAAAATACAGTTTCCCACACATCGCACAGAATGTAGGCGGGGTGCAACATTCTTGGGCGTGACCCCTCTCCGCTCATGTAAATACGGCTTAAAGGGGTTGTCCCACGGACCAAACAAAAATTTTTTCACACCCCAGTCCCCCATGTTAAGCAAGCATTACAAACTACCCATGTAAATCGTTTTTTTTAGAGCGTTTCTACTCACCATGAAGCTGTTTCATGAAGTTATAAAAATCTTCTTTCAAGATGGCCGCCGTCATTTCCCAAGGTGCACCTCTGGTCTTCTCCAATGGTGCACTGCGGGTCTTCTCCCATAGTGCACCGTGGATGTTCTTCTCCAGTCTGAGCTCCACTGCCGATTACAGCCACCTCATTGGCTGATCGGCACCACGTGACGGGGGCGGAGCTACGCGATGACGCTAAGAAGGGTGAGGAGCCAGGACGCAGCTCGTGAGCCCGGAGCCACCAGGAGATGATTCTTTTCTGAGCAAGCGCAAGCGCGACTGTTGCGGCGACCAGAGAAGAAGGCTTCAGTCGTCGCCATGGAGACGCCAGCACCGGAGGGGGTAAGTGTATAACTTCTGTATGGCCAATATTTAATGCACGATGTATATTACAAAGTGCATTAATATGGCCATACAGAAGTGCATAACTGCACTTGCTTCTGCGGGACAACCCCTTTAATAGTGAAACTATGATTTTAATACCATTTTGCTGTTACATTTTTTAAAACACAAATCCTTTAAAAACAGAAACCACAACACTGATGTGAACGAGCTCTAAGCCAATTCATTCCATGCAGACCATGAAATAAGTCCTAACATCTATCTGCTCAATATATCTATACATATAAAATTGAATGTATGCGTGTCTGTCTGTGTGTCTGTGTGTCTGCGTGTCTGTCTGTTTGTCCTTTATGCACTACTACACCATTCATCCGATCGCCATGAAACTTTGGGAAGTTGTTGAGTACACTCCTGGGAAGATTATAGGCATGGTACAACTATCGTATGATAAATGGCGCGTGTGCGAGCGTCGACAGTTACGCCCCCCCCACGTAGATCGTTTGATTTCCATCATTGCCACCAATTCTCTCACTTCCCAATGTCGTAGAAACATGAAATTTGGCACGAGCATTGATTATGTCATAAATAGGAAAAGCTAATAGGTCCCAACTCGATTATTCAATTCTAAGCGCCAAAGAATTAGCGTCCAAATTTTACGTACGGAATCTAATTTTCTCACTTTGCGATGTCATAGAAACATGAAATTTGGCATGAGCATTGATTATGTCATAAATAGGAAAAGCTAATGGGTCCCAACTCGATTATTCAATTCTAAGCGCAAACAAATTAGCGTCCAAATTTTACGTACGGAATCTAATTCCATCATTTCCCAATGTCACAGATACTTGAAATATGGCACGAGCATTGATTATGTCATAAATAGGAAAAGTGAATGGATCCCAACTCGATTATTTAATTCTAAGCGCAAAAGAATTAGCGTTCAAATTTTACGTACGGAATCTAATTCTCTCACTTCCTGATGCCATCTATATACATATATAAATGAATGTATGTATGTCTTTCTGTCTGTCCTTTATGCATTACTACACCATTCATCCATTCGCCATGAAACTTTGGGAAGTTATTGAGTACACTCCTCCGAAGACTACTGGCATAGTATATCTATCCTACGATAGGTGGCGCGCGTGTGAGCATTATCGACAGTTATGCCCCCCAGACAAAGATCGTTTGATTTCCATCTCAAGCACGAAAGCAAAAGGCATTATGAGCAATGGGATGCGTGTTCAACTACAAAATGATGCATCCGCCGAATGTTTCGCTTGACAATTGCTGGATATTGATCATGCTGAGGTAAAATGAAAGCTGTTCTGTGATTGGTTGCTATTTCTTATACTGCTGAGGTAACATGAAAGCTGTGCTGTGATTGGTTGCTCTATATTATACTGCTGAGGCAACATGAAAGCTGTGCTGTGATTGGTTGCTACTTCTTATACTACTGAGGTTACATGAAAGCTGTGCTGTGATTGGTTGTTATATATTATACCGCTGAGGTAACATGAAAGCTGCGCTGTGATTGGCTGTTATATATTATACCGCTGAGGTAACTTGAAAGCTGCGCTGTGATTGGTTGTTATCTAGATATATAAAAACGAATGTATGTATGTATGTCTGTCTTCGCAGCAACGCACGACGAGTAAGCTAGTCTGAATATAAAACATTACTCCACTTTGTAAAGTTCCCACAGATCAAACATGAAGGATTCAGTTCTCAAACTCCTGATCCCCAATGTATTTCTCCAGCTCTATACTTTCTATAAACCAGTTTCTGTACATGTCCTCAGCCCATCTGTTATGCTGTGACTCTCTAGCACAATAATATGTCCCGGATTCTTCAGGTTTCACTCCAGTGAGTTTGAGATAAACTTCTCCTTTATTTGTGTCTCTTGTTATAGTTATACGTCCCTGAAGAGACTGGGCATAGTAGGCGCTGCCACTGTACCTAATTAGCCCTAACCACTCCAGGCCTTTCCCTTCAGGTTGTCTGACCCAGCTTACACCATGCATGTTAGTGCTGTCACTGAGGGAGGCACCGCTCACTTTACAGGTCTTCTCCAGAGTCTCTGTAGGTTTCACAGTCCCAGGACCAGACACCTCTAGTGAGATCTGTGCAGCGACACCTGGAAAAAAACAGAAATTACTTCATTCTTTAATAATCTGAAATCTACAATTATTACTAGAAGTTGTGTGATATTGGCAGGAAATCAGACTCACATTGTAGAGATGATATAACACAGAGTAACCAAAGGAGACTCTTCATGATTGGGCGGAGGAGATAGAACAAGTCAGTTCCAGGTCTGGGTGAACAGTTCCTGATCAGTGGACACTTCTACTTCTCTACTTATACAGGAAGTTATTTACATACATTTACATACATCCTGCAGTGGAGACCCCCGACCTTTACTAACTGGAGAGCTTCACTTTAATACAGTAAAACCGCTACTAATGTTGGTAACCCGTCCTAAAGCAATCGGCTTTACCTGAAACCGCTGCTACTCGAGGTAATTATTTCCCTAGGAATCAAAGTAAATCTAATTAATTTGTTCTAGACATTCCAAAAAACACACCAAACCACATTTAATGGAGAATAAATATGGTCTTTGATACCAAAAACAATAACAAATGAATATAAAAGACTACTATAAAGAATAAATGAATATTTTACATGTTATTGAACATGTTACTGTGTCTTATCTGTGGTGTTACGTAGGACTACAGGTCACTTCTACTACATTATCTGTCCTCAGTGTTATCACTTAGTTCTCTGTGTTGTTACATTACAGTGCAATTGTATAATACTGTACTGTACTAGTATATTACCCATCCCCAATGATAGATATGGGTGGGCTGCATAAGCATTGAAGGATCATTTACATCTTTACACATTTTTGGTCCTAGCTTTCTCAGAACATCTTCTAGTAGTTGATAGATTTTCATATGCTGTTTCTTTAATATGCTCTGTTTGGCTGAGATAGTCAATAAATGGCTGTGATTAGGCACCGAGCCAGCGCTGAGAACCAATCACAGCAATCTATTGCTGGAGATGGGGGTTCTCAAACCTCACTTAAAGCAATAGATCACCTATCAGTGCCGGGAAAGCCCTGAGCAGCAGCACAGATCAGCGGCCAGGACCCGGACGGCAGCTTCTAGGTGACTATTGATTTTTTCTTCAGCATCCTTGGCTGCGTTTTTAGCTGCACTGAAAAAAAACCCAGCCAAACCGCTGGCATAAACAATGCCAGTGCTGCTGAAACCAGGCTGAATCTGCACTAAACACAGCATTGAAAAACGCTGTGATTCTGCAAACACCTATGTGTGGGAGGCCTTATCACACTAGTGGGTCCTGAGTGACTTTTCTTGCTGTGACATCAAGACTCCCATACATGTTTTATAATGCTACACATCCAACAATACGTAGTTTCTGGCCTCTTTTGGATCCCAAAGCCTCTCAGGGCAAATGTTTTAGTTTTCACGAGGCACTAAAACTTTCCCTGTAAAAAAATATATATATATATATGCAGAACTTTGCTGCCATCTAGTGACATAATGGCATTTCACAGTACAATAGCTTCAGTGAGAAACATCTATTGTCTGCTGTATGAGCTGCGGACATCATCAAGTAGTTACCACAAATACAACAACCTTGTTCAACTACACAAACATTGCCTATACTTAATTATGGGGTAACTTGTCTGCGCTTCTTGCCTTTTTGGATTAGGAAGCCATCAGGCGAAAATGAAAGAGTTGAAAGTGCTGAAAAAATTGTAGGAATGCCACAATACAGATAAAAATAAATCTATTTGTCTTCTTTTGGTAAGGTTATTTTAACCCTTTCCAATTCACTGTCTGACGTCTAAAGACATTATGATTTAAGGCTGTACAGCACCAATGTTGGAAAACATCCGTCGGGGGGTTTCTCACTATATACTGCCAGTCTCTCTGCTGTTGGAGCCTATCCAGCGTGTTACCTCATGCAGTACTGGCTTTAGCCAGCATATAGCACCATTGTATAGCGGCAAAAAAAGAGTAAGCCCCTAGGAAAACCAGGATACAAATTGGATTGGAAAGGGTTAATGGTGTAACTGGATTCCTCATGAGATTCATCCTCACACACAATTATTTCTTCTTTGGCAAAGAAATATTCCTGCATCTCACCTGGACCGCCATGAGCAGTAAAATGGCACTGCGATATGCCAACCCTTCCACTACAAAACTGGAGAGTGACTTTCTGGCCTCCTGCCCCAACAAACCATTGGCCTACTTTTGCTATGTTGAGGACATCACAATTATCTGGACCAACGCCGAACAAGAACTAGCAAAATTCCATGAGAGATTCAATGCATTTCACCCCAACATAAACCTGACATTAAGCTACTCATATACAGAAATGACCTTTTTGGACACCACCATAAAAGTTTCAAACAACTCAACTCAGACATCCCTATACCGAAAACCGATTGATCGGCTCACATACCGCAGATGGGACGGTTTCCAACCTAAACACATCAAAAGGTCCATTTTCTACAGCCAGGCCATCTGATACAACCAAATGTGCTCCAACCCAACAGACGAAGAGGAACATCTAAATCAGGGCCACCATCCCACCTCAATTGATGATCAAATCACCAAAGCCACAAGGATATCCAGAAATCAACTACTCCAATACACAGAGAAGGAAATAAATGATCCTGTTCCTCTAGTAGTGATCTACAATTTACAGCTAGAGATACTAAGGAAAACCACAAAGAAACTCCACCATACCCTACCCAAGGAAGACTGTCTGAAAACCATATTTCCAGTCCCTCTCCTTCTATGTTGCAGGCAACCTTCTAATTTGAGGAACTTTATAGTCAGGAGTGTATTGCGCTCTGACACACAAAAAATAACTTATCCCTGTAACGTAAGTCGCTTTAAAATCTGCTCACATGTACTGACTGCAGACAGGATACAAATCCCCGACACACAGCAGGACTATTAGATCCTTGGGACATTTACATGTTCCACGTCCAATGTTGTGTACCTGATCATGTGTAGTGAATGTGCTGTTGGGGACCTTTATGTTGGAGAAACAGGACAAAAACTGAATGCGGGGATGAGATCTCATCGCCGTACAATTACAGAGAGAAAGACAGAATTACCTGTGGCTGAGCATTTTTGTAGCCACAGGCACAATGTAGAACCTATGAAAGTCACTATATTACGAGGCAATTTAAAATCTCTTTGTCATAGAAAGATTTGGGAGTACAAGTTTATAACCACCTTTGACACTTTCAACAGAGGCCTAAATTAATCACATCATGTCTGTATATATTAATGCATGCTTCTTCAGATCTATTCCATATGCCTGAAGGTGTGAAAACTCGCTATAACACCATGTATTTTTGTTAGCCATTAAAACGTATCAAATCTACAAGATTTTGGATTCCTCCATTCATGCTTTTCTTGATCTGGTGTAAATTATTACATTTCAGGATTGTGGTTCATTTACATAGATTCAATCTTTTATCAATTAGGTATATATAATGTCACAATAGCGCTAGCTGACTCACGATCTATGTTTTCTGGTTTGATGGAGCATTACACTTTAACTGTTTTTAACAGGTACGTGATCAACGTTGTCTGTTGGATAACGGTGATCACGTGACTGGGGACCGCTCACCAGGGTCATATACATCTACCTATTGGAGCTAGGCGGTTTCCTGGTAGAGATACATAGATAATATCTTTCTAATCTGCTCTGGTACAGAAAGAGAGCTGCGGAGTTTCCATGATAAACTCATGGGATCTGCCCAGAACTTTAGTTTACCTTGAAACATTCCACTGTGAGCATTGAGTTCCTTGATGTATTGGTTTGTAGAAAGGATGATGGTTTTGAGACAGATTTATTTGTCAAAAGCATGGATTGGAATAATCTTTTGGAATATGGTAGTTACCATCCCCGAGCCACCATCGATTCTCTCTAGAGATGAGCGAACGTACTCGTCCGAGCTTGATGCTCGGGCAAATATTAGGGTGTTCGGGATGTTCGTTATTCGTAATGAACACCACACGATGTTCGGATGTTCGGGTTACTTTAACTTTCTTCCCTGAGAAATCTTTTCTATATGCGCTCAATGGGGCCGGCGGCAGCAGCGCCAACCCCATTGAGAACATATAGAAGACAAATCCTTCTTCTCTGCCACAGCTGTAACAGCTGTGACAGAGAAGAACGATGTTTGCCCATTGAATTCAATGGAACCGGCAATACAGCCGACTCCACTGAATGCAATGGGCTGCCGGCGATCGCGGGATGAATTGTCGGAAAGGGGTTAAATATATAAGCCCTTTCCTGCAATTCATCCAGAAATGTGTAAAAATAAAAAATATATATATACTCACCTGGTGCCGGCAGATGGAGTTCAGCGCGGCAGGCTGCAGTTCTCCTGAACTGCTCTGAACAGCTGTGAGTAGTATTCAGCAGCCGGGGATTTAAAATCCCCGCCTGCTGAATAAGATGCCTCTGAATGGTCACAGCCTGACCAATCAGAGGCAGCCCTCACTCACACCCATTCATGAATTCATGAATGGGTGAGTGAGGGCTGGCCTCTGATTAGTCAGGCTGTGACCATTCAGAGGCATCTTATTCAGCAGGCAGGGATTTTAAATCCCCGGCTGCTGAATACTACTCACAGCTGTTCAGAGCAGTTCAGGAGAACTGCAGCCTGCCGCGCTGAACTCCATCTGCCGGCACCAGGTGAGTATATATATATTTTTTATTTTTACACATTTCTGGATGAATTGCAGGAAAGGGCTTATATATTTAACCCCTTTCCGACAATTCATCCCGCGATCGCCGGCAGCCCATTGCATTCAGTGGAGTCGGCTGTATTGACGGCTCCATTGAATTCAATGGGCTAACATCGTTCTTCTCTGCCACAGCTGTTACAGCTGTGGCAGAGGAGAACTTGCTGTGTCGTTCCCATCATTTTCTTGAATTGCCAAGATTTTCACACATGAAAACCTTAGCGAGCATCGGCGAAATACAAAAATGTTCCGGTCGCCCATTGACTTCAATGGGGTTTGTTATTCGAAACGAACACCCGAACATCGCGGGAAGTTCGTTTCGAATAACGCGAGCCCGAACATTTTGGTGTTCGCTCATCTTTAATTCTCTCCCTTGGAGCCAGTTCCTGAAAGTGAAACATATTACAAATTATACAAATTGGATGAGAAATTAGCTTGGATGTGTGACAAATTTCTGGATTGGGGTTATCCCAGAATTTTAGTTACTGATGCAACTCAGAGAGCTAAACAAATTTATAGGGGGACACTTTTGGTGCCTAAACAGAAGAAAGAGACCCTTAAACGGATACCATTCATGTCCTCCTATAGCCCAGTTAGCAGACGAGTATCAGCCATCCTTAAAAAACATTGGCCGCCTTTGGGATAAACAAGTAATATTGATGAATTTCTGAGTCCACCGATTATATCCTACAGGCAGTGTCCTAGCCTGCGGGATAAATTAGTACACTCGCTATTTGAGAAGGGAACAACTTACAGATAGGCGACGTTCATGCCCCACAAGATGGGCAATTACCCATGCTTGGGTCACTCATGTTGTGGGAAAATGGCGAAGAGAGACAAATTTTACCATTCCCAAACAGGTGCTACCTTTCAGATTAAAGATCGCTATACCTGCTCCTCATCCGACACAATATATTTGATAACATGTACATGTGGACTACAGTACGTGAGGGAAACCACCATGGAGGTGAGGAGCAGGGTAGTTAAGCATAAAAGCAATATTAAAACCAAACATCTAGATCTACCAATCCCACGTCATTTATATGATAAGGGCCATTCGGTTGCCCAACTTAAGTTTCGAGTGGTTGATCGGGTTCCTTTATCTGTAAAAGGGGGGGGGGGGGGGGTAGGATTAAGGTTCTAAAGAAAAAGGAACTCCAGTGGATATTCCATTTGGTTACAATGACCCCTAAGGTTCTAAACCATGAATGTAATGCTCCAGCGTATTTTTAGATAATAGGCCTATCTGTTAGTGTACTGCATCACTTTCTGCACTTATGTGCAATTTTATTTACACTTGCCTTGTTTTTAATTTAATTACAGGTTACACTGGTTGTCGTAATGGCGAAAATTCTTAGTTTTGTGATGGTCCGATATCCTTACTGGTTTATACCCAGGCATCATGCACATGTCCCGCACATATATACAGATTTTAGAGCAAGATGCTGTGAAATTATTAGGGAAATTTATAAATCAGTAAGCTTGAATTTAAATTCTTATGATCATTAGAGAGATCACTGCTGAATAATTAATGTTAATAAATAAGATTGGAACTAGTTACCATGATTGGTCCCATTCACCTGTATTCCTATATATGAGGGGATGTCATGGATATCCCAAAGGTTTTTTTAAAATAATTATTACAAAGAAAAAGATTTCCTCTTTAATGGATGGCGAAGGGCGAAATTACCAAATTAGGTGCTCAACATTGTAGTGGTAAAGTATGAGTATTTCTATTATATTCCATCATATGTATGGGAAAGGATGTTGCAGGATGTAAAACTATAATAGTAGCACCAGCAGATACAAACTTCATATGGCGAGATTTCCAATGGCATATGTGGTTTGCTCATGTTCCTTATGTTATAATGATGTGCGTTTATGCCCTGCAAATACATATTAACTGACATCAGGGGCTGACACACATTAAAGGTTACAATATGGGATGCATGTTATTAACATATTGGATTTCCTATTGATTTCAGAGAGTTTGGATGAGAAATAAATTCACTATGTATCCATTAGTGTATTAGGTAATCACGGTTATGTAGATTTGTTTTAGGTCTGTTGACATCACACCTGTGTGCGATAGACCTATAGATAGTGTATGTATCATTCCCATGGTAACAAGGATTCTCGTTAATCTTTGGTTGATCCCGCTTGTGCGCGGTAGATCTGCGTTTGGGTCTGGTGGAAGGAACGCAATAACCCCTTGATCATTCCGCACGTGCACAGTAGGCCTTTTGAGGATGTAGTTACATTTCTTTTTTTTTTTTTATAAATTCTTTATTTATTGCAGGTAATTGTTCAATAACTGAGTTACAACTTTAAGATTCAACCTTATTCACATTGCCAGTGTGCCTCAGTATTATAGGAATGGATAGTTAGAGAATAGAGATGAGCGAACGTGTTCGTCCGAGCTTGATATTCGTGCGAATATTAGGGTGTTCGGGATGTTCGTTATTCGTAACGAACACCATGCGGTGTTCGTGTTACTTTCACTTCCTTCCCTGAGACGTTAGCGCGCTTTTCTGGCCAATTGAAAGACAGGGAAGGCATTACAACTTCCCCCTGTGTTGTTCCAGCCCTATACCACCCCCCTGCTGTGAGTGGCTGGGGTGATCAGGTGTCCGCCGAATATAAAAGTCGGCCCCTCCCGCGGCTCGCCTCAGATGCCGTGTGAGTTAGATGAGGGACAGTGCTGTTTGTACCGGAGCTGCTGTAGGGAAAGAATTGGTAGTTAGTGTAGGCTTCAAGACCCCCAAAGGTCCTTATTAGGGCCACTGATAGCTGTGTATTGGCTGCTGTTAGCAGTGGCAATTATTTTTTTTCTCAAAATCGCCTCTGCAGAGCGTTGCACCCGGCATTAGGGACAGAAGTGCTGCATAGGTAGGGAGAGTGTTAGGAGTGAGTGTAGCCTTCAAGAACCTCAACGGTCCTTTCTAAGGCCATATTTAACCGTGTGCAGTACTGTGCTGGCTGCTGTTAGCTGTGCTGCATTTTTTTTTTCTTCTCAAAATCGCCTCTGCAGAGCATTGCACCCTCCATTGATACTGCAGGGAAAGAATTGTGTAGGCAGGGCCACAACACAGTTATTATTCATTGAATATACGCAGTGCTGCCTTTTGGTGGAAAAAAACTGAAAATAATTGTATTTGTCCTGCCTCTGTCCGTCCTAAGGGCGGTGGACACGTGTCGGCTGCATGTGCAACGTTTAAAAATCAGACGCACCCAGCTACGTTTTACTCCTGGCTTCGCCATTTGCTTTCCTTAATTGGGAAAAAAAATACCTGCTCTGCCAGAGTTAATAACTCTGCTACCCTCACGTTCTGTGACACATTAGCAGGGACACAGCACAGTTATTAAACTTCTCATGTTCATTGAATATACGCAGTGCTGCCTTTTGGTGGAAAAAAACTGAAAATAATTGTATTTGTCCTGCCTCTGTCCGTCCTAAGGGCGGTGGACACGTGTCGGCTGCATGTGCAACGTTTAAAAATCAGACGCACCCAGCTACGTTTTACTCCTGGCTTCGCCATTTGCTTTCCTTAATTGGGAAAAAAAATACCTGCTCTGCCAGAGTTAATAACTCTGCTACCCTCACGTTCTGTGACACATTAGCAGGGACACAGCACAGTTATTAAACTTAGATTATTCATTCACTAGAGGCAGTGGGGCCTTTCGTTTTCAAAAAACGGAAAAAATTATATTTGGCTGCAGTCTTGCACCAATTTATTTCCTGCCTGTGAAATCAAATCACTGGTAATACAGCATGCTGAGGGGTAGGGGTAGGCCTAGAGGACGTGGACGCGGCCGAGGACGCGGAGGGCCAAGTCAGGGTGTGGGCACAGGCCGAGCTCCTGATCCAGGTGTGTCGCAGCCGACTGCTGCGCGATTAGGAGAGAGGCACGTTTCTGGCGTCCCCACATTCATCGCCCAATTAATGGGTCCACGCGGGAGACGGTTATTAGAAAATGAGCAGTGTGAGCAGGTCCTGTCCTGGATGGCAGAAAGTGCTTCGAGCAACCTATCGTCAACACGCAGTTCTGCGCCGTCCACTGCTGCAAATCCGAATCCTCTGTCTGCTGCTCCTCCTTCCTCCCAGCCTCCTCACTCCACTACAATGACACCTGCTCAGGAGCGGGAACACTCCCAGGAACTGTTCTCGGGCCCCTGCTTAGATTGGGCAGCAGCGGTTCCTCTCCCACCAGAGGAGTTTATCGTCACTGATGCCCAACCATTCGAAAGTTCTCGGGGTCCGGGGGAAGAGGCTGGGGACTTCCGCCAACTGTCTCAACAACTTTCTGTGGGTGAGGAGGACGATGACGATCAGACACAGTTGTCTTGCAGTGAGGTAGTAGTAAGGGCAGTAAGTCCGAGGGAGCAGCGCACAGAGGATTCGGAGGAAGAGCAGCAGGACGATGAGGTGACTGACTCCACCTGGTGTGCAACGCTTACTCAGGAGGACAGGTCTTCAGAGGGGGAGTCAAGGGCATCAGCAGGGCAGGTTGCAAGAGGCAGTGCGGTGGCCAGGGGTAGAGGCAGGGCCAGACCGAATAATCCACCAACTGTTTCCCAAAGCGCCCCCTCGCGCCATGCCACCCTGCAGAGGCCGAGGTGCTCTAAGGTCTGGCAGTTTTTCACAGAGACGCCTGACGACCGACGAACAGTGGTGTGCAACCTTTGTCGCGCAAAGCTCAGCCGGGGAGCCAACACCAACAGCCTCACCACCACCACCATGCGCAGACATATGATGGCCAAGCACCCCACAAGGTGGGACGAAGGCCGTTCAGCGCCTCCGGTTTGCACCCCTGCCTCTCCCCCTGTGCCCCAACCTGCCACTGAGATCCAACCCCCCTCTCAGGACACGGGCACTACCGCCTCATGGCCTGCACCCACACCCTCATCTCCGCTGTTCTCGGCCCCATCCAGCAGTGTAGTTCAGCGCATCGTCCAGCCGTCGCTTGCGCAACTGTTGGAGCGCAAGCGCAAGTACGCCGCCACGCACCCGCACGCTCAAACGTTAACCGTCCGCATAGCAAAATTCATCAGCCTTGAGATGCTGCCGTATAGGGTTGTGGAAACGGAGTCCTTCAAAAGTATCATGGAGGCGGCGGCCCCGCGCTACTCAGTTCCCAGTCGCCACTACTTTTCCCGATGTGCCGTCCCAGCCCTGCACGACCACGTCTCCCGCAACATTGTACGCGCCCTCACCAACGCGGTTACTGCCACGGTCCACTTAACAACGGACACGTGGACAAGCACAGGCGGGCAGGGCCACTACATCTCCCTGACGGCACATTGGGTGAATTTAGTGCAGGCTGGGACAGAGTCAGAGCCTGGGACCGCTCACGTCCTACCCACCCCCAGAATTGCGGGCCCCAGCTCGGTGGTGGTATCTGCGGAGGTGTATGCTTCCTCCACTAAAGCACCCTCCTCCTCCTCCTCCTCTGTCTCGCAATCAAGATGTGTTAGCAGCAGCATGTCGCCAGCAGTCGGTGTCGCGCGGTGTGGCAGCACAGCGGTGGGCAAGCGTCAGCAGGCCGTGCTGAAACTACTCAGCTTAGGCGATAAGAGGCACACGGCCCACGAACTGCTGCAGGGTCTGATAGAGCAGACCGCCACTGGCTTGCGCCGCTGAGCCTCCAACCGGGCATGGTCGTGTGTGACAACGGCCGTAACCTGGTGGCGGCTCTGCAGCTCGGCAGCCTCACGCACGTGCCATGCCTGGCCCACGTCTTTAATTTGGTGGTTCAGCGCTTTCTGAAAAGCTACCCACGCTTGTCAGACCTGCTCGTAAAGGCGCGCCGGCTCTGCGCACATTTCCGCAAGTCCCACACGGACGCTGCCACCCTGCGCACCCTGCAACATCACTTTAAGCTGCCAGTGCACCGACTGCTGTGCGACGTGCCCACACGGTGTAACTCTACGCTCCACATGTTGGCCGGGCTCTATGAACAACGTAGAGCTATAGTCGAATACCAACTCCAACATGGGCGGCGCAGTGGGAGTCAGCCTCCTCAATTCCTTTCAGAAGAGTGGGCCTGGTTGGCAGACATCTGCCATGTCCTTGGTAATTTTCAGGAGTCTACGTAGGGGGTGAGCGGCGATGCTACAATCATTAGCGTCACCATTCCTCTGCTATGCATCTTGAGAAATTCCCTGCAAACCATAAAGGCAGCTGCTTTGCGCTCGGAAACGGGGGCGGGGGAAGACAGTATGCCGCTGGATAGTCAGGGCACCCTCCTGTCTATTTCTCAGCGCGTACAGGAGGAGGAGGAGGAGCATGAGGAGGATGAGGAGGAGGGGGAAGAGACAGCTTGGCCCGCTGCTGACGGTACACCGGCTGATTGCCTGTCATCCTTTCAGCGTGTATGGCCTGAGGAGGAGGAGGAGGAGGAGGAGGATCCTGAAAGTGATCTTCCTAGTGAAGACAGCCATGTGTTGCGTACTGGTACCCTGGCACACATGGCTGACTTCATGTTAGGATGCCTTTCTCGTGACCCTCGCGTTGCACGCATTCTGGCCACAACGGATTACTGGGTGTACACACTGCTCGACCCACGCTATAAGGAGAACCTGCCCACTCTCATTCCCGAAGAGGAAAGGGGTTCGAGAGTGTTGCTATACCACAGGACCCTTGCGGACAAGCTGATGGTAAAATTCCCAGCCGACAGCGCTAGTGGCAGAAGGAGCAGTACCGAGGGCAAGGTAGCAGGGGAGGTGCGGAGATCGAGCAGCATGTACATCCCAGGCAGTGCAACAGTCTTTAAGGGCCTGGCCAGCTTTATGGCTCCCCACCAAGACTGTGTCACCGCTCCCCAGTCAAGGCTGAGTCGGCGGGAGCACTGTAAAAGGATGGTGAGGGAGTACGTAGCCGATCGCACGACCATCCTCGGTGACGCCTCTGCCCCCTACAACTACTGGGTGTCGAAGCTGGACACGTGGCCTGAACTAGCGCTGTATGCCCTGGAGGTGCTTGCTTGTCCTGCGGCTAGCGTCTTGTCGGAGAGGGTGTTTAGTGCGGCTGGGGGAATCATCACAGATAAGCGTAGCCGCTTGTCAACCGACAGTGCCGACAGGCTAACACTCATCAAGATGAACAAAGGCTGGATTTCCCCAGACTTCTGTTCTCCACCAGCGGACAGCAGCGATACGTAAGCAATACGTAGGCTGCACCCGTGGATGGAAGCTACGTTCTCTCTCACCATCCAAAACGGGGACATTTCTGCTTCATCAATCTGTGTCTAATATTCCTCCTCCTCCTCCTGCTCCTCCTCCTGAAACCTCACGTAATCACGCTGAACGGGCAATTTTTCTTAGGGCCACAAGGCTCACTCAAATAATTTTTCTGAACAATTTTTATAAGTTTCAATGCGCTTAAAAGCGTTGGAACTGTAACTTGAACCAATTTTTCGTTACACTGGGCTGCCTCCAGGCCTAGTTACCACTTAAGCCACATTAACCAAAGCGATTAATGGGTTTCACCTGCCCTCTTGGCTGGCCATGGCCAATTTTTGGGATGTACATTAGTACTGTTGATACAGCAATTTTTGTGGGCCCTCGCCTACAGTGTAATCAAATTAATTTTTAGCCCACCTGCATTCCAGCTGACGTTACCTCAGCTGTGTTGGGCAATGCAATGGGATATTTCTATGTACCGCCGGTGGGTTCCAGGGAGCCACCCATGCTGTAGGTGCACACGGAGTGTAACCTACATGTGTCCACTTGTAAAGAACCCCAGTCAGACTGGGGCATGCAGTGTGGGCCGAAGCCCACCTGTTTTACGCACGACATTACTACCTCAGCTGTGTTGGGCAATGCAATGGGATATTTCTATGTACCGCCGGTGGCTTCCTGGCACCCACCCAGGCAGTGGGTCCACAGGGAGTTTAACCTACATGTGTCCACTTCTAAAGAACCCCAGTCAGACTGGGGCATGCAGTGTGGGCCGAAGCCCACCTGTATTACGCACGACATTACTACCTCAGCTGTGTTGGGCAATGCAATGGGATATTTCTATGTACCGCCGGTGGCTTCCTGGCACCCACCCAGGCAGTGGGTCCACAGGGAGTTTAACCTACATGTGTCCACTTCTAAAGAACCCCAGTCAGACTGGGGCATGCAGTGTGGGCTGAAGCCCACCTGTATTACGCACGACATTACTACCTCAGCTGTGTTGGGCAATGCAATGGGATATTTTTGTGTACCGCCGGTGGGTTCCAGGGAGCCACCCATGCTGTAGGTGCACACGGAGTGTAACCTACATGTGTCCATTTGTAAAGAACCCCAGTCTGACTGGGGCATGCAGTGTGGGCCGAAGCCCACCTCTATTACGCACGACATTACTACCTCAGCTGTGTTGGGCAATGCAATGGGATATTTCTATGTACCGCCGGTGGCTTCCTGGCACCCACCCAGGCAGTGGGTCCACAGGGAGTTTAACCTACATGTGTCCACTTCTAAAGAACCCCAGTCAGACTGGGGCATGCAGTGTGGGCCGAAGCCCACCTGTATTACGCACGACATTACTACCTCAGCTGTGTTGGGCAATGCAATGGGATATTTTTGTGTACCGCCGGTGGGTTCCAGGGAGCCACCCATGCTGTAGGTGCACACGGAGTGTAACCTACATGTGTCCACTTGTAAAGAACCCCAGTCTGACTGGGGCATGCAGTGTGGGCCGAAGCCCACCAGTATTACGCACGACATTACTACCTCAGCTGTGTTGGGCAATGCAATGGGATATTTTTGTGTACCGCCGGTGGGTTCCAGGGAGCCACCCATGCTGTGGGTCGACAGGGACTTCACAATAGGGAGTTGTACCTGCCTGTGTCTATGAATTAAAAAGCCCGGTCTAACTGGGGCATGCAGACACCTTGACAGAATGAATAGTGTGTGGCACATAGGTTCCCCATTGCTATGCCCACGTGTGCAGCTCCTGATGGCGGTGGCACAGAATTCTATTTCTCATTGCTTCTGTACAGCATTGTGGGCTATCGCCCCGCCCCTTTTAAAGAGGGTCGCTGCCTAGCCGTGCCAACCCTGTGCAGTGTGTGCCTGCGGTCCCTCGTCATGGCAGACGCACTTCTAAATAGACATGAGGGTGGTGTGGCATGAGGGCAGCTGAAGGCTGCGCAGGGACACTTTGGTGTGCGCTGTGGGGGGGAGGGGGGGAGGTGGGCAGCATGTAACCCAGTAGAAGTGGCAGTGGAGTGTCATGCAGGCGGTGATTGTGCTTTGTTGGAGGTAGTGTGGTGCTTAGCAAAGGTATGCCATGCTAATGATGGCTTTTCAGAAGTAAAAGTTGTTGGGAGGGGGGGGGGGGGCACTCTTGCCGGTATTCTGGCTTAATAGTGGGACCTGTGAACTTGAGATGCAGCCCAACATGTAGCCCCTCGCCTGCCCTATCCGTTGCTGTGTCGTTCCCATCACTTTCTTGAATTGCCCAGATTTTCACACATGAAAACCTTAGCGAGCATCGGCGAAATACAAAAATGTTCTGGTCGCCCATTGACTTCAATGGGGTTCGTTATTCGAAACGAACCCTCGAACATCGCGGGAAGTTCGTTTCGAATAACGAACACCCGAACATTTTGGTGTTCGCTCATCTCTATTAGAGAATATTTCTACATAAACATAAAAACATGTCAAATAGAGATGAGTGAGCACCAAAATGCTCTAGTGCTCGTTACTCGAGTCGAACTTTCAGTGATGCTCGAGAGTTCGTTTCGAGTAACGAACCCCATTGAAGTTAATGGGCGACTCGAGCATTTTTATATATGACTGGTGCTCCGCTAAGGTTTTCATTTGTGAAAATCTTAGCAAATCACCAGTCATGTAAAAAACACAGAAATGGATAGGGCAGGCGAGGAGCAACATGCAGGGCTGCATTTCGGGCTCCGAGGTCTCACTATTAAGCCACAATAGTGGCAAGAGTGAGACCCCCCCCCCCCTGTCAGCATTAAGATCGTTCTTCTCTGCCACAGCTGTAACAGCTGTGGCAGAGAAGAACAATGTTAGCCTATTGAATTCAATGGAGCCGGCAATACAGAAGGCTCGATTGAAAGCAATGGGCTGCCGGCAAGTGCGGAATGAATTTTCGGGAAGGGCTTAAAAATATAAGCCCTTACCTGAAAAAGAAAGATTTTAGTGTAAAAAAGAATAAAAATGCAGGCATTCTCTTTAATGGAGCCGCTGCTGCTGCTGGCGACTCCATTGAAGACAATGGTCCGCTGGCACACCTGAATTCTTTTTCAGGGAAGGGCTTTACATATAAGCCATTCCCTGGAAATGAATTAAAAGTGATTTAAAAAACAAAAAAAAATAGATACTCACCTCCCTTCAGCTGCCAGGGCACAGCTGTGTCTTCTCCTGCTGTCCCCTACACTGTGGTGCTGAACAGCTGTCATTCAGCTGAGAGCTGCGCTGAGCCAATCAGAGGCAGCATTCACTCACCCATTCATGAATTCATGAATGGGTGTGAGTGAGATCTGCCTCTGATTGGTCAGGCTGTGACCAATCAGAGGCAGCTCATTCAGCAGGCGGGGATTTTAAATCCCCGGCTGCTGAATACTACAGAGAGCAGTTCAGGAGAACTGCCAGCTGGCTGCAGCTGAACTCCGTCTGCCGGGACCAGATGAGTATATATATATATTTTTTATTTTTACACATTTCTGGATGAATTGCAGGGAAGGGCTTATATATTTAAGCCCTTCCCGAAAATTCATTGTGCGATCGCCAGCAGTCCATTGCTTTCAATGGAGCCGGCTGTATTGCCGGCTCCATTGAATTCAATTTGCTAACATCGTTCTGCCGGGACAAGGTGAGTATATTTTTTTTTTACTTTTTACACATTTTAGGATGATTTTCAGGTAAGGGCTTATATTTATAAGCCCTTCCCGAAAATTCATCCGGCGCTAGCCGGCAGCCCATTGCTTTCAATGGAGCCGGCTGTATTGCCGGCTCCATTGAATTCAATGGTCAGTGCTCGTTTAATCGAGACGAGCACCGCGTGGTGCTCGTCTCGAGTAATGAGCATCTCGAGCACCCTAATACTCGAACGAGCATCAAACTCGGACGAGTATGCTCGCTCATCTCTAATGTCAAACGGTATGATATAATAAATCAAATCTTGCCTAACTTCCTGGCTCCGTCTGTGGTTCTTTCCACTGTACACTGTGTAGAACTTCATACCTTTATGCACTGTATAACATATTAAATAGTGTCTAGTGAGACAGACAAGACACATGAAGGGTGTACACAAGGGATGCAGGTAGGTATATAGCTGATGGTATTAGAGGGGGTGAGGGGTGCAACTGGGTAGTTTAGCTAGTTTGGGGGTTAAGTAACCAACGGTATTCTTCTGAGTCTTGGAAAACTATCCAGTGGTACCATGTTTTACGGTACCTTTCTTGTGTACCCTTTAGTGCTGCAGAGAGGTCCTCCATCTCCTTAATCCAGTTAACTGTGTTTAGCCATAGTGCCAGCGATGGCGGGGCTGTCTGTCTCCAACGTCTGGCTATACATGACCTCGCCGCGCTCACCAAGAAACATACTACCGATTTTTTGTAGGTAGCCAGCGGGATATCACTGTGATGTAGGAGGAAGAGCGCTGGTGTTTTTGGTAGAGTGAAATGAGTAAACTTAGTGGAGATCTGCCAGACCTTTGACCAGAAGCCCGCCAGCACCGGACAGTCCCAAAAGACATGCAACATGGTCCCTTGCTCCGATCCGCATCTCCAACACATGGGGGAGACCGACGGGTATATCTTATGCAGATTGGAGGGCACCCTATACCATCTGGAGAGAATCTTAAAGCTGGATTCTTGTATTCTGCTGGAGATGGATGAAGAATGTGTGCTAATGAATATTTTGTCTGTTTCCTCTGTGGTGAGATTGATTCCCAGTTCCTCCTCCCATTTCTCAATGTATCTTGGGGGAGCGGTTTCCGGTTGTGAAATAAGGATATTGTAAATTCTGGATAGAGTGTGTCTAGAGGGGCCCTCTTCAGTGCATATTGCTTCAAATTGTGTTTTTGGACGGGAGAACCCATTTGGCTGAGTTAAGGACTGTAGGAAGTGTCTTAGCTGTAGTATCTGCCAAAATGGGAGTGGGGCTGGAACGGTGGGCCCTCTCAACGTGTCCACCGAAAGCCACTGGCCGTTTTGTATAAAATGTTCAGCCCTATATCTACCTTCTGTGAGCCATGTACGGAATATTCCCTTCTCCCCTGCCATACGGAAGTCTGGGTTACCTAGGATCGGGAACAGTGGGGATGGCCTGGGGGATATATCTGTCCTCTCCAATACTTTGGCAGCAATTGACAGTGTAGGACCGATAGTGGGGTGTCACGTCAACTCTCCCGGGCTGGGGCAGTCCGACCAGGGGAGGACCACCAACGGCGAATGAGATGCGGCTTGTTCGATGGCTATCCACTGCTTGAGTGCATAGTGCCGATGCCAGTCTATTATGTGTACCAGGTGAGCCGCTTGGTGGTATCTCACAAAGTCCGGCAACCCCAGACCGCCCTCTTTTTTTGGCCTAGACAGTGTGTTACGTGCTATCCGGGATATCTTTCCTGCCCAGATAAATGTGGTGATAAGAGAGAGAAGGTGTTGGAAAAAACTCTTTGGGACATGTATGGGGAGGGCTTGGATTAGATATGGGACTCTGGGAAGGATATTCATTTTAATGATTGCTCCTCTGCCAAACCAAGAGAATGTGCTTTTGGTCCATGAGCTAAGGTCTTGTCTGACCCTATTTAGGAGCGCTGGGAAGTTGGCCATGTATAGGTCCTCACTGTTCGGCGTTAAGTTTGTTCCCAGATAGTGAATATGGTCCCTTGCCCATGTGAATGAGAAGAAGTCCTTCAGTTCTTCTACTAGGGATTGTGTGAGTGAGACATTGAGCGCTGCCGACTTGTGGTAATTGATTTTGAAATTAGATAATGCGGAGTAATGCTTGATCTCGGCCATAAGGTTTGGTAGAGTGACTCGTGGGTCGGAAATAAAGAATAGGAGATCGTCTGCATAGGCCGCTATCTTGTGTCCTGTGTCACCTGTTGTGATCCCGTGCATATTTGGGTTGGCGCGGATTTTTGTCAGCAATGGCTCAAGACATAGAATGAAAATCAAAGGTGACAGAGGGCATCCCTGTCTCGTACCATTCGAGATGGGGAAAGGCGCTGAGAGCTGGCCATTTACTCTTACTGATGCTGTTGGATGGGAGTATAGGCTCGTGATCCACTGTAGCATGTTAGGTCCCATTCCCATGTGTGTCATGGTTGCAAACAGGAAGTCCCACTCCACCCTGTCGAAGGCTTTACCTGCGTCTGTGGACAATAGGCATATTGGCAAGGGAAGTTTGCGCGCTGCATGAATTAGATTAATGGCTTTAGTTGTATTGTCCCTTGCCTCTCTCATTGGGACGAAACTGACCTGGTCTTTGTGGATTGTAGTTTGTAGGTAGGGGGAGATCCTGTTTGCAAGGATTTTGGTGAACAATTTCAGGTCAGCATTTAGCAGGGAAATTGGGCGGTAGCTTTGGCACTGTGAGGGGTCTTTACCCTCTTTAGGGATGACCGAGATATGTGCTGTTAGGGTGTCTCTGGGAATTTCGTTCCCGGTGGTTATGGAATTAAATGCCTGGATGAAGTGGGGTGCTAGAATTTCCGTGTATTTCTTGTAGTATGTTAAAGTAATCCCGTCTGGACCCGGGGCTTTTCCGGGCCGGGAGGCTGCGAGCGCTTCTGCTAGTTCATTTGGGGAGATGGGTGCTTCCATCATGTCTATTGCCTCCTGCGGGAATTTGCAGAAGTTCGCCAGCTGAAGGTATTCTCGAATTATGGCTCTCTTTTGCTCTCTAGCCAGGGTTGACTGTGGGGGGGATAGGTTGTAAAGAGAGTGGTAATATTCCCGGAATGCACCAGCTATCTGTTGCGGTAGGTGTTGTGCGTGGCCTTTGGGGTTGTTGATATGCGGGACATATGTTCTGGCTCTTGTGGTCCGCAGGGCTCGTGCCAGTGTGCGACTGGGTTTATCTCCAAACTCATAAAAGTGACATCTGCATTTTGCTATGCCTGCTTTGGCCCGCCCCAGGCAGTAAGAGCGGACCTTTTCCCTGAGTTGGATCAATTCTGCCCCTCTAGCGCTGTCGTGGGTAGATTTATGAGTGGACTCTAGCTCTTGGATCTGGTCCAGTAGCTTTTTAAGGTGTGCGGATCGTTCCTTTTGGATGCGGGAGCCTAGGTTGACGCACAGCCCGCAGATTACGCATTTGTACACCTCCCAGATCGTTAGTGGGTCTACATCTGGCGTTGTATTACAGGTAAAGTAGTCTTTTATCGTTTTGTGGATTTCGTCCGAGATTTCCGGGTCGTGGAGGAACGATTCATTGAATCGCCAATACCATGTTCTGTTGTATAAGGAGGGTAGTTTTACTGTTAATGTGATCATGGCATGGTCTGAAAAGGTAATGTTGTCTATTGTTGCCGAGACTAAGGACGATAGTGTGGAATGTTGGAGGAGGATGTAGTTAATTCTGGAGTACGTGTTGTGTGGGTGGGGGAAGAATGTGTAGTCTTTGGTTGTGGGGTGCAATATTCTCCATGCGTCTACAAGTTGGTGTGTGTGGAGTGTTCTTTTGATCCTGCGGTGTACAGAGGCGGAGAGGCTGTCAGATCCCTTAGATGTATCTATCCATGGGTCAAGGGGGACATTAAAGTCTCCTCCTAGCACCAGGGTGCCCTCTTTGAATTTGTTCAAGTCCTCCAGGATCCTTTCGAGAAAGGACTGCTGGTCGGAGTTGGGGGAATAAATCGCGGCAAATGTGACTGGTGTGCTGGCGAGCTTACCTTTGAGAAACAGGTACCTGCCTCCCGGGTCGTATCGCATCTCCCCATGCTCCCATGGAATGGAGTTGGCTAGGAGGATTGAGACCCCTTTGGACTTGGACTCAGCGTTCATACTGTGGTATGCTTTTGGGAACCTGGCGTCCGTGAACCCTGGGCAACCGTTCGTACGGAAGTGGGTTTCCAGGATGAAGGCTACCTGTGCTCTCTTCTTCCATAGTAGACCATAAGGACCGTTCCTCTGGAACGTTTAGGCCCTGTGCATTAATTGAAATTATCGAAAGGTTATTAGGATCCAATGTCATGGTTACCTATGTGCCTTGGGGTTGTCACTAGAAGATAAACAGAGGGAAGGGCGGGAAGAATTGATGTGTAGAGGGAGTGGATGGAAAAGAAAGAGGCGGGGGGGTGGGGGTCAGTTGAAGGGACACATGACACACTAGGGAGAACAAAATCACAAGAAGGCTAACTTCTAACCAACCTAGTGGTTAGCAACTACAACTTAATCAGGGAGCCTGATGCCTCCAAACCGTGAGGCCGGACCAGGTCCCCTGATGCCCTACTGGGGCAAACATGGAAGTGCACCGAATCAGCAAGGCCACCTCCGGGTTCCCAAGTCTGTTGACTGTGTCTATCAAATAGAGGGGGAACCGTATTATTTTCTTGTGGTAGTTCCTTTCCTTTGCAATCCTACCTGGGAGCTCCAGGCCGCCGCCGATGAAAGATCTAATGTGTGGGAAACTATGAGTGGGTCTGTTACTGTATAGACCGCTAGTTGTAGGGCTGCTTCCGCCTGAGGGCACTTTTTGAAGAACTTTCAATGGTGAAAACGAACGAGAACGAAGACAATAAGTCCCGTGTTCAATGTGTATATCATGTGAGTCTATTTCCAGGGCTGGGAAGTTGGTGTCCTCCGCTTGGGGGACTCTTTGGCTCAGGGGATTGTGGAGGCTAAGTCCATGGGTTCAGTCCAATCCGGGATCGGGACCGCTGGGACCTCCAGGAACCTAAACGCTCCTTCCAGGTCTGTCAGGGATCTAACAATAAAGATGCGTCCTCTTTTTCGGAGGATCAGATGGAAAGGATGACCCCCTTTATATGTGGCTGCCTGGAGCAAGGGACGGATCATTTTCCTGGTGTTGAGGGTCAGCCTAGAGACGTCGGGCAAGATAGTGATCTCCGCTCCATTGAATTTGACTGGGCCTCTTTCCCAGGCCAGTCGTTGGATTTCCTCTTTTTGCCTATAAAAATGCACCCGACATATCACGTCCCTAGGCAGATTGGCGTTCCGTGTTCTGCCCCCCAGGGTCCTCTGGACCCTGTCCAGTTCTATTATTCTGTCCTCCAGGCGCTGCATTAGTTTATTGAAGATGGCAGTTACACAGTCATGCAATGCGTCTGGGGGAATGTCTTCTGGGAGGCCTCGTAGTTTTAGGTTGTTGCGGCGACATCTGTTCTCGATGTCATCAAGATGGAAGGTCAGGTCTGTAATCTGTTTCTGCTGTTTTTCTACTATTAGTGAGAGTTGTTGATAGTCCGTAGACGAGACCTCTGGGTTTTCCTCGAGGGCCGTAACCCGTTCTGTGAGGGCCTGTACTGAGTGACTGACTGTAGTGATGGCTTTGTCATGTTTTTCTTCTATACGTCGCAGTTGGATTTCAAGATCTGTCTTGGTAGGTAACGCACGAATCATGACCCACAAGGCAAGAAATCACTGGAGCAGGAGGAACACCAGATGGTCAAACTGAATTTGTCACTGTAGGGTTCAGAACTAAAATATAACTTTTATTGAATCTTTATAAAAAAGAACTTGATGAACAAGTCTCAAATAGGACACACATATAGCTAAAAGAGAGTACTCCTTAAACAAAATTCCCAGAGATGACGGAATGGCCGTATTTTGGGATAGAGAATTTAAAGCTATACAACTTTAAAAGGAGTAGACCATAGAAGGTTCAAAACAATCAGTGATTTGCTACAGAATTATGTAGTGTAGCTATAACCTTTTACTCAAAGGGTCAAACTAGCTAGTACGTTCAGAAGTTTCTCAGAACACCAACAACCTCGAGAAGTCTCCATAGCCCTCTAATCGAGGGGTTAACTCGGTGATTGGGTTCAGAATTGTTGGAACTTCACACGTTACCCCAGCCTAGTTTAGTGCACAGGGGTATACATAAATCCCTCTAAATTGCACTCCAATAGAGACTTCAGGGTAATCTCAGCAGAAAAGAGAAGATCCACTCCTCCCAGATCTAGTCCACTATATATAGATAACTTCCCATGTGGCTATATCTGATGGAGAATAGACCATTGATAACTTAGAAAAAATTCCAAAATTGATTACTTCCAATCCAAAATAAGGAGAGGAAAGATAATCCATCAATTATATGGAATAGTCTTAGGACGTCACTTCTTAAGAAAAATTATGCGGTTCGACGCGTTTCTGCTACAGTTAGAGTAGCGTCATCAGGAACCAAATTCCATATCTGGACGTCAAAAAGTCAGTAAACAACGTCCTTAAACTGCTCGACAAAAATTAGATTGTAGCGGAAGTTGTAATGGTAAAGGAGAGGTAGACGATGCTAGCATTCAAAGGGTTAAATATCCCCCAGAGATTCCCCCCTAGAAAGCATTAGGTGGAGCTACAAGGCACTCTATTTTAATAGGCTATATGACGACACACCCTGGAATCAAGGGAGGAGTTATCCACTACTGAAACCCTGTTGAGACACACTATGGGTCATTAGCCGCCAGCCTACCACAGAGGCTGGTGCTGCTACCTTCTCTCGTTCTTAGTGCTTTCTAGGGGGGAATCTCTGGGGGATATTTAACCCTTTGAATGCTAGCATCGTCTACCTCTCCTTTACCTTTACAACTTCCGCTACAATCTAATTTTTGTCGAGCAGTTTAAGGACGTTGTTTACTGACTTTTTGACGTCCAGATATGGAATTTGGTTCCTGATGACGCTACTCTAACTGTAGCAGAAACGCGTCGAACCGCGTATTTTTTCTTAAGAAGTGACGTCCTAAGACTATTCCATATAATTGATGGATTATCTTTCCTCTCCTTATTTTGGATTGGAAGTAAAGTAATCAATTTTGGAATTTTTTCTAAGTTATCAATGGTCTATTCTCCATCAGATATAGCCACATGGGAAGTTATCTATATATAGTGGACTAGATCTGGGAGGAGTGGATCTTTTCTTTTCTGCTGAGATTACCCTGAAGTCTCCATTGGAGTGCAATTTAGAGGGATTTATGTATACCCCTGTGCACTAAACTAGGCTGGGGTAACGTGTGAAGTTCCAAAAATTCTGAACCCAATCACCGAGTTAACGCCTCGATTAGAGGGCTACGGAGACTTCTCGAGGTTGTTGGTGTTCTGAGAAACTTCTGAACGTACTAGCTAGTTTGACCCTTTGAGTAAAAGGTTATAGCTACACTACATAATTCTGTAGCAAATCACTGATTGTTTTGAACCTTCTATGGTCTACTCCTTTTAAAGCTGTATAGCTTTAAATTCTCTATCCCGAAATACGGCCATTCCGTCATCTCTGGGAATTTTGTTTAAGGAGTGCTCTCTTTTAGCTATATGTGTGTCCTATTTGAGACTTGTTCATCAAGTTCTTTTTTATAAAGATTCAATAAAAGTTATATTTTAGTTCTGAACCCTACAGTGACAAATGACCCACAAGGCATGCAGTGTTTGGGAGTCATCAGCAGGTGGTGTTATTGAGTTGTCAGGGGTCGTCTTTGTAGGTAGCTGTGAGGGGTAAGGGCCAGTGTGAGGACGAGTGTGGGGGGACAGTGAGCCCTCTTGTTCTTCTGTAGTTATAGCTGCATTTTCCTTTGTGGGTTGTGTGGGGGATGCTCCTCTACTGTATGCGCTAGTCCTTGTATTCGTGTTGTGACCTTGTTTGTGCACTCCATTAATATTGCTTTTCTTTCCAGACAATGCGATTATTGTGGCCTCTGGTGTCTGAGTGATGGCTGCCTCAGTGCCTCCTAAGTGGGGCTTTCCCGTAATGTCATGCCCCTGTCTGGGTGCTTCAGCATCCCCCTTTCCCCCTGTGTGGTGAATTGGGTCGGTGGGGTGCTCCTGTGGTGTCCCAGGGTCTGCTGCCCCCTTCCCCTTACTGACCATTATAGTTGTCCCTCCTGGGAGTTGAGATGCCGCGATTTCTGTGTGCCGAGATCCCAGCGCCTTGTGGTGTCTCGGCGCCATGTTGCCTCGGGGAGGTGGGGTTCTTCTTGCTTCCCCGGTGTCTGTGTGTGGAGCCTCTGCCCTTCGATCTTGCTGTGGGGCACCCAACGCGGCCGTGTGCAGGGTTTTGAAGGTGGCAGGGATACTAGCTTCTGGTTCCGGAGCCTCTGCATCTCCGGGGGGCTTTCTGTGTGGACCCGGCACCATGTTAGCAGAGTGCATCAGCGCTCCTGCTGTGCTCTGTATCGGGGAGCCCTTCTCCTTGCTCCGCAGCTATTTGGCTTCCTTCTGCAGCTCCTGGGCTCCCGATATCCGCATTTTCTTTGTGCCCGCTGCTGGAGTAGGTGAGGGAGCCTCTGCTCCTCTGGGCGGTTGCAGAGCAGGCTCCACGTGCAAGCCGGCGGGTCTCCTCTCTGCTCCGGCACTAGTTCCGTTCAGGTATCTGCTCAGGGTGGATCCACGGGACTGTGGCTGGCTCACCCTTCTCTTCCCCACCCTGGTCATCATTCATAAGGCTGCTTGCTGTCTTGTTTCCCCGGTTTCTGAAGTTTAGCGGCAGCGGAGCTCTGGAGCATGCGACCTTACGCCTCCATGTCTAGCCACGCCCCCTGTAGTTATATTTCTAATGTAACGGTGATTCCCCTTAGTTTTAGAATGATCTTGCGCATACGCACTTGATCTCCGGCTGGATCTATTGGTGATATCGTGGTAATTCTCTGGTCACAATGTATGGTGGGGCATGATGCATGCGCAAGAACAATGACTGGACATGCTGACAGGTACACAGAAGAGTATCTCACCATGATGACTCCAGGCACAGGTGAGTTGAATGCTGGTGGGAGGTACTGTCTCACAGATTTCCTGTATTGTGATTTGTCCTGTTAGGGCGCCCACCCACTGGCGTTTTTTTTTCCCTGCGAAATTCGCAGCATTTTTTTCCTGCAGGGGTCTATGGGACTTGTAATGTTAAAATCGCGATCGCGCAAAATCGCAATTTACCGCGATTCGCGGTAAGTTGCGATTTTGCGCGATGGCGATTTTAACATTACAAGTCCCATAGACCCCAGGAGAAAATAAATGCTGGGAATTTCGCAGGGAAAAAAAAACGCCAGTGGGTGGGCGCCCTTATTGTGAAAGGTCTCTATATAAGTGTTGTATGTTGATTGCAATTTTATACTTGAAAAAGACTCTATGATTCGAAACGTTGTATTTTAATCATTCTGGAGGACTAAAAAAGATATTTTTATTTCACTATGGATGCTGCCACTTCCAATTCTTGCATGACTCTGGTGAAGTTATGCTCACCACGTAATACAGACAGCAGACAACAGCATTGCTTGGCATTGTTGTATTCTGACCTGCATTTTTCAAGCACCTATTTAAGGGCGTCCTATTGTTGTCCATATCACAGAGCAAAATTCCCAATGTAAGGCAATAGGAACATAAAAGAACACTGAAAATACACGTTACATGTATATTAACTGTACTTTTATGCATGTTGCCAGCAGACATGGTGCATTTTTTTTACATGCTACTCGTTTAAAACAATGCATACGTCTGAAAAACGTACAAAAATAATGTAATAAATATGGTGCATTTTTCACAGACTGAATAGTCAAATGTCTGAGTGAATGAACCCTTGGAATAATCTGTCTTTAGTCATTTTATAGAGATTTTCTGCAACAAACTTCAATCGAAGGTCCCTGATATATCAATAAAAGAAATCTCTTACAACTGATTTTGAACAGAAAGGCGAGAAGATATTTGATGCTCTGCTCCAAGAGCGAGCCACATGGGTGACTAATCCACAAGAGTGGAAGACCTTGACCTTAAATGCGAGGATGTTCAGTTCTTTTCTCTTAGGTCGTTCAGGAATCCTTCCATATGAACAGGATCTACAGGGCCATGTCAGGACCATCAAATCCGGATCTTTCAAAGGATGTCATCCTCAAGCTCCATTGTGCTGAGTTCCAGGACTACATCCTTTACACAGCTTGGGCTCTGTCCTCTCTACCTGGAGTTTCCTCTTCTGTTCATTTGTATGCTGATACACCTGCACCAAAACCTGACATGCCTTAGAAGACTCAATCCCCCCTTAACGTCCAGTAAAGTACTGTCCGTATGGTTCTTCTTGTCTCCAGAGGGTTTCTCCTACATGTTTCTTGTTGTGACTGTTGCTGCAAACGCTCTGGACTTGTGTTTACCATTTACTATTTATTTTTTTTTTTAATAGTGAAATACCCTATGGCTCTGCTTCTTTATCCCTGGCTACATAGTTTTTTGAGATTTCTGATCTGAGAGGAAACACACTCCTTAATGTGTTTTCTAAAAATATGGTGGATTAGCCCTTTAACTAACTATTCTGATGGATGGGCCACTGGGGTTTCCCCTATGTTGCTTTGAATTGTTACATGCTAGGATGGGGCTGAGTTACTTGCTTCCCCACTCTCTCCAAATTTGGCGTGTTCTTCTTGTCAAGGAGTGAATTTCATCTGGGTTTTTGGTGTTTTTCAAACCTAACATTGCACTACTATTTTTACATTTACATTTGCTCAATTGTTTCCCCCCTTTGTTTATAGATATGCCCTCACTCCCTCACAGTTTATATTGTATGCATGATCTCATTCCATCGTTCTTTTGGACAACATACTGTCTCTCTTTGAGGTATACGCTACCTTAGTGCCTACTCAAATTACGTCATATTTTACCTGTGTTCCACAAAGTTATGGGGTTTAACTTACCCATCAAGAGGTGTAAGGATTTATTACAATACCTCAAACTTAGGCTAAGTTCACACAGGCGAGCAAGCTATCAGGTAAAAAAAAACAACATGATATCACACTTGTCAATAGGGTTTTTTTATGTTTTTGACCTTCATTGAAAGCAATGGGTGATGCATAGAGATGAGCGAACACCAAAATGCTCGGGTGTTCGTTATTCGAAACGAACTTCCCGCGATGTTCGAGGGTTCGTTTCGAATAACGAACCCCATTGAAGTCAATGGGCGACCGGAGCATTTTTGTATTTCGCCGATGCTCGCTAAGGTTTTCATGTGTGAAAATCTGGGCAATTCAAGAAAGTGATGGGAACGACACAGCAACGGATAGGGCAGACGAGGGGCTACATGTTGGGCTGCATCTCAAGTTCACAGGTCCCACTATTAAGCCACAATACCGGCAAGAGTGCCCCCCCCCCTCCCAACAACTTTTACTTCTGAAAAGCCCTCATTAGCATGGCATACCTTTGCTAAGCACCACACTACCTCCAACAAAGCACAATCACTGCCTGCATGACACTCCACTGACACTTCTCCTGGGTTACATGCTGCCCAACCGCCCCCCCTCCCCCCCACAGCGCACACCAAAGTGTCCCTGCGCAGCCTTCAGCTGCCCTCATGCCACACCACGCTCATGTCTATTTAGAATTGCGTCTGCCATGACGAGGGACCGCAGGCACACACTGCAGAGGTTGGCACGGCTAGGCAGCGACCCTCTTTAAAAGTGGCGGGGCGATAGCCCACAATGCTGTACAGAAGCAATGAGAAATAGAATCCTGTGCCACCGCCATCAGGAGCTGCACACGTGGGCATAGCAATGGGGAACCTATGTGCCACACACTATTCATTCTGTCAAGGTGTCTGCATGCCCCAGTCAGACCGCGGTTTTTAATTCATAGACACAGGCAGGTACAACTCCCTATTGTGAAGTCCCTGTGGACCCACAGCATGGGTGGCTCCCTGGAACCCACCGGGCGGTACACAAAAATATCCCATTGCATTGCCCAACACAGCTGAGGTAGTAATGTCGTGCTTAATGCAGGTGGGCTTCGGCCCACACTGCATGCCCCAGTCTGACTGGGGTTCTTTTCAAGTGTACAGATGTAGTAAAAACTCCGTGTGCACCTACAGCATGGGTGGGTGCCAGGAAGCCACCGGCGGTACATAGAAATATCCCATTGCATTGCCCAACACAGCTGAGGTAACGTCAGCTGTAATGCAGGTGGGCTAAAAATTCATTTGATTACACTGTAGGCGAGGGCCCACAAAAATTGCTGTATCAACAGTACTAATGTACATCCAAAAAATTGGCCATGGCCAGCCAAGAGGGCAGGTGAAACCCATTAATCGCTTTGGTTAATGTGGCTTAAGTGGTAACTAGGCCTGGAGGCAGCCCAGTGTAACGAAAAATTGGTTCAAGTTAAAGTTCCAACGCTTTTTAGCGCATTGAAACTTTTAAAAATTGTTCAGAAAAATTAGTTGAGTGAGCCTTGTGGCCCTAAGAAAAATTGCCCGTTCAGCGTGATTACGTGAGGTTTCAGGAGGAGGAGCAGGAGGAGGAGGAGGAATATTAGACACAGATTGATGAAGCAGAAATGTCCCCGTTTTGGATGGTGAGAGAGAACGTAGCTTCCATCCGCGGGTGCAGCCTACGTATTGCTTACGTATCGCTGCTGTCCGCTGGTGGAGAACAGAAGTCTGGGGAAATCCAGCCTTTGTTCATCTTGATGAGTGTTAGCCTGTCGGCACTGTCGGTTGACAAGCGGCTACGCTTATCTGTGATGATTCCCCCAGCCGCACTAAACACCCTCTCCGACAAGACGCTAGCCGCAGGACAAGCAAGCACCTCCAGGGCATACAGCGCGAGTTCAGGCCACGTGTCCAGCTTCGACACCCAGTAGTTGTAGGTGGCAGAGGCGTCACGGAGGACGGTCGTGCGATCGGCTACGTACTCCCTCACCATCCTTTTACAGTGCTCCCGCCGACTCAGCCTTGACTGGGGAGCGGTGACACAGTCTTGGTGGGGAGCCATAAAGCTGTCCAGGCCCTTAAAGACTGTTGCACTGCCTGGGATGTACATGCTGCTCGATCTCCGCACCTCCCATGCTACCTTGCCCTCGGTACTGCGCCTTCTGCCACTAGCGCTGTTGGCTGGGAATTTTACCATCAGCTTGTCCGCAAGGGTCCTGTGGTATAGCAACACTCTCGAACCCCTTTCCTCTTCGGGAATGAGAGTGGGCAGGTTCTCCTTATAGCGTGAGTCGAGCAGTGTGTACACCCAGTAATCCGTTGTGGCCAGAATGCGTGCAACGCGAGGGTCACGAGAAAGGCATCCTAACATGAAGTCAGCCATGTGTGCCAGGGTACCTGTACGCAACACATGGCTGTCTTCACTAGGAAGATCACTTTCAGGATCCTCCTCCTCCTCCTCCTCCTCCTCCTCAGGCTATACACGCTGAAAGGATGACAGGCAATCAGCCGGTGTACCGTCAGCAGCGGGCCAAGCTGTCTCTTCCCCCTCCTCCTCATCCTCCTCATGCTCCTCCTCCTCCTCCTGTACGCGCTGAGAAATAGACAGGAGGGTGCTCTGACTATCCAGCGACATACTGTCTTCCACCGCCCCCGTTTCCGAGCGCAAAGCAGCTGCCTTTATGCTTTGCAGGGAATTTCTCAAGATGCATAGCAGAGGAATGGTGACGCTAATGATTGCAGCATCGCCGCTCACCACCTGGGCAGACTCCTGAAAATTACCAAGGACATGGCAGATGTCTGCCAACCAGGCCCACTCTTCTGAAAAGAATTGAGGAGGCTGACTCCCACTGCGCCGCCCATGTTGGAGTTGGAATTCGACTATAGCTCTACGCTGTTCATAGAGCCTGGCCAACATGTGGAGCGTAGAGTTCCACCGTGTGGGCACGTCGCACAGCAGTCGGTGCACTGGCAGATTAAAGCGATGTTGCAGGGTGCGCAGGGTGGCAGCGTCCGTGTGGGACTTGCGGAAATGTGCGCAGAGCCGGCGCGCCTTTACGAGCAGGTCTGACAAGCGTGGGTAGCTTTTCAGAAAGCTCTGAACCACCAAATTAAAGACGTGGGCCAGGCATGGCACGTGCGTGAGGCTGCCGAGCTGCAGAGCCGCCACCAGGTTACGGCCGTTGTCACACACGACCATGCCCGGTTGGAGGCTCAGCGGCGCAAGCCAGACCCTGCAGCAGTTCGTGGGCCGTGTGCCTCTTATCTCCTAAGCTGAGTAGTTTCAGCACGGCCTGCTGACGCTTGCCCACCGCTGTGCTGCCACACCGCGCGACACCGACTGCTGGCGACATGCTGCTGCTAACACATCTTGATTGCGAGACAGAGGTTGCGGAGGAGGAGGAGGAGGGTGCTTTAGTGGAGGAAGCATACACCTCCGCAGATACCACCACCGAGCTGGGGCCCGCAATTCTGGGGGTGGGTAGGACGTGAGCGGTCCCAGGCTCTGACTCTGTCCCAGCCTCCACTAAATTCACCCAATGTGCCGTCAGGGAGATGTAGTGGCCCTGCCCGCCTGTGCTTGTCCACGTGTCCGTTGTTAAGTGGACCGTGGCAGTAACCGCGTTGGTGAGGGCGCGTACAATGTTGCGGGAGACGTGGTCGTGCAGGGCTGGGACAGCACATCGGGAAAAGTAGTGGCGACTGGGAACTGAGTAGCGCGGGGCCGCCGCCTCCATGATACTTTTGAAGGACTCCGTTTCCACAACCCTATACGGCAGCATCTCAAGGCTGATGAATTTTGCTATGCGGACGGTTAACGTTTGAGCGTGCGGGTGCGTGGCGGCGTACTTGCGCTTGCGCTCCAACAGTTGCGCAAGCGACGGCTGGACGGTGCGCTGAACTACACTGGTGGATGGGGCCGAGGACAGCGGAGGTGAGGGTGTGGGTGCAGGCCATGAGGCGGTAGTCCCCGTGTCCTGAGAGGGGGGTTGCATCTCAGTGGCAGGTTGGGGCACAGGGGGAGAGGCAGGGGTGCAAACCGGAGGCGGTGAACGGCCTTCGTCCCACCTTGTGGGGTGCTTGGCCATCAAATGTCTGCGCATGCTGGTGGTGGTGAGGCTGTTGGTGTTGGCTCCCCGGCTGAGCTTTGCGCGACAAAGGTTGCACACCACTGTTCGTCGGTCGTCAGGCGTCTCTGTGAAAAACTGCCAGACCTTAGAGCACCTCAGCCTCTGCAGGGTGGCATGGCGCGAGGGTGCGCTTTGGGAAACAGTTGGTGGATTATTCGGTCTGGCCCTGCCTCTACCCCTGGCCACCGCACTGCCTCTTGCAACCTGCCCTGCTGCTGCCCGTGCCTCCCCCTCTGAAGACCTGTCCTGTGTAGGCGTTGCACACCAGGTGGGGTCAGTCACCTCATCGTCCTGCTGCTCTTCCTCCGAATCCTCTGTGTGCTGCTCCCTCGGACTTACTGCCCTTACTACTACCTCACTGCAAGACAACTGTGTCTCATCGTCATCGTCCTCCTCACACACAGAAAGTTCTTGAGACAGTTGGCGGAAGTCCCCAGCCTCTTCCCCCGGACACCGGGAACTTTCGAATGGTTGGGCATCAGTGACGATAAACTCCTCTGGTGGGAGAGGAACCACTCCTGCCCAATCTAAGCAGGGGCCCGAGAACAGTTCCTGGGAGTGTTCCCGCTCCTGAGCAGGTGTCATTGTAGTGGAGTGAGGAGGCTGGGAGGAAGGAGGAGCAGCAGACAGAGGATTCTGATTTGCTGCAGTGGACAGCGCAGAACTGCGGGTGGACGATAGGTTGCTCAAAGCACTTTCTGCCATCCAGGACAGGACCTGCTCACACTGCTCATTTTCTAATAACCGTCTCCCGCGTGGACCCATTAATTGCGCGATGAATGTGGGGACGCCAGAAACGTGCCTCTCTCCTAATCGCGCAGCAGTCGGCTGCGACACACCTGGATCAGGAGCTCGGCCTGTGCCCACACCCTGACTTGGCCCTCCGCGTCCTCGGCCGCGTCCACGTCCTCTAGGCCTACCCCTACCCCTCAGCATGCTGTATTACCAGTGATTTGATTTCACAGGCAGGAAATAAATTGGCGCAAGACTGCAGGCCAAATATAATTTATTCCCTTTTTTGAAAACGAAAGGCCCCACTGCCTCTATTGAATGAATAATCTAAGTTTAATAACTGTGCTGTGTCCCTGCTAATGTGTCACAGAACTTGAGGGTAGCAGAGTTATTAACTCTGGCAGAGCAGGTATTTTTTTCCCAATTAAGGAAAGCAAATGCCGAAGCCAGCAGTAAACCGTAGCTGGGTGCGTCTGATTTTTTAACGTTGTACACGCAGCTCACACGTGTCCACAGCCCTTAGGACAGACAGAGGCAGGACAAATAGATTTTGTTTCCCTTTTTTAACACCAAAAGGACCCACTGCGTATATTCAATGAATAATCTAAGTTTAATAACTGTGCTGTGTCCCTGCTAATGTGTCACAGAACTTGAGGGTAGCAGAGTTATTAACTCTGGCAGAGCAGGTATTTTTTTCCCAATTAAGGAAAGCAAATGGCGAAGCCAGCAGTAAACCGTAGCTGGGTGCGTCTGATTTTTTAACGTTGTACACGCAGCTCACACGTGTCCACAGCCCTTAGGACGGACAGAGGCAGGACAAATAGATATCGTTTCCCTTTTTTTACACCAAAAGGCCCCACTGCCTCTATTGAATGAATAATCTAAGTTTAATAACTGTGCTGTGTCCCTGCTAATGTGTCACAGAACTTGAGGGTAGCAGAGTTATTAACTCTGGCAGAGCAGGTATTTTTTTCCCAATTAAGGAAAGCAAATGGCGAAGCCAGCAGTAAACCGTAGCTGGGTGCGTCTGATTTTTTAACGTTGTACACGCAGCTCACACGTGTCCACAGCCCTTAGGACGGACAGAGGCAGGACAAATAGATTTTGTTTGCCTTTTTTTACACCAAAAGGACCCACTGCGTATATTCAATGAATAATCTAAGTTTAATAACTGTGCTGTGTCCCTGCTAATGTGTCACAGAACTTGAGGGTAGCAGAGTTATTAACTCTGGCAGAGCAGGTATTTTTTTCCCAATTAAGGAAAGCAAATGGCGAAGCCAACAGTAAACCGTAGCTGGGTGCGTCTGATTTTTTAACGTTGTACACGCAGCTCACACGTGTCCACAGCCCTTAGGACGGACAGAGGCAGGACAAATAGATTTCTTTTCCCTTTTTTTACACCAAAAGGACCCACTGCGTATATTCAATGAACATGAGAAGTTTAATAACTGTGCTGTGGCCCTGCTAATGTGTCACAGAACTTGAGGGTAGCAGAGTTATTAACTCTGGCAGAGCAGGTATTTTTTTCCCAATTAAGGAAAGCAAATGGCGAAGCCAGCAGTAAACCGTAGCTGGGTGCGTCTGATTTTTTAACGTTGTACACGCAGCTCACACGTGTCCACAGCCCTTAGGACGGACAGAGGCAGGACAAATAGATTTTGTTTCCCTTTTTTTACACCAAAAGGACCCACTGCGTATATTCAATGAATAATAACTGTGTTGTGGCCCTGCCTACACAATTCTTTCCCTGTAGTATCAATGGAGGGTGCAATGCTCTGCAGAGGCGATTTTGAGAAAAAAAAATATGCAGCACAGCTAACAGCAGCCAGCACAGTACTGCACACGGTTAAATATGGCCCTAGAAAGGACCGTTGAGGTTCTTGAAGGCTACACTCACTCCTAACACTCTCCCTGCCTATCCAACACTTCTGTCCCTAATGCCGGGTGCAACGCTCTGCAGAGGCGATTTTGAGAAAGAAAAAAAAAAGGCACTGCTAACAGCAGCCAACACACAGGTATTACTGGCCCTAATAAGGACCTTTGGGGTTCTTAAAGCCTACACTAACTGCTATTTCTCTCCCTACAGCAGCTCCGGTACCAGCAGCACTGTCCCTCATCTAACTCACAAGGCATCTGAGGCGAGCCGCAGGAGGGGCCGACTTTTATATTCGGGTGACATCTGATCTTCCCAGCCACTCACAGCAGGGGGGTGGTATAGGGCTTGAACGTCACAGGGGGAAGTTGTAATGCCTTCCCTGTCTTTCAATTGGCCAGAAAAGCGCGCTAACGTCTCAGGGAAGGAAGTGAAAGTAACCAGAACACCGCATGGTGTTCGATACGAATAACGAACATCCCGAACACCCTAATATTCGCACGAATATCAAGCTCGGACGAATACGTTCGCTCATCTCTAGTGATGCATTCTAAGTAACGCGAAAAAATAGGATATGTAGTGACTTTTATTTTTATCTCACAGCATCGCTACCCAGGGGAAAATCGCTCATGTGTATGACTCAAGTAAAAAGAATGGAGTTTATATTCATGCAAGTTTTGTGCTCATGAGCATCTGGCCTTAGACCAGACATTATCTGTCTTCATGAGACCCATTTCTCCAACTCTTCAGCACCTAGGTTCTTTCATTCCCAGTATTTTTGGGTTCACTCCTCAGCTGCTCTCAAAAATATCATTTTGGGGTACATATGACTTTCTAATTCTATTTTATGGTATGGATTATTACTAGAGATGAACGAGCATGCTCGGATAAGGCAGTTACTCGAGTGAGCACAGCTCTTCTCGAGTAACTGCAGGGGGGGTGGAGGTGAGCAGGAGGCGGCAGAGGTAGCAAGGGGGAGAGAGAGATCTCTCTCACTCTCCCCTCTGCTCGCCGCCCCCCTGAGCCAGCTCGGACGAGAATGCAGTTACTCGAGAAGAGCGATGCTTGCTCGACTAACTGCCTTATCTGAGTGTGCTCGCTCATCTCTAATTATTACATTCATAGAAAACAAGTTTAGTCTTTAATTTGTATATATTTTTACTAAAAAACTATCATGTAACAGAAAAGAAGTTTCTTTTTTTGTAAAACCACTGTAGACCGCAGCATCCTAGTGGTTTAACATTTAGTTTGTAGATTCAACAAAAAGCCTTATTAAATGAACAAGTCCTTTATAATCACGCCCTTTGTGGAAAAAGAAGACGTACACATGTGACAATCTAAGAGCAAATATGCTCTCTAGTTTATGAGGAAGCATCCATGATACCCTATTACCTAAGGTGATGTGAAGCCTTACAGAAGAGAATGAACACTGACAGATCATCCATCTCTCCCTGTCGGTCCTTGCTTCCCCACCCAGTACCCTGAATAAGCTGAAGTGACACCTGCAAGTTTAGTACATACAGTTTCCACTTCAGCCTGCTCAATTTCTGTCCAGAATGGACTGACCACTACAGTTCTGATCTTAGATTTCAAACTAGACCAAAGCCACAGCTCTAGTTCCATTCTAGGCAGAGACAGAGATGTTAGAATAGTCCCCAACCCCCATCTGAACAATGCTCAGGCAAAACTGTACAATTCCTTTCTCCTAGCCTAAGCATCATTTGGGCAAAACTGTTAACTGGCTAATAGCTTTGGTCAGATGTGTTGAAGTGGCCTAATAATCTAGCCATTCTGGATGAGGGGGAGCAAGCAGGAAGCTGCTCAGATGACTCTCCTCTCTGATCCTATAATATATTAAACTCCTAGGGGCAAAAATATTGCTAACTAGAATTGTCCATTGGAAGTCCTGGTGCTCCTCAGTGCCTTGCTGTTTAAAACATAACCTTTATTTCACAATATTAAAAGCGTACTCAGTGCAAATTAAAATTGCAACTTATACTCCTGTATACATAGAATTCAATCTCGGTCCATCCGACCATATCACAGTATTATAGATTCCTACTGCAGACCAATCTATACTGTGCATATTTTCTGAGCATAAAAAGTATATCCTCAAAGTGTTGTGAGACGAGCGATACTACAGGGTGGTCCAAAGATATGGAGATAACTGAGATTATGAAAAACAATGATTGGAAGACCATCCTGTGTGCAGCATGTTGCTAAGGAAAGAAGGCAAATCTGTGATGGGCGGTGTCCAACATGACGGCCATTTGAAAAGTCACCATCTTGGAACTAAGCTGATATTTTCAAATGATAAGGGGTGCATGTGGGATGTTTATCTGATAGAGAATCCAAATTTGTGACGTATCTTTTTTGCTAGCAAAAGTTATTCCCTTTGGACCACCCTGAGCCTGAAGAACCCATTTTTTGCAGTGGGTCTATTTACATGGCTGATTTTGTTCCCTCACAGTGATGCTGCTAGATGGAAAAATCACAGTATGTCCTATTTCTGTGCAAGTCTCACATATGAGCAGTACATACAAATGTGCAGTTTCCCACACATCACACAAAATGCAGGCGGGGTGCTACATTGTTGAACGTGACTCCTTTTCGCTCACGTAAATACGGCTTAATAGGAATACTATGAATTTAATACCATTGTGCTGTTAGATTTTTAAAAACATGTATCCTTTAAAAATTGAAAACAAAACACTGATGTTAATGAGCTCTAAGCTAATTATAACATCTATCTGCTCCATATATCTGAATATAAATTTACTCCACTTTGTAAAGTTCCCACAGATCAAACAAGATGAAGGATTCAGAACTCAAACTCCTGATCCCCAATGTATTTCTCCAGCTCTATACTTTCTATAAACCAGTTTCTGTACATGTCCTCAGTCCATCTGTTACACTGTGTGTATCTAGCACAATAATATGTCCCAGATTCATCATTCTTCGCTCCAGTGATTTTTAAATAAACTTCTCCTTTATTTGTGTCTCTTGTTATAGTTAGACGTCCCTGAAGAGACTCGGTGTAGGAGGTTTCAGCATCATAATCTATTCTCCCCAACCACTCCAGGCCTTTCCCTTCAGGCTGTCTGACCCAGTGTACAGCATACATGTTAGTGCCATCAGTGAGGGAGGCACCGCTCACTTTACAGGTCATCTGCAGAGTCTCTGTAGGTTTCACAGTCCCAGGACCAGACACCTCTAGTGAGATCTGTGCAGCGACACCTGGAAATAAACACAAATTACTTCATTCTTTAATAGATCTGAAATGCACAATTATTACTAGAAGTTATGTGATATTGGCAGGAAATCAGACTCACATTGTAGAGATGATATAACACAGAGTAACCAAAGGAGACTCTTCATGATTGGGCGGAGGAGATAGAACAAGTCAGTTCCAGGTCTGGGTGAACAGTTCCTGATCAGTGGACACTTCTACTTCTCTACTTATACAGGAAGTTATTTACATACATTTACATACATCCTGCAGTGGAGATCCCCGACCTTTATTAACTGGAGAACATTGTAATATAACATTGGTGCTGAGCTACATTGATGGATCATTCACATATGTACACGTTTCCAGTTCTAGTTTTCGCCATGATTTTATTTGCCAGAAAGAGAAATTGATCCCAGAACATCTTCTAGTCTCTGATGGATTTTCAATATTGTTCTTCCAAGATACAGCAAAGTAAATATAGTATAAATGTATCAGAACAGTATATGATAGAACCTGTCACTGACCGAAGGAACATCTGAGGATCCTCAAACATAAAGTCAATCCAAACATTTAAAGCAAAGTAGCCAAATTAAAAACCATTAGTCAAGTAATCCCAATACATCAGTCAGATAATCTACTTTCCTGAAGGAAAAGGCAAGAAACTCCACTTCTAATGATGAGCTATTACATATCAGGAAATGTCAGTAATCCTATATTGTGTTATAGGAATGAAGAACAGTGATGGCGGATTCCACGTGGGGTAAACATCCATCATAACAATCCAGCATCAATTCACATTTCGGTGTGAATTTACAACAAAATATTATAGAGATGCTGTGAATTCTGTTCTCTGCAATGCAAAGGGTGTAATGTTCAACAATGCTGGGGAAACCTGCACCGAAATCTGCATGAAAATCCTCATTAATTACACATTAATTTTCATGGGAATTTGTAGCAGATTTTAATGCCACATATGGATCTAGCCTCGGTGTATGTTCATATCTGTCAGATTTGTTACACAAGATGGGCTCCTAACATATGGATGGGATTGTTTTAGTAGGAGATGTCACATTTAGATTTACAGGACAGTACTAGAACTGATATCACTCATCAAAAATTAATGACTACTTGTCCACAACACTGAATATCACTGATAAAGATAGGCTAAAATTCCTTTAATTATTATAGATACAATGATTCCCTGTAGCTCCACCCCCTCTCTATCCTTGCTATGGCGGATTCCAAGGCTGTTGTGCAATCTTTTGCTATGGGCCCCATTGAAAACAAATCTGCGATATTGCAGCTTTTTTGTATCACAGCGAGGTTTCAGTGAACACTTTGCAAATGAGAATGAAAAAAACTGAAAATCATTGGTTTCATAATCATGCGTTTTCACTCACTCTCACAATGCTAGAAAACCTATCGCTAGTGGGTAAGAGCCCTAAAAGTTTCCTGGTAGTTTGCTCTCAGCCAGGACTGCATACGGCGTTGTTTGTGGAGTGGGGTAGACGACCGCTTTCCTCTCCTACATGCGGTACTAGGATACTTGAGCCTACCTGCTGACTACATCACAGCCCAGCCTTCCGTCTGAGAGCAACCACCTAGCGCTGGCTTCATAGGCCGCTGCCCGGAGACACCCATAAGTAACCACATGCCTCCCTGGGAGCTTTGGCAAGACACCCAGAACTCAAGAACAGGATATTGCTGAGACCCTGCAGCCCAAACCAAGCAGGTCAGTATAACAGCGGGTGCTATATTGGTCAGAGGCTTTCTCCTGCCTGTAGAATCAACAGAGCGGCTGAGGAAGTAGAGGTGAGCCTTATAGCAGTATAACCAGCCATGATTACACTACAGGGAAGACGCTTCTGCTTTATCCAGCTAGGTGGGGTGGAGGAGGTTAGGAGAAGTATAAGGGGCTGTGCCAACCCAGTATCATTATAACCTGCACACCATCACCCCCCTCCACTCTCCTACCCCCATTTACCCAGTTCTCACAAAAAACACCATAGTCCATGGAGTAGCACGAACTGGCTCTTATCACACTAGTGGGTGCTGAGTGGTTTTCCTTGCTGTGATATCAAGGCTCCCAGACCCATTTTATAATGCCTGAACACTAGAGATGAGCGAGCACCAAAATGCTCGGGTGCTCGTCACTCGAGTTGAACTTTCAGTGATGCTCGAGAGTTCGTTTCGAGTAACGAACCCCATTGAAGTCAATGGGTGACTCGAGCATTTTTGTATATCGCCGATGCTCGCTAAGGTTTTCATTTGTGAAAATCTGCAAAACACAAGAAAGTGATGGAAACGACACAGAAACGAATAGGGCAGGCGAGGAGCTACATTTTGGGCTGCATCTCAAGTTCCCAGGTCCCACTATTAAGCCACAATAGCGGCAAGAGTGAGACCCCCCCCCCCCACTGTCAGCGTAAAGATCGTTCTCCTCTGCCACAGCTGTAACAGCTGTGGCAGAGAAGAACGATGTTAGCCCATTGAATCCAATGGAGCCGGCAATGGCTCTATTGAAAGCAATGGGTTGCTGGCATACGCGGGATGAATTGTCGGGAAGGGCTTAAATATATAAGCCCTTCCCTACAATTCATCCAGAAATGTGTAAAAATAAAAAATATATATACAGTATACTTACCTGGTCCCGGCAGAACGATGTTAGCCCATTGAATTCAATGGAGCCGGCAATACAGCCGACTCCATTGAAAGCAATGGGCTGCCGGCGATCGCGGGATGAATTGTCGGGAAGGGGTTAAATATATAAGCCCTTCCCTGCAATTCATCCAGAAATGTGTAAAAATAAAAAATATATATATACTTACCTGGTCCCGGCAGACGGAGTTCAGCTCGGCAGGCTGCAGTTCTCCTGAACTGCTCTGAACAGCTGTGAGTAGTATTCAGCAGCCGGGGATTTTAAATCCCCGCCTGCTGAATGAGATGCCTCTGATTGGTCACAGCCTGACCAATCAGAGGCATCCCTCACTCACACCCATTCATGAATTCATGAATGGGTGAGTGAGGGCTGCCTCTGATTGGCTCAGGGGCAGCTCTCAGCTGTCCCTGCGCTGAGCCAATTAGAGGCAGCCCTCACTCACCCATTCATGAATTCATGAATGGGTGTGAGTGAGGGATGCCTCTGATTGGTCAGGCTGTGACCAATCAGAGGCATCTCATTCAGCAGGCGGGGATTTTAAATCCCCGGCTGCTGAATACTACTCACAGCTGTTCAGAGCAGTTCAGGAGACCTGCAGCCTGCCGCGCTGAACTCCGTCTGCCGGGACCAGGTAAGTATATATATATTTTTTATTTTTACACATTTCTGGATGAATTGCAGGGAAGGGCTTATATATTTAACCCCTTCCCGGCAATTCATCCCGCGATCGCCGGCAGCCCATTGCTTTAAATGGAGTCGGCTGTATTACCGGCTCCATTGAATTCAATGGGCTAACATCGTTCTGCCGGGACCAGGTGAGTATATATATATTTTTTATTTTTACACATTTCTAGATGAATTGCAGGGAAGGGCTTATATATTTAAGCTCTTCCCGACAATTCATCCCGCGTACGCCGGCAGCCCATTGCTTTCAATAGAGCCGGCTGTATTGCCGGCTCCATTGAATTCAATGGTCAGTGCTCGTTTAATCGAGACGAGTACCGCGTGGTGCTCGTCTCGAGTAACGAGCATCTCGAGCACCCTAATACTCGAACGAGCATCAAGCTCGGACGAGTATGCTCGCTCATCTCTACTGAACACCAATGATTCCTTTCTGGCCTCTTTTTGATCCCAAAGCCTAAAGTGACCAGATTTTCCCAGGATCAAAGGGTGTGGCCAGTGGGCGGGGCTTATCATGATATATGATTTTACTTCCGTTGTTATAAAAAATACAGGGTCATTTAGAAAAAGAGATGGAGCAAATTCTGCAGCATTTCCACATCCAACAAACAGATAACATCCATTCCATTGGTGTGGCCTTTGATTGGTAAAAAGCTGTATATCCACAGAGAATTTCATACTATGCAGCTATCCCTCTCACCTCCTCCAAAGGTTTCCCGCTGTTAGTGCTCCCTGGCTTCTAGTTCCCAGCGTACTGGTCAAGTGGGGAAAAGTGGTACACAAAGTGGGACTGTCTCTCCTAAATCAGGATGTCTGATCACATTACAAAGACTCTCAGGGCAATTTTTTGGGGTTTCTCATGAGGCACTAAAGATTTCCCTTTAAAAACATATAGTTACCTATATACAGAACTTTGCTGCCATCTAGTGGTAAAATGGCATTACAGGATATAACAGCTTCAGTGAGAAACCTCTATTATCAGCTGTATGAGCTGCGGACATCATCAAGTAGTTATCACAAATACAGCAACCTTGTTCAATTACACAGACATTGCTTCCATCAGTGTCTTGTTGTACCTACCACTAAGAGACCTGGGAAATAACCCACAGCGGCTGCAGGGGCTTCATATTGTAGTGTAATTAGGCCTATGCACAGGACCTCACAGCATCCATACAGATTAGAGACTGCACAATATTGCTAAGCCTTATTGACCCCTGCCTCTCAGGGATGTTTGATCCCCTATGAGTCCTGCTAAAGCCTTGTCCTAGGGTGGCAAACAAAACAAGAGTTGGCTGCCTTCTTCTCAGAGTACCTTCCAGAACTGTTCCTGGGCTCACAAGCCAGGACTCTCCTGCTGATGGCTCCTTCCACTCAAGGATCCTCACCACCAATAGACATACTAGCAACCTCAGGGGTCATTCACATTCAGTCCGTATTAGATGTGTATTTTTATGCACGTAATGCAGATGGCATACAGCAGCCTTGTTTTGCATTGATTGAAGGAATGCCGGAACCTGACAGGCATTAGGAAAAGGCAGGCATGACAGTGTAGCGTCCCAGAACATCATTCTGGACCCTTCCATAATTGTCATACATGTCTGTCTTATGTGGATGCACTGTGCAAATCTGTCATGTCTATTTTTTGTGTGTGTGTTGCAGAGCTGCAGCGTCTTAAGAGTCAACTCCCTTAAAATCATTGCTTGTCAGCTTGTCTGAATGTTGAATGTATCTATCTTACAGTGTCATGCGATATGGGGGGGATAAATTTGTACGTATGAGTGATTAGGTCCCAAATGAGAGTTGAGAGGTCCATCTTGTCTGCATAGGAGCACCCATCTACCATTTGAGGGTTTGCTACCCCAGAGGCGCATGACGGCACCATTAGCCCTATGCTGATGAAGATGGAGGAGAAGGAAAGGCTACCTAACCGTATGTGAAGCGCATGGGAGTGAGTGAGCCTAAGGGCTCATGTCCACGGGCAAAATAGGATTTAGGATCCGCAGCGGATCTCCCGCATGCGGATCCGCATCCCATAGGGATGCATTGACCACCCGCGGGTAGATAAATACCCGCGGATCGTCAATAAAAGGGATTTAAAAAAAAATGGAGCATGGAAAAATCCGGACCATGCTCTATTTTCGTGCGGGTCTCCCGCGGGGACGGCTCCCGCGGGCTTCTATTGAAGCCTATGGAAGCCGTCCGGATCCGCGGGAGACCTAAAATAGGAATTTAAAGTATTTACCATCCGGCGCGGGCGGGGAAGGTCAGCTGTTCCTCACGGCCGCATCTTCCTTGCTTCGGCTCGGCGGATGTGCCCGGCGCATGCGCGCGGCACGTCGGCGACGTGCCGGCGACGTGCCGCCGGCGTCAGGAATTCATCCGCCGGCCGAAAATGAAGATCCGGCCGTGAGGAACAGCTGATCTTCTCCGCCCGCGCCGGATGGTAAATACTTTTAAATTCTTATTTTCGGCGCTCATGTCCGCGGGGCAGGAGGGACCCGCTGCAGATTCTACATGTAGAATCTGCAGCGGATCTGATTTTCCCCGTGGACATGAGGCCTAAATGTTCCGTCCCCAAAAGTCTCATCACAAGAAAGTCATTTGTAAGTAACTACCCCGGCTAGTGACAAAATATTTCTCTACAACAAGATGAGTGCAGAAGTCTAGCAAATCTTTAAAAATAATTCAAAGTCTGTTGTATGATTCCTATGCGACTGTCTGAAGTCTGGATCTCCGTACAGTGGTACACCTTTAACTGACACCTATACGTGCTGAAGTCTATGAGAGCGGGGTGATCATTACTGCCATTCTGTGGCCATTGAATGTCAAGTAGTGCTGAATATTTACTAATTTTCCTGCACTGTAAACTCTGCCTACTGAAGTTTGTTGTATCCTGTTTGAAGAGTCACTAGTAAAGTTTTTACTGGGCCTCCACCGTTTCGGAGGACCCGAGGTACTATACACTTGTCAAGGGTTATTAACCCCTTAATGACGAAGCCTTTTTGCGCCTTAGTGACGGAGCCAAATTTCAGAAATCTGACATGCGTCGTTCAACGTAGCATAGCTCCGTAATGGCTTTACATATCCCAGTGATTCTGACATTGTTTTTCGCCACATGTTGTACTTCATTTTGGTTGTAAAAAGAGACCGATATAATTTGTGTATATTTATTTAAAGTACCAATATTGGAAACATTTTGAAAAAATTGTCATTTTTTCACATTTTCAACTGTAATATCTCAAATATGTCCAAACATAGTGTACAAATTTTTGATAAGATATATATTTCCATCTGTTTACTTTATTCTGAATGCACACTTGAAAACTTTTGTGTTTTTTTAACCATTTAGAGGACGTACAAATTTAACATTACTTTTCAGCATTTTGAGGAACACTTTGTTTTCCTGCACCAAGCCAAGTTTGCAAAGGCTCATGAGTGTCAGAATCATACACCCCCTCCAAATGACCCCAGTTTAAATACTACACCCCTTAATGTATCCACTGAGCGTGTCGTGAGTATTTTGACCCCACCAGTTTTTTTCAGGAATTAATTCAATTTAGAGGAGAAAAAATAAAATTTCATATTTTTGCAAATATGTTATTTTAGAGACATATTTTCTTCCTATAGTGCCCATGAAAATGAGGATTTACACCCCAAAATGGATACCCCCGTACCTCCCGTGTTCAGAAACATACCCATTGTGGCCCTAATCTTATGTCTGGATGCACAACGGGACCCAAAATGAAAGGAGTAGTCAGTGTCTTTCAGAACATAAATTTTGCTTGAAGGCCTTTTAGGCCCCATAGCACTTTTGTAGAGCTCTTGAGCGGTCAAAACCAAAGAGAACCCCCACAAATGACCCAATTTTGAAAACTAGACCCCTTAACGAATTTATCTAGGGGTGTACTACCCATTTTGACCCCACTGTTTTTGAATGAATTCAAGGAAAGCAAAAGGAAAAAATTGTGATTTTTGTTTTTTTGTCAATTCTGTCATTTTAAAAACAGCTTTTTTTCTACAGCACACACATGAATGAAGACTTGCACCCCAAAATGGATACCCCCGTTTCTTCCGTGTTCAGAGACATACCCATTGTGGCCCTGATCTTATATCTGGATGCACAACGGGGCCCAAAATGAAAGGAGTAGTCGATGGTTTTCAGAACATAAATTTTCCTTGAAGGCGTTTTAGGCCCCATAGCACATTTGTAGAGCTCTTGAGCGACCAAAACCAAAGAGAACCCCCACAAGTGACCCCATTTTGAAAACTAGACCCCTAACGAATTTATATAGGGGTGTACTGCCCACTTTGACCCCACAGTTTTTGAATGAATTCAAGGAAAGAAAAAGGAAAAAAATGTGATTTTCGTTTTTTTGGCAATTCTGTCGTTTTAAAAACTGCTTTTTTTGTACAGCACACACATGAATGAAGACTTGCACCCCAAAATGGATACTCCTGTTTGTCCCGTGTTCAGTGACATACCATTTGTGGCCCTAATCTTATGTCTGGATGCACAACGGGGCCCAAAATGAAAGGAGTAGTCGGTGGCTTTCAGAACAGAAATTTAGCATGAAGGTGAGGCCCCATTGCCCACTTTTAGAGCCCTTGAGCGGCCAAAACGACAGAGAACCCCCACAAATGACCCCATTTTGAAAACTAGACCCCTTAACGAATTCATCTAGGGGTGTAATCCGTATTTTTACCATACAATTTTTGAATAAATCTAAGCAAAGCAGTAGGAAAAAAATTACAATTTTCATTTTTTTGGCAGTTGTATCAACTTAAAAACGGGTTTTTTTTTGTACAGCACACATAGGAATGAAGACTTTCACCCCAAAATGGATACTCCTATTTGTCCCGTGTTCAGAACCATACCCCTTGTGGCCCTAATTTACTTAAAGGACACATGCCTGGGCCTATAATGGAAGGAGCACCCGTTGGATTTCAGGGTCCAAAACGATAAAGAACCCCCACAAATGACCCCATTTTAAAAACTAGACCCCTTAGTGAACTCATCTAGGGGTGTATTGAGCATTTTGACCCCACAGTATTTGAATAAAACTAAGCAATGCAGAAGGAAAAAATTTTCATTTTTTGGCAATTTTGTCAATTTAAAAACAGGTTTTTTTGTACAGTGTACATAGGAATGAAGACCTTCACCCCAAAATGGACCCCCCCGTTTGTCCCGTGTTCAAAAACATACCTCTTGTGGCCCTAATCTACTTAAAGGACACATGGCAAGGCCTGTAATCCAGGGAACACCCGTTGGATTGCAGGGCACAACTGAATAAATCCCAAGCCCCATTGCTCATTTGTACGGAAGAAAAAATTGACACCTTAAACCCCCCTCCCCTCCCCCCCGCACCCTTTTCGGAGTTCCCCAAATCTTAGATAAAAGTAATAATGTGAACTGTGTAGTATTTCCAATGACAGGGGTAATTACGGAGGCTGGTTGGGATGGGTACCATAGTAGCGGGTATGGGGTGTAAAAAGTGGCGCACTGTGAGTCTCTGTAAGCTTGATGAGGTGCGGCGGTCTCGCACAGAAGACGCTCAACAAGGTGCTCCTGGAAGTGCAGGAAGACAAACGTTCCTGGGGCTTCTTATAAAATACGTATTACTGGTAGCGGTCTGAATAACGCCGGGCTCACGCAGCCATAGGCGGAATCCGCTTGTGGAGGACCGCAGTGGATCCCAGCTGTGAGCCCGGCTGTGACCCTGCATACGGCCGCGTAATGTACTGCGCATAACTGCCTACTCACACAGGCGGTCATGCGCAGTACTTTTTTTTGTTTATATTTCCCGCACCGTTGCTTAGCGATGACACGGGTACCAGCAGCAGGGCTCTATGTTGCGGATATCCACGGTAAAATAGAACCTGCTGCATTCTCTTTTCTGCAAGTGGATTACATAATTCCAACCTACTAATGTGAGCGGAATTGTGTAATCCAATGTGATTGATCTGCGTTTTACCGCAGATCAGATGCATGTGGAATCCGTAATTCCTATCCAGTCATGTGAGACCCGCCAAAGGTAGATCGCTACCTTTTTTTCACGTGACCGGGGACCGCTCAACGAGGCCACCCGTCACTGCTCCAGGCTCTCAGCGACTGTTGGTCGCTGGGAGTAAGGAGATTTTAAATTTCCTGGGCTCCCCGACTCCTGCACATGTGTCGGTGTTTTGCCAGCGGTCGCATGTGCAGAATCCGGGAAAGTTCACGGAGGAAGATCGCGTCGGGGTGCAAATACGGAGGCCTCCGGTAAAAAGTTTCATCTCATCTCACCGATCGCATCGGTGAGGGGATATGAACCTTCACCTTTTTTTTGCTTTTACGTGATCACCATTATCCTTCGGATAATGGCGAACACGTGATCAGGAACCGCTCACCGTGGCCCCCCGTGAAATCTCCAGGCTCTCGGCTAAATTTTGTAGCCAGGAGCAGGGAAATTTTAAATTATCCTGGCAATCCACAGCTTTTGCGCTGCGCTTGCCATTGTGGCGATGGGCACGTGCGCAGAAGCTGGGGTAAGGGCCGCGGATAAATCTGCGGGCCTTAGGTACGTCATTTCATCCTCCCTCACGGATATGATCCGTGGGGGGAGATGAAACGTAAGCTTTTTAAACTTATTACTTTTTTAACCTTTTTTTTTACTTTTACACTTTTTTTTTTACTTTTTACACTTTTTTTTTTTTTTACTTTTTACACTTTTTTTTACTTTACATGATCACTGTTATCCATTGGGTAACAGTGATCATGTCCCCGGTATAATCTATCTGCTCCTGGCTACACATGGCAGCCAGAAGCAGAGGGATTTTAAATTTCCCGGGGCTCGAACCCCTCTGTGCACGCGCCTGATGATTGACATTGGGCACGCATGCGCAGACTGGGACTTTGGGTCCCGGGACATCGGGACATCAGGGAGCACTTAGGTGAGTAGCTTCACCTCCCCTCATGGATCGGATCCATGAGGGGAGGTGAAACTGACACTTTTTTATTTACTTTTGGAACTTTTTCGCGATCGCCGCTATCCAATGGATAGCGACGATCGCGGGTCTGGGGACCGCTGTGAGCAGTCCCCGGTAACACCTCCTGGTTCCTGGCTACGTTCAGGAGTCGGGAGCCAGGAGATTTTAAATTTGCCTGGGGCTCCCGGGATTCTGCGCATGCGCCTGAGGTCATCGTCTGGCGCGCATGCGCAGAAGGCTGGCGGCGGGTCTGGGAGGACCTGATCTTCGGGGGACACCACGGATAAGCCGGGTGAGTATTTTCAGCTGCCTTGATGGATCCGATCCATCAGGGCAGCTGAATATCTAACTTTTTACGCACTTTTATTCACTTTATTGCGATTGGCGATAGCGTCGATCGCAATGCCGGGGGTGACTGCCCGCATCCTGGAATGACAGCTCCATGCTGTCGGCTACCTGCGGGCACCGACAGCATGGAGCTGTCACGTCCTCAGGCAAGTGGGCATTAATCCAAAGAGGATCCATAAAACTATGTCCTCTAGGATTAAAGCCCACTTACTGAGGACGTAGCTTCCCGATGGGGCCATCACTAAAGGCTTAATCTGCTGTATATAAGTGCCAGTGGAACGGTGGCATCACAAACTGACAACTACAACCCTCCTCATATCTGTCATTCCACATAACGGTGTTTAGTATTTGACGTTACAACAGGGTTAGTGGGGACGCTGCCAACACAGAGGGAGCCAATCCCTGGTCACTCCCGGCAGGTCCTCTGCCAGGACACAGCAGGAAGGAGAGAACAGGCCAGGGAGACCTCCCGCTAAGTGGTGCGATAGGCCTTGTGCAGTGGGCAGAGTATTCCTACAATTAGTACGTCAGCGACTCTACCAAGGCCTCTCCATTTTTATTGTCTATGCCCAGCAACCCGTGAATCCTCTGCCCGTCTCTATCATCTTTACTGTTCATTAATTTTTTATTGAAAAATTGCTGAGAGTTTACATAACATGAACATGGACACAAGTTTTTAATAAACATTGCATATAAAGGTGTATTACCAACAACTAAATGCACTTGAATACAAAGCGTATTAACTGGTAACATTTCAAGATGACTTAACTATAGAGGATAGGAAAGGGGGGGGCTAGTAGAGTGGGGTAGAGGGGAGGCAGGGTTGGTTAGGGTGGGTGTGGGGGGGCATGGGAGATGGGGGTGGGGAGGAGAGGGATCTGTTCATTAATATATTTATTGGATCAACATCAGTGCTACATCGTAATATGTTTCACTTTAATTCTAGGACATGGTACATTGTTAAATTCTTCTTCTGGGGGTCTAATCTAATGCTAGCATGGTCTAGTTGAAAGTGATTTATCCATGGGGTCCATTCCTCTTTTAATCTGGTGACTCTCTCTTGTCTGAAGGCGAAGATCTTTTCCATCGCTATATGTTCTGAAATTTGCTGGGTTATGTCTGACAGGGAAGGGGAGTTTAGTGACTTCCAGTTCCTAGTTATCAATAGTTTTATGGTCAAAAGACCGTGAGCTACCATCTTTCTAAATTTTTGAGGAATATTTTCTATGCCTAGTAATAGTATTGCTAATTCCGGTGACGGGGGCATCTCCACTCCAGTTATATTTTTTATAAGGCTGAAAAACTCAAGCCACGTGGAGTTAATGTTGGGACAGACCCAAAATATGTGGAGAAGGGAACCCCTTTTCCCACAAACTCACCAACATCTATCTGAAGTTCCTGGGAAGAAGTCTGCTAATCTCACTGGGGATCTATACCAGCGGGTTAGCGTTTTATAATGGACCTCTACCAGGGAGGCGCACGCCGATGCTTGGTTTGCCCATTTATACGCTATGGTCCATTTAGATGTTGAGTGAGAATCTCCCAGTTCTTTTTCCCAATTGAGAATATGTGCTTTTTTCTGAGGACTCCGTTGCCTCCGTTGCAAATAAGTTCGTAAATATCCTTCAGAAGGCGTTTGCAGGATGAGGAATTGAAAAGGTATTTAGCTAGTGAGGAGGGTAGGGAGGTTTTACTTGTTATTATGGTATGCCAACTACTTTTAATTTGGGAGTATAAAAGAAAGTCTCCACTTTGGAGACCATATTCCTCTTGTAGAATGTTGAAGGGTTTTATTTTGTTTCCTATCGCCAAATCAGAGACCAACGTAATACCTTTGCTTTTCCAATTTTTTGTATTAAGATTTTTTTATTTGGAACTCGATCATCTCTATTGGGAGGGGAATCTCCGTTCTGGGGGAGAAATCCTTTGTGATACGAAGAATGTGTTTCCATGTGTGGATGGCGTTTTGAACTATAGGGTTTTTTATAGGGTCAAAGTCTGCATTAGTGCTTGTGGTTAGTAGGAGGTTTCTAAGGGATTTATTCCCCAGAGAGCTTTGCTCAATTGTGGGCCAGCTTACTCCTTTACAGGAGACCCCCAAGGGCCTCAGTTGGGCGATAGTGTTAGCTTCATAATAGGCAGTTAGGTTGGGCACACCCAGACCTCCCAACCTTCTGGGCTTGTACAGTATGGCAGCTGCTACTCTAGGTCTTTTATTATTCCATATGAATGTCATTAGTTGTTTTTGTAAGGTTTTAAGTAGTTTAGGGTTGCATTTGAGAGCTAGTGTTCTAAAGATATATAAAATTTTTGGGAGGATCACCATCTTATAAATAACAATCCTTCCCAGCCAGGAAAGTTCTGCCTTCTTGAAGTTATTTAAATCACGTTGGATACTTTCCGTTAGCAGGGATAGATTTTGGTCCATCATGTTATTTAGTGGTAAATTAATTGTAATTCCCAGATATTGGATGCCGGCAGGATCCCAATCAAATGGGAATTCTTGTTCTACCAACTCTCTGAGATCAGGTTGTAAATTAATTGGTAAAATTTTAGACTTGGTTGTGTTAACTTCATAAAAGGAGATCGTCCCAAATTGGGTCAAGAGGTTCGAGGCTATCCTGAGTGAACTTAGAGGGGAGGAAAGCATGAGTACAATATCGTCTGCGAATAAGCCGATTTTATGTTGTCTGCTTGTCAAGGGTATACCCCTGATTTCAGTGTGAATTCGTATTGCTTCAGCTAGCGGTTCCATTGTGAGTATAAATGAAGTGAGGGTAACATGGGGCACCCCTGCCTGGTCCCGTTGGTGATATCAAAGGATTTGGAGATAACTCCGTTGGTGAGGACTCGTGCCAAGGGTGACCTGTAGAGATGAGCGAACGTACTCGTCCGAGCTTGATGCTCGGGCGAATATTAGGGTGTTCGGGATGCTCGTTACTCTTAACGAGCACCACGCGGTGTTCGGGTTACTTTCACTTTCCTCTTTGAGACGTTAGCGCGCTTTTCTGGCCAATTGAAAGACAGGGAAGGCATTACAACTTCCCCCTGTGACGTTCAAGCCCTATACCACCCCCCTGCTGTGAGTGGCTGGCGAGATCAGATGTCACCCGAGTATAAAAATCGGCCCCTCCTGCGGCTCGCCTCAGATGCCTTGTGAGTTATCTGTTGCGTTGGAGCTGCTGTAGGGAGAGTGTTAGGAGTGAGTGTACGCTTCAAGAACCCCAACGGTCCTTCTCAGGGCCACATCTATCCATGTGCAGTACTGGGGAGGCTGCTGTTAGCAGTGTTGCACAATTTTATTTTTTTCAAAATCGGCTGTCTGCAGAGCATTGCGCCCTGCAGTAATAGTCCAGGGACAGAAGTGGTGGTTAGGCAGGGAGAGTGTTAGGAGTGAGTGTAGGCTTCAAGAACCCCAACGGTCCTTCTTAGGGCCACATTTAACCGTGTGCAGTACTGTGCAGGCTGCTGTTAGCAGTGTTGCATTTTTTCTTTTTCAAAATCGGTTGTGCAGAGCATTGCGCCCTGCAGTAATACAACAGGGACAGAATTGTGTAGGCAGGGCCAGAAGACATATATTATTGATTGAATATAGTCAGTGGGCCTTCCCTTTAAAAAAAAAAGGGAAAAATTCTATTTGTCCTGCAGGCTTGCGCCAATTTATTTCCTGCCTGGGAAAAATCACCGCTCTACTGCACTTCATATAACACTGCAGTTCTGTGGAACACATTTCTTATCTGATTGAATATAGTCAGTGGGCCTTTGCTTTAAAAAAAAAAAAAGGGAAAAATTCTATTTGTCCTGCAGGCTTGCGCCAATTTATTTCCTGCCTGGGAAAAATCACCGCTCTGCTGCACTTCATATAACACTGCAGTTCTGTGGAACACATTTCTTATCTGATTGAATATAGTCAGTGGGCCTTCCCTTTAAAAAAAAAAGGGAAAAATTCTATTTGTCCTGCAGGCTTGCGCCAATTTATTTCCTGCCTGGGAAAAATCACCGCTCTGCTGCACTTCATATAACACTGCAGTTCTGTGGAACACATTTCTTATCTGATTGAATATAGTCAGTGGGCCTTCCCTTTAAAAAAAAGGGAAAAATTCTATTTGTCCTGCAGGCTTGCGCCAATTTATTTCCTGCCTGGGAAAAATCACCGCTCTGCTGCACTTCATATAACACTGCAGTTCTGTGGAACACATTTCTTATCTGATTGAATATAGTCCGTGGGCCTTCCCTTTAAAAAAAAAGGGAAAAATTCTATTTGTCCTGCAGGCTTGCGCCAATTTATTTCCTGCCTGGGAAAAATCACCGCTCTGCTGCACTTCATATAACACTGCAGTTCTGTGGAACACATTTCTTATCTGATTGAATATAGTCCGTGGGCCTTCCCTTTAACAAAAAAAGGGAAAAATTCTATTTGTCCTGCAGGCTTGCGCCAATTTATTTCCTGCCTGGGAAAAATCACCGCTCTGCTGCACTTCATATAACACTGCAGTTCTGTGACACACAACAGGGCCACAGAACACATTTGTTATTTGATTGAATATAGTCAGTGGGCCTTTCCTTTTAAAAAAAAGGGAAACATTCTATTTGGCCTGCAGGCTTGCGCCAATTTATTTCCTGCCTGGGAAATCACGGGTAATACAGCATGCTGAGGGGTAGGGGTAAGCCTAGAGGACGTGGACGTGGCCGAGGACGCGTAGGCCCAAGTGAGGGTGTGGGCACAGGGCGAGCTCCTGATCAAGGTGTATCGCAGCCGACTGCTGCGCGATTAGGAGAGAGGCACGTTTCTGGCGTCCCCACATTCATTGCCCAATTAATGGGTCCACGCGGGAGACCTTTATTAGAAAATGAGCAGTGTGAGCAGGTCCTGTCGTGGATGCCAGAAAGTGCTTCGAACAAGCTATCATCCACCCACAGTTCTGCGCCGTCCAATGCTGCAAATCCGAATCCTCTGGCTGCTGCTCCTCCTTCCTCCCAGCCTCCTCACTCCACTACAATGACACATGCTCAGGAGCGGGAAGACTCCCAGGAACTGTTCTCGGGCCCCTGCTCAGATTGGGCAGCAGTGGTTCCTCTCCCAACAGAGGAGTTTATCGTCACTGATGCCCAACCATTGGAAAGTTCCCGGGATCCGGGGGATGAGGCTAGGGACTTCCGGCAACTGTCTCAAGACCTTTCAGTGGGTGAGGAGGACGATGACGATGAGACACAGTTGTCTTGCAGTGAGGTAGTAGTAAGGGCAGTAAGTGCGATGGAGGAGCGCACAGAGGATTCGGAGGAAGAGCAGCAGGACGATGAGGTGACTGACCCCACCTGGTATGCAACGCCTACTCAGGACAGGTCTTCAGAGGGGGAGGCAAGGGCAGCAGTAGGGCAGGTTGCAAGAGGCAGTGCGGTGTCCAGGGGTAGAGGCAGGGCCAGACCGAATAATCCACCAACTGTTTCCCAAAGCGCACCCTCGCGCCATGCCACCCTGCAGAGGCCGAGGTGCTCTAAGGTCTGGCAGTTTTCCACAGAGACGCCTGACGACCGACGAACAGTGGTGTGCAACCTTTGTCCCGCCAAGATCAGCTGGGGAGCCACCACCAACAGCCTTACCACCACCAGCATGCGCAGACATATGATGGCCAAGCACCCCACAAGGTGGGACGAAGGCCGTTCACCGCCTTCGGTTTGCACCGCTGCCTCTCCCCCTGTGCCCCAACCTGCCACTGAGATCCAACCCCCCTCTGAGGACACAGGCACTACCGTCTCCTGGCCTGCACCCACACCCTCACCTCCGGTGTCCTCGGCCCCATCCAGCAATGTCTCGCACCGCACCGTCCAGCCGTCGCTAGCGCAAGTGTTTGAGCGGAAGTGCAAGTACGCCGCCACGCACCCGCACGCTCAAGCGTTAACCGTGCACATAGCGAAATGTATCAGCCTTGAGATGCTGCCGTATAGGGTTGTGGAAACGGAGTCCTTCAAAAGTATGATGGCGGCGGCGGCCCCGCGTTACTCAGTTCCCAGTCGCCACTACTTTTCCCGATGTGCCATCCCAGCCCTGCACGACCACGTCTCCCGCAACATTGTACGCACCCTCACCAATGCGGTTAGTGGCAAGGTCCACTTAACAACGGACACGTGGACAAGCACAGGCGGGCAGGGCCACTACATCTCCCGGATGGCACATTGGGTGAATTTAGTGGAGGCTGGGACAGAGTCAGAGCCTGGGACCGCTCACGTCCTACCCACCCCCAGAATTGCGGGCCAGAGCTCGGTGGTGGTATGTTCGGCGGTGTATGCTTCCTCCACTAAAGCACCCTCCTCCGCCTCCTCCTCCACAACCTCTGTCTCGCAATCTAGATGTGTCAGCAGCAGCAGGACGTCGCCAGCAGTCGGTGTCGCGCGGCGTGGTAGCACAGCGGTGGGCAAGCGTCAGCAGGCCGTGCTGAAACTACTCAGCTTAGGAGAGAAGAGGCACATGGCCCACGAACTGCTGCGGGGTCTAACAGAGCAGACCGACCGTTGGCTTGCGCCGCTGAGCCTCCAACCGGGCATGGTCGTGTGTGACAACGGCCGTAACCTGGTGGCAGCTCTGCAGCTCGGCAGCCTCACGCACGTGCCATGCCTGGCCCACATCTTTAATTTGGTGGTTCAGCGGTTTCTGAAAAGCTACCCACGCTTGTCAGACCTGCTCGTAAAGGTGCGCCAGCTCTGCGCACATTTCCGCAAGTCCCACACGGACGCTGCCACCCTGCGCACCCTGCAACATCGGTTTAATCTGCCAGTGCACCGACTGCTGTGCGACGTGCCCACACGGTGGAACTCTACGCTCCACATGTTGACCAGGCTCTATGAGCAGCGTAGAGCTATAGTGGAATACCAACTCCAACATGGGCGGCGCAGTGGGAGTCAGCCTCCTCAATTATTTTCAGAAGAGTGGGCCTGGTTGGCAGACATCTGCCAGATCCTTGGAAAGTTTGAGGAGTCTACCCAGGTGGTGAGCGGCGATGCTGCAATCATTAGCGTCACCATTCCTCTGCTATGCCTCTTGAGAAGTTCCCTGCAAAGCATAAAGGCAAATGCTTTGCGCTCGGAAACGGAGGCGGGGGAAGACAGTATGTCGCTGGATAGTCAGAGCACCCTCCTGTCTATATCTCAGCGCGTTGAGGAGGAGGAGCATGAGGAGGATGAGGAGGAGGGGGAAGAGACAGCTTGGCCCACTGCTGACGGGACCCATTCTGCTTGCCTGTCATTGTTTCAGCGTGTATGGCCCGAGGAGGAGGAGGAGGAGGAGGAGGAGGATCCTGAAAGTGATCTTCCTAGTGAAGACAGCCATGTGTTGCGTACAGGTACCCTGGCACACATGGCTGACTTCATGTTAGGATGCCTTTCTCGTGACCCTCGTGTTGCACGCATTCTGGCCACTACGGATTACTGGGTGTACACACTGCTCGACCCACGGTATAAGGAGAACCTTTTCACTCTCATTCCCGAAGAGGAAAGGGGTTCGAGAGTGTTGCTATACCACAGGACCCTAGCGGACAAGCTGATGGTAAAATTCCCCTCCGACAGCGCTAGTGTCAGAAGGCGCAGTTCCGAGGGCCAGGTAGCAGGGGATGTGCGGAGATCGAGCAGCATGTTCAGCATAGGCAGTGCAACACTCTTTAAGGCCCTGGACAGCTTTATGGCTCCCCACCAAGACTGTGTCACCGCTCCCCAGTCAAGGCTGAGTCGGCGGGAGCACTGTAAAAGGATGGTGAGGGAGTACATAGCCGATCGCACGACCGTCCTCCGTGACGCCTCTGCCCCCTACAACTACTGGGTGTCGAAGCTGGACACGTGGCCTGAACTCGCGCTGTATGCCCTGGAGGTGCTTGCTTGTCCTGCGGCTAGCGTCTTGTCAGAGAGGGTGTTTAGTGCAGCTGCGGGAATCATCACGGATAAGCGTACCCGCCTGTCAACTGACAGTGCCGACAGGCTTACACTCATCAAGATGAACAAAGCCTGGATTTCCCCAGACTTCTCTTCTCCACCAGCGGACAGCAGCGATACTTAAGCAATACGTAGGCTGCACCCACGGATGGAAGCATCGTTCTGTATCACCATCCAAAACGGTGACATTTCTGCTTCAGCAATCTGTGTATAATATTCCTCCTCCTCCTCCTGCTCCTACTCCTGAAGCCTCACGTAATCACGCCGAACGGGCAATTTTTCTTAGGGCCACAAGGCTCACTCATATAATTTTTCCAAACAATTTTTATACGTTTGAATGCTCTTACAAGCGATGAAACTATAACTTGAACCAATTTTTCGTTAAACTGGGCTGCCTCCAGGCCTAGTTACCACTTAAGCCACATTAACCAAAGCGATTAATGGGTTTCACCTGCCATCTTGGTTGGGCATGGCCAATTTTTCATGAGGTACATTAGTACTGTTGCTACACCAATTTTTTTGGGCCCTCGCCTACAGTGTAATCATTGTAATTTCTATGTTCTTCGCCTGCACTCATGGTACAGAAAGGTGTGTGGGGTTGGCCTACACTTTTGCTACATAAATGTAACTGGGGCATTGTCTATACTGCAGCTACTGAAATGTGAAAGAGACTGTTATCTCCCTAAACTGCTGCTTCGGAATTGTTACTGGGGCTTGTCTTGAGTGCTACTATTACTGAAATGGAACTAAGACTGCGCTCCCACTATACTGCTGCTTCGGAATTGTTACTGGGGCCTGTCTTGAGTGCTACTATTACTGAAATGGAACTAAGACTGCGCTCCCCCTATACTGCTGCTAGTGATATGCTAGTGGGGCCTGTCCCTAATACTACCGCTGAAATGTGAATAATTCTGGGCTCTGCCTATACCGCAGCTAATGGTATGCCACTGGGGTGTGGAAACAGAGGCTTCACAAAGACATGATGGCGGCGACGCCATTTCCCACCAACGCTGTTACTGTTAAGGTGCATATAACCATGGACACGTGTAGAGGACACATAGTGCCTCCAAAACATCCCCCTCCTCCTCCAACAATGAAAACATTCTTGGCAAATACCTTTGCATTGGTCCGTCTGGTGGCAGTCCAAGAATTTCACCTTTAACGACACTACAAGAGAGCACCACCACCATCCCCCCGCCACGGCCCACTTAATCATGGCCACATTCCGAAAACCAACTACATAAAGCCGCGCTACTAGGTCCGCAGTCACCACCACATTACCACCAACGAGGTTACTGTTAAGGTACATATTACCAGTCTGATTGGGGCATGCAGTGTGGGCCAAAGCCCACCTGTATTGTATCTGACGTTAGCTCTGCTGAGTAGGGCACTGCAATGGGATATATTTATGTACCATCGGTGGGTTCCAGGGAGCCACCCATGCTGTAGGTGCACACGGAGTTTAACCTACATCTGTCCACTTTTAAAGAACCCCAGTCTGACTAGGGCATGCAGTGTGGGCTGAAGCCCACCTACATTAAACATGACATTACTACCTCAGCTGTGTTGGGCAATGCAATGGGATATTTTTATGTACCGCCGGTGGCTTCCTGGCACCCACCCATGCTGTGGGTCCACAGGGAGTTGTAAATGCATCTGTTTCCACTTCTAAAGAACCCCAGTCTGACTGGGGCATGCAGTGTGGGCCGAAGCCCACCTGCATTAAGCACGACATTACTACCTCAGCTGTGTTGGGCAATGCAATGGGATATTTTTATGTACCGCCAGTGGGTTCCAGGGAGCCACCCATGCTGTGGGTGCACAGGGAGTTGTAACTATATGTGTCCACTTCTAAAGAACGCCCAGTCTGACTGGGGCATGCAGTGTGGGCCGAAGCCCACCTACATTAAACATGACATTACTACCTCAGCTGTGATGGGCACTGCAATGGGATATTTTTATGTACCGCCGGTGGCTTCCTGGCACCCACCCATGCTGTCGGTCCACAGGGAGTTGTAAATGCATCTGTTTCCACTTCTAAAGAACCCCAGTCTGACTGGGGCATGCAGTGTGGGCCGAAGCCCACCTGCATAAAGCACGACCTTACTACCTCAGCTGTGTTGGGCAATGCAATGGGATATTTTTATGTACCGCCGGTGGGTTCCAGGGAGCCACCCATGCTGTGGGTGCACACGGAATTCCCATTGCGGAGTTGTACCTGCCTGTGACTATTTATAAAAAACCGCGGTCTGACTGGGGCGTGCAGACACCTTGACAGAATGAATAGTGTGTGGCACATAGGTTCCCCAATGCTATGCGCACGAGTGCAGCTCCAGATCGAGGTGGCACAGGATTGGATTTCTGATTGCTTCTGTACAGCATTGTGGACTATCAGCCCGCCCCTTTTATGGGGGGGTCGCTGCCTAGCCATGCCAACCCTCTGCAGTGTGTGCCTGCTTTTCCTGTGGCAGACGCACTTATAAATAGACATGAGGGTGGCGTGGCATGAGGGCAGCTGAAGGCTGGGCAGGGACAATTTGGTGTACGCTGTGGACACTGTCGCGCGGGGGGGGGGGGGGGGGTTGGGCAGCATGTAACCCAGGAGAAGTGGCAGCGGAATGTCATGCAGGCAGTGATTGTGCTTTGTTGGAGGTAGTGTGGTGCTTAGCTAAGGTATGCCATGCTAATGAGGGCTTTTCAGAAGTAAAAGTTGTTGGGGGGGGGGGGCACTATTGCCGGTATTGTGGCTTAATAGTGGGACCTGTGAACTTGAGATGCAGCCCAACATGTAGCCCCTCGCCTGCCCTATCCGTTGCTGTGTCGTTCCCATCACTTTCTTGAATTGCCCAGATTTTCACACATGAAAACCTTAGCGAGCATCGGCGAAATACAAAAATGCTCGGGTCGCCCATTGACTTCAATGGGGTTCGTTATTCGAAACGAACCCTCGAGCATCGCGAAAAGTTCATCCCGAGTAACAAGCACCCGAGCATTTTGGTGCTCGCTCATCTCTAGTGACCTGTATAAGGCTTGAATGGCTTGCATGATGTTTCCCTTAAATCCTATTTTATCAAGCACTGAAAAGGTGTAGCCCCAGTGTATTCTGTTGAATGCCTTCTCCGCGTCCAGGGTAAGGAGCAGAGAAGGCATTCGAGAGTCCTCGGCTCCATTCACAACCCCCAGCAAACGTCTTGTTGCATCTGATGCTTGTCTGCCCTTTACAAAGCCAGTTTGGTCACTGTGGACCAGATCCGGAATCACCTCTAGTAATCTCAAGGAGAGAATTTTTGCATAAATTTTTGTATCATTGTTTAGCAGTGATATGGGTCTGAAATTTGCGGGGGACGTGGGTTCCTTGCCTGGTTTGGGGATTGTGACTATGTTTGCCTGAAGCATTTCGGGTGGTAATGAGCCCTCTTTCATGGCTATATTGAATAGATTTTTCATATGGGGGATTAGGTGGTCTTTGCATATTTTATAATATTCGTACGAAAAACCATCCGGGCCTGGTGCTTTGTCATTTTTAGCTTTGTTGATGGTTTGGAGTATTTCTTGAGAGGAGATGGGAGAGTTTAATTTATCTATTTGTTTATCTGACAGCTTAGGGAGCTGTATGGAGGATAGGAAACTATTTCTAGCCGTTTCTGTGGGTTGGACCCCAGATGGGTCCTTCTTGAGATTATATAATGCCTCATAGAATTTCCTGAATGCCTCGGCTATATCTAGAGGGTTAATTATTTTGTTTTTTGTTAGAGGATCAATTATGAAGGGTATCTTTGCTTTAATTCTTTTTTGTTTGAATTTATTGGCCATCCATTTAGTTCCTTTATTGTTAGCGGTGTAATAAGTTGTTTTTATAGATTTTTGATTTTTTTCATGTTCGTCAATCATAATGTTGCAGAATTTTAGTCTGGTTGTTCTGAGTTTGTTGGATATGGATAGCGAGGGGTTGGATCTCATGGATTTCTCCAGTGTTTTCAGTTTCTCTAGTGTCTTATTGAGTAGGCCAATTTTTTTCCCTTTTATAGATAGAGCCCTGTTGTATCATTGCACCCCTCACAACTGGTTTGTGAGCATTCCAGAGGGTGAATCGACATGTTTCTGGGGTATCGTTGATGTGAAAATATTCTGTTATTGTGTCATTAATTTTCTTTTGGTATTTCGGGATCTTCATTAGGAAGGTGTTGTTTCTTCAGTTGTTGAAGCGTGGTGCTTTGGGGCCTAATTTTAGTTTTAATGTGATCGGGGCATGGTCAGACCATTAAGTGACCCCTTTTTTTGCTTCTTGTGTTCTATTAAGAATTTGAAAATCCAGAAGAAACATGTCAATTCTTGAGAATGACCTATGTCTAAATGAGTAGAAGGTGTATTCCCTGGAGTTCACATTCAGGGCTCTAAATGCATCAAAAAGCTTGGTATTATGTAACCAGGACGTCAGATTTGACCCCTTACTTCTTCTTCTGTTGCTGGAGTCTAAGCTTTCGTCTGCAATAGCATTGAAATCCCCACATATAATTAATGAACCTTGTTGCACCCTCTTTACTTTCCATGTCACTCCGTTCAAAAATTTTAGTTGTCGAGAATTTGGGACATAGATATTGACCAGGGTGACAAGGAGATCATCAAATTTACAAATTAGGATTAAAAAATCTACCATCCGCATCCCCTATTTCCTCCACCAGCTGGAAGTTTACCGTTTCTCTAACTGCGATCAGGACCCCTGATTTTTTTTTGGAAGAGTTGGCCATAAAAAGTCTTGGGAACTTGGGGTGAGACATCTTTGGTGTATTATGGTTAGGTAGGTGGGTTTCTTGGGCACAGAATATATCTGCCTCTAACGAGATAGCCTCCTTCCACATAGTAGATCTTTTGTAAGGAGAGTTCAGTCCCTTAACGTTGAGGGAAACTAGTTTTAGATCCATGTGTGGGTCCTAGGTGAAAGAGCTTGAGCAGGCTATCCTTGTTTATAGGTTAGTGAAGAGCCGATTTCTTTTTTTGATCCGGTTGGTGAAAGCATTGATCCAGGTGTTTGCGAGTGTGTTCCAATTGGGGGTGGGGAAGGAGGACTAGGGGTTAGGGTGAAAACAAATGCGATCTTCATACTCAATGTAGGGAACTTTACCTGAGCTGTGTTTTGACCGTTGATAATAAGATAACAGAAAAAGACCTTTCCAATTATTGGGTTTGAGTCCTTGGAATAAGGTCTTGGTTGTGGTACTTCGTAGATCAGCCAATGTTCTGAGCTTTATTCTTTTAAACACACAGGATCTAGATAAAGATCGTTAGGGTCTTGGTTGGGAAGGCTTAGCGGTTGGGGGCACTTCCCTTGTTGTTTCTGTTGGGTTGTTTCCGTGACCAGTCCTTGGAGATATGGTTGAGATTGTAGGCTTTGGACACGGGGATGTTCCATTTTTGTAGGATCTTGAAGCCTTCTTCTTGAGTGTTTATGGTGGTGATGGTGCCTTCTCTATTAATGAAAATTTTGGTGGGGAAGCACCATCTATAGAGAATATTGTTCTCTCTCAGAGTCGTTGTTATGGGGAAAGCTTTCTGCGCGCGGCCATAGTAGTCTGAGAGAAATCGGAGTAGAGCTTGATATTTTCGAATGGTGGAGGGAGATCGCTCAGACCTCTGGCTGCTCTCATCAGGTTTTCTTTGATGTGGTAAAAGTATACTCTTGCTATGACGTCTCTTGGAGCACTTTCGGGTACACCTTTCGGCTTAGAGAGCCTCTGTATTCTGTCTAATATGCAGTCGTTGGTTATTGAGTCTGGCAGGAGGGCCCTTATGAGATCTTGGGAGTATTTATTTAGTTGATCCGGTATGACCGTTTTGGGGACTCCTCTGAATTTTATATTGTTGGGACGGTTGCGGTCTTCCAGATCCGCCATTTTGTTCTTTAGGGATTCAAATTCTTCTTCTAGTTTGTAGTGAGCATCAATACGTTCGTTATGTGAGCTAGTGATATCTCCTGTTTTATTTTCTAGGTGGTCTACTCTGTCTTCTAGTTCTTCAATAGAATTGTTAATCTTTTTATTCATTTGGGATATATCTTTTTTTATTGAACCTTTTAGGGCTATGACCATGTCTCGGATGAAGAATTCGGAGGCTGTTTGATTGGAGCATTGGATGTTGAATAGAGGGTCTGCAGTGTCCTCTTCCTCTAGCCAATCTGTTTCATTAGAGGCTGGGGGGGGAGGTATTCTCTCTTCTAGGGCGTCTTTTCTCCGGGCTTCCCTTGGGAGAGCTTATGCTTCTCTTTTCTGAGCTTATTATACATTGTGTTGGGGAAGATGGCGGCATCCCCTCAGCCCCCCTCCTTCCCCTAAAGCGCTCCTGTCACTCTTCGTCTCCCTTCCTTCTTACTGCTCTCTTGCAGGGCTAAGGGATCGTGAATAGGGAGGCTCAGAGGCTCCAGAGTGAGCAGGCATCTGCCGCTGGATGCTTGGTAAGTTTTGCTTACCGTTGTTTCCCTTTTGAGGTTCTGTCGGGGCCGCCACTGCATTCTCCTGTTCTCCTCTCGCTCTACGTGCAGACATCGCCATCTTGTCTCTCTCTTCCTCTGGGCCGCGCGCTGGATAAAAATCTGTCAGGCGCTTTGGTCCCATCTGCACCGCTCCTCTCCTGGACATTGTCAGCTTTGGGTAAGCTTCCCCTGTCTGTTTGAGCGGGTTTTAGTGGTCTCTGTTGCTTTGTGTTGCTTTCGACTGATATTGGTAATGGAGCAGTTCAGTGCACGTCTGCCACGCCCCCGTCTCTATCATCTTTGATGTTCCTGCGGCTGCATCCTCGGTGGAGAATTTTTCCAGGATATGGCAAGAAACCAAGGCAAATCTTGAAAGTTCGGTGGCAGCCATGAAGAGGTTTGCCGACTGCAAACAAAGGTCGTCTCCCAATTTTTCACCAGGGGATAAGGTCTGGCTGTCCTCAAAGAATAATAGGTTGAAGATACCCTCTTACAAATGTGCTCCATGTTTTTTGGGTCCGTTTGAGGTGATTGAAAGAATCAATTCTGCTTGTTACAGGTTGAGACTCCCTCCCTCCATATGAATCCCTAACTTATTTTACATTTCTCTGTTCAAGCCCCTGGTACTTAATAGGTTCTCAAAAAAAAACCAGACCAGTGTCATTCCAGGTCCAGGCAAAGAACATCTTCAAGGTCAAAGCTATTCTTTATGCCAAAAAGTCTTCTACATTTCTGTCTAGAATGCAGCTACCACTACAGTTCTGGTCTTGGCTTTCAAAAAAGACCAAAGCCACATCTCTAGTCTATTTCTAGGCAGAGACAGAGATGGTAGAATAGTACCCAACCCCCATATGAACAGTGCTCAGGCAAAACTGTACAGTTCTTTTCTCCTAGCCAAAGCATCATTTGGGCAAAACTGTTAACTGGTTAATAGCTTTGGACAGATGTGTTGGAGTGGCCTTGCAATATAGCCAATCTGGGTGAGGAGAAGCCAGCAGGAAGCTGCTCTGATGACTCTCCTTTTTGATCCTATAATATTAAACTCCTAGGTAGTCCAGGGCCAGAATATTGCTGAATAGAGTCGTCCTTTGGAAGTCCTGGCGCTCCTCAGTGCCTTGATGTTTAAAGCATAATCTTTATTTCACATTATTAAACGCGTGCTCAATGTAAATTAAAGCTACAGCTTATATGCCTGTATATATATAATTCAATCTTCGTCCAACTGACCATATCACAGTATTATAGATTCCTACTGCAGATCAATGTCTACTGACCATACAAACTATATCCGCAAAGCCTTGTGAGAGGCACGAAATACAGAGTGATGCAAAGATATGGAGACACCTGAAAAAATGGAAAACAGTGATTGGCAATTCCATTTTGTTGTGGCATGTTGCTAAGAGGAAGGGGACAAATCACGAGGAGCTGTGTCCAACACAGTGGCCATTTTAAAATCCACCATCTTGGAACCTAGCCAATATTTTTAAATGGACAGGGGGATATGTGGCATGTGTATCTGATGGAGAATTTGATGAGGAATCCAAATTTGTGATGTATCTTTATTGCTGGCAAAAGTTCATACGTTTGGACCACCCTGAAGAACCCATTTTTTACAGTGGGTCTATTTACAAGGGTGACTTTCCCTCAGTATGATGCTACTAGATGGCAAAATCACAGCATGTCCTATTTATATGCAAGTCTCGCATGAGAGTAGTACATGCAAATGTGCAGTTTCCCCGCACATCGTGCAGAACCTGGGTGGGGTGTCTATGTACAGTGTGATGCAAATGGCCCTCAAGAATGTCGTATGTGACTCCTTTTCACCTGCCCAAATACAGTCCGATAGGGAAACTATGATTTTATGTTTCGCTGTTACATTTTAAAAATCATGAATCCCTTAAAAATGGAAAACAAAATACTGATGTGAACGAGCTCTAAGCTAATTCATTCCATGCAGACCATGAAATAAGTCCTAACATCTATCTGCTCCATATCTCTGAATATAAAATATTACTCCACTTTGTAAAGTTCCCACAGATCAAACAAGATGAAGGATTCAGAACTCAAACTCCTGATCCCCAATGTATTTCTCCAGCTCTATACTTTCTATAAACCAGTTTCTGTACATGTCCTCAGTCCATCTGTTACACTGTGTGTGTGTCTAGCACAATAATATGTCCCGGAATTATAATTCTTCGCTCCAGTGAGTTTGAGATAAACTTCTCCTTCATTTGTGTCTCTTGTTATAGTTATACGTCCCTGAAGAGACTGGGCATAGTAGGTGTTACGATTATGCACTATTGTCCCCAACCACTCCAGGCCTTTCCCATCACATTGTCTGACCCAGTTTACAGAAATCATGTTAGTGCTGTCAGTGAGGGAGGCACCGCTCACTTTACAGGTCTTCTCCAGAGTCTCTGTAGGTTTCACAGTCCCAGAACCAGACACCTCTAGTGAGATCTGTGCAGCGACACCTGGAAATAAACACAAATTACTTCATTCTTTAATCGATCTGAAATCTACAATTATTACTAGAAGTTGTGTGATATTGGCAGGAAATTAGCCTCACATTGTAGAGATGATATAACACAGAGTAACCAAAGGAGACTCTTCATGATTGGGCGGAGGAGATAGAACAAGTCAGTTCCAGGTCTGGGTGAACAGTTCCTGATCAGTGGACACTTCTACTTCTCTACTTATACAGGAAGTTATTTACATACATTTACATATATCCTGCAGTGGAGACCCCCGACCTTTATTACCTGGAGGACATTGTAATATAACATTGGTGCTGAGCTACATTGATGAATCATTCATGTTTTTACATATATTCAGTTCTTGGTCCCTCTGGGATTTTAAATTTTTTATTGACAAGTCATCAAGTTAATGACAATTAGTCAAGTAATCCCAATTCAATCTACTTTGCTGAAGGAAAATGGAAAGAACCTCCACTTCTACTATTAAGCTATTACATAGCAGGAAATTTTAGTAATCCCATATTATGTTATAGGGGTGTAAGCATATGTATTTGTGCATTGTGTTTTTGTGTGAGCCTTTGAGCATTTTACTGTTTTTTGCGCATGCAAGTCATACGTATTTGTGTGTGCACCCCCCCCCCCTTCCCCACAATCATGCTTCCATTGATTACAATGGGCATTTAAGCTAAACTAGTTGTGCTATGTTCATACACAATACGCATGACAATAGAGCATGGGGTGTATATTTCTCTGAGTGCACAAAATGCATGTGCAAAATGCAGTCATGTGAACGAACCCACCGAAATCAATTGTGAATGTATTTGCTAGAAAGAGAAATTGATCCCAGAACGTCGTCTCATCTCTGATGGGTTTTCCATGTTCTTCTGGCTGTAAAAAGGAACAGATTGAAATCTACCAAGTAAAGATATTATAAATATCAGAACAGTATATAATAGAAACCTGTCACTGACCGGAGGAACTTCTGAGGTACGAGCTATTACATATCAGGAAATGTCAGTAATCATATGTTGTGTTATAGCAATGAAGAACAGTGATGGTGGATTCCACATGGGGTTAAAATCTGCCATAACAACTTTGCATTAAAATCCGCATGTCTTAGGACGGTGCCACACAGGCATAAGCAGATTTGCGCCACATATTTGTGCAATGAGTGTTGCATTTTTGCGAGCATCCATGTGTTTTACTGTATTTTTCCCATATGCAAGTCATGTGTATTTGTGCATGCAAAAAAACCTCCAGCATGCTGCCATTGATTTCAATAGGAAATTAAGGTAAATTACCTTAATATACGTTATGTTTGTGTGCAAAACGCATGTAAGTAAAACACGCTGCACATTTTTTATTTTTTGCATGACCAAATGCGTGCGCAAAATACACACATGTAAACAATCCCATACAAAGCAGTGGGCTCTATTCACTGCATATTTCGAGAACAAATGTTGCAAATGCACTACACTGCGCAAATGTCTTTATGTGCATCCGGCCTTACATATGCATGTTGGTGTGGATTGGAAATTAAAATAGCTCAGACATGATGAGGATTCCGCTCTTTGCAGCAATTTCGTGACAAACCTGCACCCAAATCTGCATGAAATCCACATGTAGGATCTGAGTTTTCATGTTGATGTGTTTGTAGCACATTTTTCCGCCACGTGTGACTCTACCCTCGGTGTATGTTCACATCTGTCAGATTAGTTACAGAAGATGTGCTCCAAACATATGAAGGGGATTGTTTCTGTAGGAGATGTTGTCACATTTACATTTATGGGACAATCACAGAAATAATATCACTCATCAAAAATGATTGGCTGTTTGCCCCACAATACTGAATATCACTGATAAAGGTTGTCTAAGGGCTCCTTTCCACTGGCAATAGCGATATCTGCGGAAAAAAAACAAAAAACGCAATGTTAAAATCGCATCACAACGCTGCAAAATCGCAAGCTTTTGCGTTGCGATGCGAGAATTTGTTTTGCCATTGCACTGTATGGGTGACAGAAAAATGCAAAACGCTGAAACAATCCTCCTGCTGCGATTTTTAATCCTCGCATCGCAGCTTGCCCTTACACATCGCTAGTGGAAAGGGTGTCATAGAACAACATGTGTGGGACTTTCTTGCGAGAGCTCGCACTCTAGCATCGCACTGAAAATGTGTGATTACCTCGCCAGTGGAAAGGAGCCCTAAGGACTCCCACACACTTGTCTTTGCGTTTTTTGGTAACACGATTGTCAATGGGACTTTCTAATGTTAAAAATGCAACGCAACGCAATGCAACTTGCATTTTTGGTGCATTGCGTTGCGTTTTTAACATTAGAAAGTCCCAATGACAATCGCGTTACCAAAAAACACAAACACAAGTGTGTGGGAGCCCTAATAATTATCTTTTATTATTCCAGGGGTGTAACTATAGCGAATGCAGTTGCACCCGGGCCCAAGACACTTAGGTGGCCTATAAGGCCTATCTTCTCCATATAGGATAGCATTATAGTTGGGGGGGGGGGGGCCCTGTTACAGATTTGGAACTGGGGCCCAAATTTTCAAGTTATGCCTCTGACTATAGCTAATAAATAACACATATATGTTGAAGGTCTAGATGAATGCCAGCCACAAAAATACATATCAGGCAAACAAGGAGGTCATGTATCAAAATTATACATCAACAAAGGATATGAATCCTTACCAAGTCCCTGAAGGTGGTAACAGCTGTCCCTGGATTCATCCCAGAAAGAATAGCTGCCTGTCCTATTCTAGGCTGATAACAGATGATAATAGAATATACAGCGATTGTTTACACATGTATCATCTGTGTGTGAACAACATCCATGTGAATGGCCTGATTGGCTATAATGGGTCTGTGTGTATTTCTGTATTGATATAGTTTTAATTTGGGGGGGGGGGGGGAGGGGAGTATAGGAGGAAACATGTTGGAAACAGAAGGACAGCAGCAGCACCATTACCAATTTCCTCAAACCCCACTGTAGATGCATAAGGTCTGCAAATAATTTGCAGTGGCCGGATTGGCAACTTTGAATGACGCCTGAGGCCACAAACAGAGAACTGCCATATTCCCCGTGCCCCGTTTGTCTATTTTGCTGCTCTATATGTTGACAGCAGCAGAAATATCCCCTCTTCCAATGTGCAGACCAAGTTTTCTATAGGCATATAAACATGATGCAGAACCTTCCTCTGCTCCCACCATAGAAACCTGGTATACAAGCTTTCATACCAGCAGCAATATAACCTCTGTAGAATATCTGCTCCTCTTAGCCAAAGACCACGTGTCATAGAGGCATATAAAAGCGATGTAACTTCATTGTAATGTGCTCAACTGTAAAATTGCCACTGATTACACTGTGCCCATGTCATATATGTCTAGGTCATGTGATACAGGCATCCAATGAAACTGTTCCCCATATGCAAGATGGAGGACACATTTGGTGATATCAGCATGGCATACTGGCTGCTGATTGGCTGCACACTGACGTCTATGAGGCATTATGGGAAATTTGATTTCTGACTGAACTGACTTGATTAAGGAAAAATCAGGATGATTTTATCACCCTGCTGATCAGGGTGAGCAACACTATATAGGAGATGTTTTTTTGCACATATGGTACATTGAATCTACAATGACGCAGGACTCCTAAATTGATGATGTACCCTGGCATCTCTTGTACGTGATGCCGTGATGTTGTCATGCCGTGGAGCTTTGAGGATATAATACATAGTATGATGATAAATATGGAGCATTATGAGGACAGTGTTTAGTAATGATGGAAGTGACAGCTTCTACCAGATCTCTCTTTATACATTATTTTTAGTGGTGACCTTAAAAGTTCAGTTTTATCTATAAAAGGGTGTTCTTTTTGTTGCTGTGCATAAAAATATTTTTCCTTGGACCCCTATGTTCATTTGAAGGATGCAAACACCTATAATCAGTGCCTATGATTCTTAAGTTTACCCACTTAGTGACAAAGCCTGTTTGTGCCTTAATGACCAGGCCAAAATTTGGAAATCTGACGTGTCAATTTAACAAGGAATAACACCGTAAAGGTTTTGCATATCCAAGTGATTCTGACATTGTTTTTTTTGCCACATATTGTACCTCATTTAGGCGGTAAAACTAGACTGATAGAATTTGTGTATGTTTATTAAAAGCATCAAAATTGGAAAATTGTTTGAAAAAAATCAGCATTTTTCACATTTACAACTGCAATATCTCAAATATGTGCAAACATAATATAGAAATTTTGATAGTATATATTTTTCCATCTGTTTACTTTACTCTGGGCGCACATTGGAAAAATTTTTTTTATTTTAACCATGTAGGAGGCGTGTCAGAATAATAGATACGCCCACAAATGAGCACATTTTAAAAACTACACCCCTTGATGTGTTCACTGAGGGGGGTCAGGAGTATTTTGACCCCACAGTTTCTTTTCAGGAATTAAAGGGGTGGTCTCGCGAAAGCAAGTGGGTCTATACACTTCTGTATGGCCATATTAATGCACTTTGTAATATACATCGTGCATTAAATATGAGCCATACAGAAGTTATTCACTTACCTGCTCCGTTGCTAGCGTCCCCGTCGCCATGGTTCCGTCTAAATTCGGTGTCTTCTTGCCTTTTTAGACGCGCTTGCGCAGATCCATCTTCTCCCTTCTTCTCCCTTCGGCTCCGCTCGACAGCATCGGCATTTTGGCTCCGCCCCCTTGTACGCATCATCGCGTAGCTCCGCCCCATGACGTGTGCCGGTTCCAGCCTCCTGATTGGCTGGAATCGGCACATGACGGGGGCGGAGCTACGCGATGACGCGAAAAGGGGGCGGAGCCAAAACTCCGATGCTTCCAAGACCAGCCGAAGGGAGAAGATCCATCTGCGCAAGCGCGTCTAAAAAAGCAAGAAGACACCGAAGTTAGACGGAACCATGGCAACGGGGACGCTAGCAACGGAGCAGGTAAGTGAATAACTTCTGTATGGCTCATATTTAATGCACGATGTATATTACAAAGTGCATTAATATGGCCATACAGAAGTGTATAGACCCACTTGCTTTCGCGAGACCACCCCTTTAATGCAATTTAGAGGAGAAAAAATAAAATTTAATATTTTTGCAAATATGTAATTTTAAAGACAGGATTTTTTTTCTCTATTGCACATGTAAATGAGAATTTGCACACCAAAATGGATACCCTGTTTATCCCGTGTTCAGAAACATATGCATTGTGGCCCTAATTTTCTGTCTGGATACACAACGGGGCCGAAACCGAAAGGAGCAGCTGGTGGCTTTCAGATCAGACATGTTGCTTGAAGGCATTTTAGGCCCCATTGCTCACTTGTAGAGCCATTGTGCAACCAAAAGATAGAGAACCCTCACAAATGACCTCATTTTGGAAACAAGACCCCTTAACGCATTCCTCTAGTGGTGTTCTGTGTATTTTTACCCCACGGTTTCTGAATGAATTGAAGCAAAGCAGAAGGAAAAAATTACGATTTTTGCACATGCGCGTGATGTATTTCCGTCTGGCGCGCATGTGCAGACACCGTGTCGGGTCCTGCAGGACCGGAGTGACGGGGGACATTGTGGAGGACAGGGGTGAGTATTCTCAGCTCCTCTTACAGATCCAATCTGTAAGGGGAGCTGAAACTATAGCTTTTATTTATTTTACATTGATTTTAATGTGATCGACGGTATTTGGTGGATACCTGCGATCGCGTGACTGGAGGAGGGGTCCCGCAGCCCGAGATGACAGCTCCATGCTGTTGGCTACCTCACGTAGCCGACAGCATGGAGCTGTCACGTCCAGAGTCTGCAGGGCTTTATTCCCCAAGGGATGCATGCTTTTACGTCCTCTGGGAATAAAGCCCAGCAGAACAGGACGTTAAAGGCAATGGGCTGGTCACTAAGGGGTTAATTTTTTCTTGAGGCAATATTAATCAAGTCTGGAATTCTGGCAAAGTGCTTTATTTTTTATGGAGTTCACAATGCGGTACAAATAATATGTAAAAAATTAAGTATTTTAGCCAAGTTTTTTAAATACATGTTTTCGCAACGTTCACTGCGCAGGTTAGATATTGTACTAGCTTTTTTACCCTGGTAATTATGAACACAGTACATCAAATCCCCCCTCCCCCCCTGTATTTACATATTAAAGGGGTAATGCAGGGGTTTGACTTTTATTTTTTTTTATTTGTAATGTGTGACATCAAACTTCCTTTCTGGCCTCTTTTGGATCCCAGAGCCTCTCAGGGCAATTTTATGGATTTCCTACAAGACACTAAAACTTTCCCTGTTAAAAAAATAAAGAAAGAAATAAAAAAATAAAAAATCATATATATATATATATATATATATATATATATATATATATATATAACTTTTCTGCCATCTAGTGACATAATGGCATTACAGGATACAACGGCTTCAGTGAGTAGACCTGTATTTACATATTATTTTCTGCCATCTAGTGACATAATGGCTGCCTCTGGATCAACAAGCGATATAAGCTACGTTGGGAGAGGAAAATCTGGTGAACGGGTGCACAAATCAAACATTTGTGTGCCTGTTCACATGGCCTGGTGAGTCCGGCGCCGAGCTAACGAGGCCATCACCCATTTCCCCTCCTTCCCCATCGCAGGCTCACCTCTCGTTCCTCCCCACTCGTTCTGTGCAATGGGAGGGGGCGGAATGGGGTGTAGCTAAAGCGACGGTCCGCCCCGCCTCCTCAAATTGATGGTTATGGACAAGGGGTTGGGAGAGGGCAGACGCTTAGCTCCGCGAACATCCTAACCCTTGTCCATAGCTATCAAAGGGAGGAAGCGGGAGGAGGTTCTGCCCCCATCCCGACTTCTCCCATTGCAATCCAATGCATCAGATCAGAGAACATAATGTGAAAACGGCCGGCCTATATGCACTCGTGGGAAGAAGACCTCAAGGATCCAAGTCTAATGACTCAGTAGACTTTCTACTAGCCAGCAGCCTAATCAGCCTTATGGCTCACTCACATGGACATATTTATGGTACAATTTATGTGTAAATTCTTATGCATGTAATACGGACAGCAGACAACAGCATTGCTTTGCTTTGCTGCATTCTGACCTGCATTTTTCAAGCACCTATATAAGGAGCAGCCTATTTTTGTCCATGTCACCAGTGTAAGTCGATAGGAATGTAAAAAAACACTGATAATATGGATGTTACATGTGTATTACCTCTGTGCTTCCATGCATGTTGCCAGCAGTCAGTGTTTTTCTTTTACATGCGTGAAAAATGTAACAAATATACATGCCACACTCGTAAAAAAACATATAAGCATGAAAAACGCACAGAATGAATGCAGTGAATATGGTGCATTTTTCACGGACTGAATAGTGAAATGCCTGTGTGAATGAACTGTTAGAATTATCTGATTTTAGTCATTCAAAAGAGATTTTTGTCAACAAACTTTCTTACAACAACTCAAACTTAGGCTAAATTCACACAGGTGAGCGCGATATCGGGTCAAGAAACCTGACTGTCCCATTGAAAACAATGGGCGATGTGTTCTGAGAAACTTAAAAATATAGGACGTGGCGATTTTTATTATTTTTTTTCTATCTGACAGCATCAGTACATGCAGAAAAATCACTCATGTGTGACTCAATTCAAAAGAATAGAGTTTATATTTGTCGAGTTTTGTGCATCTCACAGCACACAATATTCATGTGATTTTCGTGCTCATGAGCATCTGGCCTTAGACCAGACATTATCTGTCTCCAAGAGACCCATTTCTCCAACTCTTCGGCACCTAGGTTCTTTCATTCTCAGTATTCTCAGGTTCACTCCTCAACTGCTCTCAAAAACATCATTTTGGGGTATGTGTGGCTTTCTAATTACAGTGGTACCTTGGGATGCGAGCGCCTCAGCTTGCGAGTTTTTTGACTTGCGACCAGGCTCTCTCCCGAATGTTTGCTCTGCTTTAAGACCAAAAACTCGGGGTACGAGCCTGCTTGCAAGTCAAAAAATCTCTCTAGCTGAGGCTCAGGGGGCTCAATACTCACCTATCGCCAGCATTTCGTCCTTGCGATGCTCTGCGGTGCTGCTGCAGGCTGTCCCACCCTCCTTCATGCGACAGAGCATTTCTTTCCGGATGTGGGGCCTTGAATGCCCAGCCTCTAGAAAGCTAATGGTCTGATTGGTTAAATCATTCAATATTGTCATTGAATGACTGTGATTAGTTAACCCAGCGCCAGCTTTCATTGGCTGTAGAAATAGGAAAGTCCCGCAGCACACCTAACACATGCACTTAAGTGCAGAGGTTCCAATCTGTGTATGCCAAGCCACCTGTGGGGTCATGAACCCAACCCCAAATAAATGCAATGGTGTCCAAGGAGGCGGCAGCATCAACGGTGTAGAAATTGTAGAAAAAGGTTTTATTGCTCCATAAAATGGTGACGTTTCGACTTAATCTAAGTCTGACTTGAAAAAGACTTAGATTAAGTCGAAACGTCACCATTTTATGGAGCAATAAAACCTTTTTCTACAATTTCTACACCGTTGATGCTGCCGCCTCCTTAGACACCATGGCTTTCATTGGCTGACGCAGCGCAGTCATAGCATTAGCCTAACATCCAGAAAGCAATGGTCTGCAACCACCTGCAGCAGTGCCACAGACCATCACGGTACACAGGCGGTAAGTGAGTATTGATCTTTTTTTTTTTTTGATTTGTAGGTATTTTCTCCATAGAAATTAATTGAAATGCAATAAATGCGGAACGCAGATAAACAGAGACCAGATAAACAGAAAGTGGCTATTCTGGCAAATGCTTTTACAGCGTTTACCAGTATTTTATGGCATGGATTGTTACATTTGCAGAAAGCAAGTATGTATAAATTTTTTAATTTGTATATTTTTCCACTAAGAACAATCGTGTAACAGAAAATAAGTTTCTTTTTTTGTAAAACCACTGTAGACCGCAGCATCCTAGTGGTTTAACGTTTAGTTTGTAGATTCAATAAAAAGCCTAATTAAATGTAGAAGATTCATTAGACAAGCAGGTCCTTATTTAATCACTCCCTTTGTGAAAAAAAGAAGACCTACCAGTGTGACAACCTAAGAGCAAATATTCCTTCTAGTTTATGGGTGGGGAATGGGGGTTGATAGAATTGTTGGAAGTCCATGATATCCTATCACCTGAGGTGATGTGAAACTTTACGGAAGAGAATGAACACTGACAGATCATCTTTCTCTCCCTGTCGGTCCTTGCTGCTCCACCCACTACCCTGAATGGGCTGAAGTGACACCTGCAAGTTTAAAACATGCAATTCCCACTTCAGCCTGCTTAATTTCATTCTAGAATGTACCTTCCACTACGTTCTGGTGTTGAATTTGAAACAAGACCAAACCCACAGCTCTAGTCCCTTTCTTAGCCGAGAAAGATATAGAAAAATATTACCTAACCCCCGGCTGAAAAGCGCTCAGGCAAAACTGTAAAGTTCTTTTCTCCTAGCCAAAGCATCATTTGAATCATCATAGAATCGTCCTTTTGAGGTCCTGGCGCTCCTCAGTGCCTCGCTGTTTAAAAATATAACCTTTATTTCACAGTATTAAAAGCATGCTTAATGTAAATTAATATATATATATAATTCAATCTTGGTCCATCCAACCATATTACAGTATTATAGAATCCTACTGCAGATCAATCTCTACTGTGCACATTTGCTGACCATAAAATGTCAGGACCAGCGGGTCTCGGAGTCTCTGTGCTCGCACGGCCGCTCCTATCACCGGGCTGCGGGGGTGCAGTACAGGGGAGCCCCAGTCTTTGTGATCTCCCTGGAAGCCGTAATCCTGGACGCAGGCTCCAGGCATGCGCCCGTGTGCTCAGGGTGCGGGCGCCTAGTAGCTGGGTTGCTGGGGACGCGGCGGGTGTTGTTGCTCTGTCTCTGCCATGGGGCTGTTCTCCCAGCGCCGTGATTGGGTCCTGCTGCTGTCAGGCTCCCCGCCACAATCAGCTGCTGGGGCGGGAGTTCTGACAGCATTTAAACTGCTCAGTTCCTTCCTGATCTTGCCTGTGTATGTTTGGTCTCTAGCTACACCTGCATACCCTGAATTGATGTCTTGTTTTGACTCGCTTGCTTTAGACCTGACTTTCACTTTGGTTGACCGCTTGTACCACGTTTTCTCCTGTCTCTGACCCGGATTGTCTGACCTGCTTTTGTGTTGGTTTGTTTCCCTGTATTTGTCTTAGTCTGACTCCTGCTCCTCATCCCTACTGTCGCCCTAGGGCCTAGCCTAGGGGGGCAAGTAGGTGGGGACATGGGTTGCGGATTGGACTAGGGACCTCCACCTGCCCAGACTCCAGTCGTGACATAAGAATTATATCCTCAAAGCGTTGTGAGAAGCATGAAACTGCATGGTGGTCCAAAGATATGGAGATAACTAAAAAATTTAAAACAATGTGTGACATGTTGCTAAGGGAAGAAGGTAAATGTGTGAGGGCCGGTGTCCAACACAACAGCCATTTGAAAAGCCACAATCTTGGAACCAAGCTGATATTTTCAAATTGTGAAGGGTGCATGTGGCATGTTTATCTGATAGGGTATCCGAATTAGTGATGTATCTTTTATTGTTAGCAAAAGTTATTACCTTTAGACCACCCTGAAGAACCCATTTTTTGTAATGCATCTATTTACATGGGTGATTTTTCTCTCACAGTGATACTGCTAGATGGAAAAATCACAGCATAGCCTATTACATTAGACATTAGAATAGTATATGGAAAAATACAGTTTCCCACACATCGCACAGAATGTAGGCGGGGTGCAACATTCTTGGACGTGACCCCTCTCCGCTCATGTAAATACGGCTTAAAGGGGTTGTCCCGCGGCCAAAACGAAAATTATTTCACACCCCAGTCCCCCATGTTAAGCAAGCATTACAAACTACCCATGTAAATCGTTTTTTAGAGCGTTTCTACTCACCATGAAGCTGTTTCATGAAGTTATAAAAATCTTCTTTCAACATGGCCGCCATCATTTTCCAAGGTGCACCACTGGTCTTCTCCCATGGTGCACTGCGGGTCTTCTCCCATAGTGCACCATGGAAGTTCTTCTCCAGTCTGAGCTCCACTGCCGATTACAGCCACCTCATTGGCTGATCGGCATCACGTGACGGGGGCGGAGCTACGCGATGACGCTGAGAAGGGTGAGGAGCCAGGACGCAGCTCGTGAGCCCGGAGCCACCAGGAGATGATTATTTTCTGTGCAAGCGCGACTGTTGCGGCGACCAGACAAGAAGGCTTCAGTCGTCGCCATGGAGACGGGGACGCCAGCACCGGAGGGGGTAAGTGTATAACTTCTGTATGGCCAATATTTAATGCATGATGTATATTACAAAGTGCATTAATAGGGCCATACAGAAGTGCATAACTGCACTTGCTTCTGCGGGACAACCCCTTTAATAGTGAAACTATGATTTTAATACCATTTTGCTGTTACATTTTTTAAAACACAAATTCTTTAAAAGCAGAAACCAAAACACTGATGTGAACGAGCTCTAAGCCAATTCATTCCATGCAGACCATGAAATAAGTCCTAACATCCATCTGCTCAATATATCTGAATATAAATTATTACTCCACTTTGTAAAGTTCCCACAGATCAAACAAGATGAAGGATTCAGAACTCAAACTCCTGATCCCCAATGTATTTCTCCAGCTGTATACTTTCTATAAACCAGTTTCTGTACATGTCCTCAGTCCATCTGTTACACTGTGTGGCTCTAGCACAATAATATGTCCCGGATTCTTCAGGTTTCACTCCAGTGAGTTTGAGATAAACTTCTCCTTTATTTGTGTCTCTTGTTAGAGTTATACGTCCCTGAAGAGACTGGGCATAGCTGGTGCTGGCATCATACCATATTCCCCCCAACCACTCCAGGCCTTTCCCTTCAGGTTGTCTGACCCAGCTTACACCAAACATGTTAGTGCTGTCAGTGAGGGAGGCACCGCTCACTTTACAGGTCTTCTCCAGAGTCTCTGTAGGTTTCACAGTCCCAGGACCAGACACCTCTAGTGAGATCTGTGCAGCGACACCTGGAAATAAACACGAATTACTTCATTCTTTAATAGATCTGAAATCTACAATTATTACTAGAAGTTGTGTGATATTGGCAGGAAATCAGACTCACATTGTAGAGATGATATAACACAGAGTAACCAAAGGAGACTCTTCATGATTGGGCGGAGGAGATAGAACAAGTCAGTTCCAGGTCTGGGTGAACAGTTCCTGATCACTGGACACTTCTACTTCTCTACTTATACAGGAAGTTATTTACATACATTTACATACATCCTGCAGTGGAGACCCCCGACCTTTACTAACTGGAGAGCTTCACTTTAATACAGTAAAACCGCTACTAATGTTGGTAACCCGTCCTAAAGCAATCGGCTTTACCTGAAACCACTGCTACTCGAGGTAATTATTTCCATAGGAATCAAAGTAAATCTAATTAATTTGTTCTAGACATTCCAAAAAAGACACCAAACCACATTTAATGGAGAATAAATATGGTCTTTGATACCAAAAACAATAACAAATGAATATAAAAGACTACTATAAAGAATAAATGAATATGTTACATGTTATTGAACATGTTACTGTGTCTTATCTGTGGTGTTACGTAGGACTACAGGTCACTTCTACTACATCATCTGTCCTCAGTGTTGTCACTGTTTTCTCTGTGCTGTTACATTACAGTGCAATTGTATAATACTGTACTGTATTAGTATATTACCCATCCCCAATGACAGATATGGGTGGGCTGCATTAGCATTGAAGGATCATTTACATCTTTACACATTTTTGGTCCTAGTTCTCTCAGAACATCTTCTAGTAGTTGATAGATTTTCATATGCTGTTTCTTTAATATGCTCTGATTGGCTGAGATAGTCAATAAATGGCTGTGATTAGGCATCGAGCCAGCGCTGAGAACCAATCACAGCAATCTATTGCTGGAGATGGGGGTTCTCAAACCTCACTTACAGCAATAGATCATCTGTCAGTGCCGGGGAAGCCCAGAGCAACAGCAGAGATCAGCGGCCAGGACCCGGACGCCAGCTGCTAGGTGACTATTGATTTTTTCTTCAGCATCCTTGGCTGCGTTTTTAGCTGCGCTGAAAACACAGCCAAACCGCTGGCATAAGGAATGTCAGCACTGCTGAAACCGGGCTGAATCTGCACTAAACGCAGCATTGAAAAACGCTGTGATTCTGCAAACACCTATGTGTGGGAGGCCTTATCACACTAGTGGGTCCTGAGTGACTTTTCTTGCTGTGAGATCAAGGCTCCCATACATGTTTTATAATGCTACACATCCAACAATACGTAGTTTCTGGCCTCTTTTGGATCCCAAAGCCTCTCAGGGCAAATGTTTTAGTTTTCACGAGGCACTAAAACTTTCCCTGTAAAAAAAATAAATATATATATATATATATATATATATATATATATATATATATATATATATATATATGCAGAACTTTGCTGCCATCTAGTGACATAATGGCATTTCACAGTACAATAGCTTCAGTGAGAAACATCTATTGTCTGCTGTATGACTTGCGGACATCATCAAGTAGTTACTACAAATAAAACAACCTTGTTCAACTACACAAACATTGCCTATACTTAATTATGGGGTAACTTGTCTGTACATCTTGCCTTTTTGGCATAGGAAGCCATCAGTCGAAAATGAAAGAGTTGAAAGTGGTGAAAAAATTGTAGGAATGCCACAATAGAGATAAAAATAAATCTATTTGTCTTCTTTTGGGAAGGTTATTTTAACCCTTTCCAATTTACTGTCTGACGTCTAAAGACATTATGATTTAAGGCTGTACAGCACCAATGTTGGAAAACATCCGTCGGGGGTTTTCTCACTATATACTGCCAGTCTCTCTGCTGTTGGAGCCTATCCAGCGTGTTACCTCATACAGTACTGGCTTTAGCCAGCATATAGCACCATTGTATAGCGGCCGAAAAAGAGTAAGCCCCCTAGGAAAACCAGGATACAAATAGGATTGGAAAGGGTTAATGGTGTAACTGGATTCCTCATGAGATTCATCCTCACACACAATTATTTCTTCTTTGGCAAAGAAATATTCCTGCAACTCACCTGGACCGCCATGAGCAGTAAAATGGCACTGCGATATACCAACCTTTCCATGGCAAAACTGGAGAGTGACTTTCTGGCCTCCTGCCCCAACAAACCATTGGCCTACTTCTGCTATATTGAGGACATCACAATCATCTGGACTAACACCGAACAAGAACTAGCAAAATTCCATGAGAGATTCAATGCATTTCACCCCTCCATAAACCTGACATTAAGCTACTCATATACAGAAATGACTTTTTTGGACACCACCATAAAAGTTTCAAACAACTGAACTCAGACATCCCTATACCGAAAACCGATTGATCGGCTCACATACCGCAGATGGGACAGTTTCCAACCTAAACACATCAAAGGGTCCATTTTCTACAGCCAGGCCATCTGATACAAGACAGATCTGCTCCAACCCAACAGATGAAGAGGAACATCTAAATCAGGGCTACCATCCCACCTCAATTGATGATCAAATCACCAAAGCCACAAGGATATCCAGAAATCAACTACTCCAATACACAGAGAAGGTAAAAAATGATCCTGTACCTCTAGTAGTGATCTACAATTTACAGCTAGAGATGCTAAGGAAAACCACAAAGAAACTCCACCATACCCTACCCAAGGATGACTGTCTGAAAACCAAATTCCCAGACCCTCTCCTTCTATTTTGCAGGCAACCTTCTAATTTGAGGAACTTTATAATCAGGAGTGCATTGCGCTCTGACACAGAAAAAAGAACTTATCCCTGCAATGTAAGAAGCTGTAAGACCTGCTCACATGTACTGACTGCAGACAGGATACAGATCCCCAACACACAGCAGGACTATAAGATCCTGGGGACATTCACATGTTCTACGTCCAATGTTGTGTACCTGATCCTGTGCAGTGAATGTCCTATTGGGGACCTTTATGTTGGAGAAACCGGACAAAAACTGAATGCGAGGATAATATCTCATCGCCGCACAATTAAAGAGAGAAAGACAGAATTACCTGTGGCTGAGCACTCTTGTAGCCACGGGCACAATGTAGAACATATGAAAGTCACTATATTAGGAGGCAATTTAAAATCTGTACGTCATAGAAGAATTTGGGAGTACAAATTTATAACCGCCTTTGACACTTTCAACAGAGGCCTAAATTAATCACAGCATGTCTGTATATATTAATGCATGTTTCTTCAGATCTGTTCCATATGCCTGCAGGTTTGAAAGCTCGCTATAACACCATGTATTTTTGTTAGCCATTAAAGGGTATCAAATCTACAAGATTTTGGATTCCTCCATTCATGCTTTTCTTGATCTGGTGTAAATTATTACATTTCAGGATGGTGGTTCATTTACATAGATTCAATCTTTTATTTCATAGGTATATATAATGTCACAATAGCGCTAGCTGACTCACGATCTATGTTTTCTGGTTTGATGGAGCATTACACTTTAACTGTTTTTAACAGGTACGTGATCGCCGTTATCTGTTGGACCGCTCACCAGGGGTCATATACATCAACCCATTGGAGCCGAGCAGTCTCCTGGTAGAGATACATAGATGATATCTTTCTAATCTGCTCTGGTACAGAAAGAGAGCTGCAGAGTTTCCATGATAAACTCAATGGGATCCGCCCAGAACTGCAGTTTACCTTGAAACATTCCACTGTAAGCATTGAGTTCCTGGATGTATTGGTTAGTAGAAAGGATGATGGTTTTGAGACAGATTTATTCGTCAAAAGCAAGGATTGGAATAATCTTTTGGAATATGGTAGTTACCATTCACGAGCCACCATCGATTCTCTCCCTTGGTGCCAGTTCCCGACAGTGAAATATATTACAAATTACACAAATTGGATGAGCAATTGGATGTGTGACAAATTTCTGGATTGGGGTTATCCCAGAACTTTAGTCACTGATGCGACTCAAAGGGCTAAACAAATTGATAGGGAGACACTTTTGGTGCCTAAACAGAAGAGACCCTTAAACGGATACCATTCATGTCCTCCTATAGCCCAGTTAGCAGACAAGTATCAGCCATCATTTAAAAACATTGGCCGCCTTTGGGATTAACAAGTAATATTGATGAATTTCTGAGTCCACCGATTATGTCATACAGGCAGTGTCCTAGCCTGCGGGATAAATTAGTACACTCGCTATTTGAGATGGGAACAATTTCCAGACAGGGGACGTTCATGCCCCGCACGATGGGCAATTACCAATGCTTGGTTCGCTCATGTTGTGGGAATATGGTGTAGGGAGACAAATTTTACCATTCCCAAACAGGTGCTACCTTTCAGATTAAAGATCGCTATAGCAGCTCCTCATCCTACATAATGTATTTGATAACATGTCCATGTGGATGTGAGGGAAACCACCATGGAGGTGAGGAGCAGATTAGTGGAGCATAAAAGCAATGTTAAAACCAAACATCTAGATCTACCAATCCCACGTCATTTATATGATAAGGGCCATTTGGTTGTTCAACTTAAGTTTCGAGTGATTGATGGGGTTCCTTTATCTGTAAGAGGGGGGGTAGGATTAAGGTTCTAAAGAAAAAGGAACTATAGTGGATATTCCTTTTGGGTACAATGACCCCTAAGGGCCTAAACCATGAATGTAATGCTCCGGCGTATTTTTAAATAATAGGCACGTCTGTTAGTGTACTGCATCACTTTGTGCACTTATGTGCAACTTTATTTACACTTGTCTTTAATTTATTTACAGGTTACACTGGTTGTCGTAATGGCGAAAATTCTTAGTTTTGCGATGGTCCAATATCCTTACTGGTTTATACCCAGGCATCATGCACATGTCCCGCACATATATACAGATTTTAGAGCAAGATGCTGTGGAATTATTAAGGAAATTTATAAATCAGTAAGCTTGAATTTAAAGTCTTGTGATCATTGGAGAGATCACTGCTGAATAATTAATGTTAATAAATAAGATTGGAACTAGTTACCATGATTGGTCCCATTCACCTGCATTCCTATATATGAGGGGATGTCATGGATATCCCAAAGGTTTTTTAAAAATAATTATTACAAAGAAAAAGATTTCCTCTTTAATGGATGGCGAAGGGCGAAATTACCAAATTAAGTGCTCAACATTGTAGTGTTAAAGTATGAGTATTAGGGTGAATTCACACGAACGTATATCGGCTCGGTTTTCACGCCGAGCCGATATACGTCGTCCTCGTGTGCAGGGGGGGAGGATGGAAGAGCCAGAAGCAGGAACTGAGCTCCCACCCCCTCTCTGCCTCCTTTCCGCCCCTCTGCACTATTTGCAATGAGAGGAGGTGGGATGGGGGCAGGGCTAAGTTTTGAGAATTAGCCCCGCCCCTGTCCCGCCTCTCCCCATTGCAAATAGTGCAGAGGGGGGGAGAGGAGACAAAGAGGGGGCGGGAGCTTAGTTCCTGCTCCTGGCTTTTCCATCTTCCCCCCTGCACACGAGGACGACGTATATCGGCTCGGCGAGAAAACCGAGCCGATATACGTTCGTGTGAATGCACCCTCACTATTATATTCCATCATATGTATGGGAGAGGATGTTGGCGGATGTAAAACTATAATAGTAGCGCCAGACGCTACAAACTTCATATGTCGAGATTTCTGATGACATATGTGGTTTGCTTATGTTCCTTATGTTATAATGATGTGCGTTCATGCCCTGTAAATATATATTAACTGACATCAGGGGCTGACACACACTAAAGGTGACACTATAAGATGCATGTTATTAACATATTGGATTTCTTATTGATTGCAGAGAGTTTGGATGAGAAATTAATTAACTATGTATGCATTAGTGTATTAAGTAATCACGGTTATGTAGATTTGTTTTAGGTCTGTTAACATCCCACCTGTGTGCGATAGACCTATAGATAGTGTATATATCCTTCCCATGGTAATGCGGATTCTCTTTAATATTCGGGCGATCCTGCGTGTGCGCAATGGATCTGCGTTTGATTCTGGTGGAGAGAACGCTATACCCCCTTGAACATTCCGCGCGTGCACAGTAGGGCTTTTAAGGGTGTAGTTACATTTCTTAGGTAACGTTGATTCCCCTTAGTTGTAGAATGATCTTGCGCATGCATACTTGATCTCCGGCTGGATCTTTTGGTGATATCACGGTAATTCTCTGGTCGCAATGTATGGTGGAGCATGATGCAGGTGCAAGAACAATGACTGGACGCGCTGACAGGTGCACAGAAGAGTATCTCGCCATGATGACTCCAGGCACAGGTGTACTGAATTCTGGTGGGAGGTACTGTCTCACAGATTTCCTGTATTGTGATTTGTCCTGTTATTATGAAAGCTCTCTATATAAGTGATGTATGTAGTTTGCAATTTTATGCTTGAAAGAGACTCTATGAGTCAAAACGTTGTATTTTAATCATTCTGGAGGAATAAAAAGACATTTTTATTGCACCACGGATGCTGATACTTCCAATTCTTGTATGACTCTGGTGAAGTTATGCTCGCCACGTAATACAGGCAGCATACAACAGCATTGCTTGGCATTGTTGCATTCTGACCTACATTTTTCAAGCACCTATTTAAGGAGCGGCCTATTGTTGTCCATATCGCAGAGCAAAATCACCAATGTAAGGCAATATGAACATAAAAAAACACTGAAAATACACGTTACATGTATATTAATTGTTCTTTTATGCATGTTGCCAGCAGACATGGTGCATTTTTTTATGTGCTACTCGTGTAAAAAAATGCATACGTATGAAAAACGTACAAAAATAATGCAGTGCATATGGGGCATTTTTCACAGACTGAATAGTCAAATGTCTGAGTGAATGAACCCTTGGAATAATCTGTCTTTAGTCATTTTATAGAGATTTTCTGCAACAAACTTCAATCGACGGTCCTTGATATCTCAATAAAAGAAATCTCTTACAACTGATTTTGAACAGAAAGGCGAGAAGATATTTGATGCTCTGCTCCAAGAGCGAGCCACATGGGTGACTAATCCACAAGAGTGGAAGACCTTGAACTTAAATGCGAGGATGTTCAGTTCTTTTCTCTTAGGTCGTTCAGGAATCCTTCCATATGAACAGGATCTACAGGGCCATGTCAGGACCATCAAATCCGGATCTTTCAAAGGATGTCATCCTCAAGCTCCACTCTTCCGAGTTCCAGGACTACATCCTTTCCGCAGCTTGGGCTGTGTCCTCTCTACCTGGAGTTTCCTCTTCTGTTCATTTGTATGTTGATACGCCTGCACCAAAAGCTGACATGCCTTAAAATACTCAATCTCCCCTTAATATCCAGTAAAGTACTGTCTGTATGGTTCTTCTTGTCTCAAGAGGGTTTCTCCTACATGTTTCTTGTTGTGACTGTTGCTGCACACTCTCTGGACTTGTGTTTACCATTTACTATTTAATTTTCTTTATTTAATTGTGAAATACCCTATGGCTCTGCTTCTTTATCCCTGGCTACATAGTTTTTTTGAGATTTCTCATCTGAGAGGAAACACACTCCTTAATGTATTTTCTAAAAATATGGTGGATTAGCCCTTCAACTAATGATCCTGATGGATGGGCCACTGGGGTTTTCACTATGTTGTTTTGAATTGTTACATGCTAGGATGGGGCTGAGTTACTTGTTGCCCCACTCTCTCCAAATTTGGTGTACTCCTCTTGTCAAGGAGTGAATTTCATCTGGGTTTTTGGTGTTTTCCAAACCCAACATTGCACTACTATTTTTACATTTACATTTGCTCAATTGTTTCCCCCCTTTGTTTATAGATATGCCCTCACTCCCTCACAGTTTATATTGTTTACATGATCTCATTCCATCTTTCTTTTAGACAACATACTGTCTCTCTTTGAGGTATATGCTACCTTAGTGCCTACTAAAATTACAGCATGTTATACCTGTGTTCCACAAAGTTATGGGGTTTAACTTACCCATCAAGAGGTGTAAGAATTTCCTATAATACCTCAAACTTAGGCTATCAGGTAAAAAAAACCCAACCAGATATCGCACTTGCCAATAAGCGTTTTTCTGTTTTTGACCTTCATTAAAAGCAATGGGTGATGCATTCTAAGTAATGCGAAAAAATAGGATACGTAGTGATTTTTTTTTTATCTCACAGTATCCAGGGGAAAATCACTCACGTGTATGACTCAAGTAAAAAGAATGGAGTTTATATTCATGCACGTTTTGGGCTCATGAGCATCTGGCCTTAGACCGAACATTATCTGTCTTCATGAGACCCATTTCTCCAACTCTAGCACCTAGGTTCTTTCATTCCCAGTATTTTTGGGTTCACTCCTCAGCTGCCCTCAAAAATATCATTTTGGGGTACATATGACTTTCTAACTCTATTTTATGGTATGGATTATTACTAGAGATGAACGAGCATGATCGGATAAGGCATATTGGGGGGGGGGGGAGAGGGGGGAGCAGGGGGCGGCAGGTGGTAGCAAGGGGGAGAGAGAGAGGGAGATCTCTCTCACTCTTCCCTGTTCTCCACCGAGCCTGGTCAGACGAGAATGCACTTACTCGCTCCAGTAACTGCCTTATCTGAGTGTGCTCGCCCATCTTTAATTATTACATTCGCAGAAAACAAGTTTAGTCTTTAATTTGTATATATTTTCACTAAAAAACTATCATGTAACAGAAAAGAAGTTTCTTTTTTTGTAAAACCACTGTAGACCGCAGCATCCTTGTGGTTTAACATTTAGTTTGTAGATTCAACTAAAAGCCAAATTAGATGAACAAGTCCTTATTTAATCCCTCCCTTTGTGGAAAAAGAAGACCTACATGTGTGACAAGAGCAAATATGCTCTCTAGTTTATGAGGAGAGGGTTGATAACCTGGTCAGGCGTCCATGATACCCTATTACCTGAGGTGATGTGAAGCCTTACAGAAGAGACTGAACACTGACAGATCATCCTTCTCTCCCTGTCCATCCTTGCTTCCCCACCTACTACCCTGAATGGGCTGAAGTGACACCTGCAAGTTTAGTTTATACAGTTTCCTCTTCAGCCTGCTCAATTTCTGTCCAGAATGGACTGACCACTACAGTTCTGATCTTAGATTTCAAACTGGACCAAAGCCACAGCTCTAGTCCCATTCTAGGCAAAGGCAGAAAGGTTAGAATAGTACCCAACCCCCGATCTGAACAACGCTCAGGCGAAACAGTACAGTTCCTTTCTCCTAGCCAAAGCATAATTTGGGCAAAACTGTTGACTGGTTAATAGCTTTGGACAGATGTGTTGAAGTGGCCTAATAATCTAGCGATTCTGGATGAGGAGGAGCAAGCAGGAAGCTGCTCTGATGACTCTCCTCTCTGATCCTATAATATATTAAACTCCTAGGGGCGAAAATATTGCTAACTAGAATTGTCCTCTGGAAGTCCTGGCGCTCCTCAGTGCCTTGCTGTTTAAAACATAACCTTTATTTCACAATATTAAAAGCATGCTTAAAGGGGTTGTCCCGCGGCAGCAAGTGGGTCTATACACTTCTGTATGGCCATATTAATGCACTTTGTAATATACATTGTGCATTAATTATGAGCCATACAGAAGTTATAAAAAGTTTTATACTTACCTGCTCCGTTGCTAGCGTCCTCGTCTCCATGGTGCCGACTAATTTTTGGCCTCCGATGGCCAAATTAGCCGCGCTTGCGCAGTCCAGGTCTTCAGCAGTCTTCTATGGAGCCGCTCGTGCCAGAGAGCGGCTCCGTGTAGCTCCGCCCCGTCACGTGCCGATTCCAGCCAATCAGGAGGCTGGAATCGGCAGTGGACCGCACAGAAGAGCTGCGGTCCACGAAGACAGAGGATCCCGGCGGCCATCTTCAGCGGTAAGTATTGAAGTCACCGGAGCGCGGGGATTAAGGTAAGCGCTCCGGTAAACTTTCTTTACTTCCCTGCATCGGGGTTGTCTCGCGCCGAACGGGGGGGGGTTGAAAAAAAAAAAAACCCGTTTCGGCGCGGGACAACCCCTTTAATGTAAATTGAAATTACAATGTATATGCCTGTATACATAGAATTCAATCACGGTCCATCTGACCATATCACAGTATTATAGATTCCTACTGCAGATCAATCTGTACTGTCCGCATTTGCTGAGCATAAAAACTATATCCACAAAGTGTTGTGAGATGCACCGTACTACAGGGTGGTTCAAAGATGTGGAGACAATTGAGAAAATGGAGAGCAATGATTGGAAGGCCATCCTGTGTGCGGCATGTTGCTAAGGAAAGAAAGCAAATCTGTGAGGGGCGGTGTCCAACATGACGGCCATTTGAAAAGTCACCATCTTGGAACTAAGCTGATATTTTCAAATGATAAGCGGTGCATGTGGCATGTTTATCTGATAGCGAATCCAAATTTTTGACGTATTTTTATTGCTAGCAAAAGTTATTCCCTTTGGAGCACCCTGGGCATGAAGAACCCATTCTTTGCAGTGGGTCTATTTACATGGCCGATTTTCTTTTCCCTCACAGTGATGCTGCTAGATGAAAAAATCACAGAATGTCCTATTTCCGTGCAAATCTAACATAAGAGCAGTAAATGCAAATGTTCAGTTTCCCACACATATCACAGAACGCAGGAGGGGTGCGGTGCATTGCTTACATGAGCAAAATTGAACGTGACTCCTTTCCGCTCACTTAAAACTATGATTTTAATACCATTTGTACTATTACATTTTTAAAAACGTGTATCCTTTAAAAATAGAAAACAAAACACTGATGTGAATGAGCTCTAAGCTAATTATAATATCTATCTGCTCAATATATCTGAAAATAAAATATGACTCCACTTTGTAAAGTTCCCACAGATCAAACAAGATGAAGAATTCAGAACTCAAACTCCTGATCCCCAATGTATTTCTCCAGCTCTATACTTTCTATAACCAGTTTCTGTACATGTCCTCAGTCCATCTGTTACACTGTGTGTCTCTAGCACAATAATATGTCCCGGATTCATCAGGTTTCACTTCATTGAGTTTTAAATAAACTTCTCCCTTATTTGTGTCTCTTGTTATAGTTATACGTCCCTGAAGAGACTGGGCATAGACAGTGTCAGCATCATACCGCATTCTCCCCAATCACTCCAGGCCTTTCCCATCAGATTGTCTGACCCAGTGTACAGCATACATGTTAGTGCTGTCAGTGAGGGAGGCACCGCTCACTTTACAGGTCTTCTCCAGAGTCTCTGTAGGTTTCACAGTGACAGGACCAGACACCGCTAGTGAGATCTGTGCAGCGACACCTGGAAATAAACAGAAATTACTTCATTCTTTAATAGATCTGAAATCTACAATTATTACTAGAAGTCGTGTGATATTGGCAGGAAATCAGACTCACATTGTAGAGATGATATAGCACAGAGTAACCAAAGAAGACTCTTCATGATTGGGTGGAGGAGATAGAACAAGTCAGTTCCAGGTCTGGGTGAACAGTTCCTGATCAGTGGACACTTCTACTTCTCTACTTATGCAGGAAGTTATTTACATACATTTACATACATCCTGCAGTGGAGACCCCCGACCTTTATTACCTAGAGAACATGGTAATATAACATTGGTGCTGAGCCACACTGAAGGTTCATTCACATCTTCAGACGTTTCCTGTCCTTGTTCTCGCCATGATTTTCTTTGCCAGAAAGAGAAATTAATCCCAGAACTATTTCTAGTGTTTGATGGATTTTCAGTATTATTCTTCCAAGATACTGCAAAGTAAATAGAGTATAAATATCAGAACAGTATATGATAGAAAGCTGTCACTGACTGGAAGAACTTCTGTGGATCATCAAACATAAAGTGAATCCAAAACATTTAAAGCAAAGTAGTCAAATTAAAAACCATTAGTCAAGTAATCCCAATGCATCAGTCAGATAATCTACTTTCCTGAAGGAAAATGCAAGAAACTCCACTTCTACTGATGACATATTACATATCTGGAAATGTCAGTAATCATATATTGTGTTATAGGAATGAAGAACAGTGATGGTGGATTCTACGTGGGGTAAACATTAGAGTTGAGCAAGCAGCTTCTTCCGAGCTTGATGCTCGTTCGAGTATTAGCATACTTGATGGTGCTCGTTACTTGAACGAGCATCAAGCTATGTTCGACCCCACCCTAGTTTTTGGCTCCTCCCCGCTGTGACATGTCAGTTTTGGCCCCTCCCCGCCGCGACGCAGCACGCGTCATTGGCAAATTTTTTGTCTGGTGAGGGGGGGGGAGATAGAGAGAGACAGACAGACAGAGGGGACGAGAGAGAGAGAGAGAGAACGAGAGAGAACACGAGCCAAGATAAAAAAAAAAAGCTCGGGACCCGGCGTCCCACATACAAAAATGCTCGAGTCTCCCATTTTAGTCAATGGGGTTCATTACTTGAGTAGAGCTCTCGAATTTTCCGAAAAGCTTAACTCGAATAACGCGGACCCGAGCATTCGGGTGCTCGCTCATCTCTAGTAAACATCCATCATAACAATCCAGCATCAATTCACATTTCGGTGTGAATTTACACCAAAGTATTATAGAGATGCTGTGAATTCTGCTCTCTGCAATGCAAAGGGAGTAATGTTTAACAATTCTGGGGAAACCAGCACCGAAATCTGCATGAAAATCCTCATTAATTAAACATTAATTTTCATGTGAATTTGTAGCGGATTTTAATGCCACATATGGATCTACCCTCGGTGTATGTTCACATCTGTCAGATTTGTTACACAAGATATGCTCCTAATATATGGATGGGATTGTTTTAGTACGAGATGTCACATTTAGATTTACGGGACAGTACTAGAACTGATATCACCCATCAAAAAGCCATGACTACTTGCCCCACAACACTGAACATCACTGATAAAAATAGGCTAAAATTACTTTAATTATTATAGATACACTTATTCCCTGTAGCTCCACCCCCCCTCTCTCCTTGCTATGGGGGATTCCAAGGCTGTTGCGCAATCTTCTCCCATTGAAAACAAATCTGCGATATTGCAGCTTTTTTGTATCGCAGAAAGGCTTCAGTGAACACTTTGCAAATGAGAATGAAAGAATTGAAAATCATTGGTTTCATAATCATGCGTTTTCACTCACTCTCACATCGCTAAAAAACCTATCGCCAGTGGGTAAGAGCCCTAAGAGTTCCCTGGTGGTTTGCAGTGGAGCGTCTCAGCCAGGACTGGATACGGTGCTGTTTAGGGAGTGGGATAGAAGATGGCTTTCCTCTACTACATGCCAGGTTACTTGAGCCTACCTGCTGACTACATTGCAGCCCAGTCCTCCTGTCAGGGAAATTTCTGCGTACAGCACCAATCATGCCCACCCCAATGCCCCGCTGCCGGCGGTAAAGAAGAAACACCACACATGGAGGTCTGGTATAGTTCCTCACATGGAGACATAACTGCGCGCTTTATTACAGATTACATGGGATCTTATACCCTTTGGTCTCATCACTAGGAATGGGTGATGGTCTCATTGGCTCAAATTCACCGCATAACCATATTTGTTAAGTCCAGATTTCCGACTGAGGCACTGATAGTCATATACGTAGTTAAACAGTCGTCATCTTGATATGGTGCCTTTGGGAAGACAGCCAAGCACGCGGCCTTCGTGTTCGGTTCTGTATCATCTCTGAATTTCTGGACACATCTCTCTCAGCCTTGCAAACTTTTAGAATATCTGATGTAAGGCGACATATAAGTTTTTCTCATTTTAACTTTGAATAGAACTTGCATACAGGTATAAAAGCATAAAAAACATATGGCAATATATACATATACCCTCACAAACCCCCCTAAAAACTTATATGGAGATCAAGCACCAGACCTTGCACTCTTCCTCGGTCGCCTCTCCCTTGTGTCAGGGTTTCCCCACTGCCCGTAAGGCCCTACTCCTAGGAGGGGGGATCCCTACCTCACCTCAAAAGGAGGCCATGGATTCCATGGGCTCATTCCCGGGCATCCATACCCTCTATCTGTACAAGTTAACACCGCACAGGGTGCGCCCTCGCTGGAACCTAAGGTCTTCTGCACTATCCCTAGGCAAATGGGAATTCCACTGACAATCCATCTTAGGAGATCGGGGCAGGCACAGTACTAGTACATTTCTCCATTCTTCTGGTAACGTACCTGGTTGGCACTATCGGAACTGGCTCTTCATCTTTTTCAAACAAGGGAAATGTTGGTGTCACATTATCCAGTCCCTTACTCATACTCTTTTTGATGAAAGGGATAATACACGTACAGGAAGTTACATACCCCACCTCTTTCTGCTAAAATCATATCCAGGGCCACTCTATTTTGGAACACCATGGATGCAGTGGGCCCTAACTGGTCAGCTAACCCTTGCAAAGCATCTCTGGTGTAGTTTACAAACCTCTGCTGATTGTAATAGATATAATTCATCCAATCTACATTATTATTAACAGTGATAATAGCAAATAAGGACTCAAAACCTGCTTTAACATGATCTCTAGAATTAAATTGATCTGACACCCCCCTTGGCACTCCTATTGCATCTATGTATACATGTGGATCAAAGTTACCACCTGGAGCGTCAACTTCTCTCTTAGCACGATGCGGTGTTAGATTCTCACCCTCAGTGTAGTCTTCATATTGCACATTTGATTGTATTAATTTGTTCTGATCCCTGAAACAGGGGGCTAGTGTACAGTAGTCAAAGGTGTGTGTGGCTATGGGTGTTAGATGAATTGTACCACAATGTCACTGTGACAGCCACTTCCGCCAAGGTCCCCAACCCTGCCCATAGCATGTAAAGGATATGCAAGATCATGAGTTTTTTCAGTGCGAAGTGTGGATCCAAGTGGACTTTCTTTCGAGCTTGACTGCAGTTGGGATGGTGAGCAACATCTAGTAGGGACCTTCAAACTGGGTTTGTCTCTCAAACTTTTTTACATAGACCCTGTCACCTGGTTTCAGATTGTGACACTCATCTGTAGGACCTGGGAGAAAAGCAGAGACTGCAGAATACGTTATTGACAATTCCTTGGAGAGACCTATGACAAAATTAACAAGAAAATCATTCCCCAAACTCAGCTACTGTGGCATGTACCCTCCGGAGAAAAAGAAAAACTAATAGAAGACACTCAATTCAAGATTTGCCCGTTTTTCTTCATTGCCTTTTGTATCTACTTTCCCACTACTCCGTGGATGGTAGGGTGTGTGGAAAGCCGCGAATATACCCAAGCAGACATGATGTATTGCATTATTTCACCTGTGAAGTGTGTACCTTTGTTTGACTCAATCACTTCCGGTGCCCCATATCTGCGGATTACCTCATTCATGAGCTTCTTTGCGGCTACCTGCTTATTTACTTTGGTAACAGGGTAGGTCTCTCCAACCTGAAAAGAAATCAACAACAAGCACATATTCATGCTTCCCAACAATTGGGAGCTGAGTGTAGCCAATTTGCAATCCCTGAAATGGGTAGAGTGGCCCCGGCAAGTGTTATGTGGCAAATTTACTTCTGCCCTGTTGCTTACGGCAAAGATCATGCAAAAGTGGACAAATGATGCAGCAGCTACAGAAAACCCAGGAGCCACCCGTCCTCGTTCAAGCACTGACATCATTGCTGCTTTGAGAGGTGCGTCTTTCCGTGCATCAGCTGGGCCTTCATGGGGCACAGGGACTGTGGTAGGCAAGTGCTGTTGACTGTTCGCCATACGCCGTCCCGTTTCTGCTGTTCCCATATTTAGTCCATTTGTCTTTTTCTACCTTGCTGGCTTGTAACTGTAAAGTCTTTAGCATATCAAAGTCCAAAGTTTTTATCAAAGTCCAAAGTTTTTATCAAAGTCCAAAGTTTAGTCAGAGTCCAAAGTTATTGTCAAATTCTTCTTTTCTTCTTTTCTTCCACGGCTTGAGGGTCGCTGCCTTTGCTGTGTGGTCTGTGATGGCGTTGCCTCTTGTTTCTCCGGTGTAGGAATTGGTGTGAGCTTTCCACTTTGTTAAGTAGAAGTAGGGCCTCCGTGAGACTCTGCACCGCTGCACCATTCCTAATTTGCTGTCCTGTTGAGGTAAAAAAACTGTCTGGCCTTCCCTGTTGGGCCGTAATCATGAGCTATGCCAAATGCATACCGGGAATCAGTGTAAATGTTTACTGTCTTACCTTCTCCCACTCTACACGCCTCAGTGAGGCCCTTCAGTTCCGCTTCTTGTGCTGAGACATGCGGAGGCAGAGCTTCTGCTTTTAGGACATCTTGTTGTGTGACCACTGCATATCCAGTGTGGAGTCGTCAATCACCACTGGTACAATCTATAAAAAACAACTCAAAATATGCATTGTTAACAAGGGCTTTCAGTAACACTTTTTAAAACTTAAATTTTCTTGTTGCATCAATGCCTGACAATCAGGCTGATATTCTATTTCAAATAGATCAGAATCTTGTTGCAAAAAAATTTAAAAATGGCTGATTTGCAATACCTAGATCACCTATGCCTTCTCCTCCCCCCCCCCCCCTTTGAACCAGGGTACTCAATTGTAAGAAGAGTAGCCGGGTTTAAGGTAGTACAACATTGTAAAAAGATTTGATCGATACAGATAAGGCCTGTAAGATGTTCGCACCAATAACAGAGACATGAGTTACATCAGGGCAGAATAATCTACAAACACCTATTAATATTTGAAATGGGATATCCTTTAAGCAAATTCATTATTAATCTGATCCTGCCTGTAATGTCCTATCAAATTTAAGAGAGAAAAAAACAAAAACTTTTACTAGCTGCTCAAGATTCTCACCCCCTCCTTTGTGGACAAGACTTTTACATCATCTAGCTCCACCTACTCGATACTGGCTGCTTGCGTCCTTTTTCACACCTTCATTTAAGCTTAACAGTCTAAGCATCCACATCTCAAACAAGTAAAGTCTTATGCATGGGGGGGGACACTTTTATCCCCAGTCAATATCCGCATCACATATTTTACATTCATCACAGCCTGAACACTGGTCATTAATTCTCATCCATCCATGCGCTCAAGTCTGCCCCGTCACCCCCTATTGAAGGTGTACCAGTACATACAGATGCACAGACAAAAAAAAAAGTTTGACAAACAAACATTCATACATCAGTTGAAAAACATTGAGGTGAGTGCTATAATGTTAATTCTATTGAGATGAGATTGTGAATGAGCGCTATTTTTGACAAATTATGTGAAAAAGTTTGCTGAGTGACAGACATTCTCTCTTTCTTATATACTGAAGCTATTATATGTTATATTAAACACTGAAGTATTTTAGAATGCGTGGGTATCTTTCAGCCCCCTTGTCTTTCTTTCTCTGTATTTGACCCTGAGCTGAAAGCCCCCACCTTTGCAAAATAACTGTTATCTCTCTATGAATATGCATTCACTGGCTGAACAGAGTTGTTTTAGTTTAACTATTCCCTGCATTTGAACTCATAAATAACACATATGCTGGGACCTTCTGACAGCGCAACATGTTCTGCATTTTCAACCCCTGTATTCTTAGAAGCCCCCTCAGTGGGGTGTAACTTTCTTACACCTGTATGAAAGAGACCAAGACATGTCCATTTGTGACCTCCGAACCCAGTAAGAATATACCTTAGAAATTGCTATATTTCCTGAATTCTAAGACTGTATAATTCATTAGATTAATTTCAAGCTTTCATTCTATTCAAGCAAACAAGACTACTTTCCAGGGTTAGTATTGCATTTTCTCTCGCTTGGTTATCTCTTGACCTTGAAAACCTAGACACAAGCTGCAGCTTCAAGTAAACAATCCTTCTCCCACTGAAAGCGAGCTCAGTTAACCATTTGCATATATATACATATATATATATATATACACACACATACATCTATATCTATCTAGTATTATACACCTTTAAACAAATAATGTGTACATACTTAACTTTCTCTGACTGTCTCTCTCCTTCTCACTTTAGCACTTTCTAGCAACCCTTGGTCTTCCAAGGCGCCCTTCTTGGTCCTAAAGACCTCCTCCCAGTCCCCATATTGTAATCTACCATGCGGGTCGATGTCACACATTTTCATAAGAGTTTTCTTACAGTTTACAAATTGAGACCCTTGTCTCTCCTCCACCAATTCATCCGCACGGCCCTTGAGGGGCTCTGTCTTCTTTAATAAGGTCTTACGCATATTAGAACAACAACAACAATAATAATAACACGCTCCATAGAATGCATCCCTCTTAAACCAAATTGTCAGCCCCTTATATACTGGCAAAACAACCGAGGGTCCCTTCTCCTATGGAACCAGCCTCACAGAATGCATCTCTCTAAAATCAAATCGTTAGCCCCATATATAGAGCAAAACAACCGAGAGTCCCTTCTCCTATGAAGCCTGTCTCACAAAATGCATCCCTCTTAAATCAAATTGTTAGCCCCTTATATATATGGCAAAACAACCGAGGGTCCCTTCTCTTATGAGACTAAATGAAGAGAAAGAGAAAAAAAATTCTGCAGATACAACAATCTCCACTATCGTTAAAAACACTATGGACTTGAGCAACAAATAGACTAATGACTAGTCCCTGGGTGAGCGATTGGTGCGCTTATCATGGTCAGTGGTCCGTGACGGCAAACCCGAAGCCCACGAGTTACTGTGTAGAACTCTTAACCCAACCCGTCCGGTCACAAAACACAGATAGTCCCTCCTGCTGCAAGACTCTCAGTGTAAAACACAACATAAATATATGCCGGTCTTACCTGGAGTTCTGTGAGTTGATCAGGCTCGGTTTGCAGCAGGACGGCTTCCCCGTGGCGTGGATCTGGGTGGACAGGGCTGCACGGCTCCGGTTTTACCGCCCCACTTTGTTGGGCGCCATTAGTCAGGGAAATTTCTGCGTACAGCACCAATCAGGCCCACCCCAATGCCCCGCTGCCGGCGGTAAAGAAGAAACACCACACACGGAGGTCTGGTATAGTTCCTCACACTGGGACATAACTGCGCGCTTTATTACAGATTACATGGGATCTTATACCCTTTGGTCTCATCACTAGGAATGGGTGATGGTCTCACTGGCTCAAATTCACCGCATAACCATATATGTTAAGTCCGGATTTCCAGCTGAGGCACTGATAGTCATATACGTAGTTAAACAGTCGTTATCTTGATATGGTGCCTCTGGGAAGACAGCCAAGCACGCGGCCTTCGTGTTCGGTTCTGTATCATCTCTGAATTTCTGGACACATCTCTCTCAGCCTTGCAAACTTTTGGAATATCTGATGTAAGGCGACATATAAGTTTTTCTCATTTTAACTTTGAATAGAACGTGCATACAGGTATAAAAGTATAAAAAACATATGGCAATATATACATATACCCTCACACTCCGTCTGAGAGCAGCCATCTAGTGCTGGCTTCAAAGGCCGCTGCCTGGAGATGCATATGAGAATCCACATGCCCCACTGGGAGCTTTGGCCAGACTCCCAGAACTCAAGAACAGGACATTGCTGAGACCCTGCAGCCCAAGCAAAGCAGGTCAGCAAAACAGTGGGTGCCATCTTGGTCAGTCTTTCTCCTGCCTGTAGATTCAACAGAGCGACTGATGAAGTAGAAGTGAGCCTCATAGCAGTAAAAGTATCTGTGATTACACTACAGGGAAGCCACATCTGCTTTATCCAGCTAGGTGGGGTGAAGGAGGTTAGGAAAAGTGCAAGGAACTGCGCCCTCGCAGTATCATTATAACCTTCACACCATCTCCTCTCTGCCCTCTCCTGCCCCCATTTACCCAGAGCTCACACAAAACACCATAGTAATTGGAGTGGCACAAACTGACTCTTATCACACTAGTGGGTCCTGAGTGGTTTTCCTTGCTGTGACATCAATAATATAATAATCTTTATTTGTATAGCGCCAACTTATTCCGCAGACCCATTTTATAATGCCTGAGAGCCAATGATTCCTTTCTGGCCTCTTTTCGATCCCAAAGCCTAAGGTGACCAGATTTTTCCAGGGTCAAAGCGGCACAGAGGGGTGTGGCCAGTGGGCGGGGCTTATCATGATGTACAATTTTACTTCGTTATTATAAAAAATACAGGGTCATTTTTAAAACAGACGAGGAGAAAATTCTGCAGCATTTCCACATCCAACAAAGAGGTAACATCCATACCATTGGTGTGGATTTTGATTGGTAGAAAGCTGTATATCCACAGCGTATTTCATACTATACAGCTATCCCCCTCACCTCCTCCAAAGGCTTCCCGCTGTTAGTGCTTCCCAGCTTCTAGTTCGCAGCGGCCTGGTCAAGTGGGGAAAAGTGGTACACAGGGTCTCAAAGTGGGACTGTCTTTCCTAATTCAGGATGCCTGATCACCTTACAAAGATTCTCATGCAATTTTTTTCGGTTTCCCGTGAGGCACCAAGGCCTAATGTCCACTAGAAAAATACAATCTCCGCAAAATCTGCTGCAGATTCTGGGCGGATTTGCTTTAAATGGTATTTTTTTCTTGCATGCGGATATCCCCACCTATAGATAGCAATGTGGCTCATCCGCGCGGAATCCGCACTAAAATAGAGCATGTGGTGTTTTTTTTCCGACCGTGAAAAACGCATATCAATTAAAATGCCATTTGCAGGTGCAAAATTCAATTTAATTGACTGCAGATGGCCAATGATATTCCTATGGGCAAAATTTCACCCGCGTAATCCGCAATTCAATTTTGCTAGTGGACATGAGGCTAGCAGCTTTCCATTTAAAAAAAATATAGCTACCTATATACAGAACTTTGCTGCCATCTAGTGGTATAATGGCTTAACAGGATATAACTGCTTCAGTGAGAAACATCTATTATCTGCTGTATGAGCTGCGGACATCAGGAAGTAGTTATCACAAATACAGCAACCTTGTTCAAATACACAAACATTGTTTCCATCAGTGTCTTCTTGTATCTACCACTAAGAGACCTGGGAAATAATCCACTGCGGCTGCAGGGGCTTCATATTGTAGTGTAATTAGACCTATGTACAGGACCTCACAGCATCTATACAAATGAGAGACTACACAATATTGCTGGGCCTTATTGACCCCTGCCTCTCAGGATGTTCGATCCCCTCCCATGAGTCCTGCTAAAGCCTTGTCCTAGGGCGGCAAACAAAACAAAAGTTGGCTGGCTACTTAGAGTATCTTCCAGAACTGTTCCTGAGCTCATAAGCCAGTACTCTCCTGCTAATGGCTCCTTCCACTCAAGGATCCAATCCTAATGAGTCAGAAGCCCTTTCTACTAGCCGGCAGCCTAATCAACCAGCCTTCTCACCAGTAATGGAAGTACTAGCAGCCTTAGGGCTCATTCACATTCGGTCTATCTTACATGTGTATTTTTATGCACCCAATACGGATGACGTACAACAGCCTTGTTTTGCGTTGATGTATTCTGACCGGCATTTTTTACACACATATTTAAAGAATGTGAAAAAAATTTCAGCATGTCCTACTTTGAACCATATTACAGACCAGAAACTCCCTTGTAAGTCGATGGGAGTGTAAAAAGCATACAGTGAATATGCATGTTACATGTGTATTTACTGCGCTGCCATGTATGTTGCCAGGAGACCAGGTACATTTAATAATCCATGTGAAAAACGTTACAAAGACGCAGCCAACACGTGTAAAAAACACAGGAGAAGCCAGCAGGAAGCTGCTCCGATAACTCTCCTCTCTGATCCTATATTATATTAAACTCCTAGGTAGTCTGGGGCCAGAATATTGCTTAATAGAATCGTCCTTTGGAAGTCCTGGCGCTCCTCAGTGCCTCGCTGCTTAATGCATAACCTGTATTTCACAGTATTAAAAGCGTGCTCAATGTAAATTAAAGCTACAGGTTATATGCTTGTATACATATAATTCAATCTCGGTCCATCTGACCATACCTCAGTATTATAGATTCCTACTGCAGATCAATCTATACTGTGCGCATTTGCTGACCTCAAAAACTATATCCGCAAAGTGTTGTGAGAGGAACAAAACTACAGGGTGGTGCAAAGATATGGAGACAACTGAGAAAATGGGAATCAATGATTGGCAATTCCATCCTGTGTGCGGCATGTTGCTTGGCAGAAGGGGACAAATCTGTGAAGGGTGATGTCCAACACGGCGGCCATTTTAAAAGCCTATATTATCACGTAGGCAGGGGTGCATGTGGCATGTGTACCTGATAAAGAATTTGATTAGGAATTCAAATTTGTGATTTATCTTTATTGCTGGCAAAAGTTAATATGTTTGGACCACCCTGAAGAATACGATTTTTTACAATGGATCTATTTACAAGCGTGGTTTTTCCCTCAGTATGATGCTGCTAGATGGAAAAATCACGGCATGTCCTATTTCCGTGTAAGTCTGACATAAGAGCAGTACATGTAAGTGTGTGGTTTCCCCACACATCGCACAGAACCTGGGTGGGGTGTCTGTGTGCAATGCGATGCAAGTGGCACTCAAAAATGTCGGATGCGACTCCTTTTCACCCTCCCAAACACGGTCCAATAGTGAAACTATGATTTTATGTTTTGCTGTTACATTTTAAAAACCATCAATCCTTTAAAAACAGAAAACAAAACACTGATGTGAGCGAGCTCTAAGCTAATTCATTCCATGCAGACCATGAAATAAGTCCTAACATCCATCTGCTCAATATTCCTGAATGTTAAATATTACTCAACTTTGTGAAGTTCCCACAGATCAAACAAGATGAAGGATTCAGTTCTCAAACTCCTGATCCCCAATGTATTTCTCCAGCTCTATACTTTCTATAAACCAGTTTTTGTACATGTCCTCAGCCCATCTGTTACACTGTGTGGCTCTAGCACAATAATATGTCCCGGATTCATCATTCTTCGCTCCAGTGAGTTTTACATAAACTTCTCCTTTATTTGTGTCTCTTGTTATAGTTATACGTCCCTGAAGAGACTGGGCATAGCTGGTGCCACCACCATAATCTATTCTCCCCAACCACTCCAGGCCTTTCCCATCACATTGTCTGACCCAGTGTACACGGTACATGTTAGTGCTGTCAGTGAGGGAGGCACCGCTCACTTTACAGGTCTTCTCCAGAGTTTCTGTAGGTTTCACAGTCCCGGGACCAGACACCACTAGTGAGATCTGTGCAGTGACACCTGCAAATAAACACAAATTACTTCATTCTTTAATAGATCTGAAATCTACAATTATTACTAGAAGTTGTGTGATATTGGCAGGAAATCAGACTCACATTGTAGAGATGATATAACACAGAGTAACCAAAGGAGACTCTTCATGATTGGGCGGAGGAGAAAGAACAAGTCAGTTCCAGGTCTGGGTGAACAGTTCCTGATCAGTGGACACTTCTACTTCTCTACTTATACAGGAAGTTATTTACATACATTTACATACATCCTGCAGTGGAGACCCCTGACCTTTATTACCCAATGCATCAGTCAGATAATCTGCTTTTCTGTAGAAAAAGAGAAAGAACCTCCACTTCTAGTGATGAGCTATTACATATCAGGAAATGTCAGTAACTGTATATTGTGTTATAGGAATGATGAACAGTGATGATGGATTCCACGTAGGCCGAACATCTGTCTTAACAATTCTGCTTCAAAATTAACATTTCTTAGGCCCAATGTTAATGGGTGGGTTCGATTTGTGGAATCCATGTTGAAGATCCGTAAATCAAGTCACCCACAGGGATACAAGGGAACACATCAATGAAATAAAGCATGTGGATTGAATGACCTGGTCCAGAAAAAAAATTGCAGCATGCTCCATTTCAATGCGGATCCAGCAGAGACAGCTTCCACTGAAGTCAATGGAAGCCATCCGATCCATAGCCCATCTGCAATTGAATTGTGGACAAGCCATGGATTCCGCATAGAAGATCCAGATGGGTAAGCAGAGGACCAGCAGTGTCCTCGGCCACAGACAGGGTTGGATTCCGCTGCAGGCTCCGGCATGCGGAGTCCAATCTGCCCGTGGACACAAGACATAAGGCTAGTGTCACAGGGGTTTAAGCTTTTTTACCTGCATTGCATTCTTGCATATGCCAGTGTGTGTTACTGTTTGTTTGCGCAAAAAAAATGCATGTGCAAAATGTACTTACGTGAATGAACTTATTGAGATCAATTGGTAATTTATTTGATAATAAGAGAAAGCGATTTCAGAACGACTTCTCGTCTTTGATGGGTTTTCTATATTCTTCTGCCCATAAAAAAAAAAGAACAGATTGAAATGTAACAAAGTAATTATAGTATAAATATCAGAACAGTATATGATGGAGACCTGTCACTGACAGGAGGAACTTCTGAGGTATGAGCTATTACATATCAGGAAATGTCAGTAATCATATATTGTGTTATAGGAATGAAGAACAGTGATTGTGGATTCCACATGGGGTAACAATCTGCCTGAACAATTCTGTATCAAAATGCGCATGTCTTGGGATTTGCACCACATATTGGTGCAATGAGCATTGCATTTTTGTGAGCACCCGTGTGTTTTACTGTATTTTTTCCATATGCAAGTCATGCGTATTTATGCATGCAAAAAAAATGTCAGCATGCTCGGACTGATTTCAATGGGAAATTAGTAGAGATGAACGAGCACCAAAATGCTCATGTGCTCGTTACTCGAGCCAAACTTTTTGGAATGCTCGAGTGCTCGTTTTGAATAATGAACCCCATTGAATTCAATGGCAGACTCAAGCATTTTTCAAGGTGACCCATGCTCTGCATAGGGGAGGGTGTGTGAATTACCTGAAAACATCAGAAAGTGATGGAAACACCGCAGAAATGGATAGGGCCAGGCAGCGACTCTCTTTGAAATTGTGGGCGATAGCTCACAATGCTGATGAGAATTGCTGATAAATTAATGTATAATCATAATTCCAATCCCGTGCCACCTCCGTCACAAAATTTAATGAGCCACAAATGTGGGCATAAAAGGGACTCAGATACCAGTACTTCTACACATCTCAACAATTTAACAACCCATTCTAAAACAAAAGATTTTTTTACCCAGAGTGCTGGTGAACCCCTGAAAGATTTGTTTACCAAGGGTATAGGTGAACCCCTAAAAAGATTTGTTTACCAAGGGTATAGGTGAACCCCTAAAAAGATTTGTTTTCCAAGGGTATAGGTGAACCCTTGATGAAAGATTTTCTTACCCAGAGTGCAGGTGAACCCCTGAAAGATTTGTTTACCAATAGTATAGGTGAACCCTTGATGAAAGATTTGTTTATTAAGAGTGCAGGTGAAACCCTGAAAGATTTGTTTACCAATAGTATAGGTGAACCCCTAAAAAGATTTTTTTACCAAGAGCATAGGCAAACCCCTGAAAAATTTGTGTACCAAGACTATAGGCAAACCCCTGAAAAATGTGTGTACCAAGACTGTAGGCAAACCCCTGAAAGATTTGTTTACCCAGAGTAGAGGTGAACCCCTGAAATATTTTTTTTAACATAGAGCTCATACTTGCTTTATGGCATCCAGGTGGCGGTCCACGGACAGGCAAGCTACCGCCTGGCCCAGCCCTTGCCTCTCCCCGAGCGACTTTTTAATCAGTGCCCCAGGGACTGATAGCATGAACTATAAAGAAATTAGAGTGGCCAAAATAGGACAATTCATTCTGTATTGATTTCAGATAGCTGGACACTGCGCTAGGATACATTTGTGGACTCTGTGGGCGTATGAAGCTGGAACCAGCACATTTGCTGAACTCTAGTGGTCAACCTCTTCAAAATTGGGGGTGAGAACCTAGATGCAGCCTTTCGAGTACTTTCGAGTATGCTAATGCTCAAACGAGCATCAAGCTCGAAAGAGCATGCTCGCTCATCTCTAGTTAAGTTAGTTTAGTATATGCTATGTTTGTGCATAATACTCACATAAGTAAAACTTTTGTATGACCAAATGCGTGAGCAAAATATGCAGCTGTGAACAAACCCATTGAAAGCATTGGGCTCTATTTACTGCGTATTGCGAGAACAAATTTTGCATACGCAATACACAGTGCAAATGCCATTATGTGCATCTGGCCTTACATCTGTATTTTGGTGTGGATTTGCCATGAAAATAGCTCAGACATGCTGTGGATTCCACTCTTTGTAATGTAAAGGGAGTCATCTGCAGCAATTCCATGACAAACCTGCACCCAAATCCACATGTAGGATCTGAGTTTTCATGTTGATGTTTGTAGCAGATTTTTCCGCCACGTGTGACTCTACCCTCGGTGTATGCTCACATCTGTCAGATTAGTTACAGAAGATGTGTTCCAAACATATGAAGGGGATTGTTTCTGTAGGAGATGTTGTCACATTTACATTTATGGAACAGTCACAAAAATTATATTTGCCCAACAACACCGAATATCACTGATAAAGGTTGTCTAATAATTATCTTTTATTATTATAGTTAGTGTTATAGCTGATTAATAACACATAGATGTTGCAGGTCCAGATGAATGCCGGCCACTAAAATACATATCAGGTAAACAAGGAGGTTATGTACCAATATTATACATCAAACAACGTGATAACAGCTGTCCCTGGATTCACCTCAGGAAGAATTGCTGCCTGTCCTATTCTAGGCTGATAACAGATGATAATAGAATATACAGCGATTGTTTACACATGTGTCATCGGTGTGTGAAAACATCTATGGTTATAATGTGTCTGTGCACGGTCCATGTAATACATGAACAGCACACCGACCATAAACATGTTGGTCTGAATGGGCCCTAAAAGGGAATTTATTGTATTATCAGAAAATGATTAGAGATGAGCGAGCCTACTCGGCCACGCCCTTTTTTCGCCCGAGTACCGCAATTTTCAAGTACTTCCGTACTCGGGCGAAAAGATTCGGGGGGCGCTGTGGGTGAGTGGGGGGGCTTGCAGCGGGGAGTGTGGGGGAGAGGGAGAGAGAGAGGGCTCCCCCCTGTTCCCCGCTGCTACCCCCCGCGCCGCCACGCCTCCCCCCGCCCCCAGCGCCCACCGAATCTTTTCACCCGAGTACTGAAGTACTCGAAAATCGCGGTACTCGATCGAGTAATTACTCGAAACGAGTAGGTTCGCTCATCTCTAAAAATGATCTATTGTATAAATCAAGTTTTTATTTTAAAGGGGTTGTCAGAAAGACAGAGCCAATCAGACACTGCACTTTCAGCAGGCAGGGATTTTATATCCCCGCCGGCTGAAAGATCTTCAGTACAGAGCTGGGATGCCAAGCGGCAAGACCAGCCGGACCCCGACAGCGCCAGAGAGGTGAGTATATATATATATATATATTTTTTTTATTTTTTTTAACTTTTGGGATAATTTTTGGGGAAAGGCTTAAATTTTAAGCCCCCCTCCAAAAGTCATTGCCGCGGGGAGTCCCCTCATCACTGAACACTATGACAGAACTGTCACAGTGTTCAGTGATGAGGGGACTCCCCGCAGGGTTGAAGGAATCCTCTGCCACTGCTGTTATAGCAGTGGCAGCAGATAACAATCATCGCTGATTAATTTCAATGCGGCCAGAGACTCTCTCGCGCATCACATGGCAATGTGTCGGAAGCAATTAAATTTTTTTCTCCCAAACGCATGCCTGACAACGAAGTCAGGCAATGAGTTAATCTCACAAGTATTTTAAAGTACTGTACTACTCTGACAGTTGGTATTGTGGCAGAGAATTCTCTGGGGTTTGCTGCGCTGAGTATGCAATAAAAACCCCTGAAGATTTCAGATGACAGCTCAGTGCTCTGCACATTTCAGCACCAGAGCTGTCCACGGAATCTTCCAGGATTTAACTGGAATTTTCCAGGGTTAAGGCTGTAGGCAGGGTTTTGACTTATTTTATATTTATAATGTCTGACATTGACTGATTTCTTTCCCCTCCTCTTTTGGTTCCCAGAGCCTCTGGGCAATCGTTTTGGATTTCCCATGAAATACTTTCCCTGTTAAAATATCCCTGTTATGTATATATATATATATATATATATATATATATATACACAGAACTTTGCTGCTACCTAGCGACGTGATGGCATTCCAGAACATCTATTATCTGCTATATGAGCTGCGGACATCATCAAGTAGTTACCACAAATACAGCAACTTTGTGCAAATACACAAACATTGCTTCCATCAGTGTCTTGTTGTATCTACCACTAAGAGACCTGGGAAATAATCCACTGCGGCTGCAGGGGCTTCATATTGTAGTGTAATTAGACCTATGCACAGGACCTCACAGTATCTATACAGATTAGAAACTGCACAATATTGTAAGGCAGTGGTGTAACTGTAGGGAATGCAGGAGATGCGGTTGCACGCGGTCCCAGGAGCATTATAGTTGGGGGCCCTGTTACTGGTTTTGGATTGGAGCCCAAGAGCTTCAAGTTACACCTCTGTTGCTAGGCCTTAGTGACTCCTGCCTCTCAGGGATGTTTGATCCCCTCCCATGAATTCTGCTAAAGCCTTGTCCTAGGGGGGCAAAGAAAGGATCCACTCAAGGATCCAAGTTCAATGACTCAGAAGACCTTTCTACTAGCTGGCAGCCTAAGCAACCAGCCTCCTCACCAGTAATGGAAGTACTTACAACCTTGAGGCTCACTCGCACGGACATATGTGCGGTACAAATTATGTGTAATACGGACAACATACAACAGCATTGCTTTGCTTTGTTGCATTCTGACCTTCATTTTTCAAGCACCTATTTAAGGAGTGGCTGATTTTTGTCCATATCACAGACCCAAATCACCAGTGTAAGTCTATAGGAGTGTAAAAAACCCCACTGAAAATAGGCATGTTACATGTGTATTAACTGTGCTTTCATGCATGTTGCCAGCAGTCGGTGCATTTTTTACGCACGTAAAAAATGTAACAAATACACACACCACACTTGTGTAAAAAAAGACATAAGCGTGAAAAACGTACGGATACATGCAGCAAATATGGTGCTTTTTTCACAGACTGAATAGTCAAAAACCTGTGTGAAAGAACCCTTAGAATGATCTGTCTTTAGTCATTTTAAGATGCTGTGTGACAAACTACAATCGGTGGTCTCTGACATCTCTAAACAAATCTCTGATCTGGGCCAACTCACAACTCATTTTGAACAAAAAATTTACCATATCGATGATGCTCTGCCCCAACAGCGAGCTAAATCGATGACTAACCCACTAGAGTAGAAAAAGGAAGTACTTATAAATAATCCTGTTCTCACAGGGCAGTGGATTACTAATCTTTCAAAGATTGTGCAGTAGCTAATTACACAGAATAGCCAACACTTACTACGAAGGAGAAGGGATATGATACCACAGAAGCCCCCTCCTATTGTAGATGACTCCTGTAGAAATAGTCGTCTCTCAGAATTATCCTGACCAGGTGTTGAATACAGATCTTACTGTCAAAGCCATAACCAAAGCCCCAACTGCAGCAAAAAATAAGAAAACAGTATACATCACCTTAGAAGTGCTGTCAGCCTGGCCGCAACTTTTCCCTACGTCCCAGTCACTATTTTTCTTCATCTCTTTTGGCCGGGGATTGAAAAATCCCTGCCTCCTGGAAGCGCTGCCATTGATTGGCTGACGCTTAGCCAATCACAGCCAGCGCTTGATGAACCAATCACAGCCATTCATCGAGCCCTGGCTCTGATTGGCTAAGTGTCAGGCAATAACAGCCAGCTCTTCCAGGAGGAGGGGATTTTTCAATCCCTGGCCAGAAGAAATGAAGAAGACTAGTGCCAGGGACCAGGAGGAAGCTGCAGCAGCGCTGGACAGTGCTTCTAAGGTGATGTATATTTTTTGAAAAAAAATTTATTGCAGCTACGGCTTATTTTTGGGGTGGGGCTTATATTTCAAGCCCCCACAAAAATCCTCGCAAGTGGTGCTTCAAAGTTGCTTGACTTTGTAGGACCACATGCGACTTTGTAGTGCTACAAACTAGCGGTATCACCGCTAGAAACCGCAACAATATCACACAGACCAGCGATGCAATATCTTGTCTGCTGAGGGGCACCCATCTACCATCTAAGGGTATGCTACCACAGAGGCTCATGAGGGCACCATCAGTCCCAGTGCAGCTGAATATAGAAGAGAAGGAGAGACCGCTGGACCGTATGTGAAGCGCATGGGAGTGAGCCTAAATGTTTTCTCCATAAAGTCCCAACACAAGAGAGAGCCATGGTGAGTAATTACCCTTGCCAATGACAAGAAGTGTATACAGTTATATAACAGTGCAGAAGTCTACTGAACCTCTGAAGATAATACTGAAATTTATTGATGATTCCTATGCGGCCGTCTTAAGTATAGATCACTATATAGTGATACACTCGTAACTGACACCCACACGTGCTGAAGTCCATGAGAATGGGGTGATAATTATAGCCATTCTGTGGCCATTGACTTTCATGCCAAGTAATTGCTGACTATGTACTAAGTTTTCCTGCACTGTAAACTCTGCATACTGAAGTCTACTGTATTTCCAAAAAAAGTCACTAGTAAAGTTTTACCGGGCCTTCCCCGTTCTGGAGGATCCAAGGTACTATGCACTTGTCCAGTGTATTTAATGCGTCGAGTGTGAATGTCGGTCTTTGGAACGGTGTCGTCACCAATTGACAAATATAACCCCCATCCCGGTCTACTGTTACAGCTAACAAGAAAAGCATGTATATAGTTTTATCCCTCAGCCCTGTGTACAAATTCTGGCTGTCACAAACAGGATCATTTGTATATATATGTTTTACATAGTTGTACACCACAACTATAAATGGCGTTTCCTCATAGGACATATTCTTCCACTTCTTACCAATATGTCCATGGCTCATGTTGTTGCTGTACAACACATCTTTAGGAGAGAGGATACATCTTGCTGAGGCTCTGTGGAACCAAGGAACATCTACTTTAAACCTCCTGCTGCAACCCCCCCCCCCCCAAGTTCTAAAAGGCACACCAGCACAATAAGTTTAGCCTAAGCTACCTTCTAATCCATCTCCTAAGTGTCCAGAGATTCCTTGCAGACTGTAGGCAAGTTGCTGCCGGCAGCAGAAGTCTCTATTTCGGGGCCATGCTGCAAGAACCTAGTGCTGGCTTCTGAGGCTGTTGTGCAAAGCCACAAGTGTCTTACAACACATCTAGCTGGAAGCTTCGACAGCACCACTAGTCAAGTAGTGGACTTTGCCGAGACCCTAAAGTCCAAGAGGAGCAAGTCAAAAAAGGGGGAGCTGTTTCTGTCTTTAACAGATAGGCAGGGGTGGAGAAGGTTAGGAGAAGTATAAGGGACTGCTCCATCCCAGGATCACTATGAGCTGCACATCATCACCTCCCTCTCCTGCCCCTTTTGACCCAATTCTTGCACAAAACACCATAGTTGATGCAATGGAATGAACTGACTCTTATCACATTAAAGGGTCCTAAGAGGCTTTCCTTGCTGCGACATCAAGGATCCCAGACACATTTTATAATGCATCACACCTGATTCCTTTCTGGCCTCTTTTGGACCCAAAAACTTCTCAGGGCAAATTTTTGGGGTACCACATGAGGCACTAAAACTTTCCCCGTTGAAAAAATATTCATATCTATATACAGAACTTTGCTGCCATCTAGTGACATAATGGCATTACAGGATAAAACAGCTTCAGTAATAACCCTCTATTATCTGCTGTATGAGCTGCGGACATCATCAAGTAGTTACCACAAATACAGCAAACTTGTTCAAATACACAAACATTGCTTCCATCAGTGTCTTGTTGTATCTACCACTAAGAGACCTGGGAAATAATCCACTGCAGCTGCAGGGGCTTCATATTGTAGTGTAATTGGACCTATGCACAGGATCTCACAGCATCTATACAGGTTAGAAACTGCACAATATTGCTAGGCCTTATTGACCTCTGCCTCTCAGAGATGTTTGATCCCCTACCATGAGTCCTAGCCTTGTCCTAGCGGAGATAAAAGTTTAACTTTTTAAACATTTTGTTCTAACTTTTTTTTAACTTTACATGATCACTGTTATCCAGTGGATAACAGTGATCATTTGACCGGGAACCGCATACAGCAGTCCCTGGTCACATCTCGCTGCACTAGGCTATCTTTGACAGCTGGGTGAAGGCAGATTTTAAATTTGCCGGGCTCTCTGGGCTTCTGTACATACGTGCCACATCGGCATATGCGCACAGGCCTGTGGCAGGTCCCGATCACCGGGGACATCCCAGAGGACCGGGGTGAGTATTTTCAGCTGCCCCCATGGATCTGATCCATGAAAACAGCTGAAACTTTAACTTTTTAAAACTTTTTAAAAACTTTTACGTGATCACCATTATCCATTGGATAACGGCTGCTACAGGCCTGGGGACCGCTCACTGCGGTCCCTGGAAATATCTCCTGCCTCCCTGCTACCTTCAGGAGCTGGAAACCTGGAGATTTCAAATGTTCTGGGGCCCTGGGATCTGTGCATGTGTCTTACATAAAGACATCTGGCGTGCATGCGCATAAGACTGACGTCAAGTCCTGGAGGACCAGATCACCGTGGACATCGTGGAGGACCGGGGTGAGTAATCTCAGCTGCCCCCATGGATCCAATACATCGAGGCAGATGAATCTTTAACTTTATTTCACTTTTTATTGACTTTAATGCAATTGGTGCTATCTATTGGATAGCACTGATCGCATTACTGGGGAAGCTCCCCGCGGCCCCTAATGACAGCTCCACGTTGTCGGCTACTTCTGGTAACCGACAGCATGGAACTGTCACGTCCACAGCCCTTGGAGTTTTAAATCCTCATAGCATGCATGTTTTTACGTCTTTTAGGTTTAAAGCCCACTTTGCTAGGACGTAAAAACACTATGGGCTATCACTAAGGGGTTAATGTCCAGTTAAGCACTTTCTGAATGGTTCTTCTTGGCTCCTACATGGTTCCTGTTGTGACTGTTGCCACAAAGTCTTTGGACTTGTGTTTATCACTTATTTAATTTCTTATTTAATAGGTAAATACCATATGGTTGTGCATCTTTCTCGCTGGCTACCTAGTCACACAATACTGTTTTTTAAGATTTCTGGTCTGAGGGGAAAAACACTCTGAATGTGTTTTTTTTTTAAATATGGTGGATTAGCCCTTCAACCAACTTGCCTGATCGATGGGCCTCATAAGTTTCCACTATGTTGTTTTGAATTGTTACATGCTAGGATGGGGCTGAGTTACTTTTTGCTCCAGCTCTCCAGATTTGGATTCTGCTACTTGTCAGACCCAACACTCCAGTCCTATTTTTACTTTTACATTTGCTTCATTGTTTCCCCCCTTTGTTTACAGATATGCCCTCACTCCATCACAGTTTATATTGTATACATGATCTCATTCCGTCTTTCTTTTGGATAACATGCTGTCTCTCTTTGGGATATATACTGCCTTAGTGCCTACTCAAATTACATCATGTTATACTTGTGTTCCATAAAGTTATGGGGTTTAATGTGCCCATCAAGAAGTATAAGGATTTATTATCTCACAGCATGTTATTTTAGTTTATTTTTTGTAAAACCATTGTAGACCGCAGCATGCTATTGGTTTAATGCTTAATTTGCTGATTCAATTAAAAGCACAATTAAAGGGGTTGTCTCGCGAAAGCAAGTGGGTCTATACACTTCTGTATGGCCATATTAATGCACTTTGTAATATACATCGTGCATTAAATATGAGCCATACAGAAGTTATTCACTTACCTGCTCCGTTGCTAGCGTCCCCGTTGCCATGGTTCCGTCTAACTTCGGTGTCTTCTTGCTTTTTTAGACGCGCTTGCGCAGATGCATCTTCTCCCTTCGGCTGGTCTTGGAAGCATCGGCGTTTTGGCTCCGCCCCCTTGTACGCATCATCGCGTAGCTCCGCCCCATGACGTGTGCCGGTTCCAGCCTCCCGATTGGCTGGAATCGGCACGTGATGGGGGCGGAGCTACGCGATGATGCGTACAAGGGGGCGGAGCCAAAACGCCGATGCTTCCAAGACCAGCCGAAGGGAGAAGATGCATCTGCGCAAGCGCGTCTAAAAAAGCAAGAAGACACCGAAGTTAGATGGAACCATGGCAACGGGGACGCCAGCAACGGAGCAGGTAAGTGAATAACTTCTGTATGGCTCATATTTAATGCACGATGTATATTACAAAGTGCATTAATATGGCCATACAGAAGTGTATAACCCCACTTGCTGCCGCGAGACAACCCCTTTAAGTATAGAAGATACATTAGATGAGCAAGTCCTTATTTAATCACTTTTGTGGAAAAAAGGACCTTTGACTTTCTGACAATCTAAGAGCAAATATGCACTATATTTTATAAGAGAGGAGTTGATAACCGTTAAAAGTTCATGATACCCTATAACCGGAGGTGATGTGAAGCCTTACAGAAGAGATAGACCACTGACAGATCGTCCTTCTCTCCCTGCTCATCTCTGCTTCCCCATCCACAACCCTGAACGGGCTGACGTGACACCTACAAGTTTAGTATATACAGTTACCACTTCAGCAGTTCTGGTCTTGGATTTCAAATATGACTAAAGCTACTGCTCTAGTACCTTTCTAGGCAGAGACAGAGATGGTAGAATAGTACCCAACCCCCAAATGAACAGCGCTCATGCAAAACTGTAAGTTCTTTTCTCTTAGCCAAAGCATCATTTGGACAAAACTGTTAACTGATTTATAGCTTTCGATAGACATGAGTGGCCTGTCAATCTAGCCATTCTGGGTGAGGAAAAGCCAGAGAAAGCTAGTCTAAAGACTCTCCTCTCTGATCCTATAATATATTAAACTTCTAGTGTGGCGTCCGAGCTGAACACCAGCTGTTGCCGGGGAGACCACGGGGAAAACGTGGATGTCATGGGTGGTTTTGTAATCTCTCTCAGAAATGACACGCAAAGGAGCCTAGCTTGGTTGCACGCAGTGGAACAGGTGCAATAGTGATAACAGTTCACTTTAACTGTGTTGTCACGTGATGCTTTTATGGGGGGTGAACTCCAGTTTATGGTATTGAAATAATTGAAATGAGTCCATGTAGCTTTGGTGCAAATCGAAGGTACACAGTTTACTAAGTTTTTCGGAAAGGCACATATTAACAGTTCCAATTCACAGTGGTACAGAATAATCTTGCATTTAAGTAAACGTTGCTCTGAAGACTTGAGTAACACATACAGTTCCACTTCAATGCTCATTCTCTCTGGTCTAAGGTTACTCAAAGAAGAATCCCACCAGTCTTAGTTATCTGACGTTTTTTTCCCCCCAAAGGATTAGTTTAGCAGATAATGGAGTAACTATGATAAGGCTGCTTGCACTTTCCCTGGCTTTGCGTTTTCAGGAGCTCGTACAACTCACTGTTGTGTAGATGGTTCCCAGGTTTGGTTTCCTCCACACTACACGTGATTCTGTAGCTTTTGGTACTCCCACTCTCCACTTCAGCAACATTCACTTCAGCAGCACTGCTACAGACCTCCTCTCTCTAAATTCCTCCTTTACTTCCTCCTGCTACTCGCAAGCTTTCTTACTAACCACACCTCACATCCTGTCTTACTCTACTCATTTTCCCGAATCTGTATCTTCTCCTCCTCCCTCTACCAATCAGTGATATTCTATGGCAGCAGCCAAACTGGAGCGACTGCTACTGGGCAGAATAGTTTAAGCCTGTGAAGAAGTGTGGGAGACAGGGTCACTCCTCAGTAAAATACCTTCTATGTCTCCGTAGCGGGAACTTATGCTTGTGGGGCTATCCTGTAGGACTCTCCGGGCCAGTACACTATGTAGTCTGGGGCTAAAATATTGCTAAATTGAATTGTCCTTTGAAAGTTATAGCACTACTCAGTGCCTCGCTGTTTAAAGCATAAACTTTATTTCACTTTATTAAAAGCGTGCTCAATGTAAATTAAAAATTGCAGCTCATACTCCTGTATACATATAATTCAATCTCGGTCCATCCGACCATATCACAGTATTATAGATTCCTACTGCAGATCAATCTATACTGTGTGCATTTGCTGACCATAAAAACTATATCCTCAAAAGTGTTGTGAGAGGTACAAAACTACAAGGTGGTCCAAAGATATGGAGACCACTGAGAAAATGGGAAAAAAATGATTGGAACACCACCCTATGTACGGCATGTTACTAAGGGAAGAAGGCAAATCTGTGAGGGGCGGTGTCCAACACAACGACCACTTTAAAAGCCACTGTCTTGGAACCAAGACAATATTTTCAAATGGTAAGGGGCGCATCTGGGATGTTTATCTGATAGAGAATCCAAATTTGTGACATATCTTTATTGCTAGCAAATATTATTACCTTTGGACTACCCTGGGCCTGAAGAGTCCTTTTTTTGCAATGCATCTATATACATGGGCGATTTTTCCCTCACAGCGATGTTGCTAGATGGAAAAATCACAGCATGTCTTATTTCTAAGTCTCACATGAGAGCAGTACATGCAAATTACCATTTTCCCGCACATCGCACAGCATGTGACTGGGGTGCAATATTCTTGGGCGTGACTTCTTTCGGCGCACATAAATACGGCTTAATAGGCAAACTATGATTTTAATGCAAATTTTGCTGTTACAATTTCAAAAACGCAAATTTAAAAAAAAATGGAAACCAAAACACTGATGTGAACGAGCTCTAAGCTAATTCATTCCAGACAGATCATGAAATAAGTCCTAACATCTATCTGCTCAATATTTCTGAATATAAAATATGACTCCACTTTGTAAAGTTCCCACAGATCAAACAAGATGAAGGATTCAGAACTAGAGATGAGAGAACGTACTCGTCCGAGCTTGATATTCGTGCGAATATTAGGGTGTTCGGGATGCTCGTTACTCGTAACGAGTACCATGCGGTGTTCCGGTTACTTTCAGTTTCCTCTCTGAGACGTTAGTGCGCTTTTCTGGCCAATTGAAAGACAGGGAAGGCATTACAACTTCCCCCTGTGATGTTCAAGCCCTATACCACCCCCCTGCTGTGAGTGGCTGGGGAGATCTGATGTCACCCGAGTATAAAAATCGGCCCCTCCCGCGGCTCGCCTCAGATGCCTTGTGAGTTAGCTGAGGGACAGTGGTATCGTGCTGGAGCTGCTGTAGGGAGAGCGTTAGGAGTTAGTGTAGGCTTCAAGAACCCCAACGGTCCTTCTCAGGGCCACATCTAATAGTGTGCAGTACTGTGTTAGCACTGTATTTTTTTATTTTTTTTCAAAATTGGATCTGCAGAGCATTGCGCCCTGCAATAGGGACAGAAGTGGTGGTTAGGCAGGGAGAGTGTTAGCAGTGAGTGTAGGCTTCAAGAACCCCAACGGTCCTTTCTAGGGCCACATCTATCTGTGTGCAGTACTGTCCAGGCTGCTGTTAGCAGTGTTGCATTTTTTTTTCTTCTCAAAACCGGCTGTGCAGACCATTGCACCCGGCATTAATACTACAGGGATAGAATTGTGTAGGCAGGGCCAGAAGACATACATTATTCATTGAATAGACGCAGTGTGGCTTCTCCTTTGAAAAACAAGGGAAAAAATTCTATTTCGCCTGCCTCTGACAGTCCTCAGGGCTCTGGGTACGTGTGTGCTGCGTGCAGAACGTTAAAAAAAATCAGACGCAGCCAGCTACGTTTTACTGCGGGCTTGCGCCAATTTTTTTTCCTGCATGGGAAATCCCTGATCTGCTGTAGCGAATAACTTTGCATCACTGCAGTTCTCTGACACATTTGCAGGGCCACAACACAGTTATTAAACTTAGTAGTATTCATTGAATACACGCAGTGTGGCTTGTCCTTTGAAAAACAAGGGAAAAAATTCTATTTTGGCTGCAGGCTTGCGCCAATTTCTTTCCTGCATGGGAAATCCCTGATCTGCTGTAGCGAATAACTTTGCATCACTGCAGTTCTCTGACACATTTGTAGGGCCACAACACAGTTATTAAACTTAGTAGTATTCATTGAATACACGCAGTGTGGCTTGTCCTTTGAAAAACAAGGGAAAAAATTCTATTTTGGCTGCAGGCTTGCGCCAACTTCTTTCCTGCATTGGAAATCCCTGATCTGCTGTAGCGAATAACTTTGCATCACTGCAGTTCTCTGACACATTTGCAGGGCCACAACACAGTTATTAAACTTAGTAGTATTCATTGAATACACGCAGTGTGGCTTGTCCTTTGAAAAACAAGGGAAAAAATTCTATTTTGGCTGCAGGCTTGCGCCACTTTCTTTCCTGCCTGGGAAATCAAATCACTGGTAATACACCATGCTGTAGGCCTATAGGACGTGGACGCGGGCGAGGACGCGGAGGCCCAAGTCAGGTTGTGGGCACAGGCCGAGCCAGTGCGGTGGCCAGGGGTAGAGGCAGGGCCAGACCGAATAATCCACCAACTGTTTCCCAAAGCGCCCCCTTGCGCCATGCCACCCTGCAGAGGTCAAGGTGCTCTACGGTGTGGCAGTTTTTCACAGAGACGCCTGACGACCGACGAACAGTGGTGTGCAACCTTTGTCGCGCCAAGATCAGCTGGGGAGCCACCACCAACAGCATGCGCAGGCATATGATGGCCAAGCACCCCACAAGGTGGAACGATGCCCGTTCACCGCCTCCAGTTTGCACCACTGCCTCTCCCCCTGTGCCCCAACCTGCCACTGAGATCCAACCCCCCTCTGAGGACACAGGCACTACCGTCTCCTGGCCTGCACCCACACCCTCACCTCCGCTGTCCTCGGCCCCATCCAGCAATGTCTCTCAGCGTAGCGTCCAGACGTCGCTAGCGCCACAGTTTGAGCGCAAGCGCAAGTACGACGCCACGCACCCGCACGCTCAAGCGTTAAACGTGCACATTGCAAAATTGATCAGCCTAGAGATGCTGCCGTATAGGGTTGTGGAAACGGAGGCTTTCAAAAGCATGATGGCGGCGGCTGCCCCGGGCTACTCGGTTCCCAGTCGCCACTACTTTTCCCGATGTGCCGTCCCAGGCCTGCACGACCACGTCTCCCGCAACATTGTACGCGCCCTCACCAACGCGGTTACTGCCAAGGTCCACTTAACAACAGACACGTGGAGAAGCACAGGCGGGCAGGGCCACTATATCTCCCTGACGGCACATTGGGTGAATTTAGTGGAGGCTGGGACAGAGTCACAGCCTGGGACCGCTCACGTCCTACCCACCCCCAGAATTGCAGGACACAGCTCGCTGGTGGTATCTGCGGCGGTGTATGCTTCCTCCACTAAAGCACCTTCCTCCTCCTCCTCCTCCAACGCAACCTCTGTCTCGCAATCAAGATGTGTCAGCAGCACGTCGCCAGCAGTACGTGTCACGCGGCGTGGCAGCACAGCGGTGGGCCAGCGTCAGCTGGCCGTGCTGAAACTACTCAGCTTAGGAGAGAAGAGGCACACGGCCCACGAACTGCTGCAGGGTCTGACAGAGCAGACCGACCGCTAGCTTGCGCCGCTGAGCCTCCAACCGGGCATGGTCGTGTGTGACAACGGCCGTAAGCTGGTGGCGGCTCTGCAGCTCGGCAGCCTCACGCACGTGCCATGCCTGGCCCATGTCTTTAATTTGGTGGTTCAGCGCTTTCTGAAAAGCTACTTCCACTTGTCATACCTGCTCGGAAAGGTGCGCCAGCTCTGCGCACATTTCCGCAAATCCCACACGCACGCTGCCACCCTGCGGACACGGCAACATCGGTTTAATCTGCCAGTGCACCGACTGCTGTGCGACGTGCCCACACAGTGGAACTCTACGCTCCACATGTTGGCCAGACTCTATGAGCAGCGTAGAGCTATAGTGGAATCCAACTCCAACTTGCGCGGCACAGTGTGAGTCAGCCTCCTCAATTATTTACAGAAGAGTGGGCCTGGTTGGCAGACATCTGCCAGGTCCTTGGAAAATTTGAGGAGTCTACCCAGGTGGTGAGCGGCGATGCTGCAATCATTAGCGTCACCATTCCTCTGCTATGCATCTTGAGAAGTTCCCTGCAAAGCATAAAGGCAGACGCTTTGCGCTCGGAAACAGAGCCGGGGGAAGACAGTATGTCGCTGGATAGTCAGAGCACCCTCCTGTCTATATCTCACCGCGTTCAGGAGGAGGAGGAGGAGCATGAGGAGGATGAGGAGGAGGGGGAAGAGACAGCTTGACCCACTGCTGACGGTACCCATGCTGCTTGCCTGTCATCCTTTCAACGTGTATGGCCTGAGGAGGAGGAAGAGGAGGAGGAAGAGGATCCTGAAAGTGATCTTCCTACTGAAGATAGCCATGTGTTGCGTACAGGTACCCTGGCACACATGGCTGACTTCATGTTAGGATGCCTTTCTCGTGACCCTCGCGTTACACGCATTCTGGCCACTACGGATTACTGGGTGTACACACTGGTCGACCCACGGTATAAGGAGAGCCTTTGCCCTCTCATTCCCGAAGAGGAAAGGGGTTCGAGAATGATGCTATACCACAGGGCGCTGGTGGACAAACTGATGGTAAACTTCCCATCCGACAGCGCTAGTGGCAGAAGGCGCAGTTCCGAGGGCCAGGTAGCAGGGGAGGCACAGAGATCATGCAGCATGTACAGCGCAGGCAGGGGAACATTCTCCAAGGCCTTTGCCAGCTTTATGGCTCCCCAGCAAGACTGTGTCACCGCTCCCCAGTCAAGGCTGAGTCAAGGGAGCACTGTAAAAGGATGGTGAGGGAGTACGTAGCCGATCGCACGACCGTCCTCCGTGACGCCTCTGCCACCTACAACTACTGGGTGTCGAAGCTGGACATGTGGCCTGAACTCGCGCTGTATGCCCTGGAGGTGCTTGCTTGTCCTGCGGCTAGCGTCTTGTCAGAGAGCGTGTTTAGTGTGGCTGGGGGAATCATCACGGATAAGCGTACCCACCTGTCAACCGACAGTGCCGACAGGCTTACACTCATCAAGATGAACAAAGCCTGGATTTCCCCAGACTTCTCTTCTGCACCAGCGGACAGCAGCGATACCTAAGCAATACGTATTATGCACCCACGGATGGAAGCTACGTTCTCTCTCACCATCCAAAACGGGGACATTTCTGCTTCATCAATCTGTGTCTAATATTCCTCCTCCTCCTCCTGCTCCTCCTCCTGAAACCTCACGTAATCACGCTGAACGGGCAATTTTTCTTAGCGCCACCAGGCTCACTCATCTAATTTTTTTAAACAATTTTTATATGTTTCAATGCTCTTAAAAGCGTTGAAACTTTAACTTGAACCAATTTTTAGTTAAACTGGGCTGCCTCCAGGCCTAGTTACCACTTAAGCCACATTAACCAAAGCGATTAATGGGTTTCACCTGCCATCTTGGTTGGGCATGGCCAATTTTTACTGATGTACATTAGTACTGTTGGTACACCAATGTTTTGGGGCCCTCACCTACAGTGTAATCATAGCAATTTGTATGTTCTTCGCCTGCACTCATGGTACAGAAGTGTGTGTGGGGTTGGCCTACACTTTAGCTACATAAATGTAACTTGGGCCTTGGCTATACTGCAGCTACTGAAATGGAACTAAGACTGCGCTCCCACTATACTGCTGCTTCGGAATTTTTCCTGGGGCCTGTGTAGGCTGCTACTATTACTGAAATGGAACTAAGACTGTGCTCCCCCTATAATGCTGCTAGTGATATGTTAGTGGGGCCTGTCGCTAATGCTACGGCTGAAATGTTACTAATTCTGGGCTCTGACTATACCGCTGCTAATGGTATGTCTCTGGGGTGTGGAAACAGAGGCTTCCCAAAGACATGATGGCGGCGAGGCCATTTCCCACCAACGCTGTTACTGTTAAGGTGCATATAACCACGGACACGTGGAGAGGACACGTAGTGCCTCCAAAACATCCCCCGCCACGGTCCACTTAATCCTGGCCACATTCCGAAAACCAACAAAATAAAACCGTGCTACTAGGTCCGCAGTCACCACCACATTACCACCAACGCGGTTACTGTTAGGGTACATATTACCAGTCTGACTGGGGCATGCAGTGTTGGCCGGAGCCCACCTGCATTAAGCATGACATTACTACCTCAGCTGTGTTGGGCAATGCAATGGGATATTTCTATGTACCGCCGGTGGCTTCCTGGCACCCACCCATGCTGTGGGTCCACAGGGAATTATAAATGCATCTGTTTCCACTTGTAAAGAACCCCAGTCTGACTGGGGCATGCAGTGTGGGCCGAAGCCCACCTGCATTAAGCACGACATTACTACCTCAGCTGTGTTGGGCAATGCAATGGGATATATTTATGTACCGCCGGTGGGTTCCAGAGAGCCACCCATGCTGTGGTTGCACAGGGAGTTGTAACTACATGTGTCCACTTCTAAAGAACCCCAGTCTGACTGGGGCATGCAGTGTGGGCCGAAGCCCACCTGCATTAAGCACGACATTACTACCTCAGCTGTGTTGGGCAATGCAATGGGATATTTTTATGTACCGCCGGTGGGTTCCAGGGAGCCATCCATGCTGTGGGTCCACAGGGAATTATAAATGCATCTGTTTCCACTTGTAAAGAACCCCAGTCTGACTGGGGCATGCAGTGTGGCCCGAAGCCCACCTGCATTAAGCACGACATTACTACCTCAGCTGTGTTGGGCAATGCAATGGGATATTTTTATGTACCGCTGGTGGGTTCCAGGGAGCCACCCATGCTGTGGGTCCACAGGGACTTCACAATAGGGAGTTGTACCTGCCTGTGTCTATGAATTAAAAACCGCGGTCTGACTGGGGCATGCAGAGACACCTTGACAGAATGAATAGTGTGTGGCACATAGGTTCCCCATTGCTATGCCCACGTGTGCAGCTCCTGATGGCGGTGGCACAGGATTCTATTTCTCATTGCTTCTGTACAGCATTGTGGGCTATCGCCCCGCCCCTTTTAAAGAGGGTCGCTGCCTAGCCGTGCCAACCCTCTGCAGTGTGTGCCTGCGGTTCCTCCTCATGGCGGACGCACTTCTAAATAGACATGAGGGTGGTGTGGCATGAGGGCAGCTGAAGGCTGCGCAGGGACACTTTGGTGTGCGCTGTGGGGGGGAGTGGGGGGGCGGTTGGGCAGCATATAACCCAGGAGAAGTGGCAGTAGAGTGTCATGCAGGCAGTGATTGTGCTTTGTTGGAGGTAGTGTGGTGCTTAGCAAAGGTATGCCATGCTAATGAGGGCTTTTCAGAAGTAAAAGTTTTTGGGAGGGGGGGGCCCACTCTTGCCGCTATTGTGGCTTAATAGTGGGACCTGTGAACTTGAGATGCAGCCCAACATGTAGCCCCTCGCCTGCCCTATCCGTTTCTGTGTCGTTCCCATCACTTTCTTGAATTGCCCAGATTTTCACACAAGGAAACCTTAGCGAGCATCGGCGAAATACAAAAATGCTCGGGTCGCCCATTGACTTCAATGGGGTTCGTTACTCGAAACGAACCCTCGAGCATCGCAAAAAGTTCGTCCCGAGTAACGAGCACCCGAGCATTTTGGTGCTCGCTCATCTCTATTCAGAACTCAAACTCCTGATCCCCAATGTATTTCTCCAGCTCTATACTTTCTATAAACCAGTTTCTGTACATGTCCTCAGTCCATCTGTTACACTGTGACTCTCTAGCACAATAATAATACCCAGATTCTTCAGGTTTCGCTCCAGTGAGTTTGAGATAAACTTCTCCTTTATTTGTGTCTCTTGTTAGAGTTATACGTCCCTGAAGAGACTGGGCATAGTTGGTGCCGGCATTATAATTTATTCTCCCCAACCACTCCAGGCCTTTCCCTTCAGGTTGTCTGACCCAGTTTACAGCATACATGTTAGTGCTGTCAGTGAGGGAGGCACCGCTCACTTTACAGGTCTTCTCCAGAGTCTCTGTAGGTTTCACAGTCCCAGGACCAGACACCCCTAGTGAGATCTGTGCAGCGACACCTGGAAATAAACAGAAATTACTTCATTTTTTAATAGATCTGAAATCTACAATTATTACTAGAAGTTGTGTGATATTGGCAGGAAATCAGACTCACATTGTAGAGATGATATAACACAGAGTAACCAAAGGAGACTCTTCATGATTGGGCGGAGGAGATAGAACAAGTCAGTTCCAGGTCTGGGTGAACAGTTCCTGATCAGTGGACACTTCTACTTCTCTACTTATACAGGAAGTTATTTACATACATTTACATACATCCTGCAGTGGAGACCCCTGGCCTTTATTACCTGGAGAACATTGTAATATAACATTGGTACTGAGCTACATTGATGGATCATTCACATCTTTACATATATTCCACCCTTGGTTTTATTTGCCAGAAAAAGAAAACTATCCCTGTCTGCAATGGGTTTTTGTACTATTCTCCCCATTAAAAGGAATAGATTGCAATACAGCAAAGTAAATAAAGTATTAATATAAAAACAGTATTTAAAAGTAACCTGTCACTGACCGGAGGAACGTCTGAGGATCATCAAACATAAAGTGAATCCAAAACACTTAATGTAAAGTAGACAAATTATAAATAGAGATGAGCGAGCACCAAAATGCTCGGGTGCTCGTTACTCGGGACGAAATTTTCGCAATGCTCGAGGGTTCGTTTCGAGTAACGAACCCCATTGAAGTCAATGGGCGACCCGAGCATTTTTGTATATCGCCGATGCTCGCTAAGGTTTTCGTTTGTGAAAATCTGGGCAATTCAAGAAAGTGATGGGAACGACACAGCAACGGATAGGGCAGGCGAGGGGCTACATGTTGGGCTGCATCTCAAGTTCACAGGTCCCACTATTAAGCCACAATAGCGGCAAGAGTGCCCCCCCCCCCCGCACTGTCAGCGTAAAGATCGTTCTCCTCTGCCACAGCTGTAACAGCTGTGGCAGAGAAGAACGATGTTTGCCCATTGAATTCAATGGAGCCAGCAATACAGCAGGTTCCACTGAAAGCAATGGGCTGCCGGCGATCGCAGGATGAATTGTCGGGAAGGGCTTAAATATATAATTCATCCAGAAATGTGTTACAATAAAAATATATACCGGCGTATAAGGCGACGGGGCGTATAAGACGACCCCCCAACTGTCACCTTATACGCCGGCAATACAGTGGAGCAAAGAATAAAAATCATTACTCACTTCTTCTGACGTTCTGCGCCGCTCCTGCAGGCTGTCTCTCCCTCCTGGTCCCTGGCAGATCATTGCTTTCTGGACGCAGGGCTTGAAATCCTCGCCTCCAGAAACACAGCCAATCACAGCCATTCAATGACATCATTGTCATTGGCTGTGATTGGCTGAAGGCACGTGTGTTTCTGGAGGCGGGGATTTAAAGCCCTTCGTAGAGAAATCAATGCTCTGCCGGGAACCAGGAGGGAGCGACAGCCTGCAGCAGCGCCGCAGAACGTCAGAAGAAGTAAGTAATGATTTTTATTCTTTGCTCCACTGTATTGCCGGCGTATAAGGTGACAGTTGGGGGGTCGTCTTATACGCCCCGTCGCCTTATACGCCGGTATATATTTTTATTGTAACACATTTCTGGATGAATTGCAGGGAAGGGCTTATATATTTAACCCCTTCCCGACAATTCATCCTGCGATCGCCGGCAGCCCATTGCTTTCAGTGGAACCTGTTGTATTGCTGGTTCCATTGAATTCGATGGGCAAACATCGTTCTTCTCTGCCACAGCTGTTACAGCTGTGACAGAGAAGAAGGATTTGTCTTCTATATGTTCTCAATGGGGTCGGCGCTGCTGCCGCCGGCCCCATTGAGCGCATGTAGAGAAGATTTATGGCCTTAAGAAGGACCGTTGGGGTTCTTGAAACCTAAAATCACTCCTAACACTCTCCCTATAGCAGCTCCGGCACCAGCAGCACTTTCCCTGAACTATGTCAGAATGCATCTGTGGCGAGCCGCGGGAGGGGCAGATTTTAATACTCGGGTGACACCTAATCTCGCCAGCCACTCACTGCAGGGGGGTGGTATATGGCTTGAACGTTGCAGGGGGAAGTTGTAATGCCTTCCCTGTCTTTCTATTGGCCAGAAAAGCGCACAAATTTCTCAGGGAAGAAAATGAAAGTAACCCGAACACCGCGTGGTGCTCGTTACGAGTAACGAGCATCTCGAACACCCTAATACTCGAACGAGTATCAAGCTCGGACGAGTATGCTCGCTCATCTCTAATTATAAACAATTAGTCGAGTAACCTGAATGCATAAGTCAGAGAATCTACAGCTATTATGTATTAGTAAATGTCAGTAATCATATATTGTGTTAAAGGAATGAAGAACAGTGATGGCGGATTCCACGTGAGGTAAATCACATGCCTTAGGTCGTTGTCACAGTGATGTTAATCTATTTACGCAAGCATTTACGCCACATATTTGTGTGATGAGCATTGGGGTTTTGTGCCGTCTGGGTGCCTTCCGCTGCTCTCCAGAGTTGTGGCACGCGTGCTTGCAGTCCTCAGACGCTGACAGAAGATCGCTTCCTGATAACTGGGTTCGTAAACCTAGCCTCCAGGAAGCAATGGCTCTGATTAGCTAAGATGCGGTGCTCGATAACCAATCAATGCAGCACTCGAAGAACCAATCACAGCCATCTCATTGGTTAATCAAGTGTTGCATTGATTGGCTCAGCCACAGCGCTCAAGAACCACTCAGAGCCATCACTTGCTGGAAGCAGGTTTAACGAATCCTGTTACATGGAAGCGATTGTCTCTCGGCTGCTGAGGTTTGCAAACAAGCGCACTACAACTCTGGAGAGCAGCAGGAGGGAACGTGATGGTGCCTGCTAGGTAATGTATTGCTTTTTGTTTAAATGTAGTGTAGCTAGAGCTTAGTTTCAGAATAGGCCTTATATTTCAAGACCCCCGAAAATCAAGGTATGGCTTATTTTAGGGGTAGGTCATAATTTCAGGGAAACATGGTAAATGAGTTTAGTATATGCTATGTTTGCGTGCAATATACGTAAAAACAAAATATGCAGCACATGTTAGATATGGGGTTACCACTGGGGGCGCCAGTGTTCGGCTGGTGTGGGGTGCTCGTTTGGCTGGTGCGGGGCCCGGTCTGGCAGTTCTGTCCGGGCATCCCCCACTCTGGTGCTTGGTCACGGCGGCCGGTGGCGTCTGTCTGCTGGTCGGCCACGAGGTGCTTGGTCTGGTGCTCACCACCGTTGGGAAGCGGCTTTATGATCCCCTCAAGGTGTCATGTGACTTCTCCCTGCCCCTCTGGGCGGGGAGTTCTGTATGTAGACCTGGCTGGCCAAGACACTGGTGCCAGTGTTTGGTTTAGACTCGCTCTGCCTACACCTGCGTTATTTCACCTGATATACTTGTGTTTTGAATCTAGACTTTCTCTTGACTCTGCCTCGTTTTGCCCTCTTGTACCTCGCACGTGTCTTCTGGTTTTGATCCTGCCTGCTTTCCAATGACTCTCTGGTTTTTGTTTGTTTGCCTTGTCAGTACTCAGTGCTATCTGCCAGTTCCCTGTCCCTCCTTCTTTGGGGTCCCTGTCACTAGAGCAGCGCAGGGACCCTTGCCCAGTTGTCACCCCATGGCTTAGCCGGGGGGGGGGGGGGGGGGGGGCAAGTAGGTAGGGCCACGGACGAGGGCTGGTATAGTGATCCCCTTTCCATCTGTCCCTGCAGCCCTAACAGCACATTTGTTTTGCGCAAGCAAAATGGGTATGCAAAACACGCACATGTGACCAAACCAATTGTAAACAATAGGTTCTATTCACTGCGTATTGCAAGCATAAAAGTTTACATATAGAATACACTGCGGAAATGTGTTCATGTGAATCCAGTCTTACATTTGTTTTTTGGTGTGGATTTGCCATGAAATTAGACCATACATGCTGCGGATTACTCTCTTTACAATGCAGACAGAGTCATCTACAGCAAATCCATGGCAAACCCGAGCCAAAATCTGCATAAAAATCCACATGTAGGATCTGAGTTTTCATGTTGATGTGTTTGTAGCAGATTTTTCCGCCACGTGTGACTCTACCCTCGGTGTATGTTCACATCTGTCAGATTAGTCACAGAAGATGTGTTCCAAACATATGAAGGGGATTGTTTCTGTAGGAGATGTTGTCACATTTACATTTATGGGACAGTCACAGAAATTATATCACTCATCAAAAATGATTGACTACTTGTCCCACAATACTGAATATCACTGATAAAGGTTGTCTAATAATTATCTTTTATTATAGTTAGTGTTATAGCTGATAATAACACATATATGTTGCAGGTCTAGATGAATGCCGGCCACTAAAATACATATCAGGTAAACAAGGAGGTCATGTACCAATATTATACATCAAACAAAGGGATAGGAATCCTTACCAAGTCCCCGAAAGTGATAACACCTATCCCTCGATTCACCCCAGAAGGAATCGCTGCCTATTGGCTATTGGTAAGTGCCAGGTGTACCAGGCAGGGAGGCGGAGCTTTCAGCTATAACTGGTATGCTGGTTTAAAATAAAATGGAGAAGCTGAGCTTACTTCCTGTATTGTGCTGAACTTTATATTTCGGTCAGCTGCGCCTACACCCATCACATTTTTCTCTTCACTAAGTAATTTGTAGTGGCAGGACTGGCGGCTTTGAATGATGTCTGAGGCCACAAACAGAGAACTGCCATATTCCCCGTGCCAAAGTATATCTTGTTTGACTTTCTTGCTGCTCTATACAGTGACAGAAGCAGAAATATCCCCTCTTCCAATGTACAGACCACGTTTACTACAGGCATATAAACATGATGCAGCACCTTCCTCTGCTCTCACCATAGAAACCTGTTCTATGCTGGTATGCAAGCTTTTACACCAGCAGGAATATATCATTTGTAGAATATCTGCCCCTATTAGTCAAAGACCACGTGTTATAGTGGCATATTAACATAATGCAGCTTCATTTTCCTGTGCTCAACTGTAAAACTGTTGCTGGTTACACTGTGCCTATGTTATATTTGGCTAGGTCATGTGATACGGGTGTCTAATGAAACTGTTCTTCATATGCAAGATAGTGACATCAGCAAGGCATCCTGGTTGCTGATTGGCTGCACACTGACATATAGCAGACATTATGAGAAATTCAATATTTGACTGAACTAATTTAATTTAGGAAAAATCAGGATGATTTTATCACCTGGCTGATCAATCTGAGCAACACTATATAGGAAATATCTTTTTGCACCTACAGTATATTGAATTTACAATGATGCAGGACTCCTAAATTGGTGATGTACCCTGTCATCTACAGTACAATACATGAGGCCACAATGTTATCATGCCACAGAACTTTGAGGATATAGTGCGAACTATGATGATATATATGGAGTATTACAAGGGCAATATTTAGTAATAATTGAAGTGCCATCTTCTACCAAATCTCCCTATTCTTTAAGGCATAAGGGTAAGGTAAATAATACTCCAACTATAAAGAATAGCGAATAAGCACAAATTTGAAAAGATATAATTTAAACTTCCCCAATCCCAATGAAATGTGGTCTCACACATTCACACTCTAATCAGTCTCTGGGCCAGGTATTAATAATTTCAAGCAAATCTACAAGTCTAAATCCTCTAGAACAGGTCCCAAATAGGACCTTAAAAGGATTTTGTCATTAAATTAAAAAAAAAAATTCTATACTCACCTATACCTCCACAAGCAGTCTCCTTACCACATCTTCTCCTTGTTGGGCTTCTTCAGTGCCCTGGGTCACTTCCCCTCCAGCCGATCAGCTTGTTATGAAACCTGCATTCCTCGCATTCTTCTTCTGGCAGGTCAGTGAAGGTCACATCCCTGTGACATAGTGTTCACTGGCTAGGAAGGAATGCTGATCTATTGCAGAGACAGCGGGCATGAGCAGTCTGTGCAACAGCTTGGCATTCCATGCAAAGCTGTGAACTACTGACATAAAGTACATTGCTGGGCAGGTAGGAAACTACCTGTGAGTGTATTTAACATCACAGGAAGCAGAGGAATCAGCCAGCTGCAGGTGAGGTGACCCCCCCCCCCCCCACACACACACACACACTTCCCGCCGGGACTGCGAGAGAAAGGAGAAGATAGGTGAAGTGAAGATCTGGTGAGTTGATTGATGAGGGAGAAATAGGTAAGTACAGATTTTTTTTTTTAATGACAGAACCCCTTTAAGGGTTTGGCTGAGTTAAGGGAAACCCCTTTCACCGGTCCCATATAGTATAAAATTAACAACTGAGCAGTTATTCACCTCTCCGGGCTTCCCTGTTCATCCTCCCCTGCCAGCTCTGCTCTCCACTATCTCCACAGTGATAAACAATAAACCTGCTGCAGCAGCCAATGACAGCGCTCAGCAATGTTCACTGAACACTGTCATTGGCTACTGCATCTTGTTTGTAGACAGGCTCAGCCTGCAGTGACGTAACAGAGAGACCAGAGCCAGCAATATAGGACTAATGGGGTAGCAAGGAGAACAACTGCTCATTTGTTGTTTTATACCATGGGCATCAGGTTTGCCTTAGGTCGGGTAACCTCTTTAACATGATCCCTATTTAGCCCAAAAATCATCAACTACAAGTCAATTAAACATCCAGGTTCCAATGCATTTCTTCCATTAAATGTGGATTCATCAGGTAACATATCACTCTAATTGTATTTGATCTGAAGGATATTCTCAGTGCTAGGTCTGGCATAGACCATTTTCCAATAGTAATACAAACACTATAAAAATGTCTTCCTTAACATTTGAATTACATATTTTGCAAATCTGTGCTTGTTTACTACTTCTGTATAGTTGGAGCATTATTTACCTTGCCCTATGCCTTAATAGGTAAGTTGTTACAAGAGAGGATGGAGAGTGGATTCACCCTTATCGGGGTGGTAGTCCTGCTTAGGTAGCAGCATGATAGGTATATGATAAGGTTCCCCTTATACAGTATATACAGTATTTTAGTGGTGACAACAAAATATTAGCTTTATCTATAAAATGGTGCTCTTTTTGTTGCTGTGTATAGTTTAGTTTCATTTTTTTTTAGGCAAGATTAACAAAATCTGGAATTCTAGCATGGTGGATTATTTGATATGGAGTTCACAATGTGGTACAAATATGTAAAATTTATTCTGTGGATCAGTTCAATTACATCAATACCAAATTTAGATATGCAAAATTAACTATTTTAGCCAAGTTATTTAAATACATATTTTCAGTGTTCACAGTGCAGGTTAGATATTGTACCAGCTTTTTTACCTGGGTCATTATGAACACGCTTACCTCAAACTTTGTGGGGGTTTTTATATTTATAATGCCTGACATTGAACAATTCCTTTCTGTCCTCTTTTGGATCGCAGAGCCTCTCAGGGCAATTTTTTTGGATTTCCCATGAGACACTAAAACTTTTCCTATTAAAAAAAAGTATATTTCTATATACAGAACTTTGCTGCCATCTAGTGACATAATGACATTACAGGATATAACGGCTTTAGTGAGAAATATCTATTAACTGCTGTATGAGCTGCGGACATCAGCAAGTAGTTACCACTAGAGATGAGCGAACGTACTCGTCCGAGCTTGATACTCATCGAGTATTAGCGTGTTCGAGATGCTCGTTACTCGTGACGAGTACCACGCGATGTTCGAGTTACTTTCACTTTCATCTCTGAGACGTTAGCGCGCTTTTCTGGCCAATAGAAAGACAGGGAAGGCATTACAATTTCCCCCTGCGACGTTCAAGCCCTATACCACCCCCCTGCAGTGAGTGGCTGGCGAGATCAGGTGTCACCCAAGTATAAAAATCGGCCCCTCCCGCGGCTCGCCACAGATTTGTTCTGACATAGAGGAGGGAAAGTGCTGTTGGTGCCGGGGCTGCTATAGGGAGAGTGTTAGGAGTATTTTAGGCTTCAAGAACCCCAACGGTCCTTCTTAGGGCCACATCTAACCGTGTGCAGTACTGTGGAGGCTGCTTTTTGCAGTGTTGCACTTTTTTTTTTTTTTGTATATCGGCTGTGCAGAGCATTGCGCCCTGCAGTAATTATACATAGTGCAGGGCCAGTAGTGGTGAGGCAGGGACAGAAGACATATATTGTGAGGCAGGGACAGAAGACATATATTGTGAGGCAGGGACAGAAGACATATATTTATTGAATATAGGCAGTGGGCCTTTGCAAAAACATTTGGGGAAAAAAATGTATTTGGGCTGCCTGTGACTGTCCTCAGTGTTCTGGGTCTGTGCTGGGTGTAGTTGTCCTCCTAATTCATACGCAGCCAGCTAAGTGTTACAGAAGGCTTGCGCAAAATTATTTCCTGGCGTTCCGTAAGCGAAGTCAGCCTCCAACCACAGGCCAATAAGCGGCACATTTAATTACAGCGTTCTGTTTCTGCACTACTGGTAATACACCATGCTGAGGGGTAGGGGTAGGCCTATAGGACGTGGACGCGGGCGAGGACGCGGAGGCCTAAGTCAGGGTGTTGGCACAGGCCGAGCCAGTGCAGTGGCCAGGGGTAGAGGCAGGACCAGACTGAATAATCCACCAACTGTTTCCCAAAGCGCCCCCTTGCGCCATGCCACCCTGCAGAGGTCAAGGTGCTCTACGGTGTGGCAGTTTTTCACAGAGACGCCTGACGACCGACGAACAGTGGTGTGCAACCTTTGTCGCGCCAAGATCAGCTGGGGAGCCACCACCACCAGCATGCGCAGGCATATGATGGCCAAGCACCCCACAACGTGGGACAAAGGCCGTTCACCGCCTCCGGTTTGCACCACTGCCTCTCCCCCTGTGCCCCAACCTGCCACTGAGATCCAACCCCCCTCTGAGGACACAGGCACTACCATCTCCTGGCCTGCACCCACACCCTCACCTCCGCTGTCATCGGCCCCATCAAGCAATGTCTCTCAGCGCAGCGTCCAGACATCGCTAGCGCCACTGTTTGAGCGCAAGCGCAAGTACGACGCCACGCACCCGCACGCTCAAGCGTTAAACGTGCACATTGCCAAATTGATCAGCCTGGAGATGCTGCCGTATAGGCTTGTGGAAACGGAAGCTTTCAAAAGCATGATGGCGGCGGCGGCCCCGCGCTACTCGGTTCCCAGTTGCCACTACTTTTCCCGATGTGCCGTCCCAGCCGTGCATGACCACGTCTCCCGCAACATTGTACGCGCCCTCACCAACGCGGTTACTGCCAAGGTCCACTTAACAACAGACACATGGACAAGCACAGGCGGGCAGGGCCACTATATCTCCCTGACGGCACATTGGGTGAATTTAGTGGAGGCTGGGACAGAGTCAGAGCCTGGGACCGCTCACGTCCTACCCACCCCCAGAATTGCGGGCCCCAGCTCGGTGGTGGTATCTGCGGCGGTGTATGCTTCCTCCACTAAACCACCCTCCTCCTCCTCCTCCTACGCAACCTCTGTCTCGCAATCAAGATGTGTCAGCAGCAGCACGTCGCCAGCAGTACGTGTCGCGCGGCACAGCAGCACAGCGGTGGGCAAGCGTCAGCAGGCCGTGCTGAAACTACTCAGCTTAGGAGAGAAGAGGCACACGGCCCACGAACTGCTGCAGGGTCTGACAGAGCAGACCGACCGCTGGCTTGTGCCGCTGAGCCTCCAACCGGGCATGGTCGTGTGTGACAATGGCCGAAACCTGGTGGCGGCTCTGCAGCTCGGCAGCCTCACGCACGTGCCATGCCTGGCCCATGTCTTGAATTTGGTGGTTCAGCGCTTTCTGAAAAGCTACCCACACTTGTCATACCTGCTCGGAAAGGTGCGCCGGGTCAGCGCACATTTCCGCAACTCCAAGACGGATGCTGCCACCCTGCGGACCCTGCAACATCGGTTTAATCTGCCAGTGAACACCGATTGCTGTGCGACGTGCCCACACGGTGGAACTCTACGCTCCACATGTTGGCCAGGCTCTATGAGCAGCGTAGAGCTATTGTGGAATACCAACTCCAACATGGGCGGCGTAGTGGGAGTCAGCCTCCTCAATTCTTTACAGAAGAGTGGGCCTGGTTGGCAGACATCTGCCAGGTCCTTGGAAACTTTGAGGAGTCTACCCAGATGGTGAGCGGGGATGCTGAAATCATTAGCGTCACGATTCCTATGCTATGAAGTTCCCTGCAAAGCATAAAGGCAGACGCTTTGCACTCGGAAACGGAGGCGTGGGAAGACAGTATGTCGCTGGATAGTCAGAGCACCCTCATGTCTATATCACAGCGCGTTGAGGAGGAGGAGCAGGGGGAGGAGCATGAGGAGGAGGAGGAGGAAGAGACAGCTTGTCCCACTGCTGAGAGTACACATGCTGCTTGCCTGTCATCCTTTCAGCGTGTATGGCCAGAGGAGGAGGAGGAGGAGGAGGATCCTGAAAGTGATCTTCCTAGTGAGGACAGCCATGTGTTGCGTACAGGTACCCTGGCACACATGGCTGACTTCATGTTAGGATGCCTTTCTCGTGACCCTCGCGTTACACGCATTCTGGCCACTACGGATTACTGGGTGTACACACTGCTCGACCCACGGTATAATGAGAACCTTTCCACTCTCATACCCGAAGAGGAAAGGGGTTCGAGAGTGATGCTACACCACAGGACCCTGGTGGACAAACTGATCGTAAAATTCCCATCCGACAGCACTAGTGGCAGAAGGCGCAGTTCCGAGGGCCAGGTAGCATGGGAGGTGCGGAGATCAGGCAGCATGTACAGCACAGGCAGGGGAACACTCTCTATGGCCTTTGACAGCTTTCTGGCTCCCCAGCAAGACTGTGTCACCGCTCCCCAGTCAAGGCTGAGTCGGCGGGAGCACTGTAAAAGGATGGTGAGGGAGTACGTAGCCGATCGCACGACCGTCCTCCGTGACGCCTCTGCCCCCTACAACTACTGGGTGTCGAAGCTGGACACGTGGCCTGAACTCGCGCTGTATGCCCTGGAGGTGCTTGCTTGTCCTGCGGCTAGCGTCTTGTCAGAGAGCGTGTTTAGTGCGGCTGGGGGAATCATCACGGATAAGCGTACGCGCCTGTCAACCAACAGTGCTGACAGGCTTACACTCATCAAGATGAACAAAGCCTGAATTTCCCCAGACTTCTCTTCTTCACCAGCGGACAGCAGCGATACCTAAGCAATATGTAGGCTGCACCCGCGGATGGAAGCATCGCTCTCTATCACCATCAAAAACGGGTAAATTTTTGCTTCATCAATCTGTGTATAATATTCCTCCTCCTCCTGCTCCTCCTCCTGAAACCTCACATAATCACGCCGAACGGGCAATTTTTCTTAGGCCCACAAGGCTCAGTCATATAATTTTTGTAAACAATTTTTATACGTTTCAATGCTCATTAAAGCGTTGAAACTTTCACCTGAACCAATTTTTATTTTAACTGGGCTGCCTCCAGGCCTAGTTACAAATTAAGCCACATTAACCAAAGCGATTAATGGGTTTCACCTGCTCTCTTGGTTGGGCATGAACAATTTTTTTGAGGTACATTAGTACTGTTGGTACACCAATTTTTGGGGGCCCTCGCCTACAGTGTAATCCAATTAATTTTTAGCCCACCTGCATTACAGCTGACGTTACATCAGCTGTGTTAGGCACTGCAATGGGATATATTTATGTACCGCCGGTGGGTTCCAGGGAGCCACCCATGCCGTGGGTCCACACGGAGTTGTAACTGCATGTGTCCACTTCTAAAGAACCCCAGTCTGACTAGGGCATGCAGTGTGGGCCAAAGCCCACCTGCATTAAACATGACATTACCTCAGCTGTGATGGGCACTGCAATGGGATACATTAATGTACAGCCGGTGGGTTCCAGGGAGCCACCCATGCTGTGGGTGCACACGGAATTCCCATTGCGGAGTTGTACCTGCCTGTGACTATTTATAAAAAAACGCGGTCTGACTGGGGCATGCAGACACCTTAACAGAATGAATAGTGTGTGGCACACAGGTTCCCCATTGCTATGTCCACGTGTGCAGCTCCTAATGGCGGTGGCACAGGATTATATTTCTCATTGCTTCTGTACAGCATTGTGGGCTGTCGCCCCGCCCCTTTTAAAGAGGGTCGCTGCCTAGCCGTGCCAACCCTCTGCAGTGTGTGCCTGCTGTTCCTCCTCATGGCAGACGCACTTATAAATAGACATGAGTGTGGCGTGGGATGAGTGCAGCTGAAGGCTGCGCAGGGACAATTTGGTGTGCGCTGTGGACACTGGGTCGTGCAGGGGGGGTGGGGTGGTTGGGCAGCATGTAACCCAGGAGAAGTGGCAGCGGAGTGTGGTGCTTAGCTAAGGTATGCATTGCTAATGAGGGCTTTTCAGAAGTAAAAGTTGTTAGGGGGGGGGGGGCACTCTTGCCGCTATTGTGGCTTAATAGTGGGACCTGGGAACTTGAGATGCAGCCCAAAATGTAGCCCCTCGCCTGCCCTATCCGTTGCTGTGTCGTTCCCCTCACTTTCTTGAATTGCCTCGATTTTCACAAATGGAAACCTTAGCGGGCATCGGCGATATACAAAAATGCTGACTTCAATGGGGTTCGTTACTCGAAACGAACCCTCGAGCATCGCGAAAATTTCGTCCCGAGTAACGAGCACCCGAGCATTTTGGTGCTCGCTCATCTCTAGTTACCACAAATACAGCAACCTTGTTCAAATACACAAAGTATTCCATCAGTGTCTTGTTGTACCTACCGCTAAGAGACCTGGGAAATAATCCATTGCGGCTGCAGGGGCTTCATATTGTAGTGAAATTACACATATGCACAGGACCTTACAGCATCTATACAGATTAGTGACTGCACAATATTGATAGGCCCTATTGCCACTGCCTCTCAGAGATGTTTGATCCCCTCCCATGAGTCCTGCTAAAGCCTTGTCCTTGGGGGGCAAACAAATCCAGAGTGAAATGGCTACTTCTCAGAGTACCTTCCAGAACTGTTCCTGAGCTCACAAGCCAGTACTCTCCTGCTAATGGCTCCTTCCACTCAAGGATCCAAGTCCAATGACTAAGAAGCCCTTTCTACTAGCCAGCAGCCTAATCAACCAGCCTTCTCACCATTAATGCAAGTACTAGCAGCCTTAGGGCTCATTCACATTTATCCATATTACATGTGTACTTTTATGCACATAATACGATGGCGTACAACAGCCTTGTTTTGTGTTGATATATTCTGACCGGCATTCTTCACACACATATTTAATGAGTGTGAAAAAATTTCAGCATGTCCTATTTTGAACCGTATCACAGACCAGAAACTCCCTTGTAAGTTGATGAGAGTGTAAAAAACGTAATGAATATGCATGTTACATGTGTATTTACTGCGCTGTCATGCATGTTGCCAGGAGACCAGGTACATTTAATAATCCATGTGAATAGCATTGCAAAGACGTAGGCAACACACGTGTAAAAAACACAGGAGAAGCCAGCAGGAAGCTGCTCCTATGACTCTCCTCTCTGATCCTATAATATATTAACCCCTTAATGACGCGGCCATTTTTCTTTTTCCATTTTCGTTTTTTCCTCCCCCCTTTAAAAAAATCATAACTCCTTTATTTATCCTTCCACGTCACTGTATGAGGGCTTGTTTTTTGCGGGATGAGTTGTATTTTTCAATGGTGCTATTTAAAGTACCATATAATGTACTGAAAAACTTTTAAAAAATTCTAAGTGGAGTAAAATGGAAACAAAAACGATATTTTGCCATCTTTTAGTACGTCTTGCTTCTACGGCGCACAAATGGCAACAAAAACGACATGATAACTTTATTCTATGGGTCGGTACGATTACTACGATGCCAAACTTGTTTAGGTTTTTTTTTACTATACTCCTCTTTTTTTTTTTTAAAAGACATAAAATTTTTTTCAATTATTTTCTGTCGTCATTTTGTGCGCGCGATAACTTTTTTATTTTTCCGTGGACGTAGTTGAGCAAGGTCTCATTTTTTGCGGGATGTCCTGTAGTTTCTGATAGTACCATTTTGGAATTCATATGACTTTTTGATCGCTTTTTATTGCGTTTTTTCTTGGAGACAGGGTAACTAAAAAAGTGCATTTCTGGCGTTCTTCATTTTTTGTTTCGGACGACGTTCGCCATGCGGGAAAAATTATGTGCTACTTTGATAGATCGGACTTTTACGGACGCGGCGATATCAAATACATATTTTTAATTTATTAATTAGATTTTTTAATAATAGATATGGCAAAAGGGGGGTGATTTAAACTTTTACAACTTTTTTTTTTTTTTCAATTAAAAAAAAACTTTATTGATTCTTTTTTTAACTTTACTTTGAAGTCCCCCTGGGGGACTTTAAGATGCGATGCTTTGATCGCTCCTGCAGTATGACGTAATGCTATAGCATTACGTCATACTGCTTTTTGACAGGCAGCCTATGAAGCCACCCCACGGGGACGGCTTGATAGGCAGTCTGCTAAGGCAGCCCTGGGGCCTTTCATTAGGCCCCCGGCTGCCATGATACGTGCATGGCTCCCCCGATGTCACCGCGGGGGGCCGCGCGGGACCCCCGAACATCGTTCGGGGGATTTAAATGCCGCTGTCAGAATTGACAGCGGCGTTTAAATGGTTAATAGCCGCGATCGGCCGTGCGGCCGCTCGTGGCTATTGCCCGCGGGTGTCAGCTGTTATAAACAGCTGATGCCCGCACTGTATGAAGAGAGGTTGCCACGCAACCTCTCTTCATACATACCCCGACGCTCCATGACGTACCAGGTACGTCATTGGTCGTTAAGGGGTTAAACGCCTAGTAGTCTGTGGCCAAAATATTGCTAAATAGAATCGTCCTCTGGAAGTCCTGGCCTCCTCAGTTCCTCGCTGCTTAAAACATTAACTTTATTTCACATACTTAAAAGCGTGCTTAATGTAAATTACAATTACAGCTTATATGCTTGTATACATATAATCCAATCTCGGTCCATCCGACTATATCCCAGTATTATAAATTCCTACTGCAGATCAATCTACACTGTGCGCATTTACTAACCATAAAAACTGTATCCTCAAAGAGTTGTGAGAGGCTCAAAACTACAGGGTGGTCCAAAGATATGGAGATAACTGAAAAAATGGAAAGCAATGATTGGCAATTCCATCCGGTGTCCGGCATGTTGCTTGGCAGAAGGGGACAAATCTGTGAAGGGTGATGTCCAACACGGCGGCCATTTTAAAAGCTGATATTTTTACGCAGTCAGGGGTGCATGTGGCATGTGTACCTGATAAAGAATTTGATTCGGAATTCAAATTTGTGATGTATCTATATTGCTGGCAAAAGTTAATATGTTTGGACCACCCAGGGGCTCCTGTACACTGGCGAGAGCGATATTAGGATGTGATTGACGCCCCGATATCGCTCTTGCAAACCTTCTGAAGCATGGAAACAGCCTCCCATCCAGCAGGGCTGCAGAAATAGGGGTCTTTTTCCATCGATTTCAATTGGGTCGGCGGCAGCAGTGCCAGCCCCATTGAAATCAATGGTTAGTATCACAATCCTCTGCCAATCCCTGGCCAGTAGAGAAGCAGAAGGAGAATGCAGGGATCTGCAAGAAGATTAACCAGAGATGACAGCGCTTCCCAGGTGATGTATTCTTCTTTTTAATTTATTTAGTACAGTTATTGATTATTTTCGGGGTAGGGCTTATATTTCAAGCCCCCCCTCCCGAAAATCCTTGTCCTGGAGTGTCCCCTGCCACTGCTGGCACATTGATTTCAATTGGGGTGGCGCTGCTGCCGCCGGCCCCTATTGGAGACAATGGGCAAGATCTTAAAAAGAATGGACATGCCACGGTTTCGTTTTAATGCTGCATCACAAGCGAAAAAAAAATTCAAATGTGCATGGAGCCATTGGCTTCATAATTTTGCAATTTCTCGCAGCCTCGCAGCGCTGGGAAATCGCGTGATTTCCTCGCCAAAGTGAAGGCACCCTGAAGAATACTTTTTTTTACACTGAGTCTATTTCCCTCAGGGCTCCCACCCACTTGCCTTTTTTTCACGCATTGTAGCTTGCTTTTTTTTCATGCCATATGGGCTCCTGCACACTTGGCTTTTTTTCACGCGTTATAGCTTGCCTTTTTTCATGCTATATTGCTGCTTTTTTTTCATGTGATTGTCTATGGGACTTTCTAATGTTAAAAACGCACCAATTTGCAAAGCGTTTTTAACATTAGAAAGTCCCATTGACAATCGCGTGAAAAAAAGGCAAGCTATAACGCGTGAAAAAAAACAAGCTATAACGCGTGAAAAAAAGGCAAGCTATAACGCATGAAAAAAAGGCAAGCTATAACGCGTGAAAAAAGGCAAGTGGGTGGGAGCCCTCACAGTGATGCTGTTAGATGAAAAAATCACAGCATGCTCTATTTCTAAGGGCTCCCACCCACTTGCCTTTTTTTCACGCATTATAGCTTGCCTTCTTTTCAAGCGATTGTCAATGGGACTTTCTAATGTTAAAAACGTTTTGCAAGTTGGTACGTTTTTCAAGCAGCAATATAGCATGAAAAAAGGCAAGCTATAACGCGTGAAAAAAACGCAAGTGGGTGGGAGCCCTAAGTCTAACACGAGAGAAGTACATGCAAATGTGCGGTTTCCCATACATAGCTCAGAACGCGGGTGGGGTGTCTGTGTGCAGTACGATGCAAGTCCTGCTCAGAAATGCCCAAATACGGTCTGATAGGGAAAGTATGATTTTATGTTTGGCTGTTACATTTTAAAAATCATGAATCCTTTAAAAACGGAAAACAAAACAGTGATGTGAACAAGCTCTAAGCTAATTCATTCCATGCAGACCATGAAATAAGTCCTAACATCCATCTGCTCAATATATCTGAATATAAAATATGACTCCACTTTGTAAAGTTCCCACAGATCAAACAAGATGAAGGATTCAGAACTCAAACTCCTGATCCCCAATGTATTTCTCCAGCTGTAAACTTTCTATACACCAGTTTCTGTACATGTCCTCAGTCCATCTGTTACACTGTGTATCTAGCACAATAATATGTCCCGGATTCATCAGGTTTCGCTCCAGTGAGTTTTAAATAAACTTCTCCCTTATTTGTGTCTCTTGTTAGAGTTATACGTCCCTGAAGAGACTGGGCATAGACAGTGTCAGCATCATGCCGCATTCTCCCCAACCACTCCGGGCCTTTCCCATCAGGTTGTCTGACCCAGTGTACACCATACATGTTAGTGCTGTCAGTGAGGGAGGCACCGCTCACTTTACAGGTCTTCTCCAGAGTCTCTGTAGGTTTCACAGTCCCAGGACCAGACACCACTAGTGAGATCTGTGCAGCGACACCTGGAAATAAACACAAATTACTTCATTCTTTAATAGATCTGAAATCTACAATTATTCCTAGAAGTTGTGTGATATTGGCAGGAAATCAGACTCACATTGTAGAGATGATATAACACAGAGTAACCAAAGGAGACTCTTCATGATTGGGCGGAGGAGATAGAACAAGTCAGTTCCAGGTCTGGGTGAACAGTTCCTGATCAGTGGACACTTCTACTTCTCTACTTATACAGGAAGTTATTTACATACATTTACATACATCCTGCAGTGGAGACCCCCGACCTTTATTACCTGGAGGACATTGTAATATAACATTGGTGCTGAGCTACATTGATGAATCATTCATGTCTTTACATATATCCAACCCTCGGTTCCTCTGGGATTTTATTTGCCAAGTAATCAAGTTAAGAACAATTATTCAAGTAATCCCAATTGATCAGTCAGATATTCTACTTTCCTGAAGGAAAAGGGAAAGATCCTCCACTTCTACTGATGAGCTATTACATAACAGGAGATGTCAGTAATCATATATTGTGTTTTAGGAATGAAGAACAGTGATGGCGGATTCTACATGGGGTAAACATCTGTTATAACAATTCTGCATTAAAATCTGCATGTTTTAGGATGGAGTCACAGAGGCATAAGCAGATTAACGCGTGCCTTTACTCTACTTATTAGTGCAATGAGTGTTGCATTTTTGCGAGCACCTTTTTTCCATATGCAAGTCATGCAAAAAAAACAACACCAATGTGCTCCCATTGATTTCAATGGAAAATTAAGATAAATTAGCTTAGTATATGCCATGTTTGTGCACAATACGCACGTAAGTAAAACATGCTGCACTTTTTTTTGGGATGACCAAATGTGTGCACAAAATATGTACATGTGAACAAACCCATTGAAATCAGTGGGCTCCATTCATGCATTTTGCAAGAATAAATTTTGCATACACAATACGCTGCACACAAGCGTTCATGTGAACCCAGCCTTACCTGTGTATGTTGATGTGGATTTGCCATGGCAATAGCACAGACATGATGCAGATTCCACTCTTTAAATCCAAACAGAGTCATCTGCAGAAATTCCACAAACCTGCACCAAAATCTGATTGTAAATCTATGTGTAAGATCTGAGTTTTTATGTGGCTTTCTTTGTAGTAGATTTTTGCGCCACGTGTGGCTCTACCTTTGCTATAGACTTCTAGGGGAGCCCAATATGTCAGCCAGTGCGGCCCACTGTTGAGATACGGGGCAGCCCACTGTCATGTCAGTGTGAGATGAAATCCTGTATTGTGGGACGCACCCATCTATTGGCTGGCTTCTGTGGTATCGTTCACATTGCAGATTTAGTTACATGCAGTCGCTCCTCCCCAATCTGGGCTGGGTTGAGTGGGTGGCTGCATATAAGTCTGCAGTGGACAGTTTAGCTCTTCTTTTTTATAGTCTGGCTTGCTGCATATTGTTGGGTTCTACAGCCACTGTGACTACCCTACGGCCATTGTGCCGGCCCTACGGCCATTGTGCCTGCTAAGCGGCGATTGTGCCTGCTCTGCACCTTATCAGGAATTGCATTTTTGGCTCTTTTCCAGTGAAACATATCCTATTCCAGGTTAAGGACAGATGATAATAGAATATACAACGATTGTTTACACATTTGTGAAAAATATCCATGTGAATAGATAAAAAAAATAGTAAAGATCTTGTAATCACGTCTTTGAACTCCCAGCAATTCCCAAGGAACAGCTGCAGACCTATCTAAAATTTTACTACACAAGACAGCAGGGGAAGTTCTTGTTTTAAAAGCAATGTCATGGACTTTGCGAAGGGCAAATTCTAGCAGGTGAACAGAACAGCCGAGCACGGACCTTCTCCAAGGGAACGTTGTAGTGCGACAGATGTTTATTGAGCTTTAAAAGATTTCTGCTTTGGGTAAATGAAACATGTCAGAAGCAGTAGAAGCAGAGCAGCAGCAGGACCACCATCGCTAACAGCAGCTTGAGAGCAAAGTGTTCTCCTGGTGGAAACATGCAAGCTGTAGCTACATACATCTGTAATGATATATTTTTAATTTAGAGGGAAGTATAAGGAGAAAAGATGTTGGAAGCAGAAGGAGGAGAGCAGCAGCACCACCACCACCAATTTTCCCAAACCCCACTGTACATGCATGCAAGGTCTGCAAATAATTTGTAGTGGCAATATTGGCAACTTTGAATGACGTCTGAGGCTACAAACAGAACTGAAATATTCCCTGTGCCAAAGTGTATCTTGTTTGTCTATTTTGCTGCTCTATATGTTGACGGCAGCAGAAATATCCCCTCTCCCAATGTACAGACCATGTTTTCTATAGGTATATAAACATGATGCAGCACATTCCTCTGCTCCCTCCATAGAAGCCTGTTCTATGCTGGTATACAAGCTTTTATACCAGCAGCAATATATCCTCTGTAGAATATCTGTTCCTATTAGCCAAAGACTTTGTGTTATACAGGCATATAAATGTGATGCAGCTTTTTTGTCCTGTGCTCAACTGGAAGTAAATTTGTCACTAGTTACACTGCGCCTATATTATATATAGCTAGGTCATGTAATACAGGCATCCAATGTAACTGTTACCCATATGCAAGATGGAGGACACATTTAGTGACATTAGCAAGGCATCCGGCCTGCTGATTGGCTGCACACTGACCTCTAGCAGCCATTATGGATAATTCAATTTTTGACTGAACTGATTTGATTTAGCAAAAATCAGGATGATTTTATTCCCTGGCTGATCAAGCTGAGCAACACTATATAGGATATGTCTTTTTGCACATATAGTACATTGAATCTACAATGATGCAGGACTCTTGAATTGATGATTTACCCTGTCATCTGCGGTATGTGAGGCTGTGATGTTGTCATGCCGTGGAACTTCGAGGATATAATACGTAGTATGATGATAAATATGGAGCATTACGAGGACAGTGTTTAGTAATGATGGAAGTGCCAGCTTCTACCCAATCCCTCTACACTTTAAGGTAGAGGGATAAGGTAAATAATGCTGTGGTCTCACACATTCACACACTAATCAGTCTGAGCCAATGCAAAGAAGAGACTTTAGCAGCATCAGCGGTGCTTATCAATAGAGAAACATTTATTCTTCCATCACATAAAGACAGGCGACGTTTCGACCATCTTGGCCTTTCTCGAGCTTGAGAAAGGCCAAGATGGTGGAAACGTCGTCTGTCTTTATGTGATGGAAGAATAAATGTTTCTCTATTGATTAGCACCGCTGATGCTGCTAAAGTCTCTTCTTTACATTGGATACTCCTTTCAGAAGCAGGATTCGGTCTTCTGATTACTTTGGCTGGTGCATTGATGTAAACGCTCGACCTGGAACAGGTTTAAATTTGGTGCTGCTTACATATATCCTTGCTTTAATTAGTCTGAGCCAGGTATCAAAACATTTCAAGAAAAATCCTGCCAGCAAATATACAAGCCTAAATCCTCTAGAACAGGTCCCAAATAGGATTTTACGGGTTTGTCCAAGGTAACGGTTTCCCCTTACATTGGGTCCAACATAGTCCGTATAAAATAAGAATTGAGCCATTACTCACCTCTCCCGGCTCCCTCGCTCATTCTCCACCGTCGTCTCTGCCTTCCGTTGTCTCTGCTGTGACACATAATAAACCTGCTATAGCAGCCAATGACAGCGCTCAGCCATGTTCCCTGAATGCTGTCATTGGCTGCTGCATCTTGTTTGCAGATAGGCTCAGCATGCAGACTGACGTCACAGGGAGACCAGAGCCAGTGATGTAGGACTAATGGGGGAGCAGGGAGAGGTGAGCAACTGCTCATTTGTTGTTTTATACTATGGGGGACAAGATGACTGGGGTTTCCCTTAACTCGGATAACCCCTTTCACATGATCCATATTTAGGCAAACAATCAACAACAACAAGTGATTTCAACATCCAGTGCCTTTATCCCATTAAATGTGGATTCACCAGGGAACATATGACTCTAACTGTATTTGATCTAAAGGATATTCTCAGTGCTCGGTCTGGCATAGACCATTTTCCAATAGTAATATAAACACTATAAGAATGTTTTTTTAACATTTGACTTACAATCTGGGCTTGTTTACTGCTCCCCAATAGTTGAGGCATTATTTACCTTGCCCTGTGCCTTAAAATGTAAGCTTTTATAGGGAGAGGATGGAGAGTGGAGTCCACCTTGTCAGGGTGATAGCCTCACTTAGGTAGCAGCATAAAAGGCATGTGATAAGGTTTCCTTTATACAGTATATACAGTATTTTTAGTGGTGGCATTAAAATTTTATCTAAAAAAAAATTGAATTGTTAAAAAATATATATATCTGTATATGGAACTTTGCTGCCATCTAGTGGTACAATGGCATTACAGGACACAATGACTTCAGTGAGAACATCTATTATCTGCTGTATGAGCTGCGGATATCATCAAGTAGTTACCACAAATACAGTAACCTTGTTCAAATACACAAACATTGTTTCCATCAGAATCTTGTTGTATTTACCACTAAGAGACCTGGGAAATAATCCACTGCGGCTGCAGGGGCTTCATATTGTAGTGTAATTACACCTACGTACAGGACCTCACAGCATCTATACAGATTAGAGAATGTACAATATTGCTAAGCCTTATTGACCCCTGCCTCTCAGGGATGTTTGATCTCCTCCCATTAGGGTTGCCACCTTTGTCTGGCTTATCACGGTGCAAAAATTTCGTTCTGCACATGTGCGACGGCCATGGACAGGGGGCCATTAAGAATCACACATTGGTGAGCTCGACTAAAGGACTAACTGACGGACAGAGAGACTAAAGGACTGACTGACTAAGAGACAGACGGACTATTAGATTGACTGAGAGATGGACAGACTATAGGACTGACTGACTAAGTGAGGGACACACAGACTAAAGTACTGACTAACAGGCAGACGGACTACACGACTGACTAACTGAGGGGCAGACGGACGGACTATGGAACGGACAGACTAACTGCGGGACGCACGGACTATAGGAATGACTGACTCTCTCTTGCACCTGACAAAGTTACTGAGGCAGGATTCCCACCAGCTGCCCCCCACAGAGCAGCCCCTCCCCCACTGTCACCTGCCCCTGTCAGTCTCCGCAGTAGTAGTTCAAATACTTAGATCCCCCCTCCTCCCCCAAGCCACCTCCTATACCTCTTGACCCATTTGCTAACGGCAGTTCCAAAGGGGTGATGGCAGCAGCAGCTGTCACCAACTTACCCGGGAGTCTTTGGCCATGGAACCATGACGAGGAGGATTCCTAGTGCACAGTGCAGAACCAGGATCACATGCTGGAAGGGACGTCACCGCCTCCCACACGGATGATTGGCTACCCAGCGACAGCCCATGAAAGCTGGCCCTGGGTTAACCAATCACAGCCATTCAATGACGTCATTGAGCGGCTGTGATTGGTTAACCCAGCGCCAGTTTCTAATTGGCTGAAGCCGGCGCTGGCTAGCCAATCACAGCATTCAATTTCCCTTCCAGAAAGCATTAAAAAATACCGGCCTTTAATAGGTAAAAATAAAATACTGGCACCGGCTTGACCAGAAGAATACCGGCCAGGCTGGTGAGTTACCGGCCAGGTGGCAACCCTACCTCCCATGAGTCCTGCTAAAGCCTTGTCCTAGGGGGGCAAACAAAACAAGAGTCTGCTGGCTTCTCCTCAGAGTACCTTCCAGAACTGTTCCTGAGCTCACAAGTCAGTACTCTGCTGCTAATGGCTTCTTCCACTCAAGGATCCAAGTCTAATGACTCAGATGACCTTTCTACTAGCTGGCAGCCCGATTAACCCTTTGGCTCACTCACATGGACATATTTGTGGTACAAATTATGTGTACATTTTTATGCCCGTATTTCGGACAGCAGACAACAGCATTGCTTCACATTGTTGCATTCTGACCTGGATTTTTCAAGCACCTATTTAAGAAGCTTCCTATTTCTGTACATATCACATAGCAAAATCACTACTGTAAGTCGATAGGAACATAAAAAAACACTGAAAATGTGCATGTTAGGGTGCCTACCCACTAGAGGTATTTTATCTTGCGATGGGAGAGCAAGTGAATACACACGCCTCGCAGCGCTAAGAAAACTGCAATATTGCTCATAATTTTCAATCAGGTCAGCGGCAGCAGTGGCAGCCCCATTGCAAACATAGGAAGTACATTGTGGACTTCTGCCACAGCTATCAATGCTGTCACAAATGTGGCAAGGGTTTTATTCATCCCCTTAGGGACCGTGGAGATAAAGGAATCCTTTGCCACAGCTGTGGCAGAAGTCTTGGATGCTATACAATTGCTTTTAATGGGGTCAGCGCTGCTGCGGCCCCATTGCAAGCAATAGGTTGCAGGCAACCCTCGCAGCGATGATTTTCGGGAAGGCTTTGAAATATAAGCCCTTCCCTGAAAGTCATCCCTAGCTGTAAAAAATATATATACTCACCTCTCCGCCGCAGGCGTGTCCTCCAACTGGCTCCCCGACATTGCTGTGAAGCTCTTTCAGCAGGCGGGGATTTTTAAACCCCAGTATCCTGAAAGGGCTGTGCTGATTGTCAGAGCACTCGCTCAGCCAATCATAGGCAGCGCTTAATCAATAAATGGCTGAGTGCTGCCTGTGATTGGCTGAGCGCTCAGCCAATTAGCACAGCCCTTTCAGGAGGCGGGAATTTTTAAATACCCACCTGCTTAAAAAAGCTTCACAGCAGTGACGGGGAGCCAGCCAGAGATGGCGCCTGTGGCGGAGAGGTGAGTATATATATTTTATTTTTTTCACCAGCTAGGGATGGATTTGCAGGGAAGGGCTTATATTACAAGCCCTTCCTCGAAAATCATTGCTGTGGGGGTTGCCTGCAACTCACTGCTTTTAATGGGGCCGCAGCAGCGCTGATCCAATTGAAAACAATGAGATAGTATCATGGACTTCTGCCATAGCTGTGACAGAGGATTCCTTCATCCCCGCATTCCCCACATGGATGAAGGAAACTCCTGTCAAAGCTGTGATAGTTGCGGCAGATGTCCGCAATGTTCTCCTTATGTTTTCAATAGTGGTGGCGCTGCTGCTGCCGGCCACAATAAGAGCAATGAGCAATATCGCAGATTTTCTCTGCACTGCGAGGCTGGAGTGAAAAATCGCAAATGAATATGAAACCATTGAAAATTATTGCTTCCATAATCATGGCTCTCGTATTGCAAGAAAAAAATATCGCTACTGGGTAGTCACCATCACATGTATATTAACTATGCTTTCATGACTCAAAAGACCTTTCTACTAGCCGGCAGCCTGATGAACTCTTTGGCTCACTCACACGGAAATATTTGCGGTACAAATTATGTGTACATTTTTATGCATGTAATATGGAAAGCAGACAACAGCATTGCTTTGCTTTGTTGCATTCTGACCTGCATTTTTCAAGTACCTATTTTAGGAGCAGCTTATTTTTGTCCATGTCACCAGTGTAAGTCGATAGGAATGTAAAAAAAACACTGAAAATATGAATGTTACATGTGTATCATCTGTGCTTTTATGCACATTGCTAGGAGACAATATGCTTTTTTGTGCGTGTAAAAAATGTTACAAATACACATGCCACACTTGTGTAAAAAACGCATAAGCATGAAAAACGCACATGTGCATGCAGAATCTTATGCCGTGCAGTGTCCAACGATACGGCATGGGACTGGGAACAGGTACAGAAAGGGTTAAGGCAAGCGAACTTACTGGGGGCGGAGCTTAGACAGGAAGTGGAAAGAAGAAGAGGAGAGGAGCCAGTCCAGCGGCGAAAGGAGAAGAGGAAGGACGTATTGAAGGAGACAGAGACAGCTAAAGAAGGAAAGAGAAGTTAAAGAAAGATAAGAAGCAGAACGAGGGCATCCGAAGAGCTGAAGAGGAAAATAAGGAGACGAGCGGTGAAGAAAGAAAGGAAGCTAAACCGGAAAAGGAGACAGTAATCGACACAATCGGGCGGACGAAAGAAGATGGAAGACTTACGGGGGCGGATACAGCGGGCGGTTCGTCAAGAAGGTGCGGGCTGGCTGGAGGAGCTGCTCGTGAGTTGCAGAGCGGAGTCGGAGTCCGAGAGGCCAGCGGGGACGGAAGTGGCCGAAACCGAAGTCGGAGGTAGCGTGGTCCAGGAGCGCGAAGAGGACCGGGGACGTCCGATGAGGCGACGAAACCCCTTGGTGAGGCTCAGCCCGAGCCCGGCGGCAAAGCGGAGTAGCAATCGTCAGAGCCGGGGCAACGAAGCTCCGAAGGAGGCTGGAAATGACGGGCGAAGAGGAAAGGCGCCAATTTCAAACCGCGCGGCGGGAAAAACCCCTGCGAGGCGCCAGCGGTCACCTCCCGTCGGAGGTACGGGATGAAGAGGCGGGCAGCCGGCAGCAAATAGCTACGAAGCACCAGTACAGCGCGCGGACAGGCGCAGGACAGCAGCAGCAAGAGGAGGTGAGGAGCGGCAGCATGAGGAGACAGCCCCGGGGAGCCCGGTGCATGGCCGCCGGATAGCACATGATGGCGGCACATTAAGCAGGTCAGAGCAGGCAGAAGGGCAGAGGGCGGGGGGAGGGAGCACTGCAGCAGCACACAAAGGAACTTGCCGCAGGGAAAGGGAGTATAGAGGTGCCACAGGGAGGGGGGATGGAGAGCAGTATAGCACAGACGCTAGTGTGGCCAGCAACCGGAGCAGTAGGGCATCCAGCGCGCCAGGGAGCAGCACAGGAGGAGATAGTGAATGGGGGGAAAACAGGGGCTCTCCCGGCATATGCGCGCTCAGTATCCGGAGCATGCGGCCAGAAGCACAGCAGAATTAACAGGCTCTGAGGGGTCCATTTATTCGCAAAGCCCCCGCCCACGACTAGCTCCCCACCGCCTGCCATATGAAGGCTCGCAGCGCCATGCGTTACCTACCCACCCTCTACCGAGAGTGGAATTAGCCACGACGAGCACCCAAAATTTCTGTCATGTGAACCCTAGGTACGTGTTCACGTCAGCGAATCCATCAGGCTACTCTTCTAATAGTTCCTTTAGCCGCACGGGTAGCCGACGCCAGGGCCAAGACGCTAAGCGTAGGCAGAGGGAAAGGGCCAGGCGAGAGAGGTATGCACACGAGCGGGTTAGAGAGCAGGGTAGAGAAGTGGCTGAGCATGGGCAGTGCAGAGAGCGAGAGGCAGATAGGAGCGATAGACGTAGGGCGCAGGAGCATGATAACCGCCAAGAAGGCCAACAACAGCCAGTGGCTGCATCATCAAACATCCCGAGTGGGGATAATTTACGCCGCAGGAGGCACGAGGACTTGCTGGAACGGCCATATCGGGGCCATCCCGGAGACAGGCAGCCCAGAAGGGCAGGAGAGGCTACGCATACAACAGACCGTCAGCCGTTGCCCAGGCTGGGCAGCAGTTCCACGAGACGACTGGCAGGGACCATGCCCTTGGCGATGCCAGAGGACGGTCGAGCCGGTGAGTTTGATTATACCAATGCGTGGAAAAATGTGATGGATCCCGCAAGGGCGGCGGATAAGAGTGATTTAGTCACTGTGTTAAAATCGTTATTGAGTAAGGTTGACACAAGCGAAGGTTTATCGGTGTCCGGTGTGTTGGCAGGGGGCGAGGGCCCACCTGGAGTTAATGTGGTTGCTACGGAATCGGACCCAATGGATGGGTTACGATACGCGGATTCCTTGTTTTGTGGAGTTGCCCCACTAGAGGTCGGTTTATCGGAAGAGGTATTGGAAAAAATCAAAAAAGGGTTGTATGTGGACATTTGGTCCTTGCTGGCAGCGGACCACGTAATGGTGGACAAGGAACGGGTGTCTGACCGCGGTGCGGATAAGATGCCGAGAGTTGCCAAAACGTTTGGCAACTGGTTGCAAGCATACACGGCATTGGCATACGTTGTCTGCCAGCATCAGCCGAGTAAAGGCCCTGAGCTACTAGTGTATTTAAATACGATTTTTAGCGCGTATAAATTACACGGCGGCACCGCATGGTGGAGGTACAACGAACATTTCAGGCGTCGTGTATCGGGTGTTAGTCACATGAGCTGGGCGTCGAAAACTGATGTATGGATCCAGTTAATACTGTTGCAACGCCCACAAAAAACTCCTTTTCAGGGAGGAGCCATGGGGGGAAATCAACAGCCTCCCGCGGCCTCACCACGACCAAATGGCTCTTGTTGGCTATACAACGAGGGCCACTGTAGATTCTATGCCTATTGCAAGTTCAGGCACGAGTGCTCTGTCTGCGGGGGGCAACATGCTGCGATTCGCTGCTTCCGAAAGCAAAGAGCTGCAGCAGCGGTGGGGGGTGCCAGTGGAGCACCGAACACCGGTGAAAAACAGGCTACTGCTTCCGTGGCTAAACATGTACCACAGGAAGCAGGAAGCAAAAATTCTTAGGATGGGGTTTTCCGTCGGGTTCGTTATCCCTTTCTCAAACCAGCCGGCCACCACTTTATGTCGTAACCTGAAGTCAGCCACTGATAATCCGGAACTCGTAAAAGAAAAATTGTTAAAGGAAGTGGAATTAGGTCGCATGGCTGGACCCTTCATGGAACCTCCGTTTTCCAATGTACGGGTGTCTCCGCTGGGACTGGTCCCCAAAAAAGAGTCGGGCAAGTTCCGTCTGATTCATCATTTATCCTTCCCTAAAGGGGAGTCGGTAAACGATGGCATTACAAAGGAACAAGCTTCAGTGGCTTATGCTTCCTTTGACCATGCAGTACTGTTGGTTAAGAACGCCGGGAGGCGGGCACAATTGGCAAAGACGGATATAGAATCCGCTTTCCGTCTACTGCCGGTTCACCCGGAGTGTTTTCACCTGTTGGGCTGCATGATCGAGAATCATTTCTTCTACGATATGTGCCTCCCAATGGGTTGCTCGATTTCTTGTTACTATTTTGAGCTTTGCAGCTCTTTTTTAGAGTGGATCCTTAGATACGAGACGGGTATTACAATGGTGACACATTACTTAGACGACTTTTTATTTATTGGTCCGGATGCGTCGGGTGTGTGCAAGCTTTTGTTGGATACTTTTCGGAACCTAATGCGATACGTGGGGGTCCCGTTATCGGAAGAGAAGACAATGGGCCCCGTGACCCGGTTAACATTTTTAGGTATAGAAATCGATACGGAAGAAATGGTCTTCCGGCTTCCAATGGATAAAGTAGCTTGGCTGCGCCAAACGGTAGCGGATGTGGCACGGTGTAAAAAAGTTACACCAGTTTCAGGTGCTCATGGGCTTGTTGAACTTCGCGTGCAAGGTCATCCCCATGGGGCGCGCTTTTTCAAGACGGTTATCATTGGCGATGGCGGGGGTCAAAGAGTCCCATCATTTTATTCGAGTTACGCACGGTATCAGAGCGGATTTACACATGTGGATGGTTTTTCTGGAAACGTTTAACGGACAGGTCTTGTGCCCAAAGGAGGAGTGGTCGGGAGCTGACCTCGACCTGTTTGCAGATGCAGCCGGTTCAGCTGGTTTTGGTGTTATATTTCGGAAACATTGGTGCAGGGAGTCCTGGCCAAGGTTGTGGATACAAAATAATTGGGTTAAGAACATTACGTTATTGGAATTCTTCCCAATAGTGGTGTCGTTGGAGCTATGGGGAGAGGAGCTCCAGGATCGGAAAATCTGTTTTTGGTCAGACAATGCGGCGGTGGTGCAGACAATCAACAAGCAGTCTTCGGCGTCTCAGCCGGTGTTGGCATTATTGAGACACGTGGTTTTAAGATGTCTGCAACGAAATATATATTTGCGAGCAAAACATGTACCGGGGGTTTTTAAATGGAGCGGCTGATGCACTCTCTCGTTTGCAGATGGATTTGTTCAGGGAACGGCACCCACAGGCGGATGCCGAGGGGGTACGTTGCCTGGATTTCTTATGGAGTCTGGCCGAGAAGAGTTGCTGAAGCTGGTGGAAGCATCTGTCTCGATGGCGACGTGGAAAAGTTACAACACAGTGTGGTCTATGTGGTTGAATTTCACAGGTGGTCGCGTCGCGGGGGGCAACAGCGCCCGGGCAGCGACAATGGATATGCTAACGGTCCTGTGGAAGCGGCGAATGTCGTTCGGGGTGGCTAAAAAACATCTGGCTGGAGTCGCCTTTTTGTTAAAATTGCATAGATTGGAGGATGTGACCAAAGATTTTGCCTTCCGACAAATGCTCCGAGGGTGGAAAAGGGATAAAGGGCGGATAGATTCCCGACGCCCGGTCACCTATAATTTGTTATGCAAGTTGATGGAGGCTTTGGAAACCGCGTGCATCAGTTTTGAGGAAACAGTATTGTTCAGAGCGGCCTTTATGTTGGCGTTTTTTGCAGCCTTAAGGATAAGTGAGTTGGTTCCAGCAAGTAAGAACAAAGATGGAGGCCTCCTTTGGAACGACGTGGTGTTGTCAAACGAGCAGTTACGCGTACGGGTTAGAAAGTCAAAAACGGACATTTATGGAAGAGGTGAGTGGCTGTCGATCGGCAGCCTGGGTTCACGTTGGTGTCCAGTGGACACGGTTAGGCAGTATATTGCATCCAGAGGCAGTGGCGGTCAATTTTTGGTACATTCGTCAGGTTTATCACTTACTCGTTTTCAATTTTCGTCGGTATTTCGTGCAGCATTGCGGGCAGCAGGCGTCGAGGCTTCGGAGTTCGGGACCCATTCGTTCAGAATAGGAGCCGCAACGATGGCGGATGCAGGTGGTATGAACGAGGAGGGGTTAAAACGGTTGGAAGGTGGAGGTCCCAAGCATACAAATCATACGTGAGGCCAGACTTGATGGTTATTTGACGTCTTGGATGGTGGCTAGCGAGTTAGGTGCGTTAACATAGCAGAGTTTTTTTCTTTTTCTTTTGTTTTTTCTTGTTGTTTTCCGCTGCAGAGCCGTGGAAAATGTGGATCATCGGCCACTCTTACATTTATTGGGCCGAAAAAAGGGCAGCAGTACGGCCATCGGGCCGGAACTTGAGTTTAACCGGGACTGCCGTGAACTGGCACGGAGTATGAGGGCTTCAATGGCCTAGCTTGCTGCACATCGTAATGGACATCAGCAGGTGTACCCCCCGAAGAGTAGTCTTGGTCATTCATGCCGGGGGGAACGACCTGGGAAAAATGAAGATGAGGGATTTATTGGTGCTCATGAAACAGGACAAGGTTAAGGTTTCGGGCCTGTTTTCAAGAAGGAATCCTGGTGTGGTCGGACATAGTGGCCAGAAGGAGTTGGAGAGGAGTAAGAGACCCGGAGGCTATAGATAGGGTCAGGAGGCTAGTTAACCTTAAGATGTCTAAGTTCGTGCGGTCACTAGGCGGAATCGCAATCAGGCATTGGGAGTTGGAGGACAGGGAAAGAGGAGCACTCAGAGAGGACGGAGTCCATTTGAATGAGGTCGGTCTGGATACCTTTCTCTCCGGATTGCAGGACGGTGTGGAAGCAGCGTTGGCACGGGTTGGTGGGGTGGGGCGGCATGCGCAGTAGCGTTACGACGCATTCCGTGTGGCCTGGAGTTTTTTCCGTGCTGTACAAGGAAAGTTGAGGAAGGTTAGCAGCCAAAGGACCTGGGCTCACGAACTTCCTCGGGACTGTTATTGACTCAAAAGTTTTAACGTTTACGGCATGGAAAGGTTTTCAAAGTTAATAAGGTTTAGATAACATTTGGTTTAATAAAGCTGTGGCCTACCCCACAAATTTTACCCATCAAGAAGACTGATGTTTAATTGGATAGGTAAGAGAGCATTTAGGTAGCATGTGTTCCCAGTCTCTTATGCCGTGCAGTGTCTAACGATACGGCATGGGACTGGGAACAGGTACAGAAAGGGTTAAGGCAAGCGAACTTACTGGGGGCGGAGCTTAGACAGGAAGTGGAAAGAAGAAGAGGAGAGGAGCCAGTCCAGCGGCGAAAGGAGAAGAGGAAGGACGTATTGAAGGAGACACCCGCCCACCCGCCCCTGAGGTAGGGCAAGGAGGGAGCAGCAGGAGTTGATTTAGGACGGGAGTATTGTTGAAAGTTGTCACAGCCAAGTTAGGCCTGGAGTTTTTTCCGTGCTGTACAAGGAGAGTTGAGGAAGGTTAGCTAGCAGCCAAAGGACCTGGGCTCACAAACTTCCTCGGGACTGTTATTGACTCAAAAGTTTTAACGTTTACGGCACGGAAAGGTTTTCAAAGTTAATAAGGTTTAGATAACATTTGGTTTAATAAAGCTGTGGCCTACCCCACAAATTTTACCCATCAAGAAGACTGATGTTTAATTGGATAGGTAAGAGAGCATTTAGGTAGCACGGGTGTTCCCAGTCCTCAAACTCCTGATCCTCAATGTGTTACTCCAGCTCTATACTTTTATAAACCAGTTTCTGTACATGTCCTCAGTACATCTGTTACACTGTGTCTCTAGCAGCATAATATGTCCCAGATTCTTCAGGTTTCACTCCAGTGAGTTTGAAATAAACTTCTCCTTTATTTGTGTCTCTTGTTAGAGTTATACGTCCCCGAAGAGACTGGGCATAGCTGGTGCTCCCAGCATACCATATTCCCCCCAACCACTCCAGGCCTTTCCCTTCAGATTGTCTGACCCAGTGTACAGCACACATGTTAGTGCTATCAGTGAGAGAGGCACCACTCACTTTACAGGTCTTCTCCAGAGTCTCGGTAGGTTTCACAGTTCCAGGACCAGACACCACTAGTGAGATCTGTGCAGCGACACCTGGAAATAAACAGAAATTACTTCATTCTTTAATAGATTTGAAATATACAATTATTCCTAGAAGTTGTGTGATATAGGCAGGAAATCAGACTCACATTGTAGAGATGATATAACACAGAGTAACCAAAGGAGACTCTTCATGATTGGGCGGAGGAGATAGAACAAGTCAGTTCCAGGTCTGGGTGAACAGTTCCTGATCAGTGGACACTTCTACTTCTCTACTTATACAGGAAGTTATTTACATACATTTACATACATCCTGCAGTGGAGACCCCCGACCTTTATTACCTGGAAAATATTGTAATATAACATTGGTGCTGAGCTACATTGATGAATCATTCACATCTTTACATATATTCAACCCTTGGTCCCTCCGTGATTTTATTTGATAAACTGAAAAAAAAATCGATTGCAGAACGTATTCTAGTCTTTCAAGGGTTTTCAGTATTGTTCTTCCTGTAGAAAAGGAAAAGATTGAGATGCAGCAGTACAAGTAATTATTATACAAGTAATTATTGTATAAATATCAGAATTGTATATGAAAGAAACCTGTCACTGACTGGAGGAACTTGCTACAAAATACAGCAGGCGTTGGTTCCTTGGCAGAGATGAGCGAGAACCAAAATGCTCGGGTGCTCGTTGCTCGAGTCGAACTTTCCGCGATGCTCGAGGGTAGTTTCGAGAAACGAACCCCATTGAAGTCAATGGGCGACTCGAGCATTTTTGTATATCGCCGATGCTCGCTAAGGTTTCCATTTGTGAAAATCTGGGAAATTCAAGAAAGTGATGTGAACGACACAGAAACGGATAGGGCAGGCGAGGGGCTACATGTTGGGCTGCATCTCAAGTTCCCAGGTCCCACTATTAAGCCACAATAGCAGCAAGAGTGCCCCCCCCCCAACATTTTTACTTCTGAAAAACCCTCATTAGCAAGGCATACCTTAGCTAAGCACCACACTACCTCCAACAAAGCACAATCACTGCCTGCATGACACTCCACTGCCACTTCTCCTGGGTAACATGCTGCCCAACCCCCCTGCACGACCCAGTGTCCACAGCGCCCACCAAAGTGTCCCTGCGCAGCCTTCAGCTGCCCTCATGCCACACGCTGGCCTCACAGCCACACCACCCTCATGTCTATTTATAAGTGCGTCTGCCATGAGGAGGAACCGGAGGTACACACTGCAGAGGGTTGGCAGGGCCAGGCAGCGACCCTCTTTAAAAGGGGCGGGGCGATAGCCCACAATGCTGTACAGAAGCAATGAGAACTCCAATCGTGTGCCACCTCAGGAGCTGCAAACGTGGGCATAGCTATGGGGAATCCATGTGCCACACAGTATTCATTCTGTCAAGGTGTCGCATAGCTCAATCCACACTGCAAGGGGAAAGCCGTCAGCGCTCTGCCCTCTACCCAAGTCAGTCAATATCTTAGTGCCAGACAGGTCAAACACCGCGATGGGAACTAAGTTTGCACCAACAGCATAGGTGGGTCCTAGGAAGCCCAAGACGTGAACTAAAAATTGATCTGAGCGGCCAAACATGGCAGACTTGCACCGCGCCCACGACATAGGCCTCGGCCCACAGCTTCCGCAATCCTAGGCAGGAAGCAAACTTTCACTGCACCAAGGACATAGGCCTCTGCACAAACCCTCAGCAATCGCGTGCCTACAGCGGACTCCAATACTAGCGAAGCTGTGCATATCTCATTAGCGCTGTATTGCTCCTGTAGTTTGTCCCAATGCAGTGCCATGGATAGTAGAGCTAACGTCAGATTAAATACAGGTGGGCTTTGGCCCACACTGCATGCCCCAGTCAGACTGGGGTTCTTTATAAGTTGACACAGGCAGGTACAACTCCGTGTGGACCGACAGCATGGGTGGGTCCCAGGAAGCCACCGGCGATACATAAATAAATCCCATTGCATTGCCCAGCACAGCTGAGGTAACGTCAAATTAAATGCAGGTGGGCTTCGGCCCACACTGCATGCCCCAATCTGACCGGGGTTTTTAATACATAGACACAGGCAGGTACAAATCCCTAATGTGAAGTCCGTGTGGACCCAAAGCATGGGTGGCTCCCTGGAACCCACCGGCGGTACATAAACAAATCCCATTGCAGTGCCCAGCACAGCTGAGGTAACGTCAGATTAAATACAGGTGGGCTTCGGCCCACACTGCATGCCCCAGTCAGACTGGGGTTCTTTATAAGTTGACACAGGCAGGTACAACTCCGTGTGGACCGACAGCATGGGTGGGTCCCAGGAAACCACCGGTGTTACATAAATAAATCCCATTGCATTGCCCAGCACAGCTGATATAACGTCAGATTAAATGTAGGTGGGCTTCAGCCTACACTGCATGCCCCAGTCTGACCGGGGTTTTTAATACATAGACACAGGCAGGTACAAATCCCTAATGTGAAGTCCGTGTGGACCCAAAGCATAGGTGGCTCCCTGGAACCCACCGGCGGTACATAAACAAATCCCATTGCAGTGCCCTGCTCAGCAGAGCTAACGTCAGATACAATACAGGTGGGCTTCGGCCCACACTGCATGCCCCAGTCAGACTGGTAATATGTATCTTAACAGTAACCGCATTGGTTGGAAAGTGGTCGCGACTGCAGACCTAGTAGCGCGGTTTTATTTAGTTGGTTTTCGGAATGTGGCCAGGATTAAGTGGGCCGTGGCGGGGGGATGGGGGGGGGGCTCTCTTATTGTGTCGTTAAAAGTGAAATTCTTGGACTGCCACCAGACGGACCAATGCAAAGGCATTTGCCAAGAATGTTTTCATTGTTGGAGGAGGAGGGGGATGTTTTTGAGGCAGTACGTGTCCTCTCCACGTGTCTGTGGTTATATGCACCTTAACAGTAACCGCGTTGGTGGGAAATGGCCTCGCTGCCATTATGTCTTTGGGAAGCCTCCGTTTCCACACCCCAGTGACATAGCATTAGCAGCGGTATAGGCAGAGCCTAGAATTAGTAACATTTCAGCGGTAGCATTAGGACAGGCCCCAGTAACATTTCAGTAGCAACAGTATAGTCAGACCCCAGTAACATTTCAGTTCCAGAAGTGCAGACAGACCCCAGTCACATGTCATTGGCAGCAGTGCAGACAGACCCCAGTAACATTTCATTGGCAGCAGTGCAGACAGACACCAGTCACATTTCATTGGCAGCAGTGCAGACAGACCCAGTAACATTTCAGACCCAGAAGTGCAGACAGACCCCAGTGACATTTCATTGGCAGCAATGCAGACAGACCCCAGTAACATTTCATTGGCAGCATTAGGGACAGGCCCCAGTAACATTTCAGTAGCAACAGTATAGTCAGACCCCAGTAACATTTCAGTTCCAGAAGTGCAGACAGACCCCAGTCACATTTCATTGGCAGCAGTGCAGACAGACCCCAGTAACATTTCATTGGCAGCAGTGCAGACAGACCCCAGTGACATTTCATTGGCAGCAGTGCAGACAGACCCAGTAACATTTCAGTTCCAGAAGTGCAGACAGACCCCAGTGACATTTCATTGGCAGCAGTGTAGACCAACCCCAGTGACATTTCATTGGCAGCAGTGCAAACAGACCCCAGTAACATTTCATTGGCAGCATTAGGGACAGGCCCCAGTAATATTTCAGTAGCAACAGTATAGACAAACCCCTGTAACATTTCAGTTCCAGCAGTGCAGACAGACCCCAGTAACATTTCATTGGCAGCAGTGCAGACAGACCCCAGTAACATTTCATTGGCAGCAGTGCAGACAGACCCCAGTAACATTACCGTAGAAGCAGTATGGGCAGTGCAGCAGATTCACATTTCCCTGGCAGCAGTGTTGGGAGAGCACAGCATTTGTAACATTTCAGTAGTAGCAGTATAGACAGGCCCCAGTAACATTTTCGTCAAAGCAGTATGGGCAAAGCAGCAGATAAACATTTCCCTGGCAGCAGTGTAGGGAGAGCATAGTATTTGTAACATTTCAGTAGTAGCAGTATAGACAGGCCCCAGTAACATTCACGTAGAAGCAGTATGGGCAGAGCCCACTATTTGTTACATTTTTGTTATAGCAGTATAGACATGCCCCAGTAACATTTCCGTTGAAGCATTATGGGCAGAGCCCAGTATTAGTTGAATTACAGTAGTAACAGTATACACCAACCAAGGTAAAATTTCAGGAGCAGAAGTATCGGCAGACCGAAGTAACATTTCTGTTGCAGAAGTCTAATCAGACCCCTCAAGCATTACAGTGGCAGAAGTATAGGTAGGCACAACAGAGTTACATTTCTGTAGCACAAGTGTAGGCCAACCCCAGACACAGTGGTGTACCATGAGTGCAGGCGAAGCCCATAAAAATTACATGGATTACATTGTAGGCGAGGGCCCGAAAAATTGGTGTACCGACAGTACAAATGCACCTAGGAAAATTGCCCATGCCCAACCCAGAGCGCAGGTGAAACCCATTAATCGCTTAGCGTACTGTGGCTTAATTTTTAACTAGGCCTGGAGGCAGCCCAGTCTAAAAAACAATTGGTTCAGTTGGAAGTTTCAATGCTTTAATGAGAATTGAAACAGATACGTATTATTTAGAAAAGTTATATGAGCCTTTTGGCCCACAGAAAAATTGCCCATTTGCGGTGATTACAAGAGGTTTCAGGAGGAGGAGCCGGAGGAGGAGGACGAATATCATACACAGATTGACAAAGTTCTTTAGGTAGCACTGCTGTCCGCTGGTGGAGAAGAGAAGTCTGGGGAAATCCCGGCTTTGTTCATCTTTATGAGTGTAAGCCTGTCGGCGCTGTCAGTTGACAGGCGGGTCCGCTTGTCCGTGATGATTCCCCCAGCTGCACTAAACACCATCTCTGACAAGACGCTAGCCGCAGGGCACGCCAACACCTCCAGGGCATACAGCGCGAGTTCGGGCCACGTGTCCAGCTTTGACACCCAGTAGTTGTACGGAGCAGAGGCGTCACGGAGGACGGTGGTACGATCGGCTGCGTACTCCCTCACCATCTTTTTACAGTGCTCCCTCCGACTCAGCCTGGACTGGGGAGGTGTGAGACAGTCTTGCTGGGGAGCCATGAAGCTGGCAAAGGCCTTGGAGAGTGTTCCCCTGCCTGTGCTGAACATGCTGCCTGATGTCCGCGCCTCCCCTTCTACGTGGCCCTCGGAACTGCGCCTTCTGCCACTAGCGCTGTCAGATGGGAAGTTTACCATCAGTTTGTCCACCAGGGCCCTGTGGTATTGCATCACTCTCAAACCCCTTTCCTCTTCAGGAATGAGAGTGGAAAGGTTCTCCTTATACTGTGGGTCAAGCAGTGTGTACACCCAGTAATCTGTAGTGGCCAGAATGCGTGTAACACGAGGGTCACGAGAAAGGCATGCTAACATAAAGTCAGCCATGTGTGCCAGGGTACCTGTACGCAACATATGGCTGTCCTCACTAGGAAGATCACTTTGAGTGTCCTCCTCCTCCTCCTCAGGCCATACACGTTGAATGGATGAGAGGCAAGCTGCATGGGCACCCTCTGCAGTGGGCCCAGCTGTCTCTTCCTCCTCAGGCTCCTCCCCCTCCTCCTCCTCCTCCTCCACACGCTGAGATATAGACATGAGGTTGCTCTGACTATCCAGCGACATACTGTCTTCCCCCGCCTCCAATTGCGCCTGCAAAGCATCAGCCTTTATGCTTTGCAGGGAACTTCTCAACAGGCATAGCAGGGGAATGGTGACGCTAATGATTGCAGCATCGCCGCTCACCATCAGGGTGGACTCCTCAAAGTTCCCAAGGACCTGGCAGATATCTGACATCCAGGCCCACTCCTCTGTAAAGAATTGAGGAGGCTGACTCCCACTTCACCGCCCATGTTGGAGTTGGTATTTCACTATAGCTCTACGCTGCTCATACAGCCGGGACAACATGTGAAGCGTAGTGTTCCACCGTGTGGGCACGTCGCAAAGCAGTCGGTGCACTGGCAGATTAAACCGATGTTGCAGGGTGCGCAGGGTGGCAGCGTCCGTGTTGGACTTGCGGAAATGTGCACTGACCCGGCGCACATTGCCGAAGAGGTCTGACAAGTGTGGGTAGCCTTTCAAAAACCTTTGAACCACCAAATTAAAGACGTGGGCCAGGCATGGCACGTGCGTGAGGCTGCCGAGCTGCAGAGCCGCCACCAGGTTACGGCAGTTGTCTCACACGACCATGTCCGGTTGGAGGCTGAGTGGCGAAAGCTAGCAGTCGATCTGCTCTGTCAGACCGTGCAACAGTTCGTGCGCCATGTGCCTCTTCTCTCCTAAGCTGAGTAGTTTCAGCACGGCCTGCTGACGCTTGCCCACCGCTGTGCTGCTGCGCCGCGCGACACCGACTGCTGGCGACATGCTGTTGGTGACAAGTTTTGATTGCGAGGTAGAGGTTGCGTTGGAGGAGGAGGAGGAGGAGGAGGAAGGTTTAGTGGAGGAGGCATACAGCGCCGCAGATACCAGCACCGATCTGGGGCCTGCAATTCTGGGGGTGGGTAGTACATGAGCGGTCCCAGGCTCTGACTCGGTCCCAGCCTCCACTAAATTCACCCAATGTGCCGTCAGGGAGATATAGTGGCCCTGCGCGCCTGTGCTAGTCCACGTGTCCGTTGTTAAGTGGACCTTGGCAGTAACCGAGTTGGTGAAGGCGCGTACGGTTGCGTGAGACGTGGTCGTGCAGGGCTGGGACGGCACACCAGGAAAAATAGTGGCGACTGGGGACAGAGTAGCGCAGGGCTACCGCCGCCATCATGTTTTTGAACGCCTCAGTTTCCACCAGCCTGTAGGGGAGCATCTCCAGGCTGATCAATTTGGCTATGTGGACATTTACAGCTTGAGCGTGCGGCTGCGTGGCGGCGTATTTGCGATTTCGCTCCAACGATTCTCTTAGCAACAGCTGGACGCTGCGTTGAGAGACATTGCTGGATGGGGCCAAGGACAGCGGAGGTGAGGGTGTGGGTCCAGGCCAGGAGACGGTCATGCCTGTGTCCTGAGAGGGGGGTTGGATCTCAGTGGCAAGTTGGGGCCCAGGGGGAGAGGCAGTGGCGCAAGCTGGAGGCGGTGACTGGCCTTCGTCCCACCTTGTGGGGTGTTTGGCCATCATATGCCTGCGCATGCTGGTGGTGGTGAGGCTGGTGGTGGTGGCTCCCCGGCTGATCTTGGCGCGACAAACTGACTCAGTGAAAAACTGCCACACCTTAGAGCACCTCGGCCTCTGCACGGTGGCTTGGAGTGAGGGGGTGCTTTGGGAAACAGCTGGTGGATTATTCGCCCGGCCTCTACCCCTGGCCACCTCACTGCCTCTTCCAACCTGTCCTGCGGCTGCAATTGCCTCCCCCTCTGAAGACCTGTCCTTAGTTGGCTTATCACACCAGGTGGGGTCAGTCACCTCATCGTCCAGCGGCCCTTCCTCCGAATCCTCTGTGCGCTCCTCCCTCGGACTTACTGACCTCACTATTACCTCACTGATAGACAACTGTGTCTCATCGTCATTGTCCTCCTCACCCACTGAAAGCTCTTGAGACAGTTGCCGGAAGTCCCCAGCCTCATCCCGGACCCCGGGAACTTTCCAAAGGTTGGGCATCGGTCACGACAAACTCCTCCGGTGGGAGAGGAACCATTGCTGCCCAATCTGGGCAGGGGCCCGAGAACAGTTCCTGGGAGTCAGCCTGCTCCTCAGAATGTCTCATTTTCATGGAGTGAGGAGGCTGGGAAGAAGGAGGAGCAGCAGCCAGAGGATTCAGAATTGCAGCAGTAGACAGCGTAGAAGACTGGGTGGTAGATAGATTGCTGGATGCACTTTCTGCCATCCACGACAGGACCTGCTCACACTGCTCATTTTTTAATAAAGGTGTACGACGTGGACCCAAAAATTGAGATATGAAGCTGGGGACCCCAGAAACTGTCCTCTCTCCTACTCCCGCAGCAGCCGGCTGCGATTCACCTGGACCAGTAACTCGTCCTATGCCCACACCCTCACTTGGGACTCCGCGTCCTCGACTGCGACCGCGTCCACGTCCTCTGCCCCTACCCCTACCCCTCAGCATGCTGGATTAAGAATCGAGCACAGACAGAGCGATGTAAAAATGTTTGTGAATTACTGCCGCGCAGTTGGTGGCTGCCAGCGGTAATATAACGCTAAATGAAGCCAGAGATAAATTATAAGGAAGGCTGCACGCAGGCTCGGCTGTGAACTATGCAGTTTGGATGGGCGTGAAGTCCCACAGTCCACGCAGGCAAATGCACTGGGTAAGCGTTAGCTGTAAAAAGGAATTTTTTTTTAAATCTCATTTTACTCTGCAATGCAGGCTGAGGCTAGGCAGTGTGTATTGCACTTTCAATCTATGGGCGTCGGGCAGACCGTGAACCTCTGAGACAGCACACGTATAACAGAGCGTTGTAGAAAATGTGTGGTTTCTTGGCGTACACTTAGAGGCAGACTGCAGTGAGGCTACGCGAAGTGCAGACAGAAAAATGTTTAAATGAAGGCTGCACGCAGGCTAGGCTGTGAACTATGCAGTTTGGATGGGCGTGAAGTCCCACAGGCCACACAGGCAAATGCACTGGGTAAGCGTTAGCCGTAAAAAGGAATTTTTTTTTAAATCTCCTTATTTTACTCTGCAATGCAGGCTGAGGCTAGGCAGTGTGTATTGCACTTTCAATCTATGGGCGTCGGGCAGACCGTGAACTTCTGAGACAGCACACGTATAACAGAGCGTTGTAGAAAATGTGTGGTTTCTTGGCGTACACTTAGAGGCACACTGCAGTGAGGCTACGCAAAGTGCGGACAGAAAAATGTTTAAATGAAGGCTGCATGCAGGCTAGGCTGTGCAATACAGAGGTGCTACAACTCTGAGCAACCACGGAGTTAAATGCACACGGTCGCAGGTTGCCCTAAGAAGAACCGTTGGGGTACTTGTAGACAGGATTCTACACTACCACTGTCCCTGCCTGACCAATACTTCCCCTATACTCAAGTACCGACTGCAGCCTGAGAACGCTACAGCCTGCACGCCCGATATGCATAAAAAAAAATTTTTGTGCAAAACTGCTCACAGCAGCCACAACAGTAATGCACTAGGTGAGCTGTGGCCCTAAGAAGGGCCGTTGTGGTTCTTGAAGACGCTAACACTGTCCCTATAGCAGCAGAAGCATCAGCAGCACTTTCCCTGATCTCTCTCAGCTTGTGTCTGTGGCGAGCCGCGGGCAGGGCAGATTTAAATACTCGGGGGTCACTTGATCTCGCCAGCCACTCACTGCAGGGGGTGGGATAGGGCTGGAACGTCACAGGAGGAAGTTGTAATGCCTTCCCTGTGTTTCTATTGGCCAGAAAAGGGCGCAAATTTCTCAGGGAAGGAAATGTAATGGAGTCGAGTGCCGCGTGGTGCTCGCCTCGAGTAATGAGCATCTCGAACACCCTAATGCTCGAACGAGCATCAAGCTCGGACGAATGCGCTTGCTCATCTCTAATAGAGTAGCAGGTCATCTGCAAAAAGAGCCATTTTGTGCTCTGTGTCCCCAATGCAATAGCCCGAAATAGAGCTATTTTAGAGAATTGCATTTGCAAGTGCCTCCATCGTAGGGACATATAGAAACAGTGACAAGGGGCATCCCTGTCTATTTTTGTTTTGGATTTGGACGACGTCGGACAGGGCCTCATTGACTCTGATTCTGGCAGTGGGATTACGATACAGGGACATAATCCGTTCGCACATCCGTGTGCTGATTCAGGGTGGCAGGCAGGAAGTTCCAGCTGACCCTATCGAAAGCCTTTTCAGCATCGATCGTCAGGAGACACAGGGGGCTGTTAGCGTGTTTAGCTTGGGCAATTAGGGACAAAGATTTGATTGTGTTATCTCTAGCCTCTCTACTTAGGACGAAGCCGACCTGCTCCCTATGGATCAAATGTGGAATGGTGATTTGTAGGCGAAACGCGATTAGTTTTCCAAATAGTTTGATATCTATGTTGAGGAGCGAGATTGGTCTATAGTTGCCGCACACCGAGGCATCCTTACCCGGTTTGGGTATGAAAGAGATATGGGCCATAAGCTCCTGGGCTGGGAATGGACATCCGTGTCCCACCGCGTTAAACGCCTTCAGTACCAAAGCGGAGATCTCCTCTCTGAACGTTTTGTAAAATCTACCTATGAAGCCATCAGGTCCCGGGCTCTTGCTCATCTTTAAATTTTTTATGGCTTCTGTAAGTTCAGGAGGGGAAAAATCTGTCTCTAAATCTTCAGATTCCTCAGTAGACATTTTATCGGGGCCGTTAAGGTCAAGGTATGCCTCCGTCTCTGCCATGACGTTCTGGCTACTGTCCGACTGTTCTCCCTTGATGTTATATAGCTTGGTGTAGTAGCCCTTGAATTCCTCTAGAATATCTGAGGTGGCGTGGACCAGGCCTCCCCGCCCCTGTCTGGATTTTAGGGATGTGTGTCAACGGTGCTCTGGGATGAAGGGCTCTCGCTAACCATCTCCCACATTTGTCACCACGCTCGAAGGCTCCCCGTCGTGGTCTGTCCCTTGAAGCCAGAGACCGTTGGTCAAGGATGGTCAGGATTTGTTGGCTTTTTGTGGAAATTTCTGCTTTAAGGACTTCCTGTTGCGACCTTTTATTGGCTGCTTCTTTGGACTTTAAGTTTTGTATTAATTTGCTTAGTTTTGCAGAATTGTCTTTTTTAAGTCTTGATCCATGCGAGATCAGGACCACTCTGAGTGCTTCCCACTGTATGGGGGCTCCTGTGTTGTCATTCTGGTGCGTTTCTGTGAGCTCAGCTATTGTTTTTTTGATGTCTAGTACACATAGGGAGTCTTTAAATAAGTTGTCATTGAGTGTCCAGGAGAAACCTCCCTGGCGACCGCCCCAGTCCGAAAACCTACCGAACACTGTCCCGTAGTCCGACCAAATGAAATTACCCTGGGAACACTTCGGGGAGCAGTCTAAGAAACTCTGTGACACTAATAGCAGGTCGATCCTAATATATGAATTATGGGCCAAGGAGTGGAATGTGTACTCCCTGATCCCCGGGTGTAGGATCCTCCATAAGTCAACCAGATGCATTGCATCCAGCGTACGTTTGAGTGAACGAAGTGCTGCTTGAGAGACAGAGGTCCTACCTGACGACTTGTCAACCTCCGGGTCTAGAACCAGGTTGAGATCACCTCCAAGTAGGATTCTGGAGCCTCTAGCAAATTCCGTCAGTGCCTGGAGGGTTCTCGTTGCACACGTAAGTTGGTCCTGGTTTGGGAGGTAAACATTAGCTAAGGTTAATGTGTTTCCAGAAGCTACAATTCTCAAGAAAACATAGCGCCCATCTGGATCAATTTTAGAGTCCAGAACCTGATGGCCAAAGCCTTTATAAAGGGCTATAGACACACCTCCAGCTTTTTAGAGGGATGTGGGCCATGGAACCAGGTGGGATAATATCTGAAGCGGCAGGCCGGAACCGAAAATGTGTTTCCTGGAACATGGCCACCATCACCCGTCTCTTGTGGAAGTGGAAAAGTATCTGATTCCTTTTCTGTGGGACATTTAGGCCTTTCGCGTTAAAAGTACTGCATGTTAGGTCACCCATGGTGGCTGGAGGAGGGAAGGACTTTCAAACATGTGTCTAGCCATCCCCCGTAAGAAAAAAGGGGGGAGGAAGAAAGGCAAAAAGGGAAGAGGGGTGGGAGGAGACAATAGGAAGACGAGACATGGGTATACAACAAATAAGACATACGGGTCCTATCGTTATATGACAAACATCGACGACCTGTAAAGCCCTCGCTTCCCGCTGGGGCTGTGGAAGCAAACAACCTTTCAAACAAACGAACGACCACCCCCTCCACCCGTGCTGCGAATTAAACTTCTTGAAGGAAAACTTTTATCAACCGCTAACAAGTCCGGGACCCCTCTCGGACAGGTTCAGATCTGCTTAGCAAGATAAATGAAGGCAGGCGACGGCGTATCTTCATGTGAGGTTGCTAGCTGGAGGTCAGCGTGTCCCCGATGATTTTTGGCGTGATGGTCGGCGTTGTGGCCCCTGTCCTGCCTTTTGCCACTCGTTTCTGGGTAGAGGAATTGGCAGGGAGCATGAACTTGGCCACTCGGGGAGAGACACAGAGGGTAGCTCAAATATGGTCAGGAAGTTCATTAAGTCACCCAGGCCTCTAAATGCGGCAGATTTGCCTTCATTGTTGGCATGGAGCTGGAACGGGAATCCCCAGCGGTAATTAATTTACCTCTCTCTGAGGAGAGCCAATAATGGCTTCAGGGCTTTTCGTAGCTGCAGAGTGCGGCGAGAGAGGTCAGATAAGATCAACAGCGGTGTTCCCCGAAATGATAATTTTCTCGCTCCTCTAGCTTGCTGTAGGATCTATTCCTTGATTTAATAAAAATGGATCCTGCATATCACATCTCTAGGCCTGCTGGAATCAGTGGGTTTCGGGCCCAAGGAGCAGTGGATTCTATCTATCTCGATAGCTGTATCGGGTGGTTTCTGGAGCAGATCGTTGAAGAACTCACGTGCCCAAACCTCCAGTTGGAAGGGAATAATGTCCTCAGTGAGACCCTTGATCCTCACATTGTTTTTGTGATGACGATTCTCCAGATCATCTAACATAGAATACAGCTCAGAGATCTGTTGTGACTGTTGATGCAGCTCCTGTGAATGTAAGTCTTTGGTATTAAATATTTGGTCGTGTGTTTCCTCTATCTCCTCTACTCTCTGCCCTATGTTGCGAATATCTTGCTGCAGGGCCCCGATGTCCTTTTTGTGTGATGCTTCCATTTTTAGGAAAAGCTCATTGATTTTGTTCTTGTTGGGAAAGCACGTAAGTGCTCCCTCCAGTCCCAGTTGTCTTGGGATACACTGGGCTCTGGACGTTGGGCAGGCCGACGTGCGGTTTTCCGCCTTGTCAGCGCCCCCTGCAGGCCCCTTCCAGGGGAGATCTGTGGCTCTTCTGCTGGGTCTGGTGGCCCTGAGAGCAGACTCTTTTCTTTCTTCCCCATATTACTACTTGCTGGAGAAGGGTAGCAGGGGGTGTCAGGGAGAGCTATTGCCTTTAAATTTATGTCTCCATTAGGGCTGGTGGGGCCTGGGTGTTGTAGGGGGGTCCCCTTTAAGCTGTCCTCCTGGGGGATAATAGTGAGCTTTATTTTCAACCCCTCCTGACTCCCTTAAGCCCTGGCAAGTTTTGGGGATTGTGGGGAGGCCCCACCCCCCGCTCTGGCTTGCTGAACAGGCTGCATTCCGGGGTCTCGCCAGGCCACATACTGTGGTGCGCTGTGTACCTCCTGTGAGCCTTCCCAGGGGCTTCCCTCCTGCTCCGCTGTTAGGGCATGGTCATCCAAAGGATCCCAGGTCTCCCCACTGGACACCGCTCTCTACCTGCAGGATGCTACCGCTTTCCCCGGGCACCTCTCCGCTGGCCGCCTGGTTCCAGAGCGCTCTGCCACCGGCCGATCACGTGGGCACCCTAATTCTCCTCTATCAGTGCCATCTTGCCCAGCTCTCTGCATGCTCCATATTCTGCTGTGGGACGGAGGTAGGCAGAAAGGCTCCCTCCTTGCCCGATCAGGGTCTTCTTCGGGGGCTCTTGGAGCTTTCTTTTCACCATCTCTGTCGCTATCGGGGTCCCTTAGTCATCCAGGGTCTGTGAAGCAGCCCCGGTATAGGGAGTGGTGCATACACACGTCCTAGCTGCTCATTCGCAAGCCACACCCCTCCTCTCTAATTATTTTTAATCCTGTTTTTGGGAGGCCAGATGAACAGAAAATGTCTATGAGGGCAAATGTTTTTGCAGCATTTAAGTGTAGAAGGTTCACTAGTTCTTATTTAATCATTCTATTTTTGAAAAAAGAAGACCCACCCATGTGACAATCTAAGAGCAAATATGCCTTCTAGTTAATGAGGGGGGCGGGGGTGATAACATGGTTAGAAGTCCATGATACCCTATCCCCTGAGGTGATGTGAAGCTTTACCGGGGAGAATGAACACTGACAAATCATTCTTCTCTCCCTGTCCATCCTTGCTTGCACACCCACTACCCAGAGTGGGCTGAAGTGACACCTGCAATTTTAGTACATAGTTTTCACTTCAGCCTGCTCAATTTCTGCCTAGAATGGAGTGACCACTACAGTTCTGGTCTTGGCTTTCAAACAAGACCAAAGCCACAGCTCTAGTTCTTTTCTGGGCAGAGACAGAGATGTTGGAATAGTACCCAAACCCTGTATGAAAAACGCTCAGGCAAAACTGTACAGTTTTTTTTTTTCTAGCCTAAGAAACATTTGGAAAAAAAAACTGTTAACTGGTTAATAGCTTTGGATAGATGTGTTGGAGTGACCTATAAATCTAGCCAATCTGGGTGAAGAGAAGCCAGCAGGAATCCGCTTTGATGACTCTCCTCTCTGATCCTATAATATATTAAACTCCTAGGTAATCTAGGGCCAAAATATTGCTAAATATAATCGTCCTCTGGAAGTCCTGGTGCTCCTCAGTGCCTCGCTGTTTAAAGCATAAACCTCATTTCATATTATTAAAAGTGTGCTCAATGTAAATTACATACATACACCTGTATACATATAATTCAATCTCGGTCTGTCCAACCATATCACAGTATTATAGATTCCTACTGCAGATCAATCTATACTGAATAGAGAACAATGATTGGAATTCCATTCTGTGTGTGGCATATTGCTAAGGGGGAGCAGACAAAGCTGTGTCATACACAACAGCCATTTTAAAATTCACCATCTTGGAACCTAGCTGATATTTTCTAATGGGCAGAGGTGCATGTGTATCTGATGGATAATTTGATGAGGAATCCAAATTTGTGATGTATCTTTATAGCTGGCAAAAGTTAATACTTTTGGACCACTTTGAAAAACCCATTTTTTACAATGGGTCTAATTACAAGGGTGACTTTTCCCTCAGTATGATGCTGCTAAATGGAAAAATTTCAGCATGCACTATTTCCGTGCAAGTCTCACATGAGAGTAGTTCATGCAAATGTTCAGTTTTCCCGCACATCGCACAGAACGCGGGGAGATGTCTGTGTGCAGTGTGATGCAAGTGGAGCTCAAGAATGTTGAATGTGACTCCTTTTCACCTGCCCGAATACGGTCTGATAGGGAAACTAAGATTTTACATTTTGCTGTTGCATTTCAAAAACCATGAATCCTTTAGTTCTGTTTCACAAAAAAGTCAAGTGATTTTCTCGCATTGCGACAATGCCACAAATCGCATGTATGCGAAGTCCATGCTTTTCTATGGGTTACTTCACATTTCCGATGTTTTGTAGAATGGGACATTGTGAGTCAGAAACTTTGCGTGTTTCGTGATATGCCAGCGACTTGTGACGATGTTTTGTAGCCCATGTTACCCTATGAAGCCCTTCTCTCTGTTGCATTGCATCACACAAAAATATGGTTAACCTACTGTAAGAAAAGCCCTAAACTAAGCCCTAGCAGGAGAAAAAAGCAAATACCTCACCTAAGAAGCACTGTCAGCTCTGCTATATCTACTCTCCGGACCCCGGTAGTTGTCTTCAGCATCTCTTCTGGCTGGGGATTAGAAAATCACTGCCTCCAGCAAGCACTGGCTTTGATTAGCTGAGTGCCACACCCTCAGCAAATCAGAGTCAGCGCTCGATGAACCAATCACAGCCATTCATTGAATGAATGTGATTGGTACGTCGAGCGCTGGCTCTAATTTGCTGAGTGCCACGTTTCCTGGAGGCGGGATTTTTCAATCCTCCTGGCCAGGAGACATGCCTGAAGACCAGTGCTGGGGAACTAGACAGCAATTCCCCCTGACAATCCTTGCACATGGTGCTAGAAAGTCACAAGACTTTCAAGCACCCCTTGAGACATTGTAGTGCCACAAAATCGCAATATATCACTTTTAAACGATAATCATTGTGTCATTTAAGAGCAAGATGATCGCTCAAACGTTAAGTGATCACCTTGCGCTCCCAGCAAAGGATGCATCGGACAAGTGGGGAGCCGCTTGTTCTCTGCATCCAGCTGTTCCCCTCTGGAAGAGCCCATCTGTCATACAGCCGAGCGCTCCCAGCAGAGAATGCAGAAGACAAGCGGGGTGTCTTCCAGCTGTTTTCTGCACAGAGTGCCAGACTGTTATACAGCCGAGCGCTCCGAACGGTCTATGGAGAACACAGCTGGACAGCTCCGTTCTTTATACCCAGCTTGTCATCAGAGAGCGGTATACAGCTGAAACAATAATATGAGCTGTATCCCACTTTGAATCCCTGATAAGGCTCATCGTTGTCTTTCAGCATGCTGCAAGACAACAAGGAGCAACGGCATAATGAAAACTGCATGATGTCAGTGCAGTTAGATACAACCATTATCACTCAAAAGACGTCTTTTGAGCGAATTTTGAGCAATAATCGTTGTATCTAAATGCTCAACATCTATCTGCTCAATACTTCTGAATATAAAATATTACTCCACTTTGTAAAGTTCCCACAGATCAAACAAGATGTAGGGTTCAGAACTCAAACTCCTGATCCCCAATGTATTTCTCCAGCTCTATACTTTCTATACACCAGTTTCTGTACATGTCCTCAGTCCATCTGTTACACTGTGCGTCTAGCACAATAATATGTCCCGGATTCATCATTCTTCACTCCAGTGAGTTTAAGATAGACTTCTTCTTTATTTGTGTCTCTTGTTATAGTTATACGTCCCTGAAGAGACTCGGCATAGTTGGTGCTCCCACCAGACCATATTCCCCCCAACCACTCCAGGCCTTTCCCATCACATTGTCTGACCCAGTGTACAGCATACATGTTAGTGCTGTCAGTGAGGGAGGCACCGCTCACTTTACAGGTCTTCTCCAGAGTCTCTGTAGGTCTCACAGTCCCAGGACCAGACACCTCTAGTGAGATCTGTGCAGCGACACCTGGAAATAAACAGAAATTACTTCATTCTTTAATAGATCTGAAATCTACTATTATTACTAGAAGTTGTGGGATATTGGCAGGAAATCAGACTCACATTGTAGAGATGATATAACACAGAGTAACCAAAGGAGACTCTTCATGATTGGGCGGAGGAGATAGAACAAGTCAGTTCAAGGTCTGGGTGAACAGTTCCTGATCAGTGGACACTTCTACCTCTCTACTTATACAGGAAGTTATTTACATTCATTTACATACATCCTGCAGTGGAGACCCCGGGCCTTTATTACCTGGAGAACATTGTAATATAACATTGGTGCTGAGCTACATTGATGAATCATTCACATCTTTACATATATTCAACCCTCGGTCCCTCTGTGATTTTATTTGCCAAGTGATCAAGTTAAGAACAGTTATTCAAGTAATCCCAATTTATCAGTCAGATATTCTACTTTACTGGAGGAAAAGGGAAAGATCCTCCACTTCTACTGATGAGCTATTACATATTAGGAAATGTCAGTAATCATATGTTGTATTAAAGGAATGAAGAACAGTGATGGCGAATTCCACTTGGGGTAAAAATCACATGCCTTAGGTCGTTGTCACAGTGATGTGAATGTATTTACGCAAGCACTTACGCCATATATTTGTGTGATGAGCATTGCGTTTTTGTGTGCGCCCATGTTAGTTTTACTGTATTTTTCTGCATGCAAGTCATATGCATCTGTGCGTATAAAATCCCCGCCACCATGCCCCATGCGCCGTCTCTGCTCTCTGCTGTCTCCAGTGTGACACGTAATAAACCTGCTGTAGCAGCCAATGACAGCGCTCAGCCATGTTCCCTGAACGCTGTCTGTCATTGGCTGCTGCATCTTGTATGTGGATGGGCTCAACATGCAGACTGACGTCACAGGGAGACTGGAGCCAGTCATGTAGGACTAATGGGGGAGCGAGGAGAGGTGAGCAACTGCTCATTTGTTATTTTATACTATGGGGACCAGATGACTGGGGTTTCCCTTAACTCGGATAACCCCTTTAACATGATCCATATTTAGGCAAACAATCAACAACAACAAGTGAATTCAACATCCAGTGCCTTTATCCCATTAAATGTGGATTCACCAGGGAACATATCACTCTAACTGTATTTGATCTAAAGGATATTCTCAGTGCTAGGTCTGGCATCGGCCATTTTCCAATAGTAATATAAACTCTATAAGAATGTCTTTTTTAACATTTGACTTACAATCTGGGCTTGTTTACTGCTGCCCTATAGTTGAAGCATTATCTACCTTGCCCTGTGCCTTAAAATGTAAGTTGTTGTAGGGCAGTGGCGGCGAACCTATGGTACGCGTGCCAGAGGCACCACGCAGAGCCCTCCCTGTTCGTACGCATCACCATCGGCCGCTCACCACATTAGTGAGGCATTCACTCATCAGCGTGCTGCCATCAGCGCTGCTATCTGTGCTGATCCCGGCGCACATTGTGACTTCAGTGTGCAGGTGGGATCCTCCTCCCCCGACGCCTCTTATTTGGTTCCACGAGAGCAGTGGGAGAAGGCGTCCAGCAGCACACTGACATCAGTGTGCTCCAGCCATCAGGCAGAAGAGGAGCAGCGCTTCCACGAAGAGGAGGGATAAGTAAGTTGGTCTCCTGGGGAGGGACATTATTACTGCTGGGGGACTGCTTGGGGACCGCTGGGGGGCATTATTGCTGCTTGGGGACTGCTGGGGGGCATTGTTACTTCTTGGGGACTGCTGGGGGGTATTATTACTGCTGGGGGGTCTCTAGTGGGGTATTACTATTGTTACTGCTGGGGGTGTCACTATTATTACTGCCTGGGGCGGGGGCATTATGACTTCTGGGGGGAATGCTGGGGGGGCATTATGACTGCTGGGGAACCGCTGGGGGATATTATTACTGCTGGGGGACCGCTGGAGGGGTGTCACTTTTATTACTGCTGGGGGGATGTCACTATTATTACTGCTGGGGAGCCGCTGCTGGGGGTGTTACTATTATTACTACTGGGGGGCTGCTAGGGGGGTGTCACTATTATTACTGCTCGGGGACTGCTGAGGGGGGCATTATGATTTCTGGGGGGAATGCTGGGGGGGGCAATATGACTGCTGGGGGACATTTTTACTGCGGGGGGCGGCTGGAGGGGGGCATTATTACTGCTCGGGGGACCGCTGGGGGGCATTATTACTGCTGGGGGGTGTCACTATTATTACTGCTGGGGGCCTCTGGGGGGGTTCCCTATTATACTGGGGGCCGCTGTGGGATGTCACTATTATTGCTTGGGGGTCACTATTACCGCTGTGGGGTGTCACTATTACCACTGGAGTATGTTCACATGTGGCAGAAATGGGCAGGGCTGTATCAAAATAGACAGGGTGCTAATTTTTTTTTTTTAAACAATTTTTATTAGATTTTAGAATATATCTAGATTCACATCATGTAAAGAAAATAAGAGCCAAGTGGCTTACAATTACAAATGGAAGTTTTCACAACATTCTTATATAACCATAAAACAGGAAGGTCCGCTCTGAACCAAACCACAATATCTAAAGCACTTAAGGGTGCAGATTTTGACTGCTTTTTGAAAGCGGAAGTGCTGCAGACTTTACCACAGAAATTTCCGCTGAGAACATTCTGCAGCATTTCCGCATCCAAAAAGCAGTTAAAGTCTGCACACTGACTATTTTGAAGCAGCCCTGTCCTTCTTAGAACGATGGGGGTAAAATCATACGTCGTGATAAGCCCCGCCCCCTGACATGTTGGCACTTTGCGATAAATAAGTGGGTTTTGGGTTGCAGTTTGGGCATTCAGTCTCTAAAAGGTTCGCCATCAGTGTTATAGGGAGAGGATGGAGAGTGGAGTCACCCTAGTCAGGGTGGTAGCTCCACTTAGGTAGCAGAATGATAGGCATGTGATAAGGTTTCCCTTATACAGTACTAGCATACCCGTCGCGCAATGCTGTGATCTCAAAAGAAAGGAAATTCAAGGAAATTCGTTATGATAACATTTAATTTACATTGTGTCATTTTTATTGAAACTTATTCATTTTTATATGGAAAACATTTCAAAGTGTCATTTTAATTCTATTTATATAATATATAACAACCAATCAAAAGCGCAGCTTTAATTTTACCTCAGCACTAAAATATATAACAACCATTCACAGCACAGCTTTCATGTTACCTTAGCAGTATAATATATAACAACCAATCACAGCGCAGATTTTATGTTCCCTCAGCAGTATAATATATAACAACCAATCACAGCGCAGTTTTAATGTAACCTCAGTAGTATAATATATAACAATCAATCACAGCGCAGCTTTCATGTTACCTCAGCACTATAGGAAATAGCAATGAATCACAGCACAGCTTTCAGTATACCTCAGCAGTATAAGAAATAGCAAACAGTCACATCACAGATTTCATGTTATCTCAGCAGTATAAGGATAGCAACCAATCACAGAACAGCTTTTATTTTACCTTAGCAGTATAAGAAATAGCAACCAGTCACAGCGCAGCTTTCATGTGACCTGAGCAGTATAAGAAATAGCAACCAATCACAGCGCGGCTTTCATGTTACCTCAGCAGTATAAGAAAGAGCAACCAATCACAGCGCAGCTTTTATGTTCCCTCAGCAGTATAATATATAACAACTAATCACAGCGCAGCTTTTATGTTACCTCAGCAGTATAATATATAACAACTAGAGATGAGCGAACACCAAAATGTTCGGGTGTTCGTTATTCGTAACGAACTTCCCGTAATGCTCGAGGGTTCGTTTCGAACAACGAACCCCATTGAAGTCAATGGGCGACCAGAACATTTTTGTATTTCGCCGATGCTCGCTAAGGTTTTCATGTGTGAAAATCTGGGCAATTCAGGAAAGTGATGGGAATGACACAGTGACGGATAGGGCAGGCGAGGGGCTACATGTTGGGCTGCATCCTAAGTTCACAGGTCCCACTATTAAGCCACAATAGCGGCAAGAGTGGGCCCCCCCCCCCTCCCAACAACTTTTACTTCTGAAAAGCGCTCATTAGCATGGCATACCTTTGCTAAGCACCACACTACCTCCAACAAAGCACAATCACTGCCTGCATGACACTCCACTGCCACTTCTCCTGAGTTACATGCTGCCCAACCGCACCCCCTCCCCCCCACAGCGCACACCAAAGTGTCCCTGCGCAGCCTTCAGCTGCCCTCATGCCACACCACGCTCATGTCTATTTAGAATTGCGTCTGCCATGACGAGGGACCGCAGGCATACACTGCAGAGGTTGGCACGGCTAGGCAGCGACCCTCTTTAAAAGTGGCGGAGCGATAGCCCACAATGCTGTACAGAAGCAATGAGAAATAGAATCCTGTGCCACCGCCATCAGGAGCTGCACACGTGGGCATAGCAATGGGGAACCTATGTGCCACACACTATTCATTCTGTCAAGGTGTCTGCATGCCCCAGTCAGACCGGGCTTTTTAATTCATAGACACAGGCAGGTACAACTCCCTATTGTGAAGTCCCTGTCGACCCACAGCATGGGTGGCTCCCTGGAACCCACCGGCGGTACACAGAAATATCCCATTGCATTGCCCAACACAGCTGAGGTAGTAATGTCGTGCTTAATGCAGGTGGGCTTCGGCCCACACTGCATGCCCCAGTCAGACTGGGGTTCTTTACAAGTGGACACATGTAGGTTTAACTCCCTGTGGACCCACTGCCTGGGTGGGTGCCAGGAAGCCACCGGCGGTACATAGAAATATCCCATTGCATTGCCCAACACAGCTGAGGTAGTAATGTCGTGCGTAATACAGGTGGGCTTCGGCCCACACTGCATGCCCCAGTCAGACGGGTTCTTTAGAAGTGTACAGATGTATTAAAAACTCAGTGTGCACCTACAGCATGGGTGGCTCCCTGGAACCCACCGGCGGTACACAAAAATATCCCATTGCATTGCCCAACACAGCTGAGGTAGTAATGTCGTGCGTAATACAGGTGGGCTTCGGCCCACACTGCATGCCCCAGTCAGACGGGTTCTTTAGAAGTGTACAGATGTATTAAAAACTCAGTGTGCACCTACAGCATGGGTGGCTCCCTGGAACCCACCGGCGGTACACAAAAATATCCCATTGCATTGCCCAACACAGCTGAGGTAGTAATGTCGTGCGTAATACAGGTGGGCTTCGGCCCACACTGCATGCCCCAGTCAGACGGGTTCTTTAGAAGTGTACAGATGTATTAAAAACTCAGTGTGCACCTACAGCATGGGTGGCTCCCTGGAACCCACCGGCGGTACACAAAAATATCCCATTGCATTGCCCAACACAGCTGAGGTAGTAATGTCGTGCGTAATACAGGTGGGCTTCGGCCCACACTGCATGCCCCAGTCAGACGGGTTCTTTAGAAGTGTACAGATGTATTAAAAACTCAGTGTGCACCTACAGCATGGGTGGCTCCCTGGAACCCACCGGCGGTACACAAAAATATCCCATTGCATTGCCCAACACAGCTGAGGTAGTAATGTCGTGCGTAATACAGGTGGGCTTCGGCCCACACTGCATGCCCCAGTCAGACTGGGATTCTTTACAAGTGGACACATGTAGGTTTAACTCCCTGTGGACCCACTGCCTGGGTGGGTGCCAGGAAGCCACCGGCGGTACATAGAAATATCCCATTGCATTGCCCAACACAGCTGAGGTAACGTCAGCTGTAATGCAGGTGGGCTAAAAATTAATTTGATTACACTGTAGGCGAGGGCCCACAAAAATTGCTGTATCAACAGTACTAATGTACATCCCAAAAATTGGCCATGGCCAGCCAAGAGGGCAGGTGAAACCCATTAATCGCTTTGGTTAATGTGGCTTAAGTGGTAACTAGGCCTGGAGGCAGCCCAGTGTAACGAAAAATTGGTTCAAGTTAAAGTTCCAATGCTTTTAAGCGCATTGAAACTTATAAAAATTGTTCTGAAAAATTATTTGAGTGAGCCTTGTGGCCCTAAGAAAAATTGCCCGTTCAGCGTGATTACGTGAGGTTTCAGGAGGTGGAGCAGGAGGAGGAGGAGGAGGAATATTAGACACAGATTGATGAAGCAGAAATGTCCCCGTTTTGGATGGTGAGAGAGAACGTAGCTTCCATCCGCGGGTGCAGCCTACGTATTGCTTACGTATCGCTGCTGTCCGCTGGTGGAGAACAGAAGTCTGGGGAAATCCAGCCTTTGTTCATCTTGATGAGTGTTAGCCTGTCGGCACTGTCGGTTGACAAGCGGCTACGCTTATCTGTGATGATTCCCCCAGCCGCACTAAACACCCTCTCCGACAACACGCTAGCCGCAGGACAAGCAAGCACCTCAAGGGCATACAGGGCTAGTTCAGGCCACGTGTCCAGCTTCGACACCCAGTAGTTGTAGGGGGCAGAGGCGTCACCAAGGATGGTCGTGCGATCCGCTACGTACTCCCTCACCATCCTTTTGCAGTGCTCCCGCCGACTCAGCCGTGACTGGGGAGCGGTGACACAGTCTTGGTGGGGAGCCATAAAGCTGGCCAGGCCCTTAAAGACTGTTGCACTGCCTGGGATGTACATGCTGCTCGATCTACGCACATCCCCTGCAACATGGCCCTCGGAACTGCGCCTTCTGCCACTAGCGCTGTCGGCTGGGAATTTTACCATCAGCTTGTCCGCAAGGGTCCTGTGGTATAGCAACACTCTCGAACCCCTTTCCTCTTCGGGAATCAGAGTGGGCAGGTTCTCCTTATACCGTGGATCGAGCAGTGTGTACACCCAGTAATCCGTAGTGGCCAGAATGCGTGCAACGCGAGGGTCACGAGAAAGGCATCCTAACATGAAGTCAGCCATGTGTGCCAGGGTACCTGTACGCAACACATGGCTGTCTTCACTAGGAAGATCACTATCAGGATCCTCCTCCTCCTCCTCCTCCTCCTCCTCAGGCCATACACGCTGAAAGGATGACAGGCAATCAGCCGGTGTACCGTCAGCAGCGGGCCAAGCTGTCTCTTCCCCCTCCTCCTCATCCTCCTCATGCTCCTCCTCCTCCTCCTGTACGCGCTGAGAAATAGACAGGAGGGTGCCCTGACTATCCAGCGGCATACTGTCTTCCCCCGCCCCCGTTTCCGAGCGCAAAGCAGCTGCCTTTATGGTTTGCAGGGAATTTCTCAAGATGCATAGCAGAGGAATGGTGACGCTAATGATTGTAGCATCGCCGCTCACCACCTGGGTAGACTCCTCAAAATTACCAAGGACATGGCAGATGTCTGCCAACCAGGCCCACTCTTCTGAAAGGAATTGAGGAGGCTGACTCCCACTGCGCCGCCCATGTTGGAGTTGGTATTCGACTATAGCTCTACGCTGTTCATAGAGCCTGGCCAACATGTGGAGCGTAGAGTTCCACCGTGTGGGCACGTCGCACAGCAGTCGGTGCACTGGCAGCTTAAAGTGATGTTGCAGGGTGCGCAGGGTGGCAGCGTCCGTGTGGGACTTGCGGAAATGTGCGCAGAGCCGGCGCGCCTTTACGAGCAGGTCTGACAAGCGTGGGTAGCTTTTCAGAAACCGCTGAACCACCAAATTAAAGACGTGGGCCAGGCATGGCACGTGCGTGAGGCTGCCGAGCTGCAGAGCCGCCACCAGGTTACGGCCGTTGTCACACACGACCATGCCCGGTTGGAGGCTCAGCGGCGCAAGCCAGCGGTCGGTCTGCTGTGTCAGACCCTGCAGCAGTTCGTGGGCCGTGTGCCTCTTATCGCCTAAGCTGAGTAGTTTCAGCACGGCCTGCTGACGCTTGCCCACCGCTGTGCTGCCACACCGCGCGACACCGACTGCTGGCGACATGCTGCTGCTAACACATCTTGATTGTGAGACAGAGGAGGAGGAGGAGGAGGAGGGTGCTTTAGTGGAGGAAGCATACACCTCCGCAGATACCAGCACCGAGCTGGGGCCTGCAATTCTGGGGGTGGGTAGGACGTGAGCGGTCCCAGGCTCTGACTCTGTCCCAGCCTCCACTAAATTCACCCAATGTGCCGTCAGGGAGATGTAGTGGCCCTGCCCACCTGTGCTTGTCCACGTGTCCGTAGTTAAGTGGACCGTGGCAGTAACCGCGTTGGTGAGGGCGCGCACAATGTTGCGGGAGACGTGGTCGTGCAGGGCTGGGACGGCACATCGGGAAAAGTAGTGGCGACTGGGAACTGAGTAGCGCGGGGCCGCCGCCTCCATGATACTTTTGAAGGACTCCGTTTCCACAACCCTATACGGCAGCATCTCAAGGCTGATGAATTTTGCGATGCGGACGGTTAACGTTTGAGCGTGCGGGTGCGTGGCGGCGTACTTGCGCTTGCGCTCGAACACTTGCGCAAGCGACGGCTGAACGGTGCGCTGAACTACACTGCTGGATGGGGCCGAGGACAGCGGAGATGAGGGTGTGGGTGCAGGCCATGAGGCGGTAGTGCCTGTGTCCTGAGAGGGGGGTTGCATCTCAGTGGCAGGTTGGGGCACAGGGGGAGAGGCAGGGGTGCAAACCGGAGGCGGTGAACGGCCTTTGTCCCACCTTGCGGGGTGCTTGGCCATCATATGTCTGCGCATGGTGGTGGTGGTGAGGCTGTTGGTGTTGGCTCCCCGGCTGAGCTTTGCGCGACAAAGGTTGCACACCACTGTTCGTCGGTCGTCAGGCGTCTCTGTGAAAAACTGCCAGACCTTAGAGCACCTCGGCCTCCGCAGGGTGGCATGGCGCGAGGGGACGCTTTGGGAAACACTTGGTGGATTATTCGGTCTGGCCCTGCCTCTACCCCTGGCCACTGCACTGCCTCTTGCAACCTGCCCTGCTGATGCCCTTGACTCCCCCTCTGAAGACCTGTCCTCCTGAGTAAGCGTTGCACACCAGGTGGGGTCAGTCACCTCATCGTCCTGCTGCTCTTCCTCCGAATCCTCTGTGCGCTGCTCCCTGGGACTTACTGCCCTTACTACTACCTCACTGCAAGACAACTGTGTCTGATCGTCATCGTCCTCCTCACCCACAGAAAGTTGTTGAGACAGTTGGCGGAAGTCCCCAGCCTCTTCCCCCGGACCCCGGGAACTTTCGAATGGTTGGGCATCAGTGACGATAAACTCCTCTGGTGGGAGAGGAACCGCTGCTGCCCAATCTAAGCAGGGGCCCGAGAACAGTTCGTGGGAGTGTTCCCGCTCCTGAGCAGGTGTCATTGTAGTGGAGTGAGGAGGCTGGGAGGAAGGAGGAGCAGCAGACAGAGGATTCGGATTGGCAGCAGTGGACGGCGCAGAACTGCGGGTAGACGATAGGTTGCTCGAAGCACTTTCTGCCATCCAGGACAGGACCTGCTCACACTGCTCATTTTCTAATAACCGTCTCCCGCGTGGACCCATTAATTGGGCGATGAATGTGGGGACGCCAGAAACGTGCCTCTCTCCTAATCGCGCAGCAGTCGGCTGCGACACACCTGGATCAGGAGCTTGGCCTGTGCCCACACCCTGACTTGGCCCTCCGCGTCCTCGGCCGCGTCCACGTCCTCTAGGCCTACCCCTACCCCTCAGCATGCTGTATTACCAGTGATTTGATTTCACAGGCAGGAAATAAATTGGCGCAAGACTGCAGGCCAAATATAATTTTTGCCCTTTTTGGAAAACGAAAGGCCCCACTGCCTCTAGTGAATGAATTATCTAAGTTTAATAACTGTGCTGTGTCCCTGCTTATGTGTCACAGAACGTGAGGGTAGCAGAGTTATTATAACTCTTGGAGAGCAGGTATTTTTTTTCCCAATTAAGGAAAGCAAATGGCGAACCCAGCAGTAAAGCGTAGCTGGCTGCGTATGATTTAGCAATGTTTTTCACGCAGCTCACACGTCTCCACAGGCGTAAGGACGGACACAGGCTGGACAAATAGATTTGTTTTCAGTTTTTTCCCACCAACAGGCAGCACTGCGTATATTCAATGAACCTGAGAAGTTTAATAACTGTGCTGTGTCCCTGCTTATGTGTCACAGAACGTGAGGGTAGCAGAGTTATTATAACTCTTGGAGAGCAGGTATTTTTTTTCCCAATTAAGGAAAGCAAATGGCGAACCCAGCAGTAAAGCGTAGCTGGCTGCGTATGATTTAGCAATGTTTTTCACGCAGCTCACACGTCTCCACAGGCGTAAGGACGGACACAGGCTGGACAAATAGATTTGTTTTCAGTTTTTTCCCACCAACAGGCAGCACTGCGTATATTCAATGAACCTGAGAAGTTTAATAACTGTGCTGTGTCCCTGCTTATGTGTCACAGAACGTGAGGGTAGCAGAGTTATTATAACTCTTGGAGAGCAGGTATTTTTTTTCCCAATTAAGGAAAGCAAATGGCGAACCCAGCAGTAAAGCGTAGCTGGGTGCGTATGATTTAGCAATGTTTTTCACGCAGCTCACACGTCTCCACAGGCGTAAGGACGGACACAGGCTGGACAAATAGATTTGTTTTCAGTTTTTTCCCACCAACAGGCAGCACTGCGTATATTCAATGAACCTGAGAAGTTTAATAACTGTGCTGTGTCCCTGCTTATGTGTCACAGAACGTGAGGGTAGCAGAGTTATTAACTGTGGCAGAGCAGGTATTTTTTTTCCCAATTAAGGAAAGCAAATGGCGAACCCAGCAGTAAAGCGTAGCTGGGTGCGTATGATTTAGCAATGTTTTTCACGCAGCTCACACGTCTCCACAGGCGTAAGGACGGACACAGGCTGGACAAATAGATTTGTTTTCAGTTTTTTCCCACCAACAGGCAGCACTGCGTATATTCAATGAACCTGAGAAGTTTAATAACTGTGCTGTGTCCCTGCTTATGTGTCACAGAACGTGAGGGTAGCAGAGTTATTATAACTCTTGGAGAGCAGGTATTTTTTTTCCCAATTAAGGAAAGCAAATGGCGAACCCAGCAGTAAAGCGTAGCTGGCTGCGTATGATTTAGCAATGTTTTTCACGCAGCTCACACGTGTCCACCGCCCTTAGGACGGACACAGGCTGGACAAATAGATTTGTTTTCAGTTTTTTCCCACCAACAGGCAGCACTGCGTATATTCTATGAATAATAACTGTGTTGTGGCCCTGCCTATACAATTCTTTCCCTGCAGTATCAATGGAGGGTGGAATGCTCTGCAGAGGCGATTTTGAGAAGCCCAAAAAAAATGCAGCACAGCCAACAGCAGCCTGGACAGTACTGCACACGGATAAATATGGCCCTAGAAAGGACCGTTGAGGTTCTTGAAGGCTACACTCACTCCTAACACTCTCCCTGCCTATGCAGCACTTCTGTCCCTAATGCCAGGTGCAACGGTCTGCAGAGGCGATTTTGAGAAAAAAAAAAATCCCACTGCTAACAGCAGCCAACACACAGCTATCAGTGGCCCTAATAAGGACCTTTGGGGGGTCTTGAAGCCTACACTAACTACCAATTCTTTCCCTACAGCAGCTCCGGTATAAACAGCACTGTCCCTCATCTAACTCACACCGCATCTGAGGCGAGCCGCGGGAGGGGCCGACTTTTATATTAGGCGAACACCTGATCTCGCCAGCCACTCACAGCAGGGGGGTGGTATAGGGCTTAAACGTTGCAGGGGGAAGTTGTAATGCCTTCCCTGTCTTTCAATTGGCCAGAAAAGCGCGCTAACGTCTCAGGGAAGGAAGTGAAAGTAACCAGAACACCGCATGGTGTTCGTCACGAATAACGAACATCCCGAACACCCTAATATTCGCACGAATATCAAGCTCGGACGAACGCGTTCGCTCATCTCTAATAACAACCAATCACAGCGCAGCTTTCATGTTAACTTGTCAGTATAAGAAATAGCAACTAGAGATGAGCGAGCATACTCGTCAGAGCTTGATGCTCGTTCGAGTATTAGGGTGCTCGAGATGCTTGTTACTCGAGAAGAGCACCACGCGGTACTCGTCTCGATTAAACGAGCACTGACCATTGAATTCAATGGAGCCGGCAATACAGCCGGCTCCATTGAAAGCAATGGGCTGCCGGCTAGCGCGGGATGAATTTTCGGGAAGGGCTTAAAAATATAAGCCCTTACCTGAAAATCATCCTAAAATGTGTAAAAAGTAAAAAAAAAAATATACTCACCTTGTCCTGGCAGAACGATGTTAGCCCATTGAATTCAATGGAGCCGACAATACAGCCGGCTCCATTGAAAGCAATGGGCTGCCGGCGATCACACACTGAATTTTCGGGAAGGGCTTTAATATATAAGCCCTTCCCTGCAATTCATCCAGAAATGTGTAAAAATAAAATACCCTGTTTCCCTGAAAATTAGACATGCCCTGAAAATAAGACATAGCATGATTTTCCAGAATTTTTGAGGATGCAAAATGATTTTTCAGGCTTTTTGAGGATGCTTGAAATATAAGCCCTACTCCAAAATTAAGCCCTGCTAACAGTTAATTAAAAAAGTCAATTTAAATAGTGTGCAGGCAGCTATACATGTAAAAAAGTTAAACCTTTTTGAACAAAAATTAATATAAGACCCTGTCTTATTTTCGGGGAAACACAGTATATATATATATATATATATATACTCACCTGCTCCTGGCAGACGGAGTTCAGCTGCGGCCAGCTGGCAGTTCTCCTGAACTGCTCTCTGTAGTATTCAGCAGCCGGGGATTTAAAATCCCCGCCTGCTGAATGAGCTGCCTCTGATTGGTCACAGCCTGACCAATCAGAGGCAGATCTCACTCACACCCATTCATGAATTCATGAATGGGTGAGTGAATGCTGCCTCTGATTGGCTCAGCACAGCTCTCAGCTGAATGACAGCAGTTCAGCACCACAGTGCAGGGGACAGCAGGAGAAGACGCGGCTGTGCCCCGGCAGCTGAAGGGAGGTGAGTATCTATTTTTTTTGTTTTTTAAATCACTTTTAATTCATTTCCAGGAAATGGCTTATATGTAAAGCACTTCCCTGAAAAAGAATTCAGGTGTGCCAGCGGACCATTGTCTTCAATGTGTCGCCGGCAGCAGCAGCGGCTCCATTGAAGAGAATGCCTGCATTTTTATTCTTTTTTACATTAAAATCTTTCTTTTTCAGGTAAGGGCGTATATTTTTAAGCCCTTCCCGAAAATTCATCCAGCGCTCGCCGGCAGCCCATTGCTTTCAATGGAGCTGGCTGTATTGCCGGCTCCATTGAATTCAATGGGCTGACATCGTTCTTCTCTGCCACAGCTGTTACAGCTGTGGCAGAGGAGAACGATCTTAATGCTGACATCATTTTTTATTTATCTTTTTTACACATTTTAGGATGATTTTCAGGTAAGGGCTTATATTTTTAAGCCCTTCCCGAAAATTCATCCAGCGCTCGCCGGCAGCCCATTGCTTTCAATGGAGCTGGCTGTATTGCCGGCTCCATTGAATTCAATGGGCTGACATCGTTCTTCTCTGCCACAGCTGTTACAGCTGTGGCAGAGGAGAACGATTGTTATGCTGACAGTGGGGGGTGGGGTCTCACTCTTGCCACTATTGTGGCTTAATAGTGCGACCACGGAGCCCAAAATGCAGCCCTGCATGTTGCTCCTCGCCTGCCCTATCCATTTCTGTGTTTTTTACATGACTTTGGTGATTTGCTAAGATTTTCACAAATGAAAACCTTAGCGGAGCACCAGTCATATACAAAAATGCTCGAGTCGCCCATTGACTTCAATGGGGTTCGTTACTCGAAACAAACTCTCGAGCATCACTGAAAGTTCGACTCGACTAACGAGCACTCAAGCATTTTGGTGCTCGTTCATCTCTAATAGCAACCAATCAAAGCACTGCTTCCATGTAACTTCATTAGTATAAGAAGTAGCAACCAATCACAACGCAGCTTTCATGTTACCTCAGCAGTATAAGAAAGAACAACCAATCACAGCGCAGCTTTCATGTTTCCTTAGCAGTATAATATATAACAACCAATCACAGTGCAGCTTTCATGTAACTTCAGTAGTATAAGATATAACAACCAATCACAGCGCAGTTTTCATGTAACCTCAGCAGTTTAGAAAGTGACAACCAATCACAGCACAGCTTTCATGTTAACTTGGCAGTATAAGAAATAGCACCCAATCAAAGCACAGCTTTCTTGTAACTTCATTAGTATAAGAAGTAGCAACCAATCACAGCACAGCTTTCATATTCAGCAATAGTTTTGCGAAACGTTCGGCAGATGCATCATTTTCTAGTTTAACCCACACCCCATTGCTCATCTGTTTCTGAAGCTCGTAATGCCTTTTTCTTTCGTGCTTGAGATGGAAATTGATTGGTCGATATATGCCTGGGGGGCATAACTGTCGACGATGCTCGCATGCATGCCACCTATCGTAGGATAGTTGTACTATGCCAGTAATCTTCCCAGGAGTGTACTCAACAACTTCCCAAAGTTTCATGGCGATCGGATGAATGGTGTAGTGATGCATAAAGGACAAACAGACAGACATTCATTTTTTTTATATATAGATATACAGTATTTTTAGTGGTGACCTTAAAAGTTCAGTTTTAACTAAAAAAAAAGTGTTCTTTTTGTTGCTGCGTATAAAAATATTTTTTCCCTGATCCTCTACATTCATTTGAAGGATGCAAACACCGTTATCAGTTCCTATAATTGTTTAGTTTAATTTTTTTCTTGAGGCAAGATTAACAAAATCTGGAATTCTGGCACGGTGGTTTATTTTTTACAATGCGGTACAAATAATATGTAAAATTTATTCTGCGGATCAGTGCAATTACATGGATACCAAATTTAGATATGCAAAGTTAACTATTTTGGCCAACTTTTTGAAATACATATTTTCACAGCGTTCACTGTGCAGGTTAGATATTGTACTAACTTTCCCTGTTAAAAAAATATATAAATATACCTATATACGGAACTTTGCTGCCATCTAGTGACATAATGGCATTCCTCGGTACAATGGTTTCAGTGAGAAACCTCTATTATCAGCTGTATGAGCTGCGGACATCATCAAGTAGTTACCACAAATACAGCAACCTTGTTCAACTACACAAACATTGCTTCCATCAGTGTCTTGTTGTATCTACCGCTAAGAGACCTAGGAAATAATCCACTGTGGCTGCAGGGGCTTCATATTGTAGTGTAATTAGACCTATGTACAGGACCTCACAGCATCTATACAGATTAGATATTCAGTATGTAGTAATGCTCCAATCCCCTCTCATGAGTCCCACTAAAGCCTTGTCCTAGGGGAACAAACAAAACAAGAGTCAGCTTGCTTCTTCTCAAAGTACCTTCCAGAACTGTTCCTGAGCTCACAAGCCAGTACTCTCCTGCTAATGGCTCCTTCCAGTCAAGGATCCAATTCTAATGACTCAGAAGACCTTTTTACTAGCCGGCAGCCTAATCAATCTTAGTCAAATGCCTGTGTGAATGAACACTTACAATCATCTGTTTTTAGTCATTTTAAAGAAATTTTGAGTAACAGAAAACAAGTTTATTTTTTTTGTAAAACCACTGTAGACTGCAGCATCCAGGTGGTTTAATGTTAGACAAGCAAGTCCTTATTAAATCCCACCCTTTGTGGAAAAAAAGACCTACACATGTGACAACGAGAGATGAGCGAGCACCCAAATGCTTGGGTCCGCGCTATTCGAGTCGAGCTTTTCGTAAAATTCGGGAGCTCTACTCGAGTAACAAACCCCATTGACTACAATTGGAGACTCGAGCATTTTTGTATGTGTAACGCATGGTCCCGAGCTTTTTTCTATTTCTTGGTTCGTGTTTTTCACTCTCTCTCTCAATTTTCAAATGACGCACACTGCGTCGCTATGGGGAGGGGCCAAAACAGGCACGTCACTGCGGGAAGGAGCCAAAATCTGGGGCGGGGTCGCACGCGATCTGATGCTCGTCTCGAGTAACGAGCACCATTGAGTACGCTAATGCTCGAACGAGCATCAAGCTCGCCAGAGTGCGTTCGGTCAACCCTAGTGACAACCTAAGAGCAAATATGCTCTCCAGTTTACGAGGGTGGGGTTGAAAACATGGTTAGAAGTCCAGGATACCCTATTCCCTGCGGTGATGTGAAGCTTTACAGAACAGACTGAACACTGACAGATTGTCTTTTTCTCCCTACTCATGCTTGCTGCTCCACCCACTACCATGAAAGGGCTGAAGTAACACCTCCAATGTTATTACATGCAACTCCCACTTCTGTCTGCTCAATTTCTGTCTAGAATGGAGCTACCAATACAGTTCTGGTCTTTGATTTCAAACAAGACCAAAGCTACAGCTCTAGTCCCTTTTTAGGCAGAGACAGAGATGGTAAACTAGTACCCGCCCCTATATGAACAGTGCTCAGGCAAAACTGTACAGTTCTTTTCCCCTAGCCTAAGCATCATTTGGGCAAAACTGTTAATGGGTTATTAACTTTGGACAGATGTGCTGAAGTGGCCTATGAATCTAGCCAATCTGGGCGAGGAAAAACTAGCAGGAAGCTGCTCAGATAACTTTCCTCTCTGATCCTATAATACACGTGTCAAACACACGGCCCTCTACCTCATTCAATGTGGCCTGCAGCTGCTGAGGGAGGGGGGTAAATGGTGGCTGCTGAGGAGGGGGTTAATGATGCTACTGCGACCACTATAGGAGTCACTATTAGGGCTCAATCACATGGGCGTAATCGTATTTCAGTCGCACAAATACGCTGTGTATTTGCGCAATCAAAATCGCTTATGCCTGCATATTTGGGCATGCAAAAAAGAACACAGATGGGCCCACTGAGATGGTGCGCAAATATGCAGTGAATACAGAGGTTTCCTGTGCATTCACCACGTATTTGCGCGGACCATTCACTTCAATGGCCTATTGGGGTGCGTAGTACGTAACAAAATAGGTCATGCTGTGTGAAAATCTACATCATGTGAATGAACTGTGCTTGAAATCAATGGCTTCTATTCACTGCATATTATGTATGCAAAGACGCTTGTGTGAACAAGCCATTAGTACACTGACTTACAATCGGCCCTTTGAAGGTCACCATAAGCCTGATGTGGCCCTCGGTGAAAATGAGTTTAACACCCCTGCTATAATATATTAAACTCCTAGGTAGTCTGGGGACAGAATATTGCTAAATCGAGTCGTCCTCTGGAAGTCCAGGCGCTCCTCAGTGCCTTGTTGTTTAAAACATAACCTTTATTTCACAGTATTAAAAGCGTGCTCAATGTAAATTAAAGCTACAGCTCATATGCTTGTATACATATAATCCAATCTCTGTCCATCCGACCATATCCCAGTATTATAGATTCCTACTGCTGATCAATCTATACTGTGCGCATTTACTGACCCTAAAAGCTATATCCGCAAAGCATTGTGAGAGGCACGACATACAGGATGATGCAAAGATATGCAGACAACTGAGAAAATGGAAAACAATGATTGGCAATTCCATCCTGTGTGTGGCATGTTGCTAAGAGAAAGCGGACAAATCTGTGAGGGGCGGTGTCCAACACGACAGTCATTTTAAAAGCCACCATCTTGAAACCAAGCCAATATTTTCTAATGAGCTAAGGTGCATGTGTATCTGATAGAGAATTTGATGAGGAATCCAAATTTGTGATGTATCTTTATTGTTGGCAAATGTTAATACGTTTGGACCACCCTGAAGGATACATGGGTCTATTTACATGGACGATTTTTCTCTAACTATGATTGTTATCATAGTTAGATTGCGCAAGACTCGCATGAGAATAGTTCATGGAAATGTGCGGTTTCCTGCACATCACACAGAATGTGTATGGGGTGTCTGTGTGCAGTGCGATGCAATTAATGCTTAAGAATGTCGGATGTGACTCGTTTTTACCCACCCAAATACGGTCCAATAAGGAAACTATGATTTTACGTTTTGCTGATGGAATCCTTTAAAAACAGAAACCAAAACACTGATGTGAACGAGCTCTAAGCTAATTCATTCCATGCCGACCATGAAATAAGTCCTAACATCTATCTGCTCAATATATCTGAATATAAAATATTACTCCACTTTGTAAAGTTCCCACAGATCAAACAAGAGGAAGGATTCAGAACTCAAACTCCTGATCCCCAATGTATTTCTTCAGCTGTATACTTTCTATAAACCAGTTTCTGTACATGTCCTCAGTCCATCTGTTACACTGTGTCTCTAGCACAATAATATGTCCCGGACTCATCAGGTTTCACTCCAGTGAGTTTGAGATAAACTTCTCCTTTATTTGTGTCTCTTGTTATAGTTATACGTCCCTGAAGAGACGGGGCATAGTAGGTGCTCCCACCAGCCCATATTACTCCCAACCACTCCAGGCCTTTCCCATCAGGTTGTCTGACCCAGTGTATACCATGGCTAGTGAGGGAGGCACCTCTCACTTTACAGGTCTTCTCCAGAGTCTCTGTAGGTTTCACAGTTCCAGGACCAGACACCTCTAGTGAGATCTGTGCAGCGACACCTGGAAATAAACAGAAATGACTTCATTCTTTAATAGATCTGAAATCTACAATTATAACTAGAAGTTGTGTGATATTGGCAGGAAATCAGACTCACATTGTAGAGATGATATAACACAGAGTAACCAAAGGAGACTCTTCATGATTGGGCGGAGGAGATAGAACAAGTCAGTTCCAGGTCTGGGTGAACAGTTCCTGATCAGTGGACACTTCTACTTCTCTACTTATACAGGAAATTATTTACATGCATTTACATACATCCTGCAGAGGAGACCCCTGACCTTCATTAACTCCCTAATGACATGGCCTATTTTGGCGTTGAGGACCAAGCGATTTTTGGTATTTTTCCATCTCCATTTTTCAAAAGCCATAACTTTTTTATTTTTCCATCGACGCGGCCGTATAAGGGCTTGTTTTTTGAGTGGCGAGCTGTAGTTTTTATCGGTGCCACTTTTGGGTACATAGACTATATCGTAAAACTTTTATTATTTTTTTTTATGATAGCAGGGAGAGAAAATGCAAGAATTCTGCCATAGATTTTTTTTTTACAGCGTTAATCATGCAGCATAAATGAAGCACAACATTTTTTCTGCAGGTCGGTACGGTTACATCGATACTAAAATTCTTATATTTTTTTTAGGTTTTTATACTTTTTTGCAATAAAAACCCTTTTTTTTTTGGAAATCTTTTTTTTTTCTCTATAGCTGCATTCAAAGTCCTGTAACTTTTTAATTTTTTTATATACGGAGGTCTATGAGGGTTATTTTTTGCAAAACGAGCTGTAGTTTTTGTTGGTACCATTTTGGGGAATGTACGGCTTTTTGATCACTTTTATTGCATTTTTTGTGAGGCAAAATGCTAAAAATTAGCATTTTGACTCTGTTTTTTAGCTTTTTTTTTACGCTTTTTGCCGTACAAAATAAAAAGTTTGTTCAACTTTTTGTACACGTCGTTACGGACGCGTCAATACCCAATATGTGGGGTTTTAATTTTTTTTTAACCTTTTTTTATGCTAATAGCTAAGATATTGCTATTCATGAATGAATAGCTAAGAGCTATCTGCCATTGGCTGAGCGCTCAGCCAATAGCTAAGCAGTAGCTGCTATTGGCTGAGCCCTCAGCCAATCTGCACAGCCCTTTCAGGAGGCGGGGATTTTTAAATCCCTGTCTGCTGAAAGAGCTCAGGAGCAGTGCCAGGGAGCCAGCCGGAGGACGTGGCTGACAGCAGGAGAGGTGAGTAACTTATTGATTATTTTTTTAACCACTTTTTTATGATTATCGGGGAAGGGCTTATATTTCAAGCCCTTCTCCGATAATCATTCTGCAGGGCTTGTCAGAAACCACTGCTTTCAATGGGATTGGCAGCAGTGCCGATCCCATTGAAAGCAATGGGATAGCATGCCGCTGACTTCTGCCACAGCTGTCACAGCTGTCACAGCTGTGGCAGAAGTCAGTGGCATTCTCCATATCTTTTCAATGGAGCTAGCGCTGCTGCCGCTGGCCCCATTGAAAAGACTGGCGATGTCACAGCGATATCCCAGCAATTTTGGGATATCTGCCTGCGTTTTTCTCGCACTGCGATGCGAGACTTTAACTTTAGAATCGCATCGCAGTGGAGAAAAAATCGCCAGTGGGTGGGAGCCCTTAATCTTACAGTTAACTAAAATCCACAAGTCCTTTACCATATCAGTGTTTCCCAGTGGTTTCCCATTTAGTGTGGCATGTATATCCTCTGCCCTTGTGCATAACCTTACATTTATTGGTGTTAAACATCATTTGCCCAAGCGCCCAATTCATCCAGATACATTTGCAATCGTATTCTGTCCTTTCTTGTGTTAATTACTTTGCATAGTTTTGTATCATCTGCATATACTAATATTTTACAGTGCAATTCTTCTACCAGGTCATTAATAAATATATTAAAAAGAATAAAGCTCAATACTGCCCCCTTTGGTATGCCACTAGTAATGGTGATTCATTGATTCTATCAGAGCATGTACTATTTATAATTAGCCTCTACTTTCTATCACTAAGCCAGTTACTTACACACTAACACACATTCTCACCCAAACCAATCATTTCCATTTTATGTATCAACCTTTTATGTTGCACAATATCAAAAGCTTTGGAAATCTCCCCAAAATCTAATGACTCTCTTTGGTTCAGTCTAGAACTTATCTCTTCGTAGAAGCTGATCACATTCTTTTGACAGGGGGAACTGTTAACAGATAAGTGTACTGCAAAGAGGCATTGTTTTCCCCTCAATACCTAGGGGAGCAGGAGAGACACAGCCGCAAGACAACAAGAAGAATGAAGAACCTACTAAAGACTGTGTTGGGGTGGTGAGATTGCTTCTAATGATCTGTTTATTGATATGATAGGCTATAAGCAACTGATAGCTATTAGAGATGAGCGAACGTACTCGTCCGAGCTTGATATTCGTGCGAATATTAGGGTGTTCGGGATGCTCGTTACTCGTAACGAGTACCACGTGGTGTTCCGGTTACTTTCAGTTTCCTCTCTGAGACGTTAGCGCACTTTTCTGGCCAATTGAAAGACAGGGAAGGCATTACAACTTCCCCCTGTGACGTTCAAGCCCTATACCACCCCCCTGCTGTGAGTGGCTGGGAGATCTGATGTCACCCGAGTATAAAAGTCGGCCCCTCCCGCGGCTCGCCACACATGCCTTGTGAGTTAGCTGAGGGAAAGTACTATCGTGTTGGTGCTGCTGTAGGGAGAGCGTTAGGAGTCAGTGTAGGCTTCAAGAACCCCAACGGTCCTTCTCAGGGCCACATCTACCTGTGTGCAGGCTGCTGCTAGCAGTGTTTTTTTTTCCCAAAATCGGCAGTGCAGAGCATTGCACCCGGCATTAGGGACAGAAGTGGTGTATAGGCAGGGAGAGTGTTAGGAGTGAGTGTAGCCTTCAAGAACCTCAACGGTCCTTTCTAGGGCCAAATTTAACCGTGTGCAGTACTGTGCTGGCTGCTGTTAGCAGTGTTGCATATATTTTTTTTTTCTAAAAATCGTCTGTGCAGAGCATTGCACCCTCCATTGATACTACAGGGACAGAATTGTGTAGGCAGGGCCACAATACAGTTATTGTTCATTGAATATACGCAGTGGGTCCTTCCCTTTGCAAAAAAGGACAAAAAATTATATTTGGCCAGCCTGTGTCAGTCCTAAGGTCTCCGTGTACGTGTGTGCTGCGTGGACAATGTACAAAAATCAGACGCAACCAGCTACGGTTTACTGCAGGCTTGCGCCATTGTCTTTCCTGACTGGCAAATACCTGCTCTGCTAGAGTTAATAACTCTGCTACACTATAGTTGTGTGACACTTTTTGAGGGCCACACCACAGATATTAAACTTCTTGTTCATTGAATATACGCAGTGGGGGCTTCCCTTTGCAAAAAAGGAAAAGAAATTATATTTGGCCTGCCTGTGTCAGTCCTAAGGTCTCCGTGTACGTGTGTGCTGCGTGGACAACGTACAAAAATGAGACGCAACCAGCTACGGTTTACTGCAGGCTTGCGCCATTGTCTTTCCTGACTGGCAAATATCTGCTCTGCTAGAGTTAATAACTCTGCTACACTAAAGTTGTGTGTCACTTTTTCAGGGCCACACTACAGTTCTAAAAGTTATTGTTCATTGAATATACGCAGTGGGTGCTTCCCTTTGCTGAAAAGGACAAAAAATTATATTTGGCCTGCCTGTGTCAGTCCTAAGGTCTCCGTGTACGTGTGTGCTGCGTGGACAACGTACAAAAATCAGACGCAACCAGCTACGGTTTACTGCAGGCTTGCGCCATTGTCTTTCCTGACTGGCAAATACCTGCTCTCCTAGAGTTAATAACTCTGCTACACTAAAGTTGTGTGTCACTTTTTCAGGGCCACACTACAGTTCTAAAAGTTATTGTTCATTGAATATACGCAGTGGGTGCTTCCCTTTGCTAAAAAGGACAAAAAATTATATGTGGCCAGCCTGTGTCAGTCCTAAGGTCTCCGTGTACGTGTGTGCTGCGTGGACAACGTACAAAAATCAGACGCAACCAGCTACGGTTGAGTGTAGCCTTGCGCCAATTTCTTTCCTGCCTGGGAAATCAAATCACTGGTAATACAGCATGCTGAGGGGTAGGGGTAGGCCTAGAGGATGTGGACGCGGCCGAGGACGCGGAGGCCCAAGTCAGGGTGTGGGCAAAGGCCGAGCCAGTACGGTGGCCAGGGGTAGAGGCAGGGCCAGACCGAATAATCCACCAACTGGTTCCCAAAGCGCCCCCTCGCGCCATGCCACCCTGCACAGGTCAAGGTGCTCTACGGTGTGGCAGTTTTTCACAGAGACGCCTGACGACCGACGAACAGTGGTGTGCAACCTTTGCCGCGCCAAGATCAGCTGGGGAGGCACCACCAACAGCATGCGCAGGCATATGATGGCCAAGCACCCCACAAGGTGGGACGATGCCCGTTCACCGCCTCCGGTTTGCACCACTGCCTCTCCCCCTGTGCCCCAACCTGCCACTGAGATCCAACCCCCCTCTGAGGACACAGGCACTACCGTCTCCTGGCCTGCACCCACACCCTCACCTCCGCTGTCCTCGGCCCCATCCAGCAATGTCTCTCAGCGCAGCGTCCAGACGTCGCTAGTGCCACAGTTTGAGCGCAAGCGCAACTACGACGCCACGCACCCGCACGCTCAAGCGTTAAACGTGCATATTGCAAAATTGATCAGCCTAGAGATGCTGCCGTATAGGCTTGTGGAAACGGAGGCTTTCAAAAGCATGATGGCGGCGGCTGCCCCGCGCTACTCGGTTCCCAGTCGCCACTACTTTTCCCGATGTGCCGTCCCAGCCCTGCACGACCACGTCTCCCGCAACATTGTACGCGCCCTCACCAACGCGGTTACTGCCAAGGTCCACTTAACAACGGACACGTGGACAAGCACAGGCGGGCAGGGCCACTATATCTCCCTGACGGCACATTGGGTGAATTTAGTGGAGGCTGGGACAGAGTCAGAGCCTGCGACCGCTCACGTCCTACCCACCCCCAGAATTGCGGGCCACAGCTCGGTGGTGGTATCTGCGGCGGTGTATGCTTCCTCCACTAAAGCACCTTCCTCCTCCTCCAACACAACCTCTGTCTCGCAATCAAGATGTGTCAGCAGCACGTCGCCAGCAGTCGGTGTCACGCGGCGTGGCAGCACAGCGGTGGGCAAGCGTCAGCAGGCCGTGCTGAAACTACTCAGCTTAGGAGAGAAGAGGCACACGGCCCACGAACTGCTGCAGGGTCTGACAGAGCAGACCGACCGCTGGCTTGCGCCGCTGAGCCTCCAACCGGGCATGGTCGTGTGTGACAACGGCCGTAAGCTGGTGGCGGCTCTGCAGCTCGGCAGCCTCACGCACGTGCCATGCCTGGCCCATGTCTTTAATTTGGTGGTTCAGTGCTTTCTGAAAAGCTACCCCCACTTGTCATACCTGCTCGGAAAGGTGCGCCAGCTCTGCGCACATTTCCGCAAATCCCACACGCACGCTGCCACCCTGCGGACACTGCAACATCGGTTTAATCTGCCAGTGCACCGACTGCTGTGTGACGTGCCCACACAGTGGAACTCTACGCTCCACATGTTGGCCAGACTCTATGAGCAGCGTAGAGCTATAGTGGAATACGAACTCCAACTTGCGCGGCGCAGTGGGAGTCAGCCTCCTCAATTATTTACAGAAGAGTGGCCCTGGTTGGCAGCCATCTGCCAGGTCCTTGGAAAATTTGAGGAGTCTACCCAGGTGGTGAGCGGCGATGCTGCAATCATTAGCGTCACCATTCCTCTGCTATGCATCTTGAGAAGTTCCCTGCAAAGCATAAAGGTAGACGCTTTGCGCTCGGAAACAGAGCCGGGGGAAGACAGTATGTCGCTGGATAGTCAGAGCACCCGCCTGTCTATATCTCAGTGCGTTGAGGAGGAGGAGGAGGAGCATGAGGAGGATGAGGAGGAGGGGGAAGAGACAGCTTGGCCCACTGGTGAGGGTACACATGCTGCTGGGCTGTCATCCTTTCAGCGTGTATGGCCTGAGGAGGAGGAAGAGGAGGAGGAGGAGGATCCTGAAAGTGATCTTCCTAGTGAAGACAGCCAGGTACCCTGGCACACATGGCTGACTTCATGTTAGGATGCCTTTCTCGTGACCCTCGCGTTACACGCATTCTGGCCACTACGGATTACTGGGTGTACACACTGCTCGACCCACGCTATAAGGAGAACCTTCCCACTCTCATTCCCGAAGAGGAAAGGGGTTCGAGAGTGTTGCTATACCACAGGGCGCTGGTGGACAAACTGATGGTAAACTTCCCATCCGACAGCGCTAGTGGCAGAAGGCGCAGTTCCGAGGGCCAGGTAGCAGGGGAGGCGCAGAGATCAGGCAGCATGTACAGCGCAGGCAGGGGAACATTCTCCAAGGCCTTTGCCAGCTTTATGGCTCCCCAGCAAGACTGTGTCACCGCTCCCCAGTCAAGGCTGAGTCGGCGGGAGCACTGTAAAAGGATGGTGAGGGAGTACGTAGCCGATCGCACGACCGTCCTCCGTGACGCCTCTGCCCCCTACAACTACTGGGTGTCGAAGCTGGACACGTGGCCTGAACTCGCGCTGTATGCCCTGGAGGTGCTTGCTTGTCCTGCGGCTAGCGTCTTGTCAGAGGGGGTGTTTAGTGTGGCTGGGGGAATCATCACGGATAAGCGTACCCACCTGTCAAACGACAGTGCCAACAGGCTTACACTCATCAAGATGAACAAAGCCTGGATTTCCCCAGACTTCTCTTCTCCACCAGCGGACAGCAGCGATACCTAAGCAATACGTAGGCTGCACCCGCGGATGGAAGCTACGTTCTCTCTCACCATCCTAAACGGGGACATTTCTGCTTCATCAATCTGTGTCTAATATTCCTCCTCCTCCTCCTGCTCCTCCTCCTGAAACCTCACGTAATCACGCTGAACGGGCAATTTTTCTTAGGGCCACAAGGCTCACTCATAATTTTTCTAAACAATTTTTATATGTTTCAATGCTCTTAAAAGCGTTGAAACTTTAACTTGAACCAATTTTTCGTTAAACTGGGCTGCCTCCAGGCCTAGTTACCACTTAAGCCACATTAACCAAAGCGATTAATGGGTTTCACCTGCCATCTTGGTTGGGCATGGCCAATTTTTTGGATGTACATTAGTACTGTTGATACAGCAATTTTTGTGGGCCCTCGCCTACAGTGTAATCAAATGAATTTTTAGCCCACCTGCATTACAGCTGACGTTACATCCGCTGTGTTGGGCAATGCAATGGGATATTTTTGTGTATCGCCGGTGGGTTCCAGGGAGCCACCCATTCTGTAGGTGCACACGGAGTTTAACCTACATGTGTCCACTTGTAAAGAACCCCAGTCAGACTGGGGCATGCAGTGTGGGCCGAAGCCCACCTGTATTAAGCACGACATTACTACCTCAGCTGTGTTGGGCAATGCAATGGGATATTTCTATGTACCGCCGGTGGCTTCCTGGCACCCACCCATGCTGTGGGTCCACAGGGAATTATAAAAGCATCTGTGTCCACTTGTAAAGAACCCCAGTCTGACTGGGGCATGCAGTGTGGGCCGAAGCCCACCTGCATTAAGCACGACATTACTACCTCAGCTGTGTTGGGCAATGCAATGGGATATTTTTATGTACCGCCGGTGGGTTCCAGGGAGCCACCCATGCTGTAGGTGCACACGGAGTTTAACCTACATGTGTCCACTTGTAAAGAACCCCAGTCTGACTGGGGCATGCAGTGTGGGCCGAAGCCCACCTGTATTAAGCACGACATTACTACCTCAGCTGTGTTGGGCAATGCAATGGGATATTTCTATGTACCGCCGGTGGCTTCCTGGCACCCACCCATGCTGTGGGTCCACAGGGAATTATAAAAGCATCTGTGTCCACTTGTAAAGAACCCCAGTCTGACTGGGGCATGCAGTGTGGGCCGAAGCCCACCTGCATTAAGCACGACATTACTACCTCAGCTGTGTTGGGCAATGCAATGGGATATTTTTATGTACCGCCGGTGGCTTCCTGGCACTCACCCATGCTGTCGGTCCACAGGGACTTCACAATAGGGAGTTGTACCTGCCTGTGTCTATGAATTAAAAACCGCGGTATGACTGGGGCATGCAGACACCTTGACAGAATGAATAGTGTGTGGCACATAGGTTCCCCATTGCTATGCCCACGTGTGCAGCTCCTGATGGCGGTGGCACAGGATTATATTTCTCATTGCTTCTGTACAGCATTGTGGGCTATCGCCCCGCCCCTTTTAAAGAGGGTTGCTGCCTAGCCGTGCCAACCCTCTGCAGTGTGTGCCTGCGGTTCCTCGTCATGGCAGGCGCACTTATAAATAGACATGAGGGTGGTGTGGCATGAGGGCAGCTGAAGGCTGCGCAGGGACACTTTGGTGTGCGCTGTGGGGGGGGGGGGCAGCATGTAAACCAGGAGAAGTGGCAGCGGAGTGTCATGCAGGCAGTGATTGTGCTTTGTTGGAGGTAGTGTGGTGCTTAGCTAAGGTATCCATTGCTAATTAGGGCTTTTCAGAAGTAAAAGTTGTTGGGAGGGGGGGGGGGCCCACTCTTGCCGGTATTGTGGCTTAATAGTGGGACCTGTGAACTTGAGATGCAGCCCAACATGTAGCCCCTCGCCTGCCCTATCCGTTGCTGTGTCGTTCCCATCACTTTCTTGAATTGCCCAGATTTTCACACATGAAAACCTTAGCGAGCATCGGCGAAATACAAAAATGCTCGGGGCGCCCATTGACTTCAATGGGGTTCGTTACTCGAAACGAACCCTCGAGCATCGCGAAAATTTCGTCCCGAGTAACGAGCACCCGAGCATTTTGGTGCTCGCTCATCTCTAATCATTACTAAACACTGTCCTCGTAATGCTCCATATTTATCATCATACTATGTATTATATCCTCGCAGTTCCACGACATGACAACATCACAGCTTCACATACCGCAGATGACAGGGTAAATCATCAATTCAAGAGTCCTGCGTCATTGTAGATTCAATGTACTGTATGTGCAAAAAGACATATCCTATATAGTGTTGCTCAGCTTGATCAGCCAGGGAATAAAATCATCCTGATTTTTGCTAAATCAAATCAGTTCAGTCAAAAATTGAATTATCCATAATGGCTGCTAGAGGTCAGTGTGCAGCCAATCAGCAGGCCGAATGCCTTGCTAATGTCACTAAATGTGTCCTCCATCTTGCATATGGGTAACAGTTACATTGGATGCCTGTATTACATGACCTAGCTATATATAATATAGGCACAGTGTAACTAGTGACAAATTTACTTCCAGTTGAGCACAGGACAAAAAAGCTGCATCACATTTATATGCCTGTATAACACAAAGTCTTTGGCTAATAGGGGCAGATATTACACAGAGGATATATTGCTGCTGGTATAAAAGCTTGTATACCAGCATAGAACAGGTTTCTATGGAGAGCAGAGAAAGGTGCTGCATCATGTTTATATACCTATAGAAAACATGGTCTGTACATTGGGAGAGGGGATATTTCTGCTGCCGTCAACATATAGAGCAGCAAAATAGACAAACAAGATACTTTTTGGCACGGGGAATATTTCAGTTCTGTTTGTGGCCTCAGACGTCATTCAAAGTTGCCAATATTGCCACTACAAATTATTTGCAGACCTTGCATGCATGTACAGTGGGGTTTGGGAAAATTGGTGGTGGTGCTGCTGCTCTCCTCCTTCTGCTTCCAACATCTTTTCTCCTTATACTTCCCTCTAAATTAAAAATATATCAGTACAGAGGTATGTAGCTACAGCTCTCATGTTTCCACCAGGAGAACACTTTGCTCTCCAGCTGCTGTTAGTGATGGTGGTCATGCTGCTGTTCTCCTTCTACTGCTTCCGACATGTTTCCTTTTCCCAAACCAGAAATCTTTTAAAGCTCAATAAACATCTGTCGCACTACAACGTTCCCTTGGAGAAGGTCCGTGCTTGGCTGTTCTGTTCACCTGCTAGAATTTGCCCTTCGCAAAGTCCATAACATTGCTTTTAAAACAAGAACCTCCCCTGCTGTCTTGTGCAGTAAAATTTTACCTGCCTGTGTCTATGAATTAAAAACCGCGGTCTGACTGGGGCATGCAGACACCTTGACAGAATGAATAGTGTGTGGCAAATAGGTTCCCCATTGCTATGCCCACGTGTGCAGCTCCTGATGGCGGTGGCACAGGATTCTATTTCTCATTGCTTCTGTACAGCATTGTGGGCTATCGCCCCGCCCCTTTTAAAGAGGGTCGCTGCCTAGCCGTGCCAACCCTCTGCAGTGTGTGCCTGCGGTTCCTCGTCATGGCAGGCGCACTTATAAATAGACATGAGGGTGGTGTGGCATGAGGGCAGCTGAAGGCTGCGCAGGGACACTTTGGTGTGCGCTGTGGGGGGGAGGGGGGGGGGGGGGTTGGGCAGCATGTAACCCAGGAGAAGTGGCAGTGGAGTGTCATGCAGGCAGTGATTGTGCTTTGTTGGAGGTAGTGTGGTGCTTAGCTAAGGTATGCCATGCTAATGAGGGCTTTTCAGAAGTAAAAGTTTTTGGGAGGGGGGGGGGGCCCACTCTTGCCGCTATTGTGGCTTAATAGTGGGACCTGTGAACTTGAGATGCAGCCCAACATGTAGCCCCTCGCCTGCCCTATCCGTTGCTGTGTCGTTCCCATCACTTTCTTGAATTGCCCAGATTTTCACACAAGGAAACCTTAGCAAGCATCGGCGAAATACAAAAATGCTCGGGTCGCCCATTGACTTCAATGGGGTTCGTTACTCGAAACGAACCCTCGAGCATCGCGAAAAGTTCGTCCCGAATAACGAGCACCCGAGCATTTTGGTGCTCGCTCATCTCTAATAGCTATCAAAGGGAGAAAAATGTGGTATGAGGACATAGAAAAAGTAATATTGTAATAACTACTATGGTATATTCTAGACTTTTCTGTTGTTTCTATGCACATAAGATGTATCTGACACTATTGTAACTGGATACCGGAAAAGACCCAGTTGCATTCCCTCTCCTGTTTCTTCTCATAAAAAAGTGAAAGTAGAAGATTCTTCTCTTCCTGGCTTCTTTGTCTGATGTAGAGATAGTTTAAGCTAATAGAGAATTAAAACCTAATAATAATAATAATAATAATAATAATCTTTATTTGTATAGCGCCAACATATTCCGCAGCGCTTACATAGACAGGGGAAATACAGAGACAAAAGTACAAAAAATTACAGAACCACGGTTACAATCGTAATCAGCTGATGGAAACAATAGGGGTGAGGGTCCTGCTCCAACGAGCTTACATACTACAAGTAAGGGGGTGATACAGAAGGTAAAATGGCTGGAGGTGTGCACAGTATCGCGTGCTGGAGAGTGAGGGATGCTATATACAGACAACAGTCAGACATTTAGCTATGCGACGGCAGGATCAATATGACTACAGGAGCGGTTTATGATGGCTAGCAGGGATTGCAGTCAGTAGGTCAGGAAACATGTTATCAGGCGGAGTACAGAAGGGTTTGTTTAGGGAATGCGGTATGCATCCCTGAAGAGGTGCGTCTTTAGAGCACGCCTGAAGTTTTTCGAGTCCTGGATTGCCCGGATGTTCTTTGGTAGTGCGTTCCAGAGGACCGGTGCTGCTCTGGAGAAGTCTTGGAGGCGGGAGTGAGAAGTTCGAATTAGAGGGGTGTGCAGTCTAGTTTCGTTTGCCGAGCGGAGAGCCCGGGCTGGGTGATGGATTGAGATGAGGGAGGCGATATAGGGGGGCGCTGCGCTGTGGAGGGCTTTGTGGATGAAGGTAGTGAGTTTAAATTGAATTCTGTATTTAACTGGCAGCCAGTGCAGTGACTGGCACAGGGCAGAGGCATCTGAGTAGCGGCTGGACAGTAATATGAGCCTGGCTTCCGCATTCAGGATGGATTGTAGAGGGTAGAGTCTGGTGCAGGGGAGGCCGACCAGCAAGGAGTTGCAATAGTCGAGCCGTGAGTGGATGAGGGCAACAACAAGCGTTTTCAGCGTGTCTATGGTGAGAAAGGAGCGGATTCTTGAGATGTTCTTTAGGTGCAGCCGACATGTTCGGGCCACTGACTGGATGTAGGGAGTAAATGAGAGATCTGAGTCGAATATGACCCCAAGGCAGCGGGCATGTTGTCTAGGAGTTATGGTGACGCCACACACTGAGATGGAGATGTCAGGAGGAGGTCGGTTGGTGGAAGGAGGAAACACCAGTAAGTCAGTTTTAGAGAGGTTTAGTTTTAGGTAGAGAGAGGACATGGTGTTAGAGACAGCAGACAGACAGTTGGTGATGTTTTGGAGGAAAGGTGCAGAGATGTCACGGGAAGAGGTGTATAACTGGGTGTCATCAGCATAGAGGTGGTAATGGAGGCCAAAGTTCCTGATGGTTTGTCCAACAGGGGCTGTGTAGATAGAGAAAAGGAGGGGGCCAAGGACCGAGCCTTGGGGGACCCCAACAGCAAGGGGAAGAGAAGGAGAGGTAGAGCCAGCAAAGGAGACACTGAAAAAGCGGTCAGATAGGTAGGAGGAGAACCAGGAGAGAGCAGTGTCCTTTAGGCCGATGGAGTGAAGCATACTGAGGAGGAGTTTGTGGTCAACTGTGTCAAATGCTGCAGAGAGATCGAGGAGGATCAGTAGGGAGTAGTCACCCCTCGATTTGGCTGACAGTAGGTCGTTTGATAACCTTGTAAGGGCAGTTTCTGTGGAGTGTTGGGGTCGGAAGCCAGACTGTAGGGGGTCGAGGAGAGAGTTCTCTGATAGATAGCTTACAAGGCGGGAGTAAACCAGCCGTTCTAGTAATTTGGAGATGAAGGGGAGGTTTGAGATGGGTCGGTAATTGGCAACGTCAGTTGCGTCAAGAGTCGGCTTCTTTAGCAATGGGGATATGATGGCATGTTTGAAAGAAGAGGGAAAGATGCCAGAGGCCAGAGAGAGGTTGAATATAGTGGTGAGATGCGAGATGACCACTGGGGAGAGGGATCGGAGGAGGTGTGAGGGGAGAGGGTCGCTAGCGCAGGTGGTGGGGCGAGCAGAGAAGAGCAGTTTGGAGACTTCTTCCTCTGTTGCTGGTCTGAGTACAGACAGTGAGCAGGAGCTAGCTGCAGTGCTGACAAGACTAAGGTCAGGGCTAGTCTGGGGTTGGGAGGTTATTTCTTGACGGATGTCATCAATTTTCTTTTTGAAATAGGCAGCCAGTTTAACAGCACTGAGATCCGTCACCGGGGGCTGCGGTTTAGGGCTGAGAAGGGAGTGAAAAGTATCAAAGAGCTGTTTAGGGTTGTGCGATAGTGAGGAGACGAGAGAGGTAAAGTACACTTGTTTGGTGTGGTGGAGGGCGAAGTTGTAGGTTTTGAGCATGAATTTGTAGTGGAGAAAGTCTGCAGACGTTTGCGACTTCCTCCACAGCCGTTCGGCACTTCTAGAGCACCGCCGGATGAAGCGCGTTTGAGGTGTGAGCCAGGGTTGCCGTGGTCTACATCGGATGGCTCGGGTCCTGGGGGGCGCCGCTTCTTCCAGGGCATGTTTGAGAGCGGTGTTGTAGTGAGCGGCGGCCAGGTTGGGGCAGGAGAGGAGAGAGATGGGGGACAGAGAGGACTGTAGGGATTCAGCAAAGTCTTGTGTGTGGATGGCCTCTAAGTTCCTGTAGGTACGATAGGTAGGTGGGTGTGGAGAGATGTTAGGGAGTGTGACAGAGAAAGAGAGGATGTTATGATCTGAGAGTGGGAGAGGGGAGTTAGTGAAGTTGGAAGCAGAGCAAAGCCGGAGGAAGACCAGATCCAGAGTATAAGCCTGCCTACCTGGTATATAACCTTGCGGAATTCTTTTCTTTGTCACTCAGAGATTTCTAATTTGCCATATACTTCCCTCTGGGTCGTGGTGACACTAAAATAAATTTTAGTTCACTTCCTAAAGAAACCCTGGTGTCCTGTCAGATTTCGTATATCAGCATGAACTGACTTATCACACTGGTGGGTCCTGAGGGGCTTTCCTTGCTGTGACATCAAGGTTCCAAGACCCATTTAACATATCCTGACATCCAACGATTCCTTTCTGGCCTCTTTTGAATCCAAAAGCCACGTAACGTCACTAAGCAACAGAGCAGGAAAATGTAAAAAGAAAATGAAACTAGGGAGACTGCACATGACAGCGTGCGTGAGATACTCTGTCATGCGCAGTGTAAAATCAATGCCAAACGTGGCGATATGCCTACTCACTGTCTCACGTAGCGTTAAAATACTGCGTTTACCATATGTTCATGTGAGCTCAGCCTAAGCTACCACGGTTAGCAGCATCTTAGGGGTGACTTCTAGGTTGCAGATTCAATAAAAAGCCCAACTAAGTGCTGAGTATGCATTAGATGAGAAGTCTTATTTAATCCCTTCCTTTGTGGAAAAAGAAGACCTGCATGTGTGACAATCTAAGGGCAAATATGCTCTCTGTTTGATATGGGGGGCGGTGATAACATGGTTAGAGTCTGTTACCCTCCCTCATGAGGTGATCTGAAGCCTTGTGGCCCTTTTACACGGTACAATTATTGTGTAGAATCATTCAAATTCCCAAGTTCCTGTGGGAATTTAAATGATAATCGTTCCCTGTAAATGCTTGCAGCGGCTGAATGGGAGCTGTCCAGTTTCTGCATGCAGAAAACTGAATGATGCCCCATAAAGTGTAAACAGCAGTCATTTCCATTTGAACGACTGTCTGCCTACTATGAATGGAGGTGGCCGGGAGGAGAACGCTGTCTGGTGACCTCTGGCTCCATTCCAGCATCACTCTAAGCGATGCCAGCAATACTCGCTCGCACAGGAGTGAGCATCACTGGGGCGAATTGTCAAGCATTGTTTGCCTGACAGTTCATCCCCTCAAATGAATTTTACAGAGGAGACAATATCCATAAAGTTTTGTGAGGCGCACAAAATGCGCACAAAAATCCAGGCTGGTCCAAAGATATGGGGACACCTGAAAAAAATGAAAAACATTGTTTGGGAATGCCATCCTGTGTGTGGTATGTTGCTAAGGGAAAGGGGACAAATCTGTGTGAGGTGGTCTCTAACATGGCAGCCATTTTGAAAACCTCCATCTTGAATCCACGTTGATATCCACTTAAATGTGATGTACCTTTATTCCTGCAAAGTTATCATCAAACTTCTATTTGTTACACACACAGATACGGCTGTGAGATTAACAAACAAAGAGAGCACAAAGACAGTGCTGATCTCCAGGGAGCAAAGTACCAGAGGCATCGCAGTGGATTTCTATGGTCAGCATCCTAACAGAGCCTGGTCCACCACCTTGGTACAGCTGGAAAAGTGCTTGCCAAAATTCACCAAACAGGTTCTGTGTTGGACCTGCCAAAATGGTTGATGTAACAAAACGCCACACATGAAGTGAAAAAGGAAACATGGAGAAAGCAGAAGGAGAGCAGCAGTTCCACCACCACCAGTAGCAACAGTACCTTGAGGGTAGTGTGTTCTCCTCATGGAAACATTTGAGCTGTAGCTCCGTATGCCCATATTGATATAATTTTTATTTGGGGGAAGTATAAGGAGGAAACATGCACCACCAATTTCCCCAAACCACAGCTAGCTATGTATAGTCTGCAAATAATTCATATCGGTTCGACTGGTGACTTTGAAGGACGTCTGAGGTCACAAACAGAGATATATAATTGTCCCCACACCAAAGCTTATTTTGTCTGTCTGCTTTGTTGTTGATGCTCTCCCATAATTGTAAGGGAAATACTAAATATATGATTATTTAGATTTCATTCAGCCATTTTAATTACAATTTTGAGCCTTTGACCAGATTACACTAGGTAGGTGGCTAAGCCAGTTCCATGTGTCCATATATCACCCAGCTTGCGCATTCCACTCTGCTAACAATCTCAGGCTAAACACCCCTCTAATACGAACCTCACTTGCTCGTCTCCAGGAATTCTCTGGAGCAGCACCGATCCCCTGGAACGCACTACCTCAAAACATCCGAACGATCCCTGACGCACAGAGCCTCAGATGCACATTAAAAATACACCCCTTCAAAGAAGCATACCAAATCTCCTGATCTAATCCCCCACCCCCATAATATATTCCTATGACTCCCCACACCTTCCACTCTGTCTATCGTATACGTCCTTTTTCACCATACCTCCTTATCACCCACACCCTTTTTTCCCCTAATAACTGTATACCATATGTAATTGCCCATACTGTTTGTGCTCCCCCATGCTTTGAAAGCACTGCTTAATAAGTTGGTGCAATACAAATAAAGATTACCATTATATTATTTTATAATGTCTGACAACCAATGATTCTTTTCTGGCCTCTTTTGGATCTCACAGCCTCTCATGGTAAATTGTTGGGGTTTCCCATGAGGCACTAAAATTTCCTTTTTAAAAAAAATTACATACCTATACACAGAACTCTGCTGCCATCTAGTGGTATAATGACATTACAGGATATAACGGCTTCAGTGAGACACCTCTATTATCTGCTGTATGAGCTACAGACATCATCAAGTAGTTACCACAAACATAGCAACCTTCTTCAAATACACAAACATTGCTTCCATCAGTGTCTTGTTGTATCTACCACTAAGAGACCTGGGAAATAATCCACTGCGGCTGCAGGGGCTTCATATAGTAGTGTAATTAGACCTATGCACAGGACCTCACAGCATCTATACAGATTAGAGACTGCACAAAATTGCTGGGCCTTATTGCCCCCTGCCTCTCAGGGATGTTTGATCCCCTCCCATGAGTCGTGCTAAAGCCTTGTCCTAGGGTGGCAAACAAAACAAGAGTCAGCTGGCTTCTCCTTAGAGTACCTTCCAGAACTGTTCCTGAGCTCACAAGTCAGTACTCTCCTGCTAATGGCTCTTTCCACCAATTATAATGACTCAGAAGACCTTTTTACTAGCCGGCAGCCTATTTACTGCCCTTCTTGCATGTTTCCAGGAGACGGGGTGCATTTTATTTACACACCTGAAAAACGCAGCAAATATGAATGCAGTGACAAGATAGCACACTAAAAATAGCAAAAATTCTCTGCGCTCACGGATCCCAGGGATACACTATAGGACTCTAGGGTCCGTATAACACTTATATTATTATATTTTTACATGCAATGCTTTAAGAGGGCAAGCTTAGGAACTTGCCGAAACGCATTGCATGTAAAAATATAATAAAAGAAGTGTTATACGGACCCTAGAGTCCTATAGTGTATCCCTGGGATCCGTGAGCGTGGAGAATTTTTGCAATTTTTTTTGTGTGCTGCTTTGTATCATAGCCCGTGTGGGGCTGTATCCCGCAGTCAACTCTCCGGAATTCGGATTTGGAACCCAGGGTGGTTTACAGGCGATCATGGATATCGGGTGCCAGCGAAGCTCTTAGGTTGGGAGTCCCGCTGAGCACCAGGTGAGTATTGTCAATTATTCACCGATGTTTAAATCCCTAAAAATTATGAGGAGCTGACACCCAACTTTTGTGCAGTGACAAGATAGTTTATGCACCAAGATCGAGCCAAACGAGTGACTAATCCAGAAGAAAGGATGCGCTTGGACTTATGTTATGAGGACCTTGAAAACAGAAGTAGAAGGGCAAATATCAGGATTTGAGGCTTGCCCAACTCCATCACCAACTTAAAAGAAGCTTCTATCAACCCCTTTTTTAGCTTTTGGGGAGGCTCACACCAGAGTAATGTAACAGCATGTTATGATGTAAGCTCGCAGAATACAAGGTGAATGGAGTATATTGCTTTTTATTGATTCATTCCCACTTGCATACATATTTTGTATATAATATGCACATGAAATAAAACGCAGCATTTTGCCACACGATAGATAGAGCTCTATTGTTCCCTATTGGTGCATAATAAACGCTGTACATATGTGATTACAGCTGAGCGACAGAACTGAAAATAAAAAAAGATAATCATTTTGCAACCCACTCTTGTGAGCCCAGCCTTTCTCTCAGGTCGCTCAGAAATCCTTCCATATAAACAGGATCCACATCTTTAGTATACATGCTATCTCAGCTCCCACTCAGAATATGTCATGGTTATAATTGTATTCCACAATGTGAAGGGGTTTATCTTGCCCATTAAGAGATGTAAGGAGATCCATATCTAAAACTCTTCAGCACTTAGGTACTTTTATTCCCAGTATTTTTAGGTTTCACTCCTCAATTGCTCACTAAAAACCCCTTTGGGGTACGTAGGACTTTCTGATTCCGTTTTTAACCCCATTTTTGGTAGTCCACATGTCTTAGACTATGCATGACAGCATGCATGAGATACGCTGTCATGCGCAATGAAGTATCCCTGCCATAGACTTGCATTGTTTTACGTCTACACTCGTGTGAGCCTGCCCTATAGTGTATGAATGGACATAAGCACAAATTGTGGAGCAGTCAACCACAGCAGGGTAAAAGACCACTTGGTAATGTCCTAATATTGGCAGCAGTGCTATTCAACGGTTTCAGTTTCCTAAAATGGCAGAACTTTAACATTTTAAATTTGCAAGTCTTTGGAAAGTCCACTAATTACAAAACACCAAAGCAATTACTGTTCCCCACAATACACCATAATTGGGAAAGGCGCAAGAAACCGTTATCAGCTAATTAAAAGCATTGCCAACCTGTCTAACCAGAGATGGTCAGTCCGTCAGTTCCGGTTTCTCATGTGAGGGTATATGTATATATTGCCATATGTTTTTTATGCTTTATACCTATATGCAAGTTCTATTCAATTCCAAATGAGAAAAAACTTAATCTGTCGCCTTACATCAGATATTCCAAAGGCCTTGCAAGGCGAAGACAAAATGTATCTTGAACAAAATGTATCTTAAAACCCAGCAAAGGAAGAACCACATACAAGGACGCGTACTTGCCTGTTTTTCCAGAGGCGCCGTAGCAAGATATCAAGATGTTCAACTATGTACATAATTTTCACTGTCTCAGGCCGGAAATCCGGACTTCCCATATCTGGAGAATGCATGCTTGGCCGCTTTCTTAGAATTGAGTGGGTGATTCTTTGCACTGGAGTTAATTGAATACGTGATTTGCTGTACATAAGCCAGGGGCGCCATATCAAGATAACGACTGTTTTCACTGTCTCAGGCCGGAAATCCGGACTTCCCATATATGGTTATGAGCCCATCACCCATTGCTGGTGATGAGACAAAGGGTATAAGATCTCATGTAATCTGTAATAAAAAAGCGCAGTCATGTCCCGTGTGAGAAACTATACCAGACCTCCGTGTGGTGTCTCTTCTTACTGCCGGCAGTGGGGCAAGTGGGGTGGGCCTGATTGGTGCTGTACTTAGAATTACCCTGACAATTTGGCGCCCGAACGTGGGGCGGTAAAACACCGGAGCTTACAACGCATTCCACCCAGATCCACGCCACGGAAAAGCCGTCCTGCTGCAAACCGAGCCTGATCAACTCACAGAACTCCAGGTAAGACCAGCATTTATTTATGTTGTGTCTTACGCTGAGAGTCTTGCAGCAGGACTGACTATCTGTGGTTTGTGACCGGACGGGTTGGATTAAGAGTTCTACACGGTAACTCGTGTGGGCTTCGGGTTTGCCGTCATGGACCACTGACCGTGATATGCGCACCAATCACTCACCCAGAAACTAGTCTGTAGTCTATTTGTACTTTGAAGTTTTAACGTTTTAATAATAGTGGAGATTGTTGTATCTGCAGAAGAATTTTTTTCTCTTTCTTTTCATTTAGTCTCACAAGAGAAGGGACCCTCGGTTGTTTTTCCAGTATATAAGGGGCTAACAATTTGAAAATTAAGAGGGATGCATTTTGTGAGACAGGCTTCATAGGAGAAGGGACTCTCGGTTGTTTTGCCTTATATATGGGGCTAACGATTTGATTTCAGAGAGATGCATTCTGTGAGGCTGGTTCCATAGGAGAAGGGACCCTCGGTTGTTTTGCCGGTATATAAGGGTCTGACAATTTGAAGATTAAGAGGGATGCATTCTATGGAGCGTGTTATTATTATTGTTGTTGTTCTAATATGCGTAAGACCTTTTTAAAGAAGACCGAGCCCCTCAAGGGCTGCCGCCATGCGGATCAATTGATGGAGGAGAGACAGTAGGAGAGACAAGGGTCACAATTTGTAAAATGTAAGAAAACTTATGAAAATGTGTGACATCGACCCGCACGGTAGAATACAGCATGGTGTCTGGGATGAGGTCTTTAGGACCAAGAGGCGCCTTGAAAGACCAAGGTTTGCTAGAAAGTGCTGGAGTGAGAAGCAGAGAGACAGTCAGAGAAAGTATGTACACGTATTAAGAAAGTATCCGTAAGTGAAATGTTGAAAAGTACAGTAAGTGATCAAGAGGGCGTCAGGAGAGTGTCTATTAAAAGGTTACATTGGCAGTTAGGTAGGGAGAAAGTGCTGAAGGAACAAGCAAAGTCGAGAAGAAAGTTACAATGCATGTGATTTGTTGGCAGAGAGAAAGAAGAAAAGGTGTATAATACAAGATAGATAATAGATGTGTGTGTGTATATATATATATATATATATATATATATATATATATATATATATATACTGTATGTGCAAATAGTTAACTGAGCTTGTTTTTAGGGGAGAAGAGCTTGTTGACATGTAGCTGCAGTGTGTCTCGTTTTCAAGGTCAAGCGATAACAAAGCAGAGAAAATGAAATACTGACCCTGGATAATATCTTTGCTTGCTTAAAATGAATTGAAATGAATTTAATTAATTATACTGTCTTAGTAGGCAGGAAATATAGCAATTTCTAAGGTATATTCTTACTTATACAGGGGTTGAAAATGAATGTTGCAAGGTCCCAGCATATGTGTTATTTATGAGTTCAAATGCAGGGAATAGTTAAGCTAAAACAATTCAGTCTGTGTTTCATATTCGTAGAGAGATAAGAGATGTTTTGAAAAGGTGGGGGCTTTCAGACTTGACTCTCAGCTCAGGGTCAAATACAGAGAAAGAAAGACAAGGGGGGCTGAAAAATACCCACGCATTCTAAAATACTTCAGCGTTTAATACGGCATATAATAGTTTCAGTAAATAAGAAAGATAGAATGTCTCAGTCACTCAGCAATTTTTTTTCACATAATTTGTCATAGATAGCGCTCATTCACAATCTCATCTCAATAGAATCATGTACTTTATAAGATTATAGCACTCACCTCAATGTTTTCCAACTGATATATGTATGTTTGTCAAACTTTTTTTGTCTGTGCATCTGTATGGACTGGTACACCTTCAATAGGGGGTGACGGAGCAGACTTGAGCGCATGGATGGATGAGAGTTAGTGACCTGTGTTTGGGCTGTGATGAAATGTAAAATGTGTGATGCAGGTAATGACTGGGGATAAAAGTTCCCCCCCCCCCCCCCCCCATGCATGGGACTTTGCTTGTTTGAGATGTGGATGCTTAGACTGTACAGCTGAAATTAAGCTGAGAAGAAAGACGCAAGGAGCCAATATCGAAGGGGCGGAGCTAGATGATGTAATAGTACGTAGTAATGTTTCATCCCTCTTGTCCAAGGGAGGGGGTGAGGATCTTGAGCAGCTAGCAAAAGTTTTTGTTTTATTTTTTCTCCTGTCTCAAATTTGATAAGACATTGCAGGCAGGAACAGATTAATAATGAATTTGCTTAAAGGATCTCACATTTCCAATATTAATAGGTGTTTGTAGATTATTTTGCCCTGATGTAACTCATGTTTCTGTTATTGGTGCTAACATCTTACAGGCCTTATCTGCATCCATCAAATCTTTTTACAATGTTGTACTACCTTGAAACCGGGTACTATTGTTCCAATTACGTACCCGGGTTCAAAGGGGGGGAGGAGAAGGCATAGGTGATCTAGGTATTGCAAGTCAGCCATTTTTAAATTTTTTGCAAGCCATTTTTAAATTTTTAAATTTTTGGCAACAAGATTCTGATCTATTTCAAATAGAATATCAGCCTGATTGTCTAGCAGTGATGCAACAAGAAAATTTAAGTTTTAAAAAAAGGTTACTGAAAGCCCTTGCTAACAATGCATATTTTGAGTTGTTTTTTTATAGATGGTACCAGGGTGATTGACGACTCCACACTGGATATGCAGTGGTTAAACAACAAGATGTCCTAAAAGCAGAATGCTTCCGCATGTCGCAGTACAAGAAGCGGAACTAAAAGCCCTCGCTGAGGCGTGTAGAGTGGAGGAAGGTAAGACGGCAAACATTTACACTGACTCCCGGTATGCATTTGGCATAGCTCATGATTACAGCCCAATATGGAAGGCCAGACAGTTTTTTACCTCAGCAGGACAGCCAATTGAGAATGATGTAGCGGTGCAGAGCCTCACGGAGGCTCTACTTCTACCTGACAAAGTGGAAAGCTCACACCAATTCCTACACCAGAGAAGTGAGAGGTAACGCCATCACAGACCACACAGCAAAGGAAGCGGCCCTGAAGCCGTGGAAGAAAAGAAGAAAAGAAGAGTTTGATAAAAACTTGGACTTTGATATGAACTTGGACTTTGATAAAAACTTGGACTTTGATAAAAATTTGGACTTTGATAAAAACTTTGAACTTTGATATACTAAGGATTTTACAGTTACAAGCCAGCAAGGAAGAAAAGGAAACAATGGACTAAAAAGGGACGGTGTATGGCGAACAGTCAACAGAACTTGCTTACCATAGTCCCTGTGCCCCATGATGGCCCAGCTGATGCAAGAAAAGATGCACCTCTCAAAACAGCAATGATGTCGATGCTTGAACAAGGACGGGTGGCTCCTGGGTTTTCTGTAGCTGCTGCATCATTTGTCCAATTTTGCATGATCTTTGCCGTAAGCAACAGGGCAGAAGTAAATTTGCCACATCACACTTGCCTAGACCACTCTACCCATTTCAGGGATTGCAAATTGGCTACACTCAGCTCCCACTTGTTGGGAAGCATGAATATGTGCTTGTTGTTGTTGATGTTTTTCAGGTTGGAGAGACCTACTCTGTTACCAAAGTAAATAAGCAGGTAACCGCACAGAAGCTCATGAATGAGGTAATCTGCAGATACGGGGTACCGGAAGTGATTGAGTCAAACAAAGGTACACACTTCACAGGTGAAATAATGCAACACATCATGTCTGTTTTGGGTATATTCCAGGCTTTTCACACACCCTACCATCCGCGGAGTAGTGGGAAAATAGATACAAAAGGCAATGAAGAAAACGGGAAAATCTTGAATTGAGTGTCTTCTATTAGTTTTTCTTTTTCTTAGGAGGATACATGCCACAGTAGCTGAGTTTGGGGAATGATTTTCTTGTTAATTTTGTCATAGGCCTCCCCAAGGAATTGTTAATAATGCATTCTGCAGTCTCTGCCTTTCTCCCAGGTCCTACAGATCAGTGTCACAATCTGAAACCAGGTGACTGGGTCTATGTAAAAAAGTTTGAGCGAGAAACCCAGTTTAAAGGTCCCTACCAGATGTTGCTTACCACCTCAACTGCAGTCAAGCTCGAAGGAAAGCCCACTTGGATCCACACTTCGCACTGCAAAAACTAATGATCCTGCATATCTTTTACATGCTATAATGTGGTACAATTCCTCTAACACACACCTTTGACTACTGTACACTAGCCCCCTGTTACAGAACAAATTAATACAATGAAATGTGCAATATGAATCCTACACTGAGGGTGAGAAGTTGACGCTCCAGGTGGTAACTTTGATCCACATGTATACATAGATGCAATAGGAGTGCCAAGGGGGGTGCCAGATAAATTTAATTCTAGAGATCAGGTTAAAGCAGGGTTTGAGTCCTTATTTGTTATTGTCACTGTTAATAATAATGTAGATTGGATGAATTATATCTATTACAATCAGCAGAGGTTTGTAAACTACACTAGGGATGCTTTACAAGGGTTAGCGGACCAGTTAGGGCCCACTGCATCCATGGTGTTCCAAAATAGAGTGGCCCTGGATATGATTTTAGCAGAAAGAGGTGGGGTATGTAATTTCCTGTATGTGTATTATCCCTTTGATCAAAAAGAGTATGAGTAAGGGACTGGATAATGTGACCAACGTTTCCCTTGTTTGAAAAAGATGAAGAGCCAGTTCCGATAATGCCAACCACGTATGTTACCAAAAACATGGAGAAATGTACTAGTACTGCGCCGCCTCGATCTCATAAGATGGACTGTCAGTGGAATTCCCATCTGCCTAGGGATAGTGCAGAAGACCTTAGGTTCCGGCGAGGGCACACCCTGTGGGGTGTTAACTTGTACAGATAGAGGGTATGGATGCCCGGAAATAAGCCCAGGGAATCCATGGCCTCCTTCTGAGGTGAGGTAGGGATCCCCCCCTTCTAGGAGTAGGGACTTACGGGCAGTGGAGAAACCCTGATGCAAGGGAGAGGCGACCGAGGAAGAGTGCGAGGCCTGTTACTTGATCTCCATATTAACTTTTTTAGGGGGGTTTGTGAGGGTATATGTATATATTGCCATATGTTTTTTATGCTTTATACCTATATGCAAGTTCTATTCAATTCCAAATGAGAAAAAACTTAATCTGTCGCCTTACATCAGATATTCCAAAGGCCTTGCAAGGCGAAGACAAAATGTATCTTGAACAAAATGTATCTTAAAACCCAGCAAAGGAAGAACCACATACAAGGACGCGTACTTGCCTGTTTTTCCAGAGGCGCCGTAGCAAGATATCAAGATGTTCAACTATGTACATAATTTTCACTGTCTCAGGCCGGAAATCCGGACTTCCCATATCTGGAGAATGCATGCTTGGCCGCTTTCTTAGAATTGAGTGGGTGATTCTTTGCACTGGAGTTAATTGAATACGTGATTTGCTGTACATAAGCCAGAGGCGTCATATCAAGATAACGACTGTTTTCACTGTCTCAGGCCGGAAATCCGAACTTCCCATATATGGTTATGAGCCCATCACCCATTGCTGGTGATGAGACAAAGGGTATAAGATCTCATGTAATCTGTAATAAAAAAGCGCAGTCATGTCCCGTGTGAGAAACTATACCAGACCTCCGTGTGGTGTCTCTTCTTACCGCCGGCAGCGGGGCAAGTGGGGTGGGCCTGATTGGTGCTGTACTTAGAATTACCCTGACACTCAGCTAAATATTGTGTTTACTCTCTGATGGATGTAGCAACAACTAAAATATGTTCATTTTCAGTTGAACAGGTCAAACCTTCAACCACATCAGTGAGCCTAGAAAAATAAGGTTTTCAGAGAAATATCAATTGCATTCTCCATCTTGGTGTTGGCATTGAAAGGCATGGCAGGAGAGAAGTCCTACCATGCCTTATCGTAGTGATCTTCAGTCCTGCAGTGTAAGTCCCTCAGAGGGACTCTGATTGTGTAAAAAGAAGAGAAAAATAAAGTACAATAAACAAAAATGTAAAAAACCTTCAACCACATCAGCCAGCCTTGAAAAATTAGCTTTTCGGAGAAATATCAGTTTCATTCTCCATCTTGGTGTTGGCATTGAAATCATAGCTGCGGATCGACATGTTTCCATCAGGAGACTTATGTGAGAAAAGTCGGTGGGAAAGAAAATCTTAAAGGGGTTGTCCCGCGAAAGCAAGTGGGGTTATACACTTCTGTATGGCCATATTAATGCACTTTGTAATGTACATCGTGCATTAATTATGAGCCATACAGAAGTTATTCACTTACCTGTTCCATTGCTAGCGTCCCCGTCGCCATGGTGCCGTCTAATTTCAGCGTCTAATCACCCGATTAGACGCGCTTGCGCAGTCCGGTCTTCTCCCTTCTGAATGGGGCCGCTCGTGCTGGAGGGCTGCTCCTCGTAGCTCCGCCCTGTCACGTGTGCCGATTCCAGCCAATCAGGAGGCTGGAATCGGCAATGGAACGCACTGAGCCCACGGTGCACCATGGGAGAAGACCTGCGGTCCACCGTGGGTGAAGATCCCGGCGGCCATCTTCGCAAGGTAAGTAAGAAGTCACCGGAGCGCGGGGATTCGGGTAAGTGCTATCCGTTTTTTTTTTTTTAACCCCTGCATCGGGTTTGTCTCGCGCCAAACGGGGGGTTATTTTAAAAAAAAACAACCCGTTTCGGCGCGGGACAACCCCTTTAACTGCATCAAAAGAGAGACCCTTGTCATCGGCCATTCTTCTTGAAAGGCTGACTGCTTTATTATTTTTGTTTAGAGAAGCATAAAGTGTTACAATTTCATGTAGGCTCCTTTCTTTTTCCCTATTTTGTGTTTTTGACGGTTACACCTTTGTATGTCACTCAAGCTAAGGCTGTGTTCACATGTAGAATCTGCCATCGTATTTTCCTCATAAAATCTGCCTATAAAACTGGAGCAGAAATGTTAGACTATTCTGCCGTGGTTTTTGTCGCAGATCCACCCGCAGATTTCACCCTGTCAATAGGCAGAATCTGCATGCAGAATTTCTGAAGCGTTTATATGCATCATGGGAGTATAAGAAAACGCAGTGAATACGCATGTTACATATATGTTTTTTTTTTAAACTCGTTTTATTGACAAGTTAATAACATAACAAATACAGAAAAGAAAACAGTAACATTGTGCAGTACAAAGTCTTACATGTAACATAAGCCAATCGGGCTTGTACATTTCAGTTTGTGTCATATTTGGTGAATTTTCCCGGCCCTGAGCAAAGGGAGAGACAGTAGGCATACAGTATAATATCGTGTTGTAGGAGTAATAGAAAGGTGGGGAAAAGTAAGGGTAATGGGGGGTTCATGGGGGGAGGTATAGCTGTGCTAAAGCCCATTTAAAGCATAAGTCTGTTGTGACTTTTATCTTAGGCACTTGAATATGTACTTGCATCGGGATGTGCTAATCGACTGGGCGTGTTACGGTACGGGGCTAGGACCCTCCAAGTGTTTTATTTTATTTTCAGAGGGAGAAGGGAAGTGTGTGACGATATTCCGGGTGGCTGACCGTGCGCGGGGCCGAGTCCCCCTGTCTCACCGCAGTTCCTCGAGGGTTTTACTATCGCCTTTGTAGCGCTGATATTGCTAATGCGAGCGGCTGCGGGGGATACAAGGTCAACGAGGAGTCACACCACTGGCCCCACACCTTTTGAAATTTATCCGGGCATTTGCGGGCTTTGTAAATTATGTTGTTGTAGGGTATAATTGAGTTTGTGGTTTTCTTCCACATTGCCACGGTCGGGCCCCTCTGGTCCATCCATCTCATCGCGATGACCTTTCTGGCCATGAACAGTACCTCCCTTAGGAATACTCTGTGGTAATGTTGCCACTGCTCCTCATCGAGGATACCAAAAAGGCAGATTTCTGGTGTGACAGGGATTGGGATTTCAAGGACTGTGGATAACAGGTCTATGACTTCGTCCCAGTATGATCGGATCCGCGGGCAGTCCCAGATCATATGCCAAAAATCAGCGTACGAGCAGGTGCATCTGATACACTGTGTGGATGGAGTCCTGCCCATTTTATGTAGTCTCGCCGGGGTGAGGTAACATTGATGGACTATATAAAGTTGAGTCAACTTATTATTTGCTGAGGGGGAGACGGACAGCGGTGACTCCAGCACCTCTTGGAACGTCTCTTCCGTCAGCGTTGGGATCAGTGACTTTCACTTAGTCAAAGCGGGGGGGATTTCCCTTGTGGCTTTTGCAATTGTTAGATGGGAATATAATGTCGAGATAAGCCCGCGGGGCCCTTGCGATCTTAATATTCCAATTAGTGGGTAATGGGATATAGTGCTACTCGTGGGCGGAAATTGGGTCTGGAGCGCATGTCGGATTTGTAGGTATTTGTAGAAGTGAAGTCGAGGTATTTGGTATTGGGCCTGGAGCTGCTCAAAGGATAGCAGGATATTAGAGTTGTATAGGTCTCCTAATTGAGCTATCCCATGCTGTTCCCATACCTCTAGATCAGTTAGCAACCGCAGCTCACCCAGCCCAGGGTTTCTCCACAACGGCATGTCTGCGGCTATATCCGAGAATCCGCTCACCTCCCTTGCCTGGCGCCAGACCCGCATAGCCAGTCTATGTATAGGCAGTATTTTGCCCCTCACCGTGGCGGGGAGCTCCAGCAACGGCCAGAGGCTAGAGGTGTTCAGAGTCTGGGCCAGATGGGCCTCTGAATTGGGCAGTGGACCGTTTTCCAGCCAGCATTTTAAGTGTATCAATTGGCCGGCTAGGTAGTATAGCAGTAAGTCTGGGAGTGCCGACCCGGCTTCGTCCTTCGGCCGCTGTAGCGTGGAGAGTTTAAGTTTTGGGCGAGAGTTGCCCCATATGAAGGAGGTCATAAGGGAGTTCATCATTCGGAAAAATCTAGTCGGGACTGGAACGGAGATGTGCTGCAGGATGTATAGACACTTTGGTAAGACTATCATTTTAATCAGATTAATACGACCCGCAACCGACAAGGGTAGTGCTCCCCATACTTTAAATTTGGATCTATATAGGTCTATTAATGGATAAACATTCAGATCTAGGACTCTAGTAGTTGTATTGGTGATCTGAACTCCCAGGTATTTGAACTCTCTAGAGACTCGTAGTCCGCACAGTGAGTCCATTGATTGTAGGGGGTTTTGTGTGGATACTAACATCAAGGCGGACTTTGACCAATTTATCTGTAATCCTGAGAAGGATCCAAACGTGTTAATGACGTCTATGGCATGAGGCAAGGTAGTTGTTGGGTCTGCCATAAAGAGCATAAGGTCGTCAGCGTATAGCGCCACGCGGTCCTCCCGATTTCCGATTTGAATCCCGTGGTATAAGGGGCTTGCTCGGAGCATAAGGGCCAGCGGTTCCATAGCCAGGGCGAAGAGTAGCGGGGAGAGGGGGCACCCCTGTCTAGTACCTCTATACAGGGGAAAATACGTGGAGCTGGTGCCGTTCACGGAGATTGCTGCCAATGGTGTTTTGTAGATTATAGAGATCCACTGGATAAAGCGGTCTCCAAACCCAAATCTCCTCAGCACCTGGAGCAGGAAGGGCCACTCTATGGAATCGAAGGCCTTGGCTGCATCTAGTGAAGCCAGGGCCCAGTCCGCTTTATCTGTCGCTCCGATTTGCATTATTACCTGCACCCTGCGTAGGTTTTCTCTTGTAGATTTGCCCGGCATAAATCCAGTTTGGTCTGGATGTATCAGGTCTAGGATGACGCTATTGAGGCGTCGGGCAAGCATTTTTGTCAGGAGTTTATAGTCTGAATTAAGGAGGGATATGGGCCTATACGAGCCACATTCCAGGGCGTCTTTTCCTGGTTTTAGGATGAGTACAATTGTAGCCTCATAGAAGGATGGGGGTAATGTTTTATTGTTATAGGCAGCATTATAGGTCTCGAGCAGTGTGGGCAGGAGTATTTCTTGGTACTTTGCAAATACCTCTACTGGTAGGCCATCTGGGCCTGGGGCCTTACCGTTGGACATTTCCTGAAGAGCCTCCGAGAGTTCTGTCAGAGTAAATGGGGCATCTACTAGGGTCTGTTGGTCTTGAGAGAGTGTGGGAAAATTGAGGTTAGACAGGTAGCTTATTAGCTCTTGTTGTGTGGCATGGAGTCCAGTAGCGTAGAGGTCTCTATAAAAGCGTTGAAATCTTGCTCTTATTAAGTCTTTTTGGTGGAGTATCTCTCCTGTTTCCGACGCGATACGGAGTATCGACGGCGATGCCGAATTTTGATGCACCAGAGTGGCCAATAGGCTACTGGACTGATTGCCAAGTTCATAAAACCTCTGTTTAACAAAGAAGGAGGCTCTACGAGCCTTCTCTTGTAGGTGAGTTAAATATTGCCTGCCCTGCCGTAGCCACTGCTCTCTGCGTTCGTCGGTTGGGTCTGTAATGTAGTCTACCTCTAGACGCTCGTATTGGGACGCCATCTCGCGTTCCAGCCTAGAAGACTCCCTTTTAATATATGAGATGGACGATTTTAGAGCGCCTCGTAAAAAGGCCTTTAATGTCTCCCACAGCACCGCCGGGTCGGTATCTGGCTGATTTAGTTCTAGGAAAACAGAAAGTTGGTCGGGTACTCTATCGTTTGTACCGAATAGGTTTAACCAGAATGGGTGTACACGCCAGTTATGCCTATGGGCATGCGTGTCTGGCGTGGAAACTTCTACGAGTATAGGTGAATGGTCCGATATACCTCTGGTAAGGTATTTAATGTGTGCTATTGCAGTGCACAGTCTGGCATTACCAAGACAGTAATCTATTCGGGATAGAGCGTTCCTGCCGATAGAATGACACGAGTATTCACGTGTCGCCGGTTGTCTTACTCTCCACACGTCGCGCCAGCCGACCTCCTGTAGGAATTGCATCAGAGGCGAGGGGCTGGTTTGGGCTGGGTGAGCTGCAGGGGCGCCAAATCTGTCCAATTGGGGGTCCAGTATCAAATTTAAGTCGCCCATACATATTATGGAAGCGTTGGGGTACTGGGTGGCGAATTGGGCCGCCTGGTATAGGATTGCTATGTTGGCTGGTGGGGGGAGGTATAGCCCGATTATTACGTAGGGTTGGGATTCTATCCACGCCTGGATGAACAAAAATCTGCCCTCTGGGTCTCTGACTGTGCGTCCCGGCTCCCACCGCAGCCGCTTGTGGATCAGTATGGACACTCCTCTGGCATATGATGAGTAGGTTGAGTGCATAGCCCATTGAACCCATGGTTTTTGTAATAGTTTTGTTTTTTCAGAGATCATATGCGTCTCCTGGAAACACACTATGTGGGGGTTATGGTTCCTGACATATGAGAAAATCATAGAACGTTTTCTGGGGGCTCCCATTCCCCTCACGTTCCAGGAGAGTATGTTTATGTTGGCCATTTAACTCGAGTGTTTCTGTGGTTATGCGGGAGAGTGTACCCCACCGAACGAGGTCGAGCCCGCGCCCGGCCAGCCACCAGGTCCCCCCGAACAAGGGCCGAGGAGTGCATTCCCATGCTCTGATTAGAACAAATTCCGTGTGTTGCACTGCACAAACTTGTCCAAAACTTAACAATTGTAATTACATCAACAGCAAATTGCCTGGGTTTTACATACATCATAACGTTTAACATTACTTGAACGTGCGTGTGATAACGGGGAAGACTGTGCACCTAAAACGCGTTGGTATAACTGGGCACAGTCAGACAGATTAAATCTGCATAGAACTCTAGGCCCCCAATATCACAGGTACATTGACTTCTCTGCCCGACTATAGTATCTTATGCATACTTAGACCAGAACACATTTTAGTATGGCATACAGTAAATTCTATCTGTAGTCGTCCCCCCTTTCCTTTCAAAAACAAAAAAAGGGGGGAAGAACTCGAGGTCACATCTCTATATGGTAGTGTGTAGGGAAGTGGGAGGCCACCAGTGGGGAGCAGAGGGGAGAGCGGGGACAGGACGGGGCATACTCAAGCATGTCCCCACACTCTCTTGGGAGGCATGGAGAGACGCAACACCGACTACGGCCAAGCGCCTCAGGCTCCCCCCCCCCCCCCGGGGGCCGGGCCCTCCAGAAGGTCGTTGGCACCCCGGCGTCCAGAAGGACAGGGGAGTATAATAGCAAGGGGGGGGGAAGGAGAGAGCCAGACAGGAGTCAAATGCAGGTGTATACGTGTGGGTTCTTAGAGATTATATGAAGCAGTAGATCGACCAAGTCTGGACTCTCTTGGGGGGTCATGGAGGGATGTAATACTGACCACCGTCAAGTGTCTCAGGCTCCCCCCCCCCCCCCGGGGCTGAGCCCCCCAGAAGGTCGCCGGCACCCCGGCGCCCAAAAGGACAGGGGAGTATAACAGCGAGGGGGGGGGGGAAGGAGAGAGCCAGACAGGAGTCAAATGCAGGTATATACGTGTGGGTTCTTAGAAATTATGTGAAGTAGTAGATTGGCCAAGTTTGGAAGTCCAAGTCCATCGTCCCCCTCCCCCCCCCCCCCCCTCCCAGGGTAAACCTGTTCGATGATCATTGGCGTCTGGGTGATCTTGGCATGCGGTTAAGCCAATCCTCGGCTTCCTCTGGAGTGGAGAAGAAAGTAGTTCGTTCATTGTGGGCCACACGCAGGCGGGCCGGATACACCATAGAGTATGGTATGGCGGCCTCTCTCAGGCGGCGCTTGACTGCTACGAAGGATGCTCTGGTTTTCTGCAGGGCAGCCGAAAAATCTGGGAAAAGAGAAATGTTAGCGTTCTGGAACTGGAGGTTCTGTGCCCGCCTTGCGGCCTGAAGGGCTATATCTCGATCCTTGCTGCTCAGGAGTCTTGCCAGCATCGGTCTTGGGGGGGCTCCTGGAGGTAGGGGGCGGCCCGGGACCCTATGGGCCCGCTCGATGGCGAAGGCCGCTGTAAATTTGGCCTCTGGCAAAAGTTCTTTCAGCCATGTTTCCATAAATGAGCAGGGGTCTTGGCCCTCAGCGCGTTCCGGTAGTCCAATTATCCGAAGATTATTTCTGCGCAGTCTGTTTTCCAGATCATCCGCTCGCTGGAACCAGGTATTAGCTGCTTTGTCAAGTTCTGTAAGTTTATCTGGTATTGGCGCCATGGTGTCTTCGAGTTGCGATATACGTGTCTCGGCCTCCCCCACTCTGCTTCTGAGATTTTGCATGTCTTGCCGTATCAGACCTACATCTATTTTAACCTCCTCAATTTTCCCGGTTAAGGAGGTGGTGCTGGTCTGTATAGCCTCTAGGAGCTGCGCTGTGACTTGTCTGAGCGTTGGTTCTCTTTCTGTCTCTGGGGATGTTGCTGAGCCAGAGGCCCCGTTCGCGTCTTCATCTGGTCTGGGTGGTCGACGTGGGGTATCTGTTGTTGGATCGAGTGCGTAGGCCTTAAGGCGCTCTGTTATCGGTGGAGGGGTATTTCGGCTCATCCTGGACGATTTGCGGCTTCCCCGCCGACGGGAGGAGGACGGCGGTGGTATGTTTGCAGTCTTTATGCCCTGAGAGAGCTATGGAAAATTTCCTTGCTGACGAGGGTTTGAGATGTATAAATACACTCCGCTGCTGTGGAGCGAGCGGCTTGGGATAAAGAGGTTGTCAACCTGCTTGGTTTTGGCTGGTTTTCAGTTGTGTATTCAATATTTGCTCTTTATCGCGGTCGGGCTTGCCGTTGAGGGTCTCTTTGGGTTATATAGGCAACGGTTATAGTGGTCGGAGTTCACTTGGCGTTCTGTGTTTTGGTGGAGTGCCAGTGCCTCCCTGATCGTGCACCGGCACCTCTTTTGCCGAGAAAAGCACGGGTTGTGTGCCCGTTGCAATGGCGATGCGTTTACGGGTAGACGTTGTAGGCGGCCGCTTAGTGGTTGCCCGTACCAGGCTAGAGGATGTCTGGGCACGTGGGGTGTAGGTTGCCAGCAATGCTGGTTGTGGGTTAATTACCCACTTTAGTGTTATTGTCGCTGTGTGGAAGCTGGCAGGCCCCTTATATGATTTGGTGTCATACGCCCGTTCCGGGCTGCAGTAATATCCATGTGAAGGGGGTTCCCCTGTGCACTTTGTAATGGGCAGGTGCAGGTTGCTAGCAAGTCCCTGTTATGGGATGCCCACCCGTTTCAGGGGTATTCCCTTTATGGGGTGCCTGGCAGGCCCTTAGTGTGCCTCTCGTGCAGGGCTGCTGTTGGAGCTGGGGGGGAGGGGACGTATCCCTCTCGCTCCCTGGTGTCCAGGGGGGGCAATCTGGTGGAGTCTGCGGTGGCTCCTCTCTCTCCCCTCGGTGTCCCGCCGTCCCCCACCAGGGCCTCCCACGCCGGGCTGTCTGCTCCGGGATGCAGCGCCGGTCGAGCGGTGTCTATCCCCCACCGGGGCCCCGCCTCCCTCTTTACGCCGCGGGAGGTCTACGGATCCTCAGGGCCGTGATGCCGCGGCTCTCCGCTGGCTCCCGCCGCTCTCTTCCGCCTCCTGGGCTTTGCCGCTCACCTCTCCCGGGTCTTGATCCTCCCGCCGAGCCCCTCCTGTGTATCGGAGCTGCGGAGCGCGCGCCGTACCTTGCAGCCGGAAGTGCCGGCGCCGGGTCTCTGGCGGCAGGCCCGAAGTTGGTGTCTGCCGAATTTCGCCGCCGGGTACTCGCTGGAGCTCCCTCGGTCCTCCGCAGATGTTCCCCCGTGCCTGGGTGAGTTGTTCCGCAGGTTAATGGAGTCGGGCAGTCAGAATGGGTGCAGGATGGTGGGGATCTTCCCGGAGCTCAAGTTCCGTGCGACCTCACAGCATGGCTGCTGGACACGCCCCCCATGTTACATATATGTTAACGGTGCTTTCATGCGTGTTACCAGTAAAAGGGGTGTGTTTTATTATGAGTGTGAAAAAGCAGCAAACATACATGCAACACGCGTCTAAAAACACATACAGATGAAAAGCACACTCATACACGCAGTGAATATGATGTGTTTGTCACAGATGGAATGTGCAATCACCTGTGTGAATAAACCCTTACAATCATCTGTCTTCAATCATTTTAAAAAGCTTTTCTGCAACAAACTACAATCTGAGGGGAAACACACTCAGAATGGGCTTTTAAAAATATGGTGGATTACTCCTTCATCTAACTCGCCTGGTCAACGGGCCCCTGCGGTCTGTTCTGAACTGTTACATTCTAGATGGGGCTGAATTACTTGTTGCCCCACTCTCCCCAGATTCTGGATGTTCTTGTCAATGAGTACATTCAATCTGGGTTTCTGGTGTTTTTCAGACCCAACATTGTACTCTTATTTATATATTTGTATTTGCTTCATTGTTTCCCCCTTTGTTTATTATTATGCCCTCACTCCCTCACAGTTTACATTGTGTACATGATCTCATTCAGTCTCTCTTTTGGACTACATGCTGTATCTCTTTGGTATATATGCTACCTTAGCCCCAACTCAAATTATATCATGGTAATACATATCATGTATTCCACAATGTCAAGGGGTTTAATGTGCCCATCAAGAGGTGTAAGGATTTCCTACCGTACCTAAAATTTAGACCAAACATTATCTGCCTCCGGAGACCCATTTCTCCAACAGATTGGATCAGATACACGTTACATGCACCCCTTCTTATTTAAAAATATTACGTTGCTTTCAAGATGGTGGCTTTCACAATGGCCACCGTGTTGGACACTACCCGTCACAGATTTGTCTGCTTCTATTCAGTAACATGCCACACATGCATTGTCAACCATAGTTTTCCATTTATTTATGTGTCTCCATACCGTTGGACCTCCCTGTAAAACTCACTGTTTGCAGTATTTCTATTTACATGAGTGATTTTTCCCTCTCTGCGATGCTGCTGGACGGAAGACTCACAGGACGTCCCATTTCCGTGCAAGTTTCGCATGAGGGTAGTATATGCAAATGTGTAGGTTTCCCAAATAATAACACAGAAGGGGTGTCTGTCTGCTGTGCGATGCGAGACACATCAAAAATGTCAGGCGTGACTCTGTTCCTCCTGTATAAAAATGGCCTAGTAGGGAAACTATGATTTTAACCCCTTCCCTCCCCATGACGTAAGGGTATGTCATGAGAACGGGGTACTTCCCCCAAAATGACGTACCCTTACGTCATAGGGATAGCGAGAGATCATAACAAATCTCGCGCTATCCCGCAGCGGGAGCCGGCTGTCACAAGTAGGTGGCGTCCCGCTGCAACAGCGAAGGGCATCGGAGAAGCGCCCACCCGCTGTTAACCCCTTCCCTGTCGTGATCTAAGTAGAAGGTGTTCACAGAGGGAGTGCGTTCGCTCTGTGACTTCAGTGATATACTCGAGAGAGCCCGGCTGGTTGCTATGGTAACAGGACGTCAGATACCGGCGTCCTGTATTGCCATTGCCTAAGATCGCTATAATAAGCGATAAGGCATGGCAGGACAGAAGTCCTGCCATGCCTTATCGTAGCGATCTTCAGTCCTGCAGTGTAAGTCCCTCAAAGGGACACAGATTGTGTAAAAAAAAAAAAGAAAAAGAAAGTACAAAAAATAAAAATGTAAAAAAAAGTTAAATACCCTTTTTTATGCTTTTTCTCATAATAGCATAAAAAAATTAAAAAACCCCGCATATTTGGTATTGACGCATCTGTAACGACGCATACAATAAATTGAACATGTGTTTTATTCTGCACGGCAAAAAACATTAAAAAAAACACTAAAAGCTGAGGCAAAATGCTAATTTTTAGCATTTTGCCTCCCAAAAAAACACAATAAAAGTGATAAAAAAACGCATGTACCCCAAAATGGTACCAATAAAAACTACAGCTCATCTCGCAAAAAATAGGCCCTCATAGAGCTCCGTACACAGAACAATAAAAAAGTTATAGGACTTTGAATGCAGCGATTTAGAAAAAAATACTTTCCAAAAAAAGGGAGTGTATTGTGGAAAAGGGGAAAAACCTAAAAAAAAATATAAGAATTTTGGTATCGTTGTAACCGTACCGACCCGCAGCACAAAATGTAGAGTATCATTGATGCGTTTTCTATCCCTACGATCATAAAAAAAATAATAACGTTTTGCAATGTCGTCTGTATAACAAAAAATGGTACCAATAAAAACTACAGTTTGCCACGCAAAAAACAATCCCTTATACGGCCGTGTCGATGGAAAAGCAAAAAAGTTATGACTTTTAAAAAATGGAGATGACAAAATACTAAAAATTATTTGGTCCTCAACGCCAAAATAGGCCATGTCATTAAAGGGTTAATAACATTTTGCTGTTACATTTTCAAAACATAAATCCTTTAAGAACAGAAAACAAAACACTGATGTGAACGAGCTCTAAGCTAATTCATTCCATGCAGACCATGAAATAAGTCCTAACATCTATCTGCTCCATATATCTGAATATAAAATATTACTCCACTTTGTAAAGTTCCCACAGATCAAACAAGATGAAGGATTCAGTTCTCAAACTCCTGATCCCCAATGTATTTCTCCAGCTCTATACTTTCTATACACCAGTTTCTGTACATGTCCTCAGTCCATCTGTTACACTGTGCGGCTCTAGCACAATAATATGTCCCGGATTCATCATGTCTCGCTCCAGTGAGTTTTACATAAACTTCTGCCTTATTTGTGTCTCTTGTTATAGTTATACGTCCCTGAAGAGACTGGGAATAGTCGGTGCCACCTATGTAGTTTATTGCACCCAACCACTCCAGGCCTTTCCCTTCAGGTTGTCTGACCCAGCTTACACCATACATGTTAGTGCCATCAGTGAGGGAGGCACCGCTCACTTTACAGGTCTTCTCCAGAGTCTCTGTAGGTTTCACAGTCCCAGGACCAGACACCTCTAGTGAGATCTGTGCAGCGACACCTGGAAATAAACAGAAATTACTTCATTCTTTAATAAATCTGAAATCTACAATTATTACTAGAAGTTGTGATACTGGCAGGAAATCAGACTCACATTGTAGAGATGATATAACACAGAGTAACCAAAGGAGACTCTTCATGATTGGGCGGAGGGGATAGAAGAAGTCAGTTCCAGGTCTGGGTGAACAGTTCCTGATCGGTGGACACTTCTACTTCTCTACTTATACAGGAAGTTATTTACATACATTTACATACATCCTGCAGTGGAGACCCCCGACCTTTATTACCTGGAGGACATTGTAATATAACATTGGTGCTGAGCTACATTGAAGATTCATTTGTATATTTGCACATTTTCGTTCCTTGTTCTCTTAATGATGTTATTTTGCTAGAAAAAGGAATCGATCCCAGAACATCTTTCTTGGGTTTTCAGTAGTGTTCTTTCTGTAAAGCAAATCATATATATATATAAAACTCAAAATTTGTTTGTTCATGTTGCATAAAAATCCACAGTTCTGGTCTGATTTGAGTGAAATTTTGCATGAGGGTTCTCCAGCACCAGGCGGCAATTACTGATGTAATTAAAAATCGAAAACTCACCGAATTCCCCTGTAATTTTTGAGCCAATAGAAACCAATCATAGCTCAGCTTTCATTTCTTGTACTGCTGAGGAAAAATGAAAGCTGTGCTGTGATTGGTTGCCAAAGCTGAACTTTCAATTCTTACATAGCTGAAGTAAAATAAAAGCTGTGTTGTGATCGGTTGCTTTCCTTGCTATGACAACAAGGCTCCCAGACACATTTCTCAGTCTTAACCTCTCAAAAACTGACCTTCTCGTATTCCTGCCCTTTGTCAGCCGACCTCCCCCAATATCGCCATATCAGTACCTGGCACCATAATAACCCCCAGACAGCATGCCCGCTGTCTTGAAATCACACTGGATTTCAACCTCTCGTTTACCCCCCCCCCCCCCATCCAATCTGTGACCCTAACATTTCACCTGAACCTCATAAATATTGCCAAAATCTGGCCATTTCTCACCACAGACATGCTAAAGACGCTCGGGGTCACCCTCATCCATTCCCGACTCGACTACTGCAACTCACTGAGATAGGCCTTCCCCGCACCAGACTCTATCCCCTCCAATGCATATTTAATGCAGCAGCTAGACTCATCTTCCTATCCAGCTGCTTCTCAAACGCCCCTGCACTATGTCAGTCACTGCACTGGATGCCCATCCACTACAGAACCAAATTCAAACTCCTCACCCTCACCCACAAAGCTCTCCATGGTACAGCGCCCCTGTACATCGCTTCCCTCCTGTCCATATATCGCCCAGCCTGCGCGTTCTGCGCTGTATACCATATGTAATTGTCCATACTGTTTGTGCTCCCACATGCTTTGAAAGCACTGCTTAATAAGTTAGTGATATACAAATAAAGATTACCATTATATTATTTTATAATGTCTGACAACCAATGATTCTTTTCTGGCCTCTTTTGGATCTCACAGCCTCTCATGGTAAATTGTTGGGGTTTCCCATGAGGCACTAAAATTTCCTTTTACAAAAATTACATACCTATACACAGAACTCTGCTGCCATCTAGTGGTATAATGGCATTAAAGGATATAATGGCTTCAGTGAGAAACATCTATTATCTGCTGTATGAGCTACGGACATCAGCAAGTAGTTACCACAAATACAGCAACCTTGTTCAAATACACAAACATTGCTTCCATCAGCGTCTTGTTGTATCTACCACTAAGAGACCTGGGAAATAATCCACTGCTTCTGCAGGGGCTTCATATTGTAGTGTAATTAGACCTATGCACAGGACCTCACAGCATCTATACAGATTAGAGAATGCACAATATTGCTGGGCCTTATTGACCCCTGCCTCTCAGGAATGTTTGATCCTCTACCATGAGTCCTGCTAAAGCCTTGTCCTAGGGGGGCAAACAAAACAAGAGTCGGCTGGCTTCCCCTCAGAGTACCTTCCAGAACTGTCCCTGAGCTCACAAGCCAGTACTCTCCTGCTAATGGCTCCTTTCACTCAAGGATCCAATCATAATGACTCAGAAGACCTTTCTACTAGCCAGCAGCCTATTTACTGCCCTTTCTTGCATGTTTCCAGGAGACGGGGTGCATTCTATTTACACACCTGAAAAACGCAGCAAATATGAATGCAGTGACAAGATAGTTTATGCACCAAGAGCGGGCCAAATGGGTGACTAATCCACTAGAGTGGATGACCTTGGACTTATGTTATGAGGACCTTGAAAGCAGAAGTAGGAGGGCAAATATCAGGATTTGAGGCTTGTCCGACTCCATCACCAAATTAAAAGAAGCTTCTATCACCCCTTTTCAGCTTTTGGGGAGGCTCACACCAGAGTAATGTAACAGCATATTATGATGTAAGCTCGCAGAATACACGGTGAATGGAGTCAATGTAAGTACATTGATTTTTATTGATCCATTCCCACTTGCATATCTACATTATGTATAATATGCACATAAAATAGAACGCAGCATTTTGTATTTTTCCACACGATAGAGCTCTATTGTTCTCTATTGGTGCATAATAAACGCTGTACATATATGATTACAGCTGAGCGACAGAACTGGAAATAAAAAAAAGTAATCATTTTGCAACACACTCATGTGAGCCCAGCCTTTCTCTCAGGTCCCTCAGAAGTCCTTCCATATAAACCGGATCCACAGGGCCCTGTGAAGACCATCAAATCCTGATCTTCCAAGGGACGCCATCCTCAAGCTGTCTCTCTTTGGTATACATGCTATCTCAGCTCCCACTCAGAATATGTCATGGTTATAATTGTATTCCACAATGTCAAATGGTTTATCTTGCTTATCAAGAGATGTAAGGAGACCCATTACTTAAAGGAGATGTCTCGAGCAAGCAGTGAAATTTTTTTTTTGCCCAGTCCCCCTTATTAAGCATACATTACTAAGCCCCCCTGTAAATGACTTTTCTAGCTGGTTTGTACTTACAGTTCCAGCGTTTCAGCAACATATAAAAATTTTCCCAAGATGGCCGCTGGCTCTTTTCCCGTCGCTTGCTGCAGCCCGACGTGCGCGCTCCCGAGACGCTACCAGCTGTGTCTCCATGACAACCCGACGCCCCGCAGCCGCTGACCGGACCCCTGGATTGAACGCCGCCGACCACGGCACACAGTCACCCACCGCCAGGCAGCAGGTAACCGGCGCAGCCCCCGGCTCCCCAGCGCTAGACCCTAACAGACGAAGGCCCCTCGGCAGGCCCTGGAGCCCAGCGGTAGGCCCCGGAGCCCAACGCTAGGTTCCGGAGCCCAGGTGAAGGCCCCGTAGCCCAGGTGAAGGCCCCGGAGCCCAGCGCTAGGTTCCGGAGCCCAGCGCTAGGTTCCGGACCCTGGCGCTGGGCTCCGGGGCCTACCGCTGTGGCCCGGGACCTTCACCTGTTAGTGACCCATCACCCCCGACCCATCACTTACCTGGGCGGCTTCTCGGGACAGCTGGACGGCTGGGCGGCTTCTCGGGACGGCAGCTCCAGTTTCTGCACCTTCCTCTAACAGAGGATGGTACAGAATGGCCGCTCCAGCGTGCTCCCGAGCAGTGACAGCTCGTCTGCGCATGCGCAGAAGAGCTGTAGCGGGGAGCACACTGAAGCGGCTCGTGCTGAAAAGAGAAGACCGGACTGCGCAAGCGCGTCTAAAAAAGCAAGCTGCCAGCGAATTTAGACGGAACCATGGAGACGAGGACGCTAGCAACGGAGCAGGTAAGTGGAATAACTTCTGTATGGCTCATATTTAATGCACAATGTACATTACAAAGTGCATTAATATGGCCATACAGAAGTGTATAACCCCACTTGCTTTCGCGAGACCACCCCTTTAAACTCTTCAGCACTTTTATTCCCCGTATTTTTTAGGTTTCACTCCTCAACTGCTCCCTAAAAAAACCCTTTGAGGTACGTATGACTTTCTGATTCAGTTTTTAATCCGATTTTTGGTAGTCCAGATGTCTTATACTACGCATGACAGCATGCATGAGATACACTGTCATGCGCAATGAAAAATCCCTGCCATAGACTCGCATTGTTTTATGCCTGCACTCGTTTGAGCCTGCCCTAAAGTGTATGAACGGACATAAGCACAAATTGTGGAACAGTCAACCACAGACGGGTAAAAGACCACTTGGTAATATCCTAATATCGGCAGCAGTGCTATTCATCGGTTCCAGTTTCCTAAAATGGCAGAACTTTAACATTTTAAATTAAAATGCAGTAGTGTCAGAGCCAGGCTTTCACAGGATGTACAATGAAGACAGAAGTGGGATCAGGACCAGGAAGCAGGACCAAGAAACAACAAGGAGAGCTGCCGATCTGAGAACAGAAGGTCCTAGGTTTGAGTCCCGATAGTAACGCTCATGAAAGGCATCCAAGCCCCTCTAAAACTCTTTTATCAAATTCTTCATCACTACATTCACTGGCAAAGTGTTCCAGGGTCTCACTGCTCTAACACTAAAGAATCTAAAGAGTCGGTGTAGAAACCTATTTTCTTTTGGAGGTAAAGGATGCCCCCTTGTTACAGTCATGATCCTAGGAATAAAATGATTGTGGGAGAGATCTCTATATTGTTTTCTAAACTAAATAACCCCAATTTGATAATTTTTCTGGGTATTGCAGTCGATCCATTCTATTTATTAATTTAGTTGTTCGTCTTTAAAGCCCCGTCCTTCTTGAGTACTGGTGCCCAAAACTGTACACAGTACTTCATGTGAGGTCTGACCAGCGACTTGAAAAGAGGAAAAACAATGTCCTCTACATGTGCCCCATACCTCTTTCATGCACCCCATGACCCTATTTGCCTTTTTTTGCAGCTGTCTGACACTGGGTGTTCGAGTTAGGGCTCCCACCCACTAGCGTTTTTTTCTCCACTACGCTGCGAGAGTAAGTGAAAACTCTTGCAGAGCAGTTCGAGAAATCGCAGCGATACCGCTGCGACAGTCTTTTCAATGGGGCCAGCGGCAGCAGTGCTAGCCCCATTGAAAAGATATTGGGAATGCCGCAGACTTCTGCCACAGCTGTGACAGCTGTCACAGCTGTGGCAGGAGTTTCCTTCATCCCCGCGGGTACTGCGGGGATGAAGGAACCCTCCGTCACAGCTGTGACAGCTGTGGCAGAAGTCAGCAGCATGCTATCCCATTGAAAGCAGTGGTTTCTGACAAGCCCTGCAGAATGAATATCGGAGAAGGGCTTGAAATATAAGCCCTTCCCCGATAATCATAAAAAGTGGTTAAAAAAATAGTAAATAAGTTACTCACCTCGCCTGCTGTCAGCCGCGTCCTCCAGCTGGCTCTGCGACAGTCTTTTCAATGGGGCCAGCGGCAGCAGTGCTAGCCCCATTGAAAAGATATTGGGAATGCCGCAGACTTCTGCCACAGCTGTGACAGCTGTCACAGCTGTGGCAGGAGTTTCCTTCATCCCCGCGGGTACTGCGGGAATGAAGGAACCCTCCGTCACAGCTGTGACAGCTGTGGCAGAAGTCAGCAGCATGCTATCCCATTGAAAGCAGTGGTTTCTGACAAGCCCTGCCGAATGAATATCGGAGAAGGGCTTGAAATATAAGCCCTTCCCCGATAATCATAAAAAGTGGTTAAAAAAATAGTAAATAAGTTACTCACCTCGCCTGCTGTCAGCCGCGTCCTCCAGCTGGCTCCGCGGCACTGCTACTGAGCTCTTTCGGCAGACGGGGATTTAAAAATCCCCGCCTCCTGAAAGGGCTGTGCAGATTGGCTGAGGGCTCAGCCAATACCAGTTACTAATTCGCTATTGGCTGAGCGCTCAGCCAATGGCAGATAGCTCTTAGCTATTCATTCATGAATAGCTAAGATATTGCTATTCATGAATGAATAGCTAAGAGCTATCTGCCATTGGCTGAGCGCTCAGCCAATAGCTAAGCAGTAGCTGCTATTGGCTGAGCCCTCAGCCAATCTGCACAGCCCTTTCAGGAGGCGGGGATTTTTAAATTTCTGTGTGCTGAAAGAGCTCAGTAGCAGTGCCAGGGAGCCCGCCGAAGGACGCGGCTGACAGCAGGAGAGGTGAGTAACTTATTTATTATTTTTTTAACCACTTTTTTATGATTATCGGGGAATGGCTTATATTTCAAGCCCATCTCTGATAATCATTCTGCAGGGCTTGTCAGAAACCACTGCTTTCAATGGGATCGGCAGCAGTGCCGATCCCATTGAAAGCAATGGGATAGCATGCCGTTGACTTCTGCCACAGCTATCACAGCTGTCACAGCTGTGGCAGAAGTCAGTGGCATTCTTCATATCTTTTCAATGGGGCTAGCGCTGCTGCCACTGGCCCCATTGAAAAGACTGGCGATGTCGCAGCGATATCCCAGCGATTTTGGGATATCTGCCTGCGTTTTTCTCGCACTGCGATGTGAGACTTTAACTTTAGAATCGCATCGCAGTGGAGAAAAAAACGCCAGTGGGTGGGAGCCCTTAATCTTACAGTTAACTAAAATCCACAAGTCCTTTACCATATCAGTGTTTCCCAGTGGTTTCCCATTTAGTGTGGCATGTATATCCTCTGCTCTTGTGCATAACCTTACATTTATTGGTGTTAAACATCATTTGCCCAAGCGCCCAATTCATCCAGATACATTTGCAATCGTATTCTGTCCTTTCTTGTGTTAATTACTTTGCATAGTTTTGTATCATCTGCATATACTAATATTTTACAGTGCAATTCTTCTACCAGGTCATTAATAAATATATTAAAAAGAATAAAGCTCAATACTGCCCCCTTTGGTATGCCACTAGTAATGGTGATTCAGTGATTCTATCAGAGCATGTACCATTTATAACCAGCCTCTACTTTCTATCACTAAGCCAGTTACTTACACACTAACACACATGCTCACCCAAACCAATCATTTTCATTTTATGTACCAACCTTTTATGTTGCGCAGTATCAAAAGCTTTGGAAATCTCCACAAAATCTAATGACTCTCTTTGGTTCAGTCTAGAACTTATCTCTACGTAGAAGCTGTTCACATTCTTTTGACAGGGGGAACTGTTAACAGATAAGTGTACTGCAAAGAGGCATTGTTTTCCCCTCAATACCTAGGAGAGCAGGAGAGACATAGCTGCAAGACAACAAGAAGAATGAAGAATAGAGATGAGCGAGCACCAAAATGCTCGGGTGCTCGTTACTCGAGACGAATTTTTCGCGATGCTTGAGGGTTCGTTTCGAGTAACGAACCCCATTGAAGTCAATGGGCGACCCGAGCATTTTTGTATATTGCCCGATGCTCGCTAAGGTTTTCGTTTGTGAAAATCGGGGCAATTCAAGAAAGTGATGGGAACGACACAGAAACGGATAGGGCAGGCGAGGGGCTACATGTTGGGCTGCATCTCAAGTTCACAGGTCCCACTATTAAGCCACAATAGCAGCAAGAGTGCCCCCCCCCCCAACAACTTTAACATCTGAAAAGCCCTCATTAGCAATGCATACCTTAGCTAAGCACCACACTACCTCCAACAAAGCACAATCACTGCCTGCATGACACTCCGCTGCCACTTCTCCTGGGTTACATGCTGCCAAATCCCCCCCCCACACGACCCAGTGTCCACAGCGCACACCAAATTGTCCCTGCCCAGCCTTCAGCTGCCCTCATGCCACGCCACCCTCATGTCTATTTATAAGTACGTCTGCCACAGGAAAAGCAGGCACACACTGCAGAGGGTTGGCACGGCTAGGCAGCGACCCTCTTTAAAAGGGGCGGGGCGATAGCCCACAATGCTGAACAGAAGCAATGAGAAATCCAATCCTGTGCGACCTCCATCTGGAGTTGCACACGTGGGCATAGCAATGGGGAACCTATGTGCCACACACTATTCATTCTGTCAAGGTGTCTGCATGCCCCAGTCAGACCGCGGTTTTTTATATATAGTCACAGGCAGGTACAACTCCGCAATGGGAATTCCGTGTGCACCCACAGCATGGGTGGCTCCCTGGAACCCACCGGTGGTACATAAATATATCCCATTGCAGTGCCCAACACAGCTGATGTAGTAATGTCGTGCTTAATGCAGGTGGGCTTCGGCCCACACTGCATGCCCCAGTCAGACTGGGGTTCTTTTGAAGTGGAAACAGATGCATTTCCAACTCCCTGTGGACCCACAGCATGGGTGGCTCCCTGGAACCCACCGGCAGTACATAAAAATATCCCATTGCATTGCTCAACACAGCGGATGTAACGTCAGCTGTAATGCAGGTGGGCTAAAAATTCATTTGATTACACTGTAGGCGAGGGCCCACAAAAATTGCTGTATCAACAGTACTAATGAACCTCTGAAAAATTGCCCATGCCCAACCAAGAGGGCAGGTGAAACCCATTAATCGCTTTGGTTAATGTGGCTTAATTGGTAACTAGGCCTGGAGGCAGCCCAGTTAAAAAAAAAAATTGGTTCAGGTGAAAGTTTCAACGCTTTAATGAGCATTGAAACGTATAAAAATTGTTTAGAAAAATTATATGACTGAGCCTTGTGGGCCTAAGAAAAATTGCCCGTTCGGCGTGATAATGTGAGGTTTCAGGAGGAGGAGCAAGAGGAGGAGCAGGAATATTATACACAGATAGATGAAGCAACAAGGTCCCCGTTTTGGATGGTGATAGAGAACGATGCTTCCATCCGCGGGTGCAGCCTACGTATTGCTTAGGTATCGCTGCTGTCCGCTGGTGGAGAAGAGAAGTCTGGGGAAATCCAGGCTTTGTTCATCTTGATGAGTGTAAGCCTGTCAGCACTGTCGGTTGACAGGTGGGTACGCTTATCCGTGATGATTCCCCCAGCCACACTAAACACACTCTCTAACAAGACGCTAGCCACAGGACAAGCAAGCACCTCCAGGGCATAGAGCGCGAGTTCAGGCCACGTGTCCAGCTTCAACACCCAGTAGTTGTAGGGGGCAGAGGCGTCACCGAGGACGGTCGTGCGATCGGCTACGTACTCCCTCACCATCCTTTTACAGTGCTCCCGCCGACTCAGCCTTGACTGGGGAGCAGTGACACAGTCTTGCTGGGGAGCCATAAAGCTGTCAAGGGCCTTAGAGAGTGTTCCCCTGCCTGTGCTGTACATGCTGCCTGATATCCGCGCCTCCCCTGCTACCTGGCCCTCAGAACTGCGCCTTCGGCCACTAGCGGTGTCGGATGGGAAGTTTACCATCAGTTTGTCCACCAGCGCTCTGTGGTATAGCATCATTCTCAAACCCCTTTCCTCTTCGGGAATGAGAGTGTAAAGGCTCTCCTTATACCGTGGATCGAGCAGTGTGTACACCCAGTAATCCGTAGTGGCCAGAATGCGTGTAACGCGAGGGTCACGAGAAAGGCATCCTAACATGAAGTCAGCCTTGTGTGCCAGGGTACCTGTACACAACACATGGCTGTCCTCACTCGGAAGATCACTTTCAGGATCCTCCTCCTCCTCTGGCCATACACGCTGAAAGGATGACAGGCACGCTGCATCTGTACCCTCAGCAGTGGGCCAAGCTGTCTCTTCCCCCTCCTCCTCATGCTCCTCCCCCTCCTACTCAACGCTCTGAGATATAGACATGAGGTTGCTCTGACTATCCAGCGACATACTGTCTTCCCCCGCCTCCGTTTCTGATTCCAAAGCGTCTGCTTTTATGCTTTGCAGGGAACTTCTCAAGAGGCATAGCAGAGGAATGGTGACGCCAATGATTGCAGCATCCCCGCTCACCATCTGGGTAGACTCCTCAAATTTTCCAAGGACCTGGCAGATGGCTGCCAACCAGGCCCACTCTTCTGTAAATAATTGAGGAGGCTGACTCCCACTGCGCCGCGCAAGTTGGAGTTGGTATTCCACTATAGCTCTACGCTGCTCATAGAGTCTGGCCAACATGTGGAGCGTAGAGTTCCACTGTGTGGGCACGTCGCACAGCAGTCGGTGCACTGGCAGATTAAACCGATGTTGCAGGGTCCGCAGGGTGGCACCGTGCGTGTGGGATTTGCGGAAATGTGCGCAGAGCTGGCGCACCTTTCCGAGCAGGTATGACAAGTGGGGGTAGCTTTTCAGAAAGCGCTGAACCACCAAATTAAAGACATGGGCCAGGCATGGCACGTGCGTGAGGCTGCTGAGCTGCAGAGCCGCCACCGGGTTACGACCGTTGTCACACACGACCATGCTCAGCGGTGAAAGCCAGCAGTCGGTCTGCTCTGTCAGACCCTGCAGCAGTTCGTGGGCCATGTGGCTCTTCTTTCCTAAGCTGAGTAGTTTCAGCACGGCCTGCTGACGCTTGCCCACTGCTGTGCTGCCACGCCGCGTCACACCGAGTGCTGGCGACATGCTGCTGCTGCTGACACATCTTGATTGCGAGACAGAGGTTGCGTAGGAGGAGGAGGGTGCTTTAGTGGAGGAAGCATACACCGCCGCAGATACCAGCACCGAGCTGGGGCCCGCAATTCTGGGGGTGGGTAGGACGTGAGCGGTCCCAGGCTCTGACTCTGTCCCAGCCTCCACTAAATTCACCCAATGTGCCGTCAGGGAGATATAGTGGCCCTGCCCGCCTGTGCTTGTCCACGTGTCTGTTGTTAAGTGGAGCTTGGCAGTAACCGCGTTGGTGAGTGCGCGTACAATGTTGCGGGAGACGTGGTCGTGCAGGCCTGGGACGGCACATCGGGAAAAGTAGTGGCGACTGGGAACCGAGTAGCGCGGGGCCGCCGCCGCCATCATGCTTTTGAAAGCCTCCATTTCCACAAGCCTATACGGCAGCATCTCCAGGCTGATCAATTTGGCAATGTGCACGTTTAACGCTTGAGCGTGCGGGTGCGTGGCGGCGTACTTGCGCTTGCGCTCAAACAGTTGCGCTAGCGACGTCTGGACGCTGCGCTGAGAGACATTGCTGGATGGGGCCGAGGACAGCGGAGGTGAGGGTGTGGGTGCAGGCCGGTAGGCACTTGTGCCTGTGTCCTCAGAGGGGGGTTGGATCTCAGTGGCAGGTTGGGGCGCAGGGGGAGAGGCAGTGGTGCAAACCGCAGGCGGTGAACGGCCTTCGTCCTACCTTGTGGGGTGCTTGGCCATTATATGCCTGCGCATGCTGGTGGTGGTGGCTCCCCAGCTGATCTTGGCGCGACAAAGGTTGCACACCACTGTTCGTCGGTCGTCAGGCATCTCTGTGAAAAACTGCCACACCTTAGAGCACCTTGGCCTCTGCAGGGTGGCATGGCGCGAGGGGGCGCTTTGGAAAACAGTTGGTGGATTATTCGGTCTGGCCCCGTCTCAACCCCTGGCCACCGCACTGGCTCGGCCTGTGCCCACAGCCTGACTTGGGCCTCCGCATCCTCGCCCGTGTCCATGTCCTCTAAGCCTACCCCTACCCCTCAGCATGCTGTATTACCAGTAGTGCAGAAACAGAATGCTGTAATTAAATGTGCCGCTTATTGGCCTGTGGTTGGAGGCTGACTTCGCTTACGGAACGCACAGCAGAGGCAGGAAAGAATTTTGCGCAAGCCTGCTGTAACACTTAGCTGGCTGCGTATGAATTAGGACAACTACCTCCAGCAGAGACCCAGTACACGTTTAACGCTTGAGCGTGCGGGTGCGTGGCGGCGTACTTGCGCTTGCGCTCAAACAGTGGTGCTAGCGTCGTCTGGACGCTATGCTGAGAGACATTGCTGGATGGGGCCGAGGACAGCGGAGGTGAGGGTGTGGGTGCAGGCCCGGAGACGGTAGTGCCTGTGTCCTCAGAGGGGGGTTGGATCTCAGTGGCAGGTTGGGGCGCAGGGGGAGAGGCAGTGGTGCAAACCGCAGGCGGTGAACGGCCTTCATCCTACCTTGTGGGGTGCTTGGCCATTATATGCCTGCGCATGCTGGTGGTGGTGGCTCCCCAGCTGATCTTGGCGCGACAAAGGTTGCACACCACTGTTCGTCGGTCGTCAGGCGTCTCTGTGAAAAACTGCCACACCAAAGAGCACCTTGACCTCTGCAGGGTGGCATGGCACGAGGGGGCGCTTTGGGAACCAGTTGGTGGGTTATTCGGTCTGGCCCTGCCTCTACCCCTGGACACCGCAGTGGCTCGGCCTGTGCCCACACCCTGACTTGGGCCTCCGCGTTCTCGCCCATGTTCACGTCCTATAGGCCTACCCCTACCCCTCAGCATGGTGTATTAGCAGTAGTGCAGAAACAGAACGCTGTAATTAAATGTGCCGCTTATTGGCCTGTGGTTGGAGGCTGACTTCGTTTACGGAACGCCAGGAAATAATTAGGCGCAAGCCTGCTGTAACACTTAGCTGGCTGCGTATTTATTTGGAGAAATAGTACCCCCAGCAGACACGGACCCAGAACACTGAGCAGAGTGACAGGCAGGCCAAATAGATTTTTTTTAAATCTTTTTTTCAAAAGGACCACTGCGTATATTCAATCTAATATGTCTTCTGGCCCTGCCTACACAATTCTGTCCCTGATGTGTGTGTCACGGAACTGCAGTGTTGCAGTGTTATTAATTGCAACAGACCGGTGATTTCAGAGCCAGGAAATAATTTGGCGCAAGCCTGCTGTAACACTTAGCTGGCTGCGTATTTATTTGGAGAACTACTACCCCCAGCAGACACGGAGCCAGAACACTGAGCAGAGTGACAGGCAGGCCAAATAGATTTTTTTCCAATATTTTTTTCAAAAGGACCACTGCGTATATTCAATCTATAATATATGTCTTCTGGCCCTGCCTACACAATTCTGTCCCTGATGTGTGTGTCACGGAACTGCAGTGTTGCACTGTTATTAACTGCAACAGACCGGTGATTTCAGAGCCAGGAAATAACTTGGCGCAAGCCTGCTGTAACACTTAGCTGGCTGCGTATTTATTTGGAGAACTACTACCCCCCAGCAGACACGGACCCAGAACACTGAGCAGAGTGACAGGCAGGCCAAATAGATTTTTTTCCAATATTTTTTTCAAAAGGACCACTGCGTATATTCAATCTATAATATATGTCTTCTGGCCCTGCCTACACAATTCTATCCCTGTAGTATTACTGCAGGGCGCAATGCTCTGCACGGCCGACATACCAAAAAAAAAAAAAATGTTCAACACTGCTAAAAGCCCACTCCACAGTACTGCACACGGTTAGATGTGGCCCTAAGAAGGACCGTTGGGGTTCTTGAAGCCTACAATAACTCCTAACGCTCTCCCTGCCTCCACACTTCTGTCCCTGTAGTATTACTGCAGGGCGCAATGCTCTGCACGGCCGACATACCAAAAAAAAAAAAAATGTTCAACACTGCTAAAAGCCCACTCCACAGTACTGCACACGGTTAGATGTGGCCCTAAGAAGGACCGTTGGGGTTCTTGAAGCCTACAATAACTCCTAACGCTCTCCCTGCCTCCACACTTCTGTCCCTGTAGTATTACTGCAGGGCGCAATGCTCTGCACGGCCGATATACCAAAAAAAAAAAAAGTGCAACACTGCTAACAGCAGCCTCCACAGTACTGCACACGGTTAGATGTGGCCCTAAGAAGGACCGTTGGGTTTCTTGAAGCCTACACTAACTCCTAACACTCTCCCTACAGCAGCTCCAGCACAATAGCACTTTCCCTCAGCTAAGTCACAACGCATCTGAGGCGAGCCGCGGGAGAGGACGATTTTTATACTCGGGTGACACCTGATCTCCCCAGCCACTCACTGCAGGGGGGTGGTATAGTGCTTGAACGTCGCAGGGGGAAGGTGTAATGCCTTCCCTGTCTTTCAATTGGCCAGAAAAGCGCGCTAACGTCTCAGAGAGGAAAGTGAAAGTAACTCGAACATCGCGTGGTACTCGTTACGAGTAACGAGCATCTCGAACACGCTAATACTCGAACGAGTATCAAGCTCAGACGAGTACGTTCGCTCATCTCTAATGAAGAACCTACTAAAGACTGTGTTGGGGTGGTGAGATTGCTTCTAATGATCTGTTTATTGATATGATAGGCTATAAGCAACTTATAGCTATCAAAGGGAGAAAATGTGGTATGAGGACATAGAAAAAGTAATATTGTAATAACTACTATGGTATATTCTAGACTTTTCTGTTGTTTCTATGCACATAAGTTGTAACTGACACTATTGTAACTGGATACAGGAAAAGCCCCAGTTGCATTCCCTCTCCTGTTTCTTCTCATAAAAAAGTGAAAGTAGAAGATTCTTCTCTTCCTGGATTCTTTGTCTGATGTAGAGATAGTTTAAGCCAATAGAGAATTAAAACCTAATAAGCCTGCCTACCTGGTATATAACCTTGCGTAATTCTTTTCTTTGTCACTCAGAGATTTCTAATTTGCCATATACTTCCCTCTGGGTCGTGCTGACACTAAAATAAATTTTAGTTCACTTCCTAAAGAAATCCTGGTGTCCTGTCAGATTCCGTATATCAGCATGAACTGACTTATCACACTGGTGGGTCCTGAGGGGCTTTCCTTGCTGTGACATCAAGGTTCCAAGACCCATTTAACATATCCTGACATCCAACGATTCCTTTCTGGCCTCTTTTGAATACAAAAGCCACATAACGTCACTAAGCAACAGAGCAGGAAAATGTAAAAAGAAAATGAAACTAGGGAGACTGCACATGACAGCGTGCGTGAGATACTCTGTCATGCACAGTGTAAAATCAATGCCATACGTGGCGATATGCCTACTCACTGTCTCACGTAGCGTTAAAATACTGCGTTATACATGCAGCATTTTACCATATGTTCATGTGAGCTCAGCCTAAGCTACCACGGTTAGCAGCATCTTAGGGGTAACTTCTAGGTTGCAGATTCAATAAAAGGCCCAACTAAGTGCTGAATATGCATTAGATGAGCAAGTCTTATTTAATCCCTTCCTTTGTGGAAAAAGAAGACCTGCATGTGTGACAATCTAAGGGCAAATATGCTCTCTGTTTGATATGGGGGTGGGGGTGTGATAACATGGTTAGAGTCTGTTACCCTCCCTCATGAGGTGATCTGAAGCCTTGTGGCCCTTTTACACAGTACAATTATTGTGTAGATTCAGTCAAATTCCCAAGTTCCTGTGGGAATTTAAATGATAATCGTTCCCTGTAAATGCTTGCAGCGGCTGAATGGGAGCTGTCCAGTTTCTGCATGCAGAAAACTGAATGATGCACCATAAAGTGTAAACAGCAGTCATTTCCATTTGAACGACTGTCTGCCTACTATGAATGGAGGTGGCCGGGAGGAGAACGCTGTCTGGTGACCTCTGGCTCCATTCCAGCATCACTCTAAGCGATGCCAGCAATACTCGCTCACACAGGAGTGAGCATCACTGGGGCGAACTGTCAGACATCGTTTGCCTGACAGTTCATCCACTCTAAAATGAATTTTACAGAGGAGACAATATCCATAAAGTTTTGTGAGGCTCACAAAATGCGCACAAAAATCCAGGCTGGTCCAAAGATATGGGGACACCTGAAAAAAATGAAAAACATTGTTTGGGAAAGCCATCCTGTGTGTGGCATGTTGCTAAGGGAAAGGGGACAAATCTGTGTGAGGTGGTCTCTAACATGGCAGCCATTTTGAAAACCTCCATCTTGAATCCACGTTGATATCCACTTAAATGTGATGTACCTTTATTCCTGCAAAGTTATTATCAAACTTCTATTTGTTACACACACAGATACGGCTGTGAGCTTAACAAACAAAGAGAGCACAAAGACAGTGCTGATCTCCAGGGAGCAAAGTACCAGAGGCATCGCAGTGGATTTCTATGGTCAGCATCCTAACAGACCCTGGTCCACCACCTTGGTACAGCTGGAAAAGTGCTAGCCAAAATTTGCCAAACAGGTTCTGTGTTGGACCTGCCAAAATGGTTGATGTAACAAAACGCCACACATGAAGCGAAAAAGGAAACATGGAGAAAGCAGAAGGAGAGCAGCAGTTCCACCACCACCAGTAGCAACAGTACTTTGAGGGTAGTGTGTTCTCCTCAAGGAAACATTTGAGCTGTAGCTCCGTATGCCCATATTGATATAATTTTTATTTGGGGGAAGTATAAGGAGGAAACATGCACCACCAATTTCCCCAAACCACAGCTACCCTGTTTCCCCGAAAATAAGACGCGTCTTATATTAATTTTTGCTCCCAAATATGCGCTACGTCTTATTTTCAGGGGGTGTCTTATTTCGCCGCGGCAAATCCGTCTGTGGCCGCTAATCCCTCAATTGGCCAGCTTTGTGGACGAAATTTCTCAGAAATCTCATCCACATGGGACAGCAAATCTGTCACGGCAAAGCTGGGAGAAGCCGGTGTTGTGGTGCGGATTCACCGGCCACAGAAACGGAAAAGCGTGCAGCCAGGTCGCTTCAAAACGAGCGGCTGAGTGCCGTGGGTTTTGAAGCAGCGCTTTCCTGGCGGAAATCTCGCTGTTTATCGCTGTGGCAAAACTGTGACATTTCTGCTGGAAATACGCTCTGTGAGAACCCAGCCTTAAGAATCACACACAGGGTGCCTGACTCACACACAGAGCCATAAAAAAATAAGGGCTGTAAAGTAACGTACCTGTCTGCAGACAGAAGTTCCTTTACCACTTGTAAGCAGGAATGGTATTGCAGCTTCCGGCCACCAGGGGGAGCTCATCACAGCAAACATGTACAGCAGGAACAGAACGTACAGTATGGACTTTTCCAGCCAGCAAGGGGAGCTCACAACAGCACACTCGTACAGCACAGCAGGGACAAGATAACAGCAGACTGTCTGCAGATCTACCTATACATCTGGAGGTAGGAGACAACGGGGATGGCAGCAGGGGACAGGCCTCTTGACTCGCCAGCACACTTAACTATGCCTTACTATCGGGGGGTGCCTTATATTTGGGGCTTCTGCAAATTTCAGGGGGTGTCTTATTTTCAGGGGGTGTCTTATTTTCGGGGAAACACGGTAGCTATGTATAGTCTGCAAATAATTCATATCGGTTCGACTGGTGACTTTGAAGGATGTCTGAGGTCACAAACAGAGATATATAATTGTCCCCACACCAAAGCTTATTTTGTCTGTCTGCTTTGTTGTTGATGCTCTCCCATAATTGTAAGGAAAATACTAAATATATGATTATTTAGATTTCATTCAGCCATTTTAATTACAATTTTGAGCCTTTGACCAGATTACACTAGGTAGGTGGCTAAGCCAGTTCCATGTGTCCATATATCACCCAGCTTGCGCATTCCACTCTGCTAACAATCTCAGACTAAACACCCCTCTAATACGAACCTCACTTGCTCGTCTCCAAGAATTCTCTGGAGCAGCACCGTTCCCCTGGAACGCACTACCTCAAAACATCCGAACGATCCCTGACGCACAGAGCTTCAGATGCACATTAAAAATACACCCCTTCAAAGAAGCATACCAAATCTCCTGATCGAACCCCCACCCCCATAATATATCCCTATAACTCCCCACACCTTCCACTCTGTCTATCGTATACGTCCTTTTTCACCATACCTCCTTATCACCCACACCCTTTTTTTCCCTAATAACTGTATACCATATGTAATTGTCCATACTGTTTGTGCTCCCCCATGCTTTGAAAGCACTGCTTAATAAGTTAGTGATATACAAATAAAGATTATCATTATATTATTTTATAATGTCTGACTACCAATGATTCTTTTCTGGCCTCTTTTGGATCTCACAGACTCTCATGGTAAAATGTTGGGGTTTCCCATGAGGCACTAAAATTTCCTATTTAAAAAAAAAATTACATACCTATACACAGAACTCTGCTGCCATCTAGTGGTATAATGGCATTACAGGATATAATGGCTTCAGGGAGAATCATCTATTATCTGCTGTATGAGCTGCGGACATCATCAAGTAGTTACCACAAACATAGCAACCTTCTTCAAATACACAAACATTGCTTCCATCAGCGTCTTGTTGTATCTACCACTAAGAGACCTGGGAAATAATCCACTGCGGCTGCAGGGGCTTCATATTGTAGTGTAATAATTACACCTATGTACAGGACCTCACAGCATCTATACAGATTACAGACTGCACAATATTGCTGGGCCTTATTGCCCCCTGCCTCTCAGGGATGTTTGATCCTCTCCCATGAGTCCTGCTAAGACTTATCCTAGGGTGGAAAACAAAACAAGAGTCGGCTGGCTTCTTCTCAGAGTACCTTCCAGAACTGTTCTTGTGCTCATAAGCCAGTACTCTCCTGCTAATGGCTCTTTCCACCAATTATAATGACTGAGAAGACCTTTCTACTAGCCGGCAGCCTATTTTCTGCACTTTCTTGTATATTTCCAGGATACGGGGTGCATTCTATTTACACACCTGAAAAACGCAGCAAATATGAATGCAGTGACAAGATAGCACACTAAAAATAGCCAAAATTCCCAACGCTCACAGATCCCAGGGATACACTATAGGACTCTAGGGTCCGTATAACACTTCTTTTATTATATTTTTACATGCAATGCTTGAAGAGGGCAAGCTTAGGAACTTGCCAAAATGCATTGCATGTAAAAATATAATAAAAGAAGTGTTATACGGACCCTAGAGTCCTATAGTGTATCCGTGAGTGCAGAGAATTTTTGCAATTTTTTTGTGTGCTGCTTTGTATCATAGCCTGTGGGGGCTGTATCCCGTAGTCGACTCTCCGGAATTTGGATTTGGAACCCAGGGTGGTTTACAGGCGATCATGGATATCGGGTGCCAGCGGGCTCTTAGGTTGGGAGTCCCGCTGAGCACCAGGTGAGTCTTGTCAATTATTCACCGATGTTTAAATCCCTAAAAATTATGAGGAGCTGACACCCAACTTTTTTGCAGTGACAAGATAGTTTATGCACCAAGAGCGGGCCAAATGGGTGACTAAACCACTAGAGTGGATGACCTTGGACTTATGTTATGAGGACCTTCAAAACAGAAGTAGGAGGGCAAATATCAGGATTTGAGGCTTGACCAACTCCATCAACAACTTAAAAGAAGCTTCTATCAACCCCTTTTTTAGCTTTTGGGGAGGCTCACACCAGAGTAATGTAACAGCATGTTATGATGTAAGCTCGTAGAATACACGGTGAATGGAGTCAATGTAAGTACATTGATTTTTATTGATCCATTCCCACTGACATATCTACATTACGTATAATATGCACATAAAATAGAATGCAGCATTTTGCATTTTACCACACAATAGAGCTCTATTGTTCTCTATTGGTGCATAATAAACGCTGTACATATGTGATTACAGCTGAGCGACAGAACTGAAAATAAAAAAAGATAATCATTTTACAACACACTCGTGTGAGCCCAGCCTTTCTCTCAGGTCACTCAGAAATCCTTCCATATAAACAGGATCCACAGGGCCCCGTGAAGACCATCAAATCCTGATCTTCCAAGGGACGCCATCCTGAAGCTGTCTCTCTTTGGTATACATGCTACCTCAGCTCCCACTCAGAATATGACATGGTTATAATTGTATTCCACAATGTGAAGGGGTTTATCTTGCCCATTAAGAAATGTAAGGAGATCCATATCTAAAACTCTTCAGCACTTAGGTACTTTTAATCCCAGTATTTTGAGGTTTCACTCCTCAATTGCTCACTAAAAAACCGTTTTGGGGTATATAGGACTTTTTGATTCAGTTTTTAACCCCATTTTTTGTAGTCCAGATGTCTTAGACTATGCATGACAGCATGCATGAGATACGCTGTCATGCGCAATGAAGTATCCCTGCCATAGACTCGCATTGTTTTACGTCTACACTCGTGTGAGCCTGCCCTAAAGTATATGAATGGACATAACCACAAATTGTGGAGCAGTCAACCACAGCATGGTAAAAGACCACTTGGTAACGTCCTAATATCGGCAGCAGTGCTATTCAGCGGTTTCAGTTTCCTAAAATGGCAGAACTTTAACATTTTAAATTTGCAAGTCATTGGAAAGTCCACTAATTACAAAACACCAAAGCAATTACTGTTCCCCACAATACACTATAATTGAGAAAGGAGCAAGAAACTGTTATCAGCTAATTAAAAGCATTGCCATCCTGTCTAACCAGAGATGGTCAGTCCGTCAGTTCGGGTTTCTCAGCTAAATATTGTGTTTACTCTCTGATGGATGTAGCAACAACTAAAATATGTTCATTTTCAGATGAACAGGTCAAACCTTCAACTACATCAGTCAGTCTAGAAAAATAAGGTTTTCAGAGAAATATCAATTTCATTCTCCATCTTGGTGTTGGCATTGAAAGGCATGGCAGGAGAGAAGTCCTACCATGCCTTATCGTAGTGATCTTCAGTCCTGCAGTGTAAGTCCCTCAGAGGGACACTGATTGTGTAAAAAGAAGAGAAAAATAAAGTACAAAAAACAAAAATGTAAAAAACCTTCAACCACATAAGTCAGCCTTTAGCTTTTCGGAGAAATATTAATTTCATTCTCTATCTTGGTGTTGGCATTGAAAGCATAGCTGCGGATCGACATGTTTCCATCAGGAGACTTATGCGAGAAAAGTCGGTGGGTAAAAAAATCTTAACTGCATCAAAAGAGAAACCCTTGTCATCGGCCATTCTGTGATAGACATGATTACTAGTCAGTGTAAAATGTCTATCGATTTGTACTAAACTAGATATATTACGCAGCTGTAGTGACTTTAACTCTTAGAGGCTAATGACTGCATAATTTCATTATAGCAATTGCTGGACAATGGCATGGTGAAAAGATGTGTGTTTTGTGACTTCAGCCTAATGTGGAACTCTGCTGCATAAGGAAAGAGTTAAATCACAGTGTTATATGTTATTGCTTGTATTCAATACTGAGTGTTTTCCCAGTCCTTTCCCATCCCCCACACAGGAACTTCTCCAACAAAGAGATACTTTCAGTTTCAGTTTTTTTTTAATTTTTTTAATCAATAATTTTTATTTGGTTTTATGAAGAAGCAAGAGCATATACACATCATTACATATGCAGGTAGTAGTTATTAACATCATTACAGAATTTTCATTAACATCACTACAGAATTTTCATAATGTGACAATAAACATTTCAAGCTTAGCATTTTATGCAGCAATATATGTTTTAAATGCGGTAACTGCTTTTTGAAAATAAGCGATAGGAGAAAAGGATCAACAAAACAGTTTTAAACATCTCAGAACTTATTTTTTAGTTCGAATTGCTGCCAATTGTTCCAGGTATTATTAAATTTAGAAAAACAGTTGTTGAAATTTGCATATATCTTTTCGTAGCAGTAGTGGTCTGAAACTGCGTCCAAGAGGTCTCCAATTGAGGGTGGGGGAGCCTGCCTCCACCTTTTTGCTATGATATTTTTTGCGGTTAGAAGAAAGTGGCATATCCATCCTCTTTTCTTTTTTGGAATTATTTGGCAGTCAATGAGAAGAAGTGCTAGTTGGGGTGAACACTCCAGACGTATGCCAGTTATGGATTGAATGGTGTTGAATACCTCCCTCCAATAGTTGTGAATTTGGGGACATTCCCAAAACAAGTGATATAGAGTGCCCACTTGGCCGCAATCTCTCCAGCATAAGTTAGAATGAGCTGGGAAAAATGTTGCCAATTTTGAAGGTGTGTAATACCAATTGGTTAAAACTTTGTAATGGGTTTGGAGAATGTTAGCCGATAGAGTAGCTTTATTGGCCCATTCAAAGGCTTTCAGCCACAACGGGAGTGAAAAGCTTTTTTTTTAATGTGTGCTCCCAATTTAGTAGGTGAATCTTCTTTGACTTATTGGTATTTTGGATGAGTGTGCTATAAAAAACTTTGATCTGGGAAGCTTGGGAGTTTTTACATCTAGTGAATATGTCTTCCAATCCTTTTGGAAAGGAAAAATTATAAAGATCAGCGTGTTTGAGAAAGGAGAGAATTTTTATATAAGAAAAAACTTCTGAATCAGGTATACTAAATTTGTTTTGGATTGTCTGAAAAGGGAGGGGCCCACCTTTATTCAATATGTCAGAGATGAGTTTTACTCCTCTCTTCAACCACCTGTTTAGATTTAGGTCCCGAATAAAATAAGAGAGGACTTCAAATGGAAGATCAGCTGGAGGACCTCTGGAGTCAGCCCCAAATCCCAGTGCTAGTTGATTCCAATAATGGAGAGTGTTTACCATCAGTAAGGAGATATCTTGAAAATGAAACAATGGAGAGATCTTTGGAGTCAGGGCTCCAATGATGGAGGCCTTGATTAGGGAGCCTAGATGTCTGTCCCCATTTCTGTTTTTCTCAATATAGCACCAAGGTGAGGATGGTTGGGGTTTTAGCCAGGCTCCAGATTGGCTTAGTAGACAGGCTTTGTAGTAGGTCTGGAGGTTGGGCACGCTGAGACCCCCCTGTTTTTTATGTTGGTATAGTATTGATGCCGCTAATCTCGGTTTCTTATCACACCAAATAAAGCTAAGTAGTTGTTTATGGAATTTTTGGATCACGGATGGAGGAATTGGATATGATAGAGTACGAAAAAGATAAAGGATTTTCGGGAGTAGTAACATTTTATAGAGTGCCATTCTGCCGAACCAAGATGGTTCTTTTTTACCCAGCTCCTCCATCTCCAACTGAAGGGAAGTATATAGGGGATCAAAGTTTGCGGAAATTGCTTCAGGTAGGTTTTGGCATATTTTGGTACCCAAAAACGGTATCTCTGTTCTCCACTGGAAGGGAAACTCCCTCTGTATATCTGATTTTAAGTCAGGTTCAATATTGATTCCCAGTATCTGGGATTTGTCAGAGTTTAGTTTATACAAAGAGGCGTTACTGAATTGGGTGATACATTTGTTTGCACCCCTTAGGGAGTTCAGAGGGTCTGTCATGGTGACAATAATGTCATCGGCGAAAAGACCGATTTTATGTTGTCTTAAGCCCATTGATACACCTCTAATCTCTGGAGATGTTCTAATCAACTCTGCGAGAGGTTCTATTGTCATGACAAATAACAATGGGGATAAAGGACATCCCTGTCGAGTACCGTTCAATATGTAAAAGGAAGAGGACAACACCCCGTCAACCAGAACCTTTGCTGAAGGTTTTGTATAGAGAGCTTGAACCGCACGTAGGAAGCCCTCACCCACCCCAAACCTCCAGAGCACCTCAAATGCAAAGCCCCAGTGCACTCTATCAAACGCCTTCTCCGCATCCAGGGAAAGGAGGAGAGAAGGCATCCGACTCGAGGCAATTCGTTCCAGTAAGTTTTGTATTTTGCGTGTGCCATCAGTGGCACTTCTTCCCTTCGTAAAACCCACTTGGTCATTGTGTATGACCATGGGCAGAACCTTCAGGAGCCTATAGGCCAATATTTTTGCATATATTTTTAAGTCAGAGTTCAGGAGGGAAATAGGCCTGAAATTTGCTGGTGTTGTAGGGGGTTTGCCTGGCTTAGGGATAGTGACAATAGTAGCCTGGAGTATTTCCTCATGTATGGAGCCCTGGTTCATCGCATCATTAAATAACAAATTTAGGTGAGGGGATAATAGTTGAGCAAATTTTTTATAATACTCGTTTGAAAAACCATCAGGTCCAGGGGATTTGTGGTTTTTTAAATCTTGTATGGCCTTGTGGACTTCCGCGTTGGAAATTGGTTTATTTAATATGTCACTTTGAGTGTCCAGCGTGGGGAGAGCCAATCCATCCAGGAAATTTTTTATTAATTCTGGAGTAGGCTGAAAAATGTCAGGACTATCTTTAAGGTTGTAAAGGTTTTTGTAATAATCCCTAAATTGCTCGGCTATCTGCTGGGGGTGAGAAATCTTTACCCGGGGGGCGCTGTTATTAATGATGAATGGAATTTTGGCTTTAATTTGCTTTTTTTTTTTTTTACAAGATTGGCCATCAATTTTGAAGGCTTGTCCATGTAGGAATAGAAGTTTGCCTTGGAGTACATCAACCCCCTATTGTAATTTTCTAGTAGTGTTCTTTTCAGTTCGCTTCTCAAGGAGGATAGCTCCATTAGAAGATTGTTTTGTGCAGATTTTTGGTGGAGCAACTCCAACTTCTTTATTTTATCTAATAGGAGGTCTATCTTTTCTCGTTTGCTTTTATTTTGTTGTATTTTGAGTTTTATTAATACACCTCTTATAACTGCCTTGTGAGCGTTCCATAATGTGGCATTACTTATGTCAGGGGTGGCGTTAAAGGAAAAGTATTCCTCCAAGGCTTTGTTGATAGTTTTTTGATTCTCAGGGATATTATACAAGTTAGTGTCATTGCGCCAAATTTACATGGGGTGCCCACATTCAAATCCATATATATCGGCGTATGGTCGGACCATGTGGACACTCCAATCGTGGAATCAGTGATTGAAGTGAAGGTCTTTCTATCCACCAAGAACATATCTATCCTTGAATATGTTTTGTGTCTTGGAGAGAAAAAGGTGAATTCCCTTGAAGAGGAGTTGAGACATCTAAACGTGTCATATAAACCCTCTTTGTGTAACCAAGGTTGAAGGACTGGCATGCTCCTAGTAATTGCTGTGGAGTCTAGCTCTTTGTCCACTATGATATTGAACTCTCCACATATTATTAATTTGCCCATGGGAACTTTTTTAATCTTCTTTATTATTTTATTCAGGAAAGAGATTTGAGATTTATTAGGTGCATAAATGTTCACCAGAGTAATTGGTGAGTTATCTATGGTGCCTTGCAAAATCAGATATCTGCCCTTATCATCTGTAATTTGTTTATTAAGAGAAAAATGAAGACTATCTCTCATGGCGACCAGTACTCCAGCGTGTTTTTTGGGGGCATTGGAAAAGAATACGCGTGGGTATTGTTTATTTGAAAATTTAGGGCAAGACTGTTGGGCAAAGTGCATTTCTTGCAAACATAAAATGTCAATGTTGGACGTTTTAGCATCTTTCCAGACCATTGAGCGTTTGAATGGGGAGTTGAATCCTCTAACGTTCTGGGAACATAATTTTATATGCATTATAGAGGTAAATTATGAGCATATCAATTTGGAACACATTAGCAGCATAGCAAACATACAGACTTAAAATAAAAGTACAGGCGGAAACAGTAATAGGCCTGTTAACATTAAAAGTTATACTAGTTGCGCTATTCATATTGCTCAAGAGGGCAAAATTAGGATAATCTATCTTATTGCTAGAAAGCATCAAGGTGAGCCCTCCAAGGAAAAGGCAGTAAACCTGTAAAACTAAACAGATAAAACTTTGAAAAAGAGCAGGTATAAAAACCTGAATCCTGTTGTGGGGGGGAAAGTTCGGCTTGCAGACCATCGGCCCGGTATTGAAGGTCAGCGAGAAGTATATCCAGCATCAAATGGAGAAAAACCTGCGGGTAGCTTGCGTTGTTTTCACGGAGGAGTAGTAGGCAGCGTGCGACGATGAGAGGATTTCGGAGGCCTCTGAGGTTTAATTGATTGCGGTTCCTCTGGAAGTAGGATATTCCATTTTGAAAGAACGCCGGCACCATCCTCTGGAGAATTAAGGGCATGCATTACATTGTCTTTATGAACTATTATTTTAGCCGGAAAGCCCCATTTGTAGGGTATTTTTGCAGCTCTCAGAGATGAGGTGATTAAGGAAAAGGCTTTCCTTGCTTGGATTGTATTCTGTGACAAATCAGTGAAGAGGCTTATGTTTGCAAATGGAGATGGTAGGGTGTCCTGTTTTCTTGAAACTGTCATCAAGGCATCTTTTATATGAAAAAAATGAAATTTGGCGATTACATCCCTTGGAACAGAGTCTGGTAGAAAGTTCGGCTTTAGCAATCTGTGCACTCTATCAATAGTGCAATCCAGTTCTGATGCATCTGGAAGAATGCTTTTGATTAACTTGGTAAGAAAGCTTTTTAGCTCATGCTGTGGGACACTCTCTGGGATACCTCTGAACTTGATGTTACATCTTCTGCTTCTATCCTCCAGATCTGTGAGTTTTTTCTTTATGTCTTCTACTTCCTCCTCCAGGGAGTAGTGTGCATCAATTAACTTGTTATGGGATGCAGTTACTTCTCCCATTTTGGTTTCAATATGATCAGTCCTCTCTTCTAAATCTTGTACAGAGGAGTTTAGGGAATTTGACATAGACATAATGTCCTTTTGCAAGGATCCCCTTAAGGCTAGGATCATTTGTTTTATAAAATCTTCCGTAGCAGGCATATTAGATGATGGGACACTTGTAATGGGGTCAGGCTCAAGTGCTGCATCCCCCTGTTGTTGGTTGGTATGTGGGGAGAGTCGGGGGCGCTGCTTTTCAGGGCTTGATAAAGGAGTGGAGAGGACAGACGATGGTTGCGAGCCCGTCGGCGCCATTTTATGGCCATATGGAGTGGCATTAACATTCTCTCCAGTGGGGACACTCATCCCGTATCTGGATGTGGTCTTTAGTGTCGCCTCTTTTTGCAGCTCTTGGTCAGTGTTTTGGATTCTTATATCAGGTGATCTTGAGGGAGAAATCTCTGTTCCCTCTTTGGAGCTTGCAGATGAGGGGGAACCCCCTTTGTTTAACGGTCTTTGTCTCCCTGGGCCGCGAGTGGTGAAAAAGTCCGAGACTTTGTTTAGCGGCGTTTTAGTACCCCTTCTCTTAGGCATTTTCCCACAATGAACCTCCGATCTGCTTTTGAATGCTTTTGGAGAGGTTGGAATCACTTTTAACCCCTTAACGACCACGCTATAGTGTTTTTACGTCCTGCAGCTGCAGGACGTGTATGGAGGGGGTTAGCGCCGCTATCTCCCTCCGTACAGCGCGGGCGTCAGTTGTTTATTACAGCTGACACCCGCAGGCAATAGCTGCGCTCGGCCGTTCGGCCGAACGCGGCTATTAACCCTTTAAATGCCGCTGTCAATTCTGACAGCGGCATTTAAATCCCCTGAACGCTGTTTGGGGGTCCCGCACGGCCGCCCCGCGGTGAGATCGGGGGAGCCGTGCATGTGTCATGGCAGCCGGGGGCCTAATGAATGGCCCCAGGGCTGCCTTAGCAGACTGCCTATCAAGCTATCCACACAGGGTGGCTTGATAGACTGCCTGTAAAAAAGCAGTATGACGTAATGCTATAGCATTACGTCATACTGCAGGAGCGATCAAAGCATCGCATGTTAAAGTCCCCCAGGGGGACTTCAAAGTAAAGTAAAAAAAAAGGTCAATAAAGTTTTTTAAATTGTAAAAAAAAAAAAAAGCTATAAAAGTTTAAATCACCCCCCTTTTGCCATATCAATTACTAAAAAATCAAAATCATAAAATAAAAATATGTATTTGGTATCGCCGCGTCCGTAAAAGTCCGATCTATCAAAGTAGTGCATTATTTTTCCTGCACAGTGAACGTCGTCCGAAAAAAAAAATAAAGATTGCCAGAAATACACTTTTTTAGATACCCAGTCTTCCAGAAAAAATGCAATGAAAAGCGATCAAAAAGTTGTATGTATTCCAAATTGATACTATCGGAAACTACAGGACATCCCGCAAAAATTGAGCCCTTGCACAACTACGTCGACAGAAAAATAAAAAAGTTATTGCGCGCACAAAATGACCGCAGAAAATAATTGAAAAAAATTAAATATCTTAAAAAAAAAATACAAGTACTACAGCAAAAAAAAAACTATATAAGTTTGGTATCGTAGTAATCATACTGACCCATAGAATAAAAATATCAGGTTGTTTTTGTTGCAGTTTGTGCGCCGTAGAAACAGGACGCACCGAAAGATGGTGGAATGTCGTTTTTTTTTCCATTTCTCTCCGCTAAGAATTTTTAAAAAGTTTTTCAGTACATTATATGGTACAATAAATATCCCATTGAAAAATACAACTCGTCCCGCAAAAAACAAGCCCTCATACAGCGACATCGATGGATAAATAAAGGAGCTATGATTTTTTAAAAGGGAGTAGGAAAAAACAAAAATGGAAAAAAGCAAAAAAGCCTGGTCACTAAGGGGTTAAGCACTATATAGGCTGTAAGCAGTTAGTGCTTGGTATTATGTGGTTTTCTCCGTCTGTGTTCAGGCCACGCCTCCTCTAAGGGAGCTTTCTGTTAAACTCTATTATAGTGGGAGCAAAACAGTGATTATCCCAGAATACGGCCGGTTTTCAGCTCACACTGTGTTGGAGAAGCTGAGTTCACAAGCTCTGATGAAGAGGAGTCACAGCTCTCAGGAGCCCTATCGCCGGCTCTCAGGTTTTGCAGAGCTGTTGTCTCTGTTATCAGCTCGCTGCTTGCTATGAACAGCGAGCTATTTTGTGCCCAGCCGCTTAGGATGAATAGGCAGCCGCTGCGAGCTATCCTGTGTCAGGGGGACCGAGGAGCCAGTATGCATCCTGGAGCTGTCTCCTTCACCTTCTCTCTGCATGCCGCGCTGAGCCGCGGCTGCTGAAGGTTAAGATGGCGCCCCGTTCCCGCGCTTCAACAGGCTTCTACCCGCAGTACTCACCAGCAGATTCAGCGGAGGTTACAATGGAGCCCCGCTCCTTCTTTTTCTTGCGGTGAGTATTCCTGGGGTCGGCAGAGCCCTCCGATGCAGTTCCGGGCGTTCTCACCTCTCCGGGAAGCGCTGGGTGATGAAGGTCTTTGTCCCTCTCGGCTTCACTACACGATCTGCAGGTAATACTTTTTACTGCAGGGCTCCTCAGTGTTGGATTAAACAGAATTTTCTGTGCTGGAAATGCTTAATTAGTAGCTTGATTACCGGGTGCGAGCAGAGCTCAGAGAAACACGACTGCTCGGGTCCGCATCTAAGCCACGCCCCCTTTCAGTTTCAGTTTTGACCACATGTTGTTAAGACAAAGGCTCCTACTTGAGAGAGGTGGGGAGAGGGGGAGGCGGGGAATTCTATATAACCCAGCGAATAAGAATATATATATGTTACTGATGTAATCTGTTAAACGCCCATAAAGGGCAGGTGTTATGTCTTGCAATAAAAGAGGCTGTTTGGACGTTCCTGCCCACAGAGCCATTTTGGACATGAGACTGATAACTTGTGTCTGATCTGGTCTATGACGTGTGCACACTATACAATTTGAAGGCTACAAAATACCCCGAAACCTGCTGGAGAAAACCATATTCCAGCACAATTGGCGTTCCTGGGTGCGCGGGTGGATCTGTGAAGTCAGAGCCTGGAACGTATAGAGACCGGCAGATAGCACGCGGAACTCAGGGGCCCAAAAATCTACAGAACACGGTAAGATTGCTTTATTTTAATCTACCTGTGTCAAGCTGATTTCCAACTGCTAATCTGCCTGTATCTGATCCAGACTGGACCTTCACTGAAAGGCAGGTAATAACTCTAGTTCTGTCCACCCGATTACCACCATGTTACCTGTCTAGGGGTATTTTGTATGCTGTGGCTGCTGTGTCTGAGACGGTTAAAGATTGTGTATACAAGACCAAGAGATAAATTCTGTGAGGGTTAATGTGTCAGAAGGGCGGACTTGGCTGTTTAAGTCTGAGGGAGCGCGCCAGAGAGACACTTACGCCTAGGTAACTAGTGTGAGGTTAGGAAAATTTATGATACGCATATTTACCTGTATGATTGAGCGTGTTATGTTCTCATATGTGAAAAGGTATATACGCGGGAATTATAGCCGTGCTTTGTGTGTCGGCTGAAGGCTCCAGAAGCTCTTGGTCATTGAAAATAATCATAAGTCTTTGTGTGTTTCAGACGTTTAGTTTAAAGAATGTGCAGTGTTTATTATTGGGGGAGGGTTACTGATAAGAGAGTGGACTGAAGTTAAGCCACTGAAAGCATTTCCCAGTTAACCCGTCTGTTCCCTTTGTCTTTTGTAGTGTTAATGTGCATCGTGATTTACGAGGGATAGAATAAGCAGGCAGAATAGAATGTGGGATCAGTGCAGGATGTTTTGGAATATGCAAAACATGTAGAAACGTTTTACAAAGAAAAGGATCAGGAAAAGTTGCAGAAAGAAAGGTGTTTTAGCTAGTTTTTGCTAGGAGGTGGTATAACGTAGGAAAGAGATTCAAGAGGGGAAAGCATGTAGTGGGGGATGTGTATTGCTTATGAACAATGTAATGCCTTTGTGTTGACTACAGCCCCTCCCTGTAATGGCGGCCGCACTTGCAATGTTTAAAGCCCCACATAGTGTGACTCTGCAGCAAATGTGGTGAGCCCTGCCCCCACCCTGAAATTACTTTCCCCCCATGTGCTCACTTTCAAGGTGTGTGATGTTACTTCCGGCTATTCCAAACCGGGATATGACTAAGCCCCGCCCCTTCCTCCTCCAGCAGCCATCTTGCCTCACCTGGGAGATTTGTAGCCCCGCCCCTTTCTGCCTCTGGCGGCCATTTTGCTGCACTCGGGAGGCCTACATTCCCCAATGCCACTGTATCCAGTGCTAACATCATGATTGTCTGAAGTAAGGTTTTGTTTGACCAGACTTTGTTACACTCCAAAATGTGGCCACCTTGGATGTGTGATAAGTTCAGGGAAACAAACCTTTGTGAAGATGCAGCTTGGGACATAGTAGATGACTAAGCTGGTTTATAGTGTATGGAAGATTGGAGTTGATGCATGGGGGACAGAGGCCAGGGATCCATGACAGGGGACGCCTTCTCATGGTGTGTTCCCAGGGGCTCTGTTTTCCACTGCCCGCTTCTCCAATGGATGTTCAGACAGATGATATTATGGAAGGCTCCTACAGATGGAATAATTTCCCTATAGTCACCCAGCAAACTTTTTCACGCAATTTGATGAAGTAATTTTACTTTTTATGTGAGAAAGAGGGACTGAATTGCCCAGAGTAGGATGTTAATTCATCCATATTCTTTAGTTTTTTCCTTAAGTCTTTTGTATATTCTAGTGTCAGTCTACACTGAAGCTATAATTATATTCCGACAGGAGAGTGAAAGTTAAACGCTGGACGTTCCCTGAAATACTATTACACTGGGTGACGTAAAATTTTCGTTCAGACTTCGCTGCGTACAATGTCACCTTGACCTACAAAGTGCTTGATTTTGTGCCTCTTGGTTTCCTTTTTCAACATTGTACTAGTTTGAACGCGATTACTCTTTTTTTTCCATTGAGTATTCTGGTTCAAAAGCGGGGAGGCATAGGTGATCTGGGTCATAGATGATCTAGGTGTTGCAGATCAGCTATTGGGTTTAAAAAAAAAAATTTTAAAAATGAAATAAGATAAAAAGGAAATAAATGATTTTGTGCTACAAGATTACGAGCCATGTGAAATAGAACATCAACACAATTATTTAGTACTAATACAGTAAGAAACTGCAGGTATGCAAACAGTTACCGGAACCTCTGTTGATAATGCATATGTTGAGCTTTTTGCAGATGGTACCAGGGTGAGGATTGATGACTCCACATCGGATATGCAGTGGTCACACAACAAGATGTCCTAGAAGCAGAAGCTCTGCCTCCGCATGTCTCAGCACAAGAAGCGGAACTGAAGGCCCTCACTGAGGCGAGTAGAGTGGCGAGAGGTAAGACGGCAACCCTTTACACTGACTCCTGGTATGCATTTGGCAAAGCTCATGATTATGGCCCAATATGGAAGGCCAGACAGTTTTCACCTTAGCAGGACAACCAATTGAGAATGGTGCAGCGCTGCAGAGTCTCATGGAGGCCCTACTTCTACCTGACAAAGTTGAGAGTTCGCACTGATTTCTACACTGGAGAAATGAGAGACGACACCCTCGCTAACAGCGCAGCAAAGGCAGCGGCCCTCAAGCCGTGGAAGAAAGAGGAAAAGATACTGACAGCATGAGTCAGTGGCAAAAACTTTGGGCGTTGACAAAATTTGGACTTTGATATGCTAAAGACTTTTACAGTTACAAGCCAGCAAGGAAGGAAAGGATAAATGGACTAATATGGGAGCAGCAGAAACAGGACAGCGTATGGTGAACAGTCAACAGCACTTGCCTACCACAGTTCCTGTATCCCATGATGGCCCAGTTGATGGACGGAAAGACCCACCTAGTAAAGCAGCAATGACGACGACGCTTGAAAGAGGATGGGCGACTTCTGGGTTCTCTGTAGCTGCTGCATCATTTGACCAGTTTAGCATGATCTATGCCATAGGTGAGTCAGGGAAGAAGTAAATTTGCCACATCACACTTGCTGGGACCACTCTACCCATTTCAGGGATTGCAAATTGACTACGTTCAGCTCCCACTTGTTGGGAAGTATGGATACGTGCTTGTTGTTGTTGATGTCTTTGCAGGTTGGAGGCCGACCCTGTTACCAAGGCAAACAAGTAGGTAACCACAAAGAAGCTCATGAACGAGGTAAACTGTGAATATGGGGTACCAGAAGTGATTCAGAGTCAGACAGAGGTATAAACTTTGCAGGTGAATGTAACATGTCATGTCTGCTCTGGGTGTATCCCAGGCCTTTTACATACTGTACCATCTTTAGAGTAGTGGAAAGGTGGAGAGACGTAGTGGCACGCTAAAAAGTAAGATACTTAAGAATGACGCCACTTTGGAAAGACTGTTATCCAATAGCCCTATTCAGCGTTAGATATGAACCCAAGGGGATCATGCATTATCTCCCTACGAGATTGTTTGGGCTAGCCCCAAGGCTAGGTTGCTACTATCCTCAGTAGTTACAATTACAATCTGATGTGTTGACTAAGTATGTGATTTCCATTGCTAAACCACTAATCAAAGCCTATGCACAGGTGTTCTCTTCCAGACTCAGAGGCAGACACTGGAACACATATCTTGCAGCCTGGGGATTGGGTGTGCGTCAAGAAGTTCCTCAGGAAGCACCCTCTTGAGCCCCGATTTGATGGCCCCTACCAGGTGCTTCTGACTACTGCCACAGCTGTGAAACTAGCCGAAAGACTTACATGGATCCATGCTTCATACTGTAAGAAAGCTTCAGATCCGGGAGACCAGTCTTAGTTGTGCCAAGGACATTACTCTGGTTAGGGCCAGTGAGAGAGGAGGGTGGCAACTGGAATCCTTAGTCAGAAGAATATGTGGGTATGGTTACCTTCTGGTATAACTCGTCTAATAGTCAAGTAGTCGCATATTCCTTCGACTATCGTACTGTGGTCCCGTGTCTAGGCGCAAGATCCCACCGCAGGCCAGATTTAGCTCAGTCCAGCTGGTTATATGACTTATATACCCGGGGAATACAATATGTTTGTGCCACTGATAATGTCTGGGGAGAAGACTGCCGTTATTGGGGATTAGTGGGATGGAACGCAGGAACAGACTAGTCCTATAAACCGAGAAGTGCCTTAAATAAGAAAGATAAGAGCGGGAAATCCATAATTAGTCGTATAACCCTCCTTGAGAATAATAAGGACAGCGGGTATTGGAAGGCTGAACTTAGTATGTTGCTTGGTTTTAATGCGGTTCTTACACTAACCATGGGAGATCCAAGCCCGGGGGACGGGGAGACTTACAGTTTGGGGACATACCGGTACGGGAGGACAGATCCCTTAGGGAAGTTTAAAATAAGGGGTATGATAGATGCACCCGAATAGATGCCTTCACTTAGTCCCGTGCCCATAATTTACCCCCTCCGCCGTAAGATAAAGACCTTGACGAACATGATGATCATAGCCGACCCTACCTTTGAGGACATCTTGACAGTAGCGACTGGCTACTCTGACCAGAATCTCTGGTTGGAGTTGATGAGGTACAATGCTAACAGGTGCAACAAGTCTAACTGTTGCGTGTGCGGTAGTGCCCGACCACACTTGGGGAGGGTCCCCCTAAATCTCCCTGTAGATGCTGAAGAGTGGTTTCTTAGTCTCTTCACGAGCACTTCCACCAATTACACTGTTTGTGAGAAGTGGAAGAAGGAATACTCTATAACTACTTAAGTGTTTTGCACCGGAGAGAGTATTGCTGACTACCCTGGAAACTACACCTGCCAGGCAAATGGGCAGGGTGGAGGGAGATTTTTGGGGAACTCACTAACGGGTATTACTCCTCCTATGGTACGATAGGAGGGGAATGGACGCAGAATCAGGTCCAGTCCTTAGGAGACGTTTACTGGCTTTGCGGAGACATGAGGTAGAGGACCCGCCTGGAGGGTGATTGGACAGGGGAGTGTGCCTTAGTAAAGCCCTTATGCTCCTCCACATCCTGTCAGACAGCATTGAGGATAATGAGGTTACCCCCAATAGTTAATTTATCTCGATCCAACTCAGTCTGTGTTTTGTGGTTATCCTGTCATGTTGGTCTATCCTTGTTTTCCGCATAGGTACGGCGGTTCCGTCCAGTCTTGTCACTAGGTAGTGTAGGGTCAGTGTCGGCGGCCTGGACATGTCCACCATCTGGGCTATCTCCAGGAGGGACATTGGTGTGGGTGAAGATTAGGGATTCCTGTGCACACTACTAGTATTGTAACATTATACTAGAGCGAGAAGAGAGACTCCTGGTGGTAGTTTTGATCTACACGTGTACATTGACGTCATAGAACAGCCAAGGGGGGTACCTGACGAGTTTAAAAAAAATTAGAGACCAAGTTAAAACTAGATTCGAGTCAATTTTCCTGATCATTATGGTAAATAAAATGTTGACTGGATTAATTATGTTTATTATAATTAGCAGCGGTTTATAAATTATACTAGAGACGCCTTATAGGGACTAGTCGACCAATAGGACCTACCTCAACTATGACTTTTCAAAATAGAATGGCCTTAGATATGATTTTAGCTAAAAAGGGGAGTGTCTGTAAGATGATAGGGGAGACTTGTTGTACCTACATCCCAGACGACACGTGACCCGCGGGTAAAGACGCGGTTGCCATTAAAGAAGCTGACCGCACTAACTAAAAAGAGCTAACCTTTGGGACCAGCACTCGCCATGGATGAGCGGGTGGTAAAGGATCCTGGCACAGACGGGCGTCGCTGTTGTATGTGAACTGATTATCATTTTCGTTCTAGTCTGCTGTGTTATCCCCTGTGTCAGAGAGAAATGTGAAATGGATGCTGCAAAAGCCGCTCCCACAATGAGTTTGCTGGATGCATCCCCAGAAGAAGTGGATGAGTCCTACACCCCCTTGAAGACCCTAAATCGAACCTTCAACGCGCTCCGACTATAGGCTCACGTGCAGAGAACTGTGAAAATTAGATGGAGAGTTAGAGGATAGACATTTTAAGGGGGGATTGTGATAGACATGATGATTAGTCAGTGTAAAATGTCCATCGATTTGTACTAAACTAGATATATTACGCAGCTGTAGTGACTTTAACTCTTAGAGGCTAATGACTGCACAATTTCATTATAGTAATTGCTGGACAATGGCATGGTGAAAAGATGTGTGTTTTGTGACTTCAGCCTAATGCGGAACTCTGCTGCATAAGGAAAGAGTTAAATCACAGTGTTATATGTTATTGCTTGTATTCAATACTGAGTGTTTTCCCAGTCCTTTCCCATCCCCCAAACAGAAACTTCTCCAACAAAGAGATACTTTCAGTTTCAGTTTTGACCACATGTTGTTAAGACAAAGGCTCCTACTTGAGAGAGGTGGGGAGAGGGGGAGGCGGGGAATTCTATATAACCCAGCGAATAAGAATATATATATATATATATGTTACTGATGTAATCTGTTAAACGCCCATAAAGGGCAGGTGTAATGTCTTGCAATAAAAGAGGCTGTTTGGACGTTCCTGCCTACAGAGCCATTTTGGACATGAGACTTATAACTTGTGTCTGATCTGGTCGATGATGTGTGCACACTATACAATTTGGAAGCTACAAAATACCCCGAAAAAACCATATTCCAGCACAATTCTTCTTGAAAGGCTGACTGCTTTATTATTTTTGTTTGAGGGCTTAGTCAGACGGGCGTTTTTTGCCGCGATTTGCGGATCGCATGACGGATGCGCATCCGCAAATCGCGTGACCGGTGCGCGCATGTCGCCCGCAAATCGCCCGAAAATCTGCTCCTAGCCGCGTTTCATTAGAAACGGGCCGGAGCTGTCCAGCGCATTGCATTCAATGGAGACGGCAATACAGCCGTCTCCATTGAAAGCAATGCGCTGCGGGCGAGCCCGGGATGAATTGTCGGTAAGGGCTTAAATATATAAGCCCTTACCTGCAATTCATCCTAAAATGTGTTAAAATAAAAAAAAATTGCATTCTCACCTTCTGCCGGCAGCTCCGAGCGGCCGTCCTGCAGTGGGTGTGAAGGGGGTGTGAGTCAGACCTGCCCCCTGATTGGCTCAGCGCTGAGCCAATCAGAGGCATGCCTCACTCACACCCATTCATGAATTCATGAATGGATGTGAGTCAGACCTGCCCCTGATTGGCTCAGCGCTGAGAGGCAGCAGTCACTCACCCATTCATGAATTCATGAATGGGTGTGTGAGTGAAACCGGCCTCTGATTGGTCAGGCTGTGACCAATCAGAGGCGGATCATTCAGCAGGCGGGGATTTTAAAGCCCCGCCGACTGAATAGTGCCGAGAAGCAGTTCAGGAGAACTGACAGCGGCAGCGGCTGGACTCCGGCTGCAGCGGAAAGGTGAGTATACAATTTTTTTTTATTTTAACACATTTTAGCATGAATTGCAGGGAAGGGTTTATATATTTAACCCCTTCCCGAAAATTCACCCCGCGCACGCCGGCAGCCCATTGCTTTCAATGGAGCGGCTGTATTGCCGCTCCATTGAATTCAATGGGCAAACATCGTTCTTCTCTGCCACAGCTGTTACAGCTGTGGCAGAGAAGAATGATTTGTCTTCTATATGTTCTCAATGGGGTCGGCGCTGCTGCCGCCGGCCCCGTTGAGCGCATATACAGAAGCGAACAGAAATCTTTTGTTCTATAATCTTTTTGTTCTATAATTTTTCGGACGAGCGCATAAAAAGCGCTCATGTGTCCGATACCATTGCAAAGCAATGGTTTTATAAAATCGCCGGACGCATGCGCATGCGCAAATCGCGGCAAAAAACGCCCGTCTGACTAAGCCCTGAAGAAGCATAAAGTGTCACAATTTCATGTAGGCTCCTTTCTATTTCCCTATTTTATGTTTATGACTGTTACACCTTTGTATGTCACTCAAGCTAAGGCTGTGTTCACATGCAGAATCTGACATCGTATTTTCCTCATAAAATCTGCCTATAAAACTGGAGCAGAAATGTTAGACTATTCTGCCGTGGTTTTTGTCGCAGATCCACCCACGGATTTCACCCTGTCAATAGGCAGAATCTGCGTGCAGAATTTCTGAAGCGTTTATATGCATCATGGGAGTGTAAGAAAACGCAGTGAATATGCATGTTACATATGTATTAATGGTGCTTTTATGCGTGTTACCCGTAGAAGGAGTGTGTTTTATTATGTGTATGAAAAAAGCAGCAAACATACATGCAACACGCGTCTAAAAACACATACAGATGAAAAGCGCACTCATACACGCAGTGAATACGATGTGTTTGTCACAGATGGAATGTGCAATCACCTGTGTGAATAAACCCTTACAGTCATCTTTCTTCAATCAATTTAAAAAGCTTTTCTGCAACAAACTACAATCTGAGAGGAAACACACTCAGAATGGATTTTTAAAAATATGGTGGATTAGTCCTTCATCTAACTCGCCTGGTCAATGGGCCCCTGCGGTCTGTTTTGAACTGTTACATGCTAGATGGGGCGGAATTACTTGTTGCCCCACTCTCCCCAGATTCTGGATGTTCTTGTCAATGAGTGCATTCAATCTGGGTTTCTGGTGTTTTTCGGACCCAACATTGTACTCTTATTTATATATTTGTATTTGCTTCATTGTTTCCCCCTTTGTTTATTATTATTAGGTCCTCACTCCCTCACAGTTTACATTGTGTACATGATCTCATTCAGTCTCTCTTTTGGACTACATGCTGTATCTCTTTGGTATATATGCTACCTCAGCCCCAACTCAAATTATATCATGGTTGTAATTGTATTCCACAATGTCAAGGGGTTTAATGTGCCCATCAAGAGGTGTAAGGATTTCCTACAGTATCTAAAATTTAGACCAAACATTATCTGTCTCTGGGAGACCCATTTCTCCAACAGATTGGATCAGATACACGTTACATGCACCCCTTCTTATTTAAAAATATTGCGTTGCTTTCAAGATGGTGGCTTTCACAATGGCCACCGTGTTGGACACCACACATCACAGATTTGTTTGCTTCCATTCAGTAACATGACACGCACAAGAATGCATTGTCAGCCATAGTTTTCCATTTATTTATGTGTCTCCATGCCCTTGGACCTCCCTGTAAAACTGTTTGCAGTATTTCTATTTACATGAGTGATTTTTCCCTCTCTGCGATGCTGCTGGATGGAAGACTCACAGGACGTCCCATTTCCATGCAAGTTTCGCATGAGGGTAGTATATACAAATGTGCAGGTTTCCCAAATAATAACACAGAAGGGGTGTCTGTCCGCTGTGCGATGCGAGACACATCAAAAATGTCAGGCGTGACTCTGTTCCACCTGCATAAAAATGGCCTAGTAGGGAAACTATGATTTTAACCCCTTCCCTCCCCATGACATAAGGGTGTGTCATGGGAACGGGGTAATTCCCCCAAAATGACGTACCTTTACGTCATAGGGATAGCGAGAGATCATAACAAATCTCGCGCTATCCCGCAGCGGGAGCCGGCTGTCACTAGTAGCTGGCGGTCCGCTGCAACAGCGGGGGGCATCGGAGATGCGCCCACCCACTGGTAACCTCTTCCCTGTCACGATCTAAGTAGAAGGGGTTCACAGAGGAAGTGCGTTCGCTCTGTGACTTCAGTGATATAATCGAGAGAGCCCGGCTGGTTGCTATGGCAACAGGACGCCAGATACTGGCGTCCTGTTTTGCCATTGCCTAAGATCGCTATAATAAGCGATAAGGTATGGCAGGAGAGAAGTCCTGCCATGCCTTATCGTAGCGATCTTCAGTCCTACAGTGTAAGTCCCTCAAAGGGACACAGATTGTGTAAAAAAAAAAAAAGAAAGTACAAAAAATAAAAATGTAAAAAAAGTTAAATACCCTTTTTTATGCTTTTTCTCATAATAGCATAAAATTTTTTTAAAAATCCCACATATTTGGTATCGACGCATCTGTAACGACACATACAATTAATTGAACATGTGTTTTATTCTGCACGGCAAAAAACATTTAAAAAAAACACTAAAAGCTGAGACAAAATGCTAATTTTTAGCATTTTGCCTCCCAAAAAACCACAATAAAAGTGATAAAAAAGCGTATGTACCCCAAAATGGTACCAATAAAAACTACAGCTCATCTCGCAAAAAATAGGCCCTCATAGAGCTCCGTACATGGAACAATAAAAAAGTTATAGGACTTTGAATGCAGCGATTTAGAAAAAAAAGAATACTTTCCAAAAAAGGGGGGTTTATTGTGGAAAAGGGGAAAAACCTAAAAAAAATATAAGAATTTTGGTATCGTTGTAACCGTACCGACCCGCAGCAAAAAATGTAGAGTATCATTGATGCGTTTTCTCTCCCTGCGATCATAAAAAAATAATAAAAGTTTTACAATGTTGTCTATATAACAAAAAATGGTACCAATAAAAACTACAGTTCGCCACGCAAAAAACAATCCCTTATACGGCCGCGTCGACGGAAAAGCAAAAAAGGTATGACTTTTAAAAAATGGAGATGAAAAAATACTAAAAATTGTTTGATCCTCAACGCCAAAATAGGCCATGTCATTAAAGGGTTAATAACATTTTGCTGTTACATTTTCAAAACATGAATCCTTTAAGAACAGAAAACAAAACACTGATGTGAACGAGCTCTAAGCTAATTCATTCCATGCAGACCATGAAATAAGTCCTAACATCCATCTGCTCCATATATCTGAATATAAAATATGACTCCACTTTGTAAAGTTTCTTATGCAGTGAAATGCGTAATGATGCTGCATGGGACTAGCGACAAGGGGGGATAGTGAAGGGTTAAGGTGAGAAGCGAGCGAAAAGGTGGGTGGAGCTAGGACAGGAAAGGGAAAGGGGGAGTTAGAAGGAAGTGGAGCTCAGTGCAGCAGCGAAAGGTGAAGAGGAAGGACGCACAAAAAGAAGCAGGCAGCAGTTAAGAAGAGCATTCAGCAATAGAAAGAGAAAAGGAGCTTTGAAAGGCAAGAAAGTCGGTGGAGAAAGACAGCTGAAGAGGAGGTGCAGAAAAGAGCCCAGCAGGGTAGAAGCAAGAAAATCGTTGGAAGTAGAACAGCGAGAGAGACAGCGGACGAAAAACAAAAGATGGAAGAATTGAGAGCGCAAATTCAGCAGGCGGTTCGTCAAGACGGCATGGCATGGTTGAAAGAGCTGTTACTGACCTGCAGATCCGAGTCGGAGTCCGGGATTCCTGCGGCGGCAGAGGCACCAAGGAAGGAAGATGAGCGGAGCGCAGCCCAGGAGCGCGAAGGGGAACGTGGCCGTCCGAAGAGGCGAAGAAATCCCCTGGCGAGGCTCAGTCCGAGCCCGGCGGCAAAACGCCTCAGTAATAGAGCGGGCCAGGGCGATGAGGGAGAGAAAGAAGCCGGAAGTGGCGGGAGAAAAAGAGCGCCAATTTCGAATCGCGCACCGGAAGTAGCGCGTGTGAGGAGCCAGCGATCCTGTTCGGATGGAGGCGCAGGAGTGCAAGGAGGACTGCCGGCAGCAGCGGGACCCGGAGGAAAAGAGCAGCGCGGTCAGGCGCAGGACAGCGAGAGTCGGAGGATGTGTGGAGCCACAAGCGAAGGGGACAGTTTCGGGGAGCGCGCGGCACGGCCGCAGGCTCAGGCAAGATGGCGGCGCCTCGTGCAGAGCAGAACAGGTGGGAGCGCAGGGGGGAAGGGGAGGGAGCACAACAGCCCATAGGGAGTCAGGGTATAAGGGGTCAGCCGGCAGGCGGGTAGCAGGGGGGGGGGAAGCGAGCAGCCCATCGTACAGTTATACCAGCAGTGCAAGTAGCGCGGCGCGCAGCGCACGAACATGCAGCAGAGGTGGTAGCCCATGGGAAGGTAGCGGGAGCCCGCGTTATAGTCACCCCCCCTTTCAGGCACATGGCCATAGGGTTTTTAACCCATTATATATATCTGGCTCTGAGGAGTCCGTTTCGCCATACCATACCCGCCCCCGGACAGCAGCCCATGTCCCATACCGCGAGGCATCACAACGCCATATGCATTCTAGCCTCGGTGAGCCCGCTTCCACCAGTACCCGGAAATTTTGTTATGTGAACCCCAGATATGTGTTCACGTCTGCTAACCCCTCAGGGTCCTCTTCCCATAGCCCCGCGAGACACACCGGTAACCGACGTCAGGGTAAAGGTGCTAGGCGCAGGCAGAGGGAGAGGGTTAGGCGTGAGGGATACGCGCGCGACAGTGAAAGGGAGCAAAGCAGGGTAGGTCTGGAGTGCGGTAGGGAGGCCTTTAGGGAGCGAGAGGCGCATAGAAGTGATAGGCGCAGGGCGCAACAGTTGGATAACCAGCAGGAGAGACAACGCCAAACGGTGGTGGCGTCATCAACCATCCCGAGTGGGGATTACATACGCCGAAGGAGGCACGAGGACTTGCAGGAGCGGCCATATGAGGGCCATCCCGGAGATACACGAGCAGGAATGGTGCAGGAGGCTACGCATTCAAGGGATCGGCAGCCAGCATACAGACAGGACAACAGCACCACGAGACGACTGGCGGGGACCACGCCCTTGGCGATGCCGGAGGTCGGTCGAGCCGGTGAGTTAGACTATAAAAAAGCTTGGTGTAATGTTATGGATCCCGCGAGAGCAGCGGATAAAAATGACTTGGTTACAGTTTTAAAGTCGTTATTGAATAAGGTTGATGCAAGTGGTTTTCCCGTTACTGGTGTGTCAGCGGGGGGCGAGGGCCCAGCTGCGGTCGAGTTGATTGGTACCGAAACGGACCCATTGGATGGTTTAAGATATGCGGATTCTTTATTTTGTGGTGTTGCCCCATTAGGGGTCGGTTTAGCTGATGATTTATTGGAAAAGATCCGCAAGGGTTTATATGTTGATATTTGGTCCCTGCTGTCAGCGGACCACGTCACAGTTGATAAAGAAAGATTATCTGAACGCGGCACGGAAAAGAAGCCGAAGGTTGCAAAAACGTTTGGCAACTGGTTGCAGGCGTTTTCCGTGTTGGCTTACGTTGCTTGTCAGCATCAGCCTAATAAAGGTCGTGAGCTGTTGGTTTATTTGAATACAATTTTTTCTGCTTATAAATTACACGGCGGCACCGCATGGTGGCGGTACGATGAAGACTTTAGGCGCCGTGTATCGGGCGCTGGTCATATTAGCTGGGCGTCGAAAGCAACCGACGTATGGATCCAGCTGATCCTGGCGCAGCGTCCGCAAAAAGCGCCTTTTCAAGGCGGAGCCGCGGGGGGGAAATCAACAACCCTCCGTGGCCTCGACGCGGCCAAACGGCTCTTGTTGGCTTTTCAACGAGGGCCACTGTAGATTTCACGCTTCCTGCAAATACAGGCACGAGTGCTCTGTCTGCGGGGGGCAACACGCTGCGATTCGTTGCTTCCGCAAGCAGAGAACGTCAACAGCGGTGGGGGGTGCCAGTGGAGCATCGAACACCGGTGAGAAGCAGGTGCCTGCTTCCGTGGTTAGACAAGTACCACAGGAAGCAGGAAGCAAAAATCCTTAAACAGGGTTTTTCTATTGGTTTCGTTATTACGTTTTCTGACCAGCCAGCCACCACTTTATGTCATAACCAAAAGTCCGCCACGGAAAATGGGGAGCTCGTGATAGAAAAATTGTTAAAGGAGGTTGAACTGGGTCGCATGGCTGGCCCTTTTCCGGAACCGCCATTTTCTAATTTACGGGTATCACCCCTGGGACTAGTCCCTAAAAAAGAGACTGGCAAGTTCCGGCTGATCCATCATTTGTCCTTCCCCAAAGGGGAGTCGGTGAATGATGGTATTTCAAAAGATCAAGCCTCGGTGGTTTATACCTCTTTTGACCACGCAGTTCGTTTAGTTAGCAAGGCGGGCAAGCGGGCACAATTAGCAAAGACGGATATAGAGTCCGCTTTTCGTTTATTGCCGGTCCACCCGGAGTGCTTTCACCTGTTGGGCTGCATGATTGACATTTTTTTCTTTTATGACCTGTGCCTGCCTATGGGCTGCTCGATTTCGTGTTATTATTTCGAGCTTTTCAGCTCCTTCCTAGAGTGGATCCTTAGGTACGAAACGGGCATCACGTCAGTGACGCATTATTTAGACGATTTTTTATTTATCGGCACAGAAACGTCCGGTGTTTGCGGTTTTTTGTTGGATACTTTTCGGGATCTCATGCAGCAGGTGGGGGTCCTGTTGTCAGAAGAAAAGACCATGGGCCCCGTTACCCGTTTAACCTTCTTGGGTATTGAGATCGACACGGAAGACATGGTTTTCCGGCTGCCAATGGAGAAAATAGTGCGGCTGCGCCAAGCGGTAGCGGATGTGGAACGGTGTAAAAAGGCGACTTTGCGCCAGTTCCAGGTGCTCATGGGTTTGCTCAACTTTGCATGCAAGGTCATTCCTATGGGCCGCGCGTTTTCTAGAAGGTTATCGTTGGCGACGGTGGGGGTCAGTGAGCCCCATCATTTTATCCGAGTTACGCGCGGTATTAGAGCGGATTTGCATACTTGGCGTGTTTTCTTGGAAACTTTTAACGGGCAAGTATTGTGTCAAAAGGAGGAGTGGTCGGGGGACGACCTCGACCTGTTTGCGGATGCTGCCGGTTCGGAGGGTTTCGGAGTGATATTCAGAAACCGTTGGTGCAGGGAGTCCTGGCCAAGGTCTTGGATACGGAATCAGTTGGTTAAAAATATTACATTATTGGAATTTTTTCCCGTTGTGGTGGCTTTGGAGCTTTGGGGAGAGGAGCTCCAGGATCGCAAGATCTGTTTTTGGTCAGACAACGCGGCGGTTGTGCAGACAATCAACAAACAGTCTTCGGGGTCTCAGCCGGTGTTGGCATTATTGAGGCACGTAGTGTTCAGCTATTTGCAACGGAATATATATTTACGGGCGAAGCACGTACCGGGATTTTTGAATGGAGCAGCTGATGCACTCTCTCTTTCGCAGATGGACTTGTTCAGGGAACGGCACCCGCGGGCGGAGACCGAGGGGGTACGTTGCCCGCGTTTCTTATGGAGCCTAGCCGAGAGGAGTTGCTGAAGCTGGTGGAAGCATCTGTTTCAAAGGGAACATGGAAAAGCTATAATACGGTCTGGTCTGCATGGTTGACATTCACAGGTGGCCGCGTCGTGGAGGGGGATGTTGCTCGTGCAGCTACAATGGATATGTTAACCGCGTTACGATTGCGACGAATGTCTTTTGGCGTCGCAAAAAAGCATTTGGCGGGTGTCGCTTTTTTGTTAAAACTGCACAGGTTGGAAGACGTTACAAAGGATTTCGCCATCCGGCAAATATTGTGCGGGTGGAAAAAGGACAAGGGGCGGATAGATTCCCGCCGTCCTATTACGTATAATTTATTATGCAAATTGATGGAGGTTCTGGAAACCAAGTGCGTTAGCACGGCGGAGACGATTTTATTCAGAGCAGCTTTTATGTTGGCATTTTTTGCAGCCTTGAGGGTTAGTGAGTTAGTCCCGGCTAGTAAGAATAAGGAGGGAGGCCTCCTGTTTAATGACGTTTTACTGTTAAACGAGTCGTTACGCGTGCGCGTCAGGCGGTCTAAAACGGACGTTTATGGTAGAGGTGAATGGCTGTCAATTGGCAGCCTGGGTACACGTTGGTGTCCGATGGACACGGTCAAGCGGTATTTAGTTTCAAAAGTTACTAGTGAGCAATTTTTGGTTCATTCATCAGGACTACCGCTTACGCGTTTTCAATTTTCGGCGGTGTTACGGTCGTCATTGCGCGCAGCAGGCCTAGAGGCTTCGGAGTTCGGGACACATTCGTTTAGAATAGGCGCGGCAACGACGGCAGAGATAGGTGGTATGCATGAAGAAGAAGTAAAAAGAATGGGAAGGTGGAGGTCTCAGGCGTATAAATCGTATGTGAGACCAGATTTGATGGTCATCTGATATTTTCGTCGGCTGTTTTGTTTTTACGTTTTTCTTAGCCATTTTCGGGGTTTTTCTTGTATTTTTTCTTGTGCTTGCTTCTAGCTGCGGAGCCGTGGAAAGTCTGGATCATAGGCCACTCATACATTTACTGGGCTGAAAAGGGGGCAGCAGTACGGCCAGCAGGTCGGAATTTGAATTTGACCGGAACTGCCGTAAATTGGCATGGAGTCCGAGGGCTTCAGTGGCCTAGTTTGTTAAGAATCGTTATGGACATCAGCAGGTGTACCCCCCGAAGAGTCGTGCTGGTCATTCATGCCGGGGGGAACGATCTGGGAAGGATAAAGATGAGAGATCTACTAGTCATCATGAAGCAGGACTTGCTGAGGTTTCGGGATTGCTTCCAAGAAGGAATTTTGGTGTGGTCAGATATAGTGGCTAGAAGGAGTTGGCGTGGAGTACGGGATCTAGAAGCGATAGACAGGGTTAGGAGGTTGGTTAATTTAAAAATTTCTAAGTTCGTGCAGTCACTAGGCAGCATCGCTATCAGACATTGGGAGCTGGAGGAGAAGGAAAGAGGAGCACTCAGAGATGATGGAGTCCATCTGAGCGATGTCGGTTTGGATACCTTTCTGTCTGGTTTACAAGATGGGGTGGAGATGGCCTTGGCACGAGTTCGTGGGGTGGGGCGTCATGCGTAGCAGTAAACGACGCATTCCGCGTGGCCTGGAGTTTTTTCCATGCTGGAGAAGGAGAGTCGAGGAAGGTTAGCAGCCAAGGACCTGGGCTCACGAATTTCCTCGGGACTATTGTGGACTCAAAAAGTTGGACGTTTACGGCATGGAAAAGGTTTTTTCATAAAGGTTTTCATAATTAAATAAAGTTTTAAATAAGCATTTGGTTAATAAAGCTGTGGCCTACCCCACAATTTTACCCAGCAGAAAGTCTGATGGTTATTTTAATAAGTAAGCGAGCATATAGGTAAAGTTATTTTGTCGCTAGTCCCCACAGATCAAACAAGATGAAGGATTAAGAACTCAAACTCCTGATCCCCAATGTATTTCTCCAGCTCTACACTTTCTATACACCAGTTTCTGTACATGTCCTCAGTCCATCTGTTACACTGTGTGCGTCTAGCACAATAATATGTCCCGGATTCTTCAGGTTTCGCTCCAGTGAGTTTTACATAAACTTCTCCTTTATTTGTGTCTCTTGTTATAGTTATACGTCCCTGAAGAGACTGAGCATAGTAGGTGTCGGCATTATAATATATTAGCCCCAACCACTCCAGGCCTTTCCCATCACATTGTCTGACCCAGCTTAAACCAAGCATGTTAGTGCTTTCAGTGAGGGAGGCACCACTCACTTTACAGGTCTTCACCAGAGTCTCTGTAGGTTTCACAGTCCCAGGACCAGACACCTCTAGTGAGATCTGTGCAGCGACACCTGGAAATAAACAGAAATTACGTCATTCTTTAATTGATCTGAAATCTACAATTATTACTAGAAGTTGTGTGATATTGGCAGGAAATCAGACTCACATTGTAGAGATGATATAACACAGAGTAACCAAAGGAGACTCTTCATGATTGGGCGGAGGAGATAGAACAAGTCAGTTCCAGGTCTGGGTGAACAGTTCCTGATCAGTGGACACTTCTACTTCTCTACTTATACAGGAAGTTATTTACATACATTTACATACATCCTGCAGTGGAGACCCCCGGCCTTTATTACCTGGAGAACATTGTAATATAACATTGCTGCTGAGCTACATTGAAGATTCATTTATATATTTGCACATTTTCGTTCCTTGTTCCCTCTTTTTTTGCTAGAAAAAGGAATCGATCCTAGAATGTCTTTCATGGGTTTTCAATACTGTTCTTCCTGTAAAGCAAATCTTATATATAAAAACACAAAATTTGTTTGTTCATGTCATATAAAAATCCACAGTTCTGGTCTGATTTGAGTGAAATTTTGCATGAGCGTTCTCCAGCACCAGGCGGCGATTACTGGTGTAATTAAAAATCGAAAACTCACCGACTTCCCCTGTAATGTTTGAGCCCATAAAAACCAATCATAGCTCAGCTTTAATTTCTTGTACTGCTGAGGTAACATGAAAACTGCTCTGTGTCTGGTTGCTATTTCTTATACTGCTGAGATAAAAGCTGTGCTGTGATTGGTTGCCAAAGCTTAACTTGCAATTCTTAGAAAGCTGAAGTAAAACAAAAGCTGCACTGTGATCGGTTGCTTTCCTTGCTATGACAACAAGGCTCCAAGATACATTTCTCAGTCTTAACCTCTCAAAAACTGACCTTCTCGTCTTCCTGCCCTCTGTCAGCCGACCTCCCCCAACATCTCCATATCAGTACCTGGCACCATAATAACCCCCAGACAGCATGCCCGCTGTCTTGAAGTCACACTGGATTTCGACCTTTTATTTACCCCCCCACATTCAATCTGTGACCCTAAAATTTCACCTGCACCTCATAAATATTGGCAAAATCTGGCCATTTCTCCCATAGACACGCTAAAGACACTTGTTGCCACACTCATCTATTCCCAAATCGACTACTGCAACTCGCTGAGTTAGGCCTTCCCTGCACCAGACTTTATCCCCTCCAATCCATATTTAATGCGGCAGCTAGACTCATCTTCCTATCCAGCTGCTTCTCAAACGCCCCTGCACTGTGTCAGTCACTGCACTGGATGCCCAACCGCTACTGAACCCAATTCAAACTCATCACAGGGAAAGAATTTTTGTACTGTCTCCCGCCGCTCACCATCTATCCGACTCGGGAGAGCAAAATTCTATCCCGCTAACGCCTCCCGCCGCAAGAAAGCCGACTCGGGAGGCAAAACACACCCGGTGACCCCTTGTCACCAGCCTCCCAACTCTAGCTGTTCCGAGGCTAGACCCAACGTCTCTGCAGGGACTCCAGCCTGACAGAGCCGAGAGGCGACAGACTACAGCACACACTCTATGATCATCTTAAATGTGGAATTTCTTCAAACAGAGGTGCAGGAAAGTACATCTCGATTAACTACCATATAAAAAATAACATCTTAGAGCTAATCTCCCAGGAGGACTGGTCTAAACACAAAGAGAAAAAAATTGTAAACCTAAAACGACACCAGGAGGAACTAGAGATCAAAAAAACCAAATGGTTCCGCGACATTGATGACTATAGCCACAGACTACGACCAGGCCAAGACGACAAAGACGACATCCACCTAGGAATAGGGCCCATTTTGGCTTCTCATCACGGGGTTCCATATCTACGGATGACACGAGCAAAAATAATCATGCAACGGGCACCTCTACCTCTTCTTTTTTAGGCCGGTCGGCGACTACCAGAATGAAGGAGGGTCCTTCCAACGGAAGCGCCGCGGAGGGCGAAAACACCACCGGACAGATAAGAGGGCCCGACGGAATGCTAACTCGTTCAACCAAGAGACCTCCCTTGATGGATCCAAGGAAGTAAAGAATGGTGACATTGTGGTAAATATTTCTTCGAGAGTATTGTCTCAAATGGAAATTACAATATTGTCTAAAGGACTTTCATTTTGTCCGGCCGCACATGAGAATTGGTTCAATCTTAATATAGATCTGCATCGTTTTTTCAGGAATCTTAGACTGAAAAGTCATTTTGCTTCACAACCCATAAATACTGCTGTTCAGACCAATCCCCGTGAGTATTTTTCCTCGGTGGGGGTTAGTCTGCACAGCAAGAGCAATTTTCAGCCCCCTACTACCAATCATCAGGTAGAGGTTTTTGCCAGTGCAGTACAGAGGGATGTAAAAAAATTGCGAAATAAGATCCTTAGTCGAGGGGGCAGACTTAGACGGAACCTCACTCGATCAGAGGAACAGGCCTTAACCATGCTCTCTAGGGATGAGAGTATTATAGTCAAGCCAGCTGACAAAGGTGGTGCCATAGTGGTGTTGGATACGACTATGTACGTAAGAGAAATTGAGAGGCAACTCAGCGATACCAATGTCTACAAGAAACTTCAACATGATCCTACATTTAGGTTTCAAAACCTTACTAGCAGACATCATAGATGACAAACTGCGTACATTTTTGGATATTCAACACCCCGTGGTTCCCACCTTTTACGTCTTACCTAAGATCCACAAAGATTTAAATAATCCTCCTGGTAGACCTATAGTGTTGGGTAGGCACTCCCTCTTTAGTGGTCCAGCCTGCTTTCTCGACAAGATCTTGAGGCGACATGCAGAAGAGGCAGGGTCTTATATTAGAGATACGTCGGATTTTTTAAATAAAATCTCTACTTTGACCATTACAGATGAAACCATTCTGGCCACATTTGATTTGACTGCACTCTACACCTCGATCAATCATGATAAGGGAGTACAGGCGGTTAGGAATTTTTTTGATACCTCGAATATGCTCTCTGGTTCTGTTGGCTTTGCCCTGTCGCTGCTGAAGTACATCCTCGTGAACAACTATTTTTTGTTCGGGGGGGGGGGGGGGGTGTACTTCAGACAGCGACAGGGCACAGCTATGGGATCTAATATGGCGTCCACCTATGCCAATATATTTGTGCGCCAATTTGAAGAACAGTTCATCTACACGTCTGCATTTAAATCCTCGATACTCTACTGGGGCCGATATATTGACGACGTCTTCATGCTCTGGGTCACTCCCATTGCTACAGGAATTCCAAGTATTTCTAAACTCTATATATCACGAGTTACAATTTACGATGACGCACTCGACTGTGGAGATCCAATTTTCGGACGTACTGGTCAAAAAACAAGGTGGACGAGCGGCATAAGGTACTTTCACCCTGCACACAGAGAGGAGGCTTCTTCATCCTCAGAGCCCGCGCTTCTATTGCGACTCCCCTGAAGCCACACCGCCCCGCTGCCAACCTGCAACCCGACTGCGCATATAATTAATCTCCCGCTGGTCTGGTCCCTCCTGCTCTGTGGAAGTGACAGTCTGCAGGATACTACAGGCGGGCACGTCTGGAGACCGGTGCTCAGCTCCTGTCCCTCCACGTGGCAGCAGCCACCTTGCCCCCCTCCCCGAAGCAATCAGGCTGCCCAGTACATAAATAAAAATAAAATAAAAGGAAGCTGGAGAGAAATCCCCATCCCCAAAGCAGTACTTACGATTGCAGGAGCCCAGCAGCACAGCGGAGATTCTCCGGGACTCTCAGACCACGGCAGGCTCCTTAACCGTCACTGCAATTCATCCTCTATTGCACCACAGCACCATCTAGTGGCCAAAACGGGCAATAGCAGGCTCGGAACTCCTGCTTATTCCTCTTTCAAAATACATTGCAGCAGTCTCATCTCCCGCGTAAACCTACACATTAAACTCCTAGATCCGATCTGTCTTGCACTACTGAGAGGTTGTAAATCGAAGAAAAGCTCTGCTTTAATTTTTTCTGAACTGGTAAATCCAGCTCTACTCTGCAACAATTTTTTCCGAACAAAAGGGGACTGCTACCCGAATATTTACATTACAATTTTTTCAACTCTTTTAAAGGAGTGTATAAACTTACTGTCTCAATTTTTTTCCGGTTTCTCTGATTTTTCAATTTTTATGGAACTTGCAGAAATGAGTTCCGAACTTGAACAATTCTAGATAATATAAAGACTACCTAACTAAAAAGTTAATTCTCGGAGGGGGCGCCTGACCGCGAAGAGTAATGGCTCTTTGAATCCAGAGCCTCGTTACAACGGCACAACCCGGGACCCATATCAGCAGCGATCCTGAACAAAATATGGTCAAGACAAGCAAAGAGAAAGGGGGAGACCTCCAGGTAACCCCCCGTCCAGTCAGAGGGCAATCGGACCTACAAAGGTTCTTAAAAGACAGGACCGCCCGCTCTCCTCATGCAATAAACAAGACGGCTTCATCTCAACAGACAACAGCAGCAATGGCAGTAGATAGAGAAGCTGAAGACTCCTCAGAAGGGGAGGATGAGGGGAGAGTCTCAAGGGGCTTCATGAAAGAGCTAATGTCATCAGCCCTTCGCCCGGTAATGGCGGATCTTAATGAAATCAAGGAGGAAGTCAAAAGCATGGGGAGGAGGATAGATGATCTCGAATCATCGACATCGTCCATCACAACTCACTCGTTGGAACTAACTCAAGTAATTAAAGACCAACATAATCACCTGAACAAAGTTCTTATTTTACAAGAAGACTTAGAGAATCGTAATAGACGCAACAATGTACGTATAAAAGGTCTACCAGAGTCCTGGGCCGCAGAAGCTCTGAACAAAGTCGCATCAGAAATCTTCGCTTCTCTCCTGGGCCCTGAAAGAGCGACTACCATTATTGTGGAACGCATCCATAGAGCGTTGAGACCGACTCCAACAAATACAGAACCCCCCAGGGACATAATTTGCAAACTATTGTCGTTTCCGGATGCTCTGGCGGTTCTAAGAGCAGCAAGAAACAACCAGGACTTACAATACGGAGGAGCTCCTATTCAAATTTACCAAGATCTGGCTCCATCCACACTGATAAAAAGACGGGCACTACGCCCCTTACTGGACGCTCTAAGACTGAAAAACATAAAATATGCGTGGCTATTTCCCTTTGGCTTAGGCTTTAGCCACAAAGGCAAACGTTTCAACATCCGTTCGCCAGAGGAATTACAGAACTGCTGGCAGCATCTAGAAATCGAGCCGATAGACTTACCGGGCTGGCTGCCTTTACCGGACTTACCAACCTTTACACATCTCTCCACACAAGAGACCTGGCAGCTGGTCAGAAACCAAAAGTCTCCCAGAAGCAAAAAGAAGAAGAGCAGAGAAGAAGTAACGACGAGTGACACTTGAACTCAAACCACCAATTGCCCTGCTGTACCAAGCTTGACCATTACAAATGAACTGTACATTATAACCAACTACACTCCAAAGAGGAAGCTAACTTCTTAAGGTTGTATAGACAGTCATGTTTGCTAACAGGTTTTTCATATTAGAAATTTACTAGGACCACTCATGTACCATGTTAGTTTCCCACATGATTATAGTAGACTTACTCTCTAACGGAGTAAACACAGTTAAATTGGGTCCCCACAGTGCCTGTACCGATCAGGCTACGCTCCCTAAGAGCACACACACAGTTCGGAGTATTGTACTCCTCTTACCCCCCTCACACCCACCTATATACGGTTACACACCCCCACGAATCTTTAGAGGAACCGGAGGAAGTTTTTCCCCCCACATTTTAGCTACACCCTAAAGAAGAACTAAAGAGGGTGCCGTAGTTCTATATATTGATTGATTGAAGGTTACATATTTCTTTCTTCTTTTCTTTCTTTCCTGTTCCGTCTCCCTTCCTTTACGCCACTTTCCTATTTGTGTCTCCCCCCCCCCCCCCTTGACTTCCCTCGCACCCTCCTGCCCTTGCTGATCACCCCGGAAGGACTCCCTTGGGTAAACCGAAGGTGAACCCTGAATATAGCAAAATCTCATTGTAAACTCTGCTTTCAGTACTCCGAGAGAAGGTCGAGGATCCTGCCGGAAGTCGTTCATCAGGACACTAAATGGAAGCCACCCGCATCACCACGTTCAATGCCCGGGGCCTGAATTCGCCTCTCAAGAGACACAACCTTTCTCACCTGCTAAAGAGGTATGGCACCAAGATACTCTTCCTCCAGGAGACTCATTTTAAGGGCAACAAACACGTGACACTCCCTGGGAAATTCTTTTCACAGGAGTTCCACAACACACATCCTACATCAGCCTCAAAGGGGGTCTCCATTTTTATCCACAGGTCCATCCCATTCAAATATGAAGCCCAATATGCAGACGGTGAAGGGAGAGCTCTCTTTATAAAAGGCACAATTAATAACGTGAAGTTAACCTTCGCAAATTTATATGCCCCCAATTCCGATCAGGTCCCATGGTTAATAAAACAATTAGAAATCCTCAAACAATTTGCAGTGGGCCAGGTCTTTGTGGGAGGGGACTGGAATTTAACTCTGAATCCAGCGTTAGACGCATCGACGGGTCGCTCTCAGGTCCCAAAGAGGAAACTTGGAGCATTGCTCCGAGCCCTCCAGAACTTAGAAGTTACAGATGCATGGAGATGCCTACACCCGTCTACAAAGGACTACACGTTCTTTTCAGCCGTACACTCCTCTTACCAGAGGCTTGATTATCTATTTGTATCTTATTCCCTACTTCAACAAGTGGAAAAAGCCCATATAGATATTATGACCATCTCGGACCACGCCCCAGTACATATCGACATCAGACCCCATAAAATAGAGCCAAGAGAGTGGAGATGGCGACTCAATGAGTCGCTATTAGACTCAGTCGAAGAAAAGTCACGACTATCCGAATCTATAGAAGAATTTTTCAAACTAAACACTGTAGACGAAACAGAAATGCCAATAATTTGGGAAGCCCACAAAGCCTATACAAGAGGCCTCCTTATAGCTCTAGGGACAAAAGTGAAAAAACAACAACAAAGGGATATTGATAATAAACTAAACCAAATCGCAAAACTGGAGCAAAAAGCAAAAACCTCCCAGCCCAAAAAAGAAATGGAGGAACTAGTTGTCTTGAGACGGGAGTTAAAAAATTGCTTGGAGGCTAGGTTTAACAAACGACGCTTATATTTCAAACACACAGTTTATGCTCACGGCAATAAAGGGAGTAGATTCATGTCAACTCTAATTAAGAAAGCCCGCGCCAGAAACCATATAGCAGCGATACAAACACAAAAGGGTGGGGTGGTCTCCTCCACCAATGATATAGCTAACGAATTCCAGAAATATTATTCTGAATTATACGATTTGCATGGTCGGGGGAAAAACCCTATCCCACAAAAAACAAAAGCCGAAATAGACAACTTCCTGAGTACCCTTAATCTTCCCAAACTTGACGACACAGAAGCTAACACCTTAATAACTCCAGTCACAAGCACAGAAATTGAATCGGTTCTAAAATCTTGTCCAGCGGGGAAAAGCCCGGGCCCAGATGGCCTATCCTTAGCCTATTATAACTCCTTTAAGGAAATACTGATTCCTCGACTTAGAGACCTATGTAACGCGCTCCTTCTGGGGAAGCCCCTACCTAAACAATCCCTAGAAGCGCATATCACGCTACTACATAAAGAGGGGAAAAACCCTGAATTATGCGGCAGCTATAGGCCTATCTCGCTCATCAATGTAGACGTGAAGATATGGGCTAAGGTGCTGGCCAAAAGACTAGAGGACTTCATCCCCGAACTGGTTAATAAGGAACAAGCAGGATTCGTTAAGGGAAGAGAGGGAAAGGACAATTGCTTCCGACTACTTCATGTGGCAAAGTATGCCCAATCCCGCAATATCCCTTTGGCCCTGGCGGGGACCGACGCTGAAAAAGCGTTTGATAGGGTGAGCTGGACCTACTTAGAGGCAACCCTCAGACATTTCAACTTACCACCTCCCTTCATTACTTCAATCTTCTCCCTTTACTCTAGACCGTACGCAAGACTAAAAATAAATGAAATCTTATCCCCCCCATTTGACATATGTAACGGAACCCGTCAGGGATGCCCGCTATCCCCCTCTCTCTTTATCCTCGCATTGGAGCCCCTGCTTCAGAGGGTGAGACAGGACCAGATCATTAGAGGACTGGAGATAGGCTCCAACACCATATCCACCGCTGCGTTTGCCGATGACATCATGTTTGTAGTCACAGAACCAGCGAAAGGGATCCCTAGACTTGTCTCGCTCCTGGAGGAGTTTGGGACGCTATCAAATTTCAAGGTGAATTTCTCAAAGTCAACAATCTTAAACATCTCCATCCCTAAGCACCAATATGACCTCCTACAGTCCAGCTCACCCTTCAAGTGGTCCAATTCTCATATCGACTATCTGGGTATTAAACTCACCAAAAGGGCCAAAGATCTATACACCTTCAATTTCCTCCCCTTAATTACTAAAATCAGCGACATACTCCACTCATATGACTTGCCCCCAATCTCTTGGTTTGGCAGAAAAAATATCCTCAAATCTTACGTGCTCCCGATAATTCTTTACAAAATACGTATGCTCCCAATTTCCCTCCCAAAATCCTTCTTCAAAGCCATTAAAAAAACTTTTTTGGACTATGTATGGAGGCATAAGAGACCGCGCTTGGCCCATAGTTTAATGATAAAAAAACGACACGAAGGCGGAATGGACCTACCCTGTGTCGAAGACTTTTACAAGGCAGCACAACTAAGCTATTGGATGGAACTTAGCCATCCCATAAAAGACCCAATCCTATTTTTACTAGCAGAGGGAGTATACGGGCACTCTCTGACGGAAGACCTGTGGCTCCCAACAGGACTTAAATCCAGGAAGCGTATCTCAGAACCTCTCCTACAGGGCCCTAGCGAGACCTGGGAGGGACTTCGGACTACTTTGGCGCCAATCCCTTCCCCCGTGATGCCCATACGCACGATACACAAGCTATTAGACATACCCCCAGACTCAACAACCACTAGTATCTGGAAGAAATTCCAGGGAATCACTGTAAGGGACCTTCAAACCCAAGCCCACAAAAAACCAGCAGAAATATTACAGAACCTCCTTCCCCAACACTCCTTCTCAGTTTTGCAAAAAGCCCATGTAATAAAAACCATAGAGAAATTCCTGAAAACATATAATTCCACCAGACCCAGGACTGCCTTTGAGGAAGTCTTGGAAGAAATATCACCAGAAAAGAGGAAACTATCTAAGATAAAGAAGTGCTTTATAGCTCCGGCCTCTCCCACAAAGACGGCCTTTCTTTTGTCATGGGAAAAAGACCTGAATATTAATCTCACCTCTGATGAGGTGAGAGTGATAATGAAAATGGCCTTTGGACTCTCTCCCTGCGTGTTAATACAGGAAAACCATTATAAGCTATTAGTTAGATGGTACAGAACTCCACAGTGGCTGCACGCATACAAGCTAGCACCCCATAATAAATGTTGGAGATGTGAGGCCGCCGTGGGCTCCTTCCTACATATCTGGTGGGAATGCCCGATTATAGTCCCCTACTGGAAAGAAGTAGAGAAAAGCCTACAAAACATCTCCCCAAACTTAACACTGACAGCCGACATCATTTTCCTATGGAGACCATCCAGCAGCTTCCACCCGTTAAAAAACAAATTAACAGCAATATTGATAGATGCTGCAAAAGCTCTGATTCCATTATTGTGGCTCCAGAAAACCTCCCCCACATTGAATCAGTGGAAAGAAAAAGTAGACTCAATTTGTAACCTAGAAGAACTAGCGAGCCGGGCCAAAAACGATCGGGATGGCTTTGTGGAGATGTGGAGCCCCTGGAAAGCTTTGATCTGAGTCATTTGAGGAGGGAGAGGTCTGGTGTCGGTGCTTCCCTCTGACGTGTGGCGTTGAGGTGAAACCCCGGGCAGTGAGCGAGTGAGGAGGAAAGGAAACAGAGAGTGATACTAAGTAAGGTGCTTGTACCACATATTCCCCTCTCCCCACCCCCCACCCTCGACCACCATTTCCCACCCTCCCGTCTGTACGTCCCCCCTTACACCTACCCTTCTCCCTCCCCTTTACTAAGATGTTCTTTAATTCTATATAAAAATCTCTGCACTCTCTCAGACTCTAAACAAAGGAAGATATATATCTGTAGCTCTGTGCAGAGACCGCAGTTTAAAGTTAGACGTTAAATGTTTGGCTTCTCCCAAGGATGGATCGACAATGTAAACCATCGTTTATTATGCATTTTTCAAGATCTATTGTTATATGACATGATATGTGATGTAAAGCCTGAAAAAATTCTAATAAAAATTCAGATATTAATAAGAGTGGGAATCACTGTTCTCACTGATCCCTGCTGTTGCATCAGGAGACCAGCTGACAATCACTGCTGGTTCCCGCTGCAGATGGTACAGGCTCACCTTCTGAGCCTGCACCATCCACAGGACATTAAGCTTACGTCCTGTGGAAGCAAGGGATTAAAGAATTCTGAGTTTACATAGAGTAGGGGGACCGTCTTCAGGACCCTCACCTATTAGCAAGAGAAAAGAGCAATTACAAAGAGTATCTTTTTGCTGTGAAGGACCTGCCATATCTGTGCATTACAGGCAATTGATTTCAGCAAACACTGTGCAATGCCTGACTAGCCCTGTGGGGGTGCTGCAGGGATATTGAGCACTTACTGCTGGGTTCCTTCACAAATTGCTGCTGATTGTTGGGGGTTCCAGTAGCAGGACGCCCTATGATAAGCTAATTTACGTGGTTTACTCTTCCAAATAGGGATTGTTAAAAGCAGAAGTCCCTAAAATAACACTTTGTAAGACAGAGATTACTTTTTTTCATAAGCGGACTGTAACTATAGCCTACAGAAGAGTCAGTAGAGAATGAGTTAAACTTCATTATTTCCTATGCCAATTCATTGTGCATCCAAAGTCAAACTTAATTAAATGGAAAACTCATATCCGACCGAAAAAAAAAAAAAACAAAAAAAAAACAAGGTGGACATCTGCAAAGTGATCTATTTGTCAAAAATACAGATCACAACAGTCTTTTGCATTATGGCAGAGACCATCCCAGGGCAATGAAGAACTCCTTACCATGGAGTCAATTACTAAGAGTGAAGAGAATTGCACATGAATCAGAGGCTTAATGAGATGTGTGATAGATTCATGAGCAGGGGTTATCCGACCCAGTTGGTAAAGGAGGCTGCAGGTAAAGCCAGAACTCTCTCACAACGGGGTCTTTTAATCCCTAAATTGAGGATGGGGGAGTCTAACAGAGTTCCGTTTGTATCTACATACAATAATGCGAGTCGTTCAATAAGGGGTATAATCAGAAAGCATTGGCCTTTGTTGACATTGGGTGGCCCTGAAGTTGTAGAGTTTAACAGCGCTCCACTTATGGCATACAAAAGGGGGACTAGTATTGGAGACAGGTTGGTGCATTCCCATTTTTTGAGCAAGAAAACATCCGTCCAATCTACACTAAAGCCCCCCAAGAAGGGAAACTTTCCATGCCTCGCGTCATCTTATTGTAGCAACTTGGCCAGAGGTGACTATTCTTTTCACCCATCTAGAGGCAACAGATATAAGATCCAGGGGAGATTTTCTTGTGCTTCATCATACGTGATCTACTTCATCACCTGCCCATGTGGCATGGGTTATGTGGGCGAGACCACAATGGAGGTGAGATCACGTATGGTGAAGCACAAAAGTACCATTAGGACGAAGAACATGCAACTCCCTGTCTCCAGACATTTTGTCGAAGCCAGGCATACTATCAGCCAACTTAAGTATAGGGTAATCGATCATGTACCCCCACTACCCAGAGGAGGTGATGGGGAGCCCTCTCGGGATCGCTTCTCTACTACTTCATGTGCCACTTGTTGGAAAGTCCTTTTTCTTGCTCCAACAGAAACATTCTGGATGATATTCCATTAAGGGGGTTTCTCTTGAATAAAAACTCTGTCTGAAAAAACATTACTAAATAGTCCACTTTGTGATATTTTTCTCCTTGAGCACCCCTTTCGGGAGGTTGAGTTTGTTCTATGTCACATTTGTATATTTGGATTTACTCTGTAATAAATGGGTTTTGCAATTCAATACAATATCTGCTTGCGGTAAATTTCTCAGCCTGTTTATGGTGGTTATGAGTATGACTCCCACCCACGGATTTCACCCTGTCAATAGGCAGAATCTGCGTGCAGAATTTCTGAAGTGTTTATATGCATCATGGGAGTGTAAGAAAACGCAGTGAATACGCATGTTACATATATGTTAACGGAGCTTTCATGTGTGTTACCAGTAGAAGGAGTGTGTTTTATTATGTGTGTGAAAAAGTAGCAAACATACATGCAACACGTGTCTAAAAACGCATACAGATGAAAAGCGCACTCATACACGCAGTGAATACGATGTGTTTGTCACAGATGGAATGCGCAATCACCTGTGTGAATAAACCCTTACAATCATCTGTCTTCAATCATTTTAGAAAACTTTTCTGCAACAAACTACAATCTGAGAGGAAACACATTCAGAATGGGCTTTTAAAAATATGGTGGATTAGTCCTTCATCTAACTCGCCTGGTCAATGGGCCCCTGCGGTCTGTTTTGAACTCTTACATGCTAGATGGGGCGGAATTACTTGTTGCCCCACTCTCTCCAGATTCTGGATGTTCTTGTCAATCAGTACATTCAATCTGGGTTTCCGGTGTTTTTCGGACCCAAAATTGTACTCTTATTTATATATTTGTATTTGCTTCATTGTTTCCCCTTTGCTTATTATTATGCCCTCACTCCCTCGCAGTTTACATTGTGTACATGATCTCATTCAGTCTCTCTTTTGGACTACATGCTGTATCTCTTTGGTATACATGCTACCTCAGCCCCAACTCAAATTATATCATGGTTGTAATTGTATTCCACAATGTCAAGGGGTTTAATGTGCCCATCAAGAGGTGTAAGGATTTCTTACAGTACCTAAAATTTAGACCAAACATTATCTGCCTCCGGAGACCCATTTCTTCAAGAGATTGGATCAGATACAAATGATGCATGCACCCCTTCCCATTTGAAAATATTGGGTTGCTTTCAAGCTTTCAAGATGGTGGCTTTCACCATGGCCACCCTGTTGGACCCCACACCTCACAGATTTGTCTGCGTCTGTTCAGTAACATGCCACACACAGAAAGACATTGTCAACCATAGTTTTCCATTTATTCAGGTGTCTCCACCCCTTTTGACCTCCCTGTTAAATTGTTTGCAGTATTTCTATTTACATAAGTGATTTTCTTTCCCTCTCTGCGATGCTGCTGGACGGAAGAATTACAGGATGTCCTATTTCCGTGCAAGTCTCCCACAAGGGTAGTATATGCAAATGTGCAGGTTTCCCAAACAATAACACAGAAGGGGTGTCTGCTGTGCGATGCGAGACACATCAAAAATGTTGGGTGTGACTCCGTTCCACCTGTATAAAAAGGGCCTAATAGGGAAACTATGATTTTAACCCCTTCCCTCCGCATGACGTAAGGGTACGTCATGGGAGCCGGTACTTCCTGCAAAATGATGTACCCTTACGTCATAGGGATAGTGCGAGATCATAGCAGATCCCGCGCTATCCTGCAGTGGCAGCTGGCGTCCCACTGCAACAGCGCGGGGCATTGGAGATGCGCCCACCTGCTGTTAACCTCTTCCCTGCCGCAATCTAAGTAGAAAGGGTTCACAGACGAAGCGTGCTCCTTCTGTGACTTCAGCCGGCTCTTGTAATATAATCGCGAGAGCCCGGCTGTTTGCTATGGCAACAGGACACCAGATACCGGCGTCCTGTATTGCCATTACCTAAGATTGCTATAATAAGCGATAAGGCATGGCAGGAGAGAAGTGCTGCCATGCCTTCTCGTAGCGATCTTCAGTCCTGCAGTGTAAGTCCCTCAGAGCGACACAGATTGTGTAAAAAGAAAAGAAAAATAAAGTACAAAAAATAAAAATGTAAAAAAAAGTTTAAAAACCCTTTTTTAATGCTTTTTCTCGTAGTAGCATAAAACAAAAAAAAAAATCACACATATTTGGTATCGACGCATACAATAAATTGAACATGCATTTTATCCTGTACGGCAAAAAGCATTTTAAAAAACGCTAAAAAACTGAGGCAAAATGCTAATTTTTAGCATTTTGCCTTCCAAAAAACGCAATAAGAGTGATAAAAAAAGTATGTACCCTAAAATGTTACCAATAAAAACTGCAGCTTAACTTTCAAAAAATAAGCCCTCACGGAGCTATGTCCATGGAAAAATAAAAAAGTTATAGGACTTTGAATGCAGCGATTTAGAAAAAAAAAATAATTTCCAAAAAAAGTGTTTTTATTGTGGAAAAACCTAAAAAAATAAGAATTTTGGTATTGTTGTAACCGTACCGTCCCGCAGAAAACAATGTAGTTTATCATTTATGCTGCATAATTAACGCTTAAAAAAAAAATCTATGGCAGAATTGATGCGTTTTCTCTCCTTACGATCATAAAAAAAATAATAAAAGTTTTACAATATAGTCTATGTATGCAAAAATGGTACCAATAAAAGCTACAATTCGCCACGCAATAAACAAGCCCTTATACGGCCGCGTCGACGGAAAAATAAAAATGTTATGCCTTTTGAAAAATGGAGATTAAAAAATACCAAATATCGTTTGGTCCTCAATGCCAAAATAGGCCATGTCCTTAAGGGGTTAATAACATTTTGCTGTTACATTTTCAAAACATGAATCCTTTAGGCTAGGGTCACACAGGGCGGATTCTCGGCGGAAATCTCGCGGTTTGGCCGCAGCGAAAAACTGCGAGATTTCCGCCGGGAGAAGCGCTGCTGCAAAACCCGCGGCAGCTTTGAAGCGGCCCACCCGCTCGCTTTTCCGCTGCGGCCAGCGCTCCCGTAGAGAAGAGCACGGCCGCAGCGGGAAGAAAAAGAACATGCTGCAGTCTGCAAATCCACGCCGCAGCGGCGGCTTCTGCCGGCTTGGCCGCAGCGGATTTGCCATCCCGTGTGGACGAGATTTCTGAGAAATCTCGTCCACATAGCTGGTTAATCCCGGGATTAGCGTCCGCTGGCGGATTTGCCGCGGCAAAATTCCACACGGAATTTCAGCGGTAAATCCGCCCCGTGTGAATCCAGCCTTAAGAACAGAAAACAAAATACTGATGTGAACGAGCTCTAAGCCAATTTATTCCATGCAGACCATGAAATAAATCCTAACATCCATCTGCTCAATATTTCTGAATATAAAATATTACTCCACTTCGTAAAGTTCCCACAGATCAAACAAGATGAAGGATTCAGAACTCAAACTCCTGATCCCCAATGTATTTCTCCAGCTCTATACTTTCTATGCACCAGTTTCTGTACATGTCCTCAGGCCATCTGTTACACTGTGACGCTCTAGCACAATAATATGTCCCGGATTCTTCAGGTTTCGCTCCAGTGAGTTTGAGATAAACTTCTCCTTTATTTGTGTCTCTTGTTATAGTTAAACGTCCCTGAAGAGACTGGGCATAGTTGGAGCCACCACTGTACACTGTTCTCCCCAACCACTCCAGGCCTTTCCCATCAGGTTGTCTGACCCAGTGTACACCACGCATGTTAACGCCGTCACTGAGGGGGGCACCGCTCACTTTACAGATCTTCTCCAGAGTCTCTGTAGGTCTCACAGTCCCAGGACCAGACACCTCTAGTGAGATCTGTGCAGCGACACCTGGAAATAAACACAAATTACTTCATTCTTTAATAGATCTGAAATCTACAATTATTACTAGAAGTTGTGTGATATTGGCAGGAAATCAGACTCACATTGTAGAGATGATATAACACAGAGTAACCAAAGGAGACTCTTCATGATTGGGCGGAGGAGATAGAACAAGTCAGTTCCAGGTCTGGGTGAACAGTTCCTGATCAGTGGACACTTCTACTTCTCTACTTATACAGGAAGTTATTTACATACATTTACATAACATTCCCAGAACATCTTTCTTGGGTTTTCAGTTCTGTTCTTTCTGTAAAGCAAATCTTATATATAAAACTCAAAATTTGTTTGTTCATGCTGTATAAAAATCCACAGTTCTGGTCTGATTTGAGTGAAATTTTGCATGAGGGTTCTCCAGCACCAGGCAGCGATTACTGGCGTAATTAAAAATCGAAAACTCACGGACTTCCCCTGTAATTTTTGAGCCAATAGAAACCAATCATAGCTCAGCTTTCATTTCTTGTACTGGTAAAATGAAAACTGTTCTGTGATTGGTTGCCATTTTTTATACTGCTAAGATGAAATAAAATAAAAGCTGTGCTGTGATTGGTTGCCAAAGCTGAACTTTCAATTCTTATAAAGCTGAAGTAAAATAAAAGCTGTGTTGTGATTGGTTGCTTTCCTTGCTATGACAACAAGGCTCCCAGACACATCTCTCAGTCTTAACCTCTTAAAAACTGACCCTCTCGTCTTCCTGCCCTTTGTCAGCCGACCTCCCCCAACATCTCCATATCAGTACCTGGCACCATAATAACCCCCAGACAGCATGCCCGCTGTCTTGAAATCACACTGGATTTTGACCTCTCGCTTACCCCCCCACATCCAATCTGTGACGCTAACATTTCACCTGCACCTCATAAATATTGCCAAAATCTGGCCATTTCTCAGCACAGACATGCTAAAGACGCTCGGGGTCACCTTCATCCATTCCCGACTCGACTACTGCAACTCACCGCTGTTAGGCCTTTCCCGCACCAGACTCTCCCCTCTCCAATCCATATTTAATGCAGCAGCTAGACTCATCTCCCTATCCAGCTGCTTCTCAAACGCCCCTGCACTATGTCAGTCACTGCACTGGATGCCCATCCACTACAGAACCAAATTCAAACTCCTCACCCTGACCCACAAAGCTCTCCATGATGCAGCGCCCCTGTACATCGCTTCCCTCCTGTCCATATATCGCCCAGCTTGCTCTGTATACCATATGTAATTGTCCATACTGTTTGTGCTCCCACATGCTTTGAAAGCACTGCTTAATAAGTTGGTGCTATACAAATAAAGATTACCATTATATTATTTTATAATGTCTGACAACCCCCGACCTTTATTATCTGGAGAACATTGTAATATAACATTGCTGCTGAGCTACATTGAAGGTTCATTTATATATTTGCACATTTTTATTCCTTGTTCTCTCAATGATGTTATTTTGCTAGAAAAAGGAATCGATCCCAGAACATCTTTCTTGGGTTTTCAGTAGTGTTCTTTCTATAAAGCAAATCTTATATATAAAACTCAAAATTTGTTTGTTTATGTTGTATAAAAATCCACAGTTCTGGTCTTATTTGAGTGAAATTTTGGTCCCGGAGCGCTCCCCACGTGGAGCGGCAGGCGCGCGTAGGGATACGCGCACAGGAAGTAGATCCGGCCGCGGATCTGCAGCGACCGTTATGAGGGAGATGCCAGAGAGTGCATCTCCCTCATCGCGCGCTGATAGCAGTGGGGGAGAAAGCGGGTGGGGAGGGAGGGAAACGAGCATGTGCCGGCCTGGTGGGGGGCGTAATATTAGCCGCCAGCAGCGTGAAGGGGGGAGTTTGGCAGGGGGGGGGCCGTCAGCCAGGGACGAAGAGGCGGCGAGTTTTCGCGCTACAGCACGGAGGGGGCCGGCGGAAAGGGACGAGGAAGCGGAAATTTTTCGCGCCACAGCGCACGCGGGGAGGGGGGGTGCGGCCGCCAGGGGCGAAGGGGCAGCGATTTTTCGCGCTGCAGTGCGAAGGGGGGGGGGGGTGGCAGCGGCCAGGGAGGAAGATGCGGTGAATTTTCGCGCCACAGCGCGGGGGGGCCCTGGGCACCCCGGAGGAGCTGCAGCGATGCGTAGGGACTACAGGGCTGCAACCAGTAGCAGTATAGAGAGGATTGCGCAGCGCATGCTAGCACATGTCGCACCCATTATACCAGCTGTGGAGATCTAGGGCAGGATAGGCGCAGGCGGCTAGTGGTTGCGAAAGGTAGACAGACAGTTTGCGCGCGGGAGGAGCGTAGCTGCTCATCGTCCTCAACAGAACGAGTGAAAAATAGGAGGAGCAGGTTCATATGGAGTGGTCAGTCAGAAGCGGTGACATGGAGGGATAGGCAGAGCAACCGAGATGCGGACACGCGGGTCGCAAGGCACCTTTTTTCATGGTCACCGGCTTCTTCTGCAGATTTCAGACAAGGAGAGAGTGGTAGCAGACCTAATACCAGGATTTCAGCCTGCGGGGCTTCAAGGCCAAGGAGCCCGAGGCGCCGGGGTGTCCCCCATGAAAATCGCACGGCACGACACGTGGCACGAGATTACCAGCAATCAGCACTGCCCGCCCCCAATTTTCCTTGGCTATGCCGGAGGTCACCGAGGCGGGTGAGTCGGTACAATTGAATAAAGTTTGGGATAATCTGCCCGGCGCGAGCCGGAAGGATGATTTTATGGTGGCTCTTAGAGCCTTGGTGGAAAAGTACAATATGGATAAAGGGCTTCTAGTGTCCTATAATCAACCGGGGAGGTTGGCCTCGCCCGAGGTTGGTGGTCCATTACAAGGACAAAGGTGCCTGCCCACGGGGGCAGGGGTGTGCGAGGGTCTGAAATTAGCAGACTCGCTTTTTTGTGGCGTTGCCCCGTTGGATGCGGGGCTGGAGGACGAGGTGGTGTCAAAAATAGCAAGTGGATGCTATGTGGACATATGGTCGCTGTTATCCGTCGAACATGTGTCAGTTGACAGGGAACGGTTTGCGGAGCGTGGGAGTGATAAGAAACCCAAGGTGGCTAAAACATTCGGGAATTGGCTACAGGCCTTTTTGATTTTGGCACATGTAGTGTGCAAACAGCAGCCGCAGAAGGGACCTGAATTGCTCGTGTACATCAAGACGATCCACAGTGCATATAAGTTGCACGGGGGATCTGCTTGGTGGCGCTACGACGAGGATTTTCGTCGTAGGATATCGGGTTTTCAGCATATCAGCTGGGCGTCAAAAGCGACAGATGTGTGGATCCAGCTGATCCTGGCGCAAAAACCGGTGAAACCTATTTTTCAAGGAATGGCCACAGGAGCCAGCGGACAGCAGGCTCCTGTGGTCCCAAAACCATCCGGTTCATGCTGGGCCTTCAACGAAGGCCACTGCCGTTTTTATGCATCATGCAAATTTCGGCATGAATGTTCAAGCTGCGGAGGTTCACACGCAGCGCTTCGTTGTTTCCAACGCTAGCGAGCGGCGGGAGTTCTCGGCACAGGGGCGAACGCCGGTGAGCGTCCAGTACCTGGAGCCGTGGCTCGACCGGTACCCCCGGAGACTAGAAGCAAACCTGCTTTGAGCGGGCTTTGCCGAAGGTTTCTTTATCCCACATTCCCCGGTTTCCTCTGCGTCTTTCTGTCAGAATTTAAAATCCGCTCGCGATAATAAAGAGTTAGTGATGGAAAAGTTGCTGAAGGAGGTAGAAATGGGACGAATGGCGGGCCCATTTCAGGAGTCGCCCTTCGGGAACTTGCGGGTTTCCCCTTTGGGATTAGTACCGAAGAAGGAAACTGGCAAGTTCAGACTTATTCATCACTTATCCTATCCGTCGGGTGAATCAGTCAACGACGGAATATCAAAAGAGCAAGCGGCGGTGTCATATGCGTCTTTCGATTGCGCGGTTGCTTTGGTTAGACAGGCGGGTAGAGGCGCCTGGCTAGCAAAGGCCGATATAGAATCGGCTTTCCGGCTGTTGCCGGTACATCCGCAGTGTTTTCATCTACTGGGATGCAGCATCGAGGGCCAGTTTTTTGTTGATATGTGCCTGCTGATGGGTTGCTCCATCTCTTGTTATTATTTTGAAGTTTTTAGCTCCTTTTTGGAGTGGATGTTAAGAGTTGAGACGGGCATCTCATCGGTATTGCACTATTTAGATGATTTTCTTTTTGTGGGACAGGCAAATTCGACGGTTTGTGAGTTTCTGCTTTCGTCCTTTCGCGCGTTAATGCAGAAAGCTGGGGTCCCACTGTCAGACGAAAAAACGGTGGGCCCCGCGTCGAGGCTAGGCTTTTTAGGCATAGAAATCGACACAGAGGAAATGACTTTCCGCTTGCCAGATGACAAAGTGGCGCGTTTGCGCCAAGTGGTGGAGTTGGTTGGCAGTTCACGGAAGGTAACACTGCATCAACTACAAGTTTCATTAGGTTTACTTAATTTTGCGTGCAGGGTCATTCCAATGGGACGAGCTTTTTCACGACGTTTGTCTCTTGCGACGAAAGGGGCAAAAGAACCCCATCATTTTGTCAGGGTGACAAAAGGGATGAGGTTGGACCTGCACATCTGGAAAGTTTTTCTGAGTTTGTTTAATGGACAAGTAATATGTTCGGAGGAGGAAAGGCAAAATGAGGAGATCGGTTTGGTATCGGATGCAGCTGGTTCATATGGATTTGGAGTGATATTTGGTGATCGGTGGTGTTGCGCTGCATGGCCCGGAACATGGATAAAAAGAAAGTGGATAAGGAACACGGCATTATTGGAGATTTTCCCGTTAATGGTGGCGATGGAGATATGGGGTCACTGGTTGGCCAACAGTAATATATGTTTTTGGTCGGATAATCAATCGGTGGTACAGGCGGTCAACAAGCAATCGTCATCGTCAACGTTGGTGCTGGCAGCATTACGCCATTTGATTTTACGGTGTTTACAGCACAACGTTAAGTTTAAAGCGAGACATGTACCTGGATATTTGAATGCTACGGCTGACGCTCTTTCTCGTTTTCAGATTTCGAATTTCAGGGAGCTGCACCCGACAGCGGATGTCGAGGGGGTATGTTGCCCTGCTTTCTTGTGGGAAATGATAGAGGAGAGCTCTTAGCTCTCGTTAAAGCGTCAGTAACAAGTACCACATGGAGACGATATAACAAAGTATGGAAAGAATGGTTAGCGGCAGCGGGAGGAAGTTTTCCAACAGAAGAAAGAGCGAGGGCGGTAACATTAGATATTCTGTCGGCAATGCGAAAAAACGGGGCATCAGTGGATGCGGCGAAAAAACAGCTGTCGGCTATAGCCTTTTTGTTACGTTTACACGGATCAAGAGATGTGACGAAGGACTTCGTTTTCGGGCAAATTGTAAAAGGGTGGTGGAAGGACAAGGCGACCAAGGATGGCAGGCGCCCGATTACGTTCGAATTATTAAATGCTATACTCAACGTTTTAGAGTTAGTCTGCACGGAGGGCTCCGAAGTGGAGCTCTTCCGTGTGGCTTTTTCACTCGCCTTTTTCACAGCGTTGCGAATAGGGGAGTTAGTGTTGGCGTGTAAAACGAGACCCGGGGGACTGCGTTTCGCAGATGTGGTAGTTGACGAAGACTGTATTAAGATATGTGTTAGAAGATCAAAAACAGACATATACGGGATGGGAGAATGGATCAGGATAGGCAAATTGGGGACGAAGTGGTGCCCGGTGTCACTTATAACAGAGTTTTCAGGGAGACATTGCGGGACGGGCCCGTTTTTGAGACATGCGGCGGGCCTCCCCCTAACAAAATATCAATTTACGGCGGTCATGCGTGGTAGTATAAAAAAGCTAGGCCTTAATCCTACGGAATTCGGATCACACTCTTTCAGGATTGGAGCTGCGACGTCTCTCGTCTTTTTTA